>NC_064911.1:20268626-20868626 GCF_929443795.1 Astur gentilis | reverse complement strand
GACTACTCACACAAAACATTTTCAGACTGGAAGCTTTAAATAAAAGACTCTGGAATCTAAAGAATTTTTTTCATTAAAAAAATCCTTGGGAAAATTTTGAAAAGAATTAATTCTTTCAATTTCATTTTTAAAAAAAAAGAACAAAAAAAAGGAAATCATCAAAACAGATATTAAGCAGGGAAAAAAAAGTATTTTTTTAGGATTTTTTAATATTTGTTGTATATGTATATAAAAATATATGTATAAAAGAAATAAATATTTTTGGCTTCTATAAAAAAACAGAACAAGAAAACAACAAACCCACAGCACTTCAGGACAATTTTTCCAATAGCAAAAAGCATATCAAATTTAAACTTTCAAACAGGACACGAATATTATTTCTTTGTAAACAGGAGCCTTGTAAACAGGATTCCTTAAAAATCTAGTTTAAAAACCAGCAATACTTTTAGTGAAATTAAATTTCAAGAAATTAATGTATAAATAGTTGTTCAACTGGTTTGGGGGATTTCTTCGCTAAATGGGTAGTGCTGCACAGCGTTTCGATTTCTCTCCCTTGCCCGTTACCCAAGAGACAGCCCTTTCCCAAGCAGAATTCTTGCTACATCAGCTCCATGCTGTTTATCTCTCGTTGCTCCCTTGGCAGTTCTTATTTCTTAATGTGTTAATTGTAGTTCCTGGACCCTCGCAATGTGAGCATGTGTGATGTTCACGGTAATGATGCCGACATGTTCTCTAGTTCCTGGAATCGCGGAGAGAAAACCTTACATACAGTCTGGGCACAGGGCATCCAGTAAGAGAAACCAATTACAAGAATTCACATAGCATAAAAAGAATAAAGTGGGTAACTGGAGAGAGTAGGCATTGGGTTGGGTTGGGGGTTTTTTTGCTTATTCAGTTACGATTCCTTCTACGGCTCTGGCTTTGTGTGATATATATATTTTTTAATTAAAACTTGAATTATGTCACTTGCTTTCCACCTTTTAGCAGTATTTCACAGTAAATTCATTCCTAATAGCAAGTAGTCAGGGGTAAGGAATGGCTTTGCTGAGCGATGGGGACTGTTAATTATTAAAAAGAAACCTATGGATTTAAAACAAATTAGACCTCATTAAGCCTAGGTCTGTTTCCACACAGATCAGCTGACATGAAAAAGCCCATCTCCGAGCATGGAAAATTGCGCTTTTTAGCTGACACATTCCTAGTAGAGATGTGCTTGGGCTGGCACAGGGTGCGTTTGCTCTTTTGGTTTGTGTCGGAGATCCCCCATCTCTGATCTCAATTCAACACCTGTGGCTTTCTTGCATCTTTCCCATTTTCCTTCCCTCTCTCCTGTCACCCTCATCCACCCCCAGTGATGCCACCCCAAGCCCATGGGCACACGGGAGTCCCACCTTGCTCCTGGAGGTGGCTGCTGGCCATCAGCAGCTGGAGTCCGGCTGGCTGGGTCAGCCAGCTCCTGGACAATCTTGGTGCTAAGCTCAGCCGAACAGCTTGGCTGCTCCAGGTATAGTGAAAGGGGAAACACGGGAAAACTCCTTTTCTCTTCCTTGCTTTTGGAGGGGAGGGAGATCTCTGACTTCTGCTGTGGGGCTCTTGCCATGGCGAGGCTGACAAGCTCCATAGAATAGATGTACTTACTCTCATTTACAGAGGCAGGGGCTTTTTCGTTTGTTTGTGTTTATTTTGTTATCCAAACTTGGCTGTGACTCTGAAGTTGGTTGTACTTAGAGGCTTTCTGTGGGACCTTACAGAACATCCAAAGGGCTGAAGTGATTGTTGGAGACCATGTGCTCAAACCTATGTAACTGCGGCATGTTTTAAGCTGCTTTTCTGGAATTTTTTGGAGGCAATGGGTGAGTGCGTTCACAGGAGAATCCTAATAAGGAGAGTGAAAGGTGGCCTACAATGAGCATTTTTATTGTATGTTCACAAGCATGCCATGTATGGGCTTTGCTGTCTTGCTGAGACATCCCCCAGATCTTCTCTGGCGTTACAGGCATTGACACACTCGTATCAGGAGAAGAAACGCCCGTTCTGCTGGCTAGAAGTCAGCAATAACATTTTGACATCTGTGCAACAGTTTAAAATGAATTATTCAGCACATAGATCGTGCTATTTGAGCAGCCAGCACATCTCTGCCCATTTACTACTGTCAGTCCATGGTGGAGATATCATTGATGCCAGTGGGAAAGGAGCACATGGACTGGGGGTAGGTTTTGGCCCATAGCCTGGAACAGCATTTGACAGCACCCCTGCAGAATATGATAGGGATAATCTGCTTTGCCACCAGCAAAAGACTGAAAGACAATGCCAGTCTGTTTCTTCCCTTAGAGTATTTTAAACACATGCGGGAGAAAGATCTTAAGAATTGAAGAAATCATTAATCATTTGACTGTTTAAATTCTGCTTTAAAGAGTGGAACTTGCATGTAATTTTGATGAAATCAATGTATTGCATATGATTCTCCAGAAGCCCTGAGCATCTATTGCTTACTGGGAGTAGACCCAGAGCACAAACTGGCAGCAGGTCCAGGCCAGTCTCCAGCTTCTGCCAAGTTAGAGGGTTAAAGTGAAGCAGTCGCTAATTCCTATCAGCAAAGAAAATTCATGAGCTTCATGATGTAAGCAGCATCTGATTTGGAAAAGCAAGCCAAACTGCTGTAGAACGCGCTTTAGGGAACTGCAGATGGGGAACTGGGAGGAAACACAGATCAGCCAGACACCAGCAAAACCAGGTCTGCTCAAGACAGGCGTTCAGGAGAGAAGGTGGACGTTTATCTTGTATTTGGCTTCCTAATTCAGCAAGGTCATCTGAATTAAAGCAGTGTATGTGTGGTGAGAGTCTAACATCTGTTATTTCACAGGACGCCTGTTCCCTGTAGCTGCATTTTAAATATAAAATGCAGAACATGGTATGGAAATGTTCTGTGCTATGGGTTATTGTCCTATCCTCACCTTCTTTTAAGGTCTGTTGCATAGCTGTCCACTGATGCTTATCTAGCAGGCAAGAATTTGGGAGCACTCAGATAGCATTGCAGTGTGCAGCAGTATGATCTGCCCATCATTGTCCATGTTTTTCACGTGGCTAACTAAAAATCCAGCATGCCCCAATTTCTACCTGCTCTTCCATTTATGTGTAACAAGTAATACCCTACAGTGGAAGTAGCCCGGTGTTGTACTTGGAAAGGCAAGACATATTATCCAGGTAACGATAAAACAAATGGCTAGTATACATTAAAGTTCTTGTGCGGGAAAGCTTATCTATTGAGAAAAGACACTTAAGCCCATAATGAAAGTTAAGCAAATCCTTACGTCCCACTGAAGTCGGCAGAATTTAAGCATGTAGTTAAATCGTACATGCAGTAAGGGCATATGCTGTGATAGTAACACTGTAGCTGTAAGATTTTTTTTAACCGGGGTGTGTGTGTATAGCTTTATTTTCAGAGTCCCCAAGAGCTTTGCAATTAGCAGAAAGATGGGAAATCATGATAAATACCACGCAGCTCTGGATCCTTGGGTGCAGTCCTTCAGCAGGAGGTGGGACCTGGCTTCCTCAGCCGGTCCTTGACAAGAGTGGCTCTGCAGCTGATGCTGCTGCAGCTGGGTGCGAGCTGGAGTTTGCATGCACACCACCCGGGCGTGGGTACGCGTGTGTGGTATTTTCATAGGGACTAAAAGCCTGTTCTAGCTTTTGTAGGGCTGCCATCACCAAAGTCTCTGACCCTTCTTGCCGTCTTTGATCCACGCACCGTCACTGTGCTCCCCTGGGGCAGGAGGATTTTATCTCCCTTGGGCAGGGAGTAAAAGAGGCGCGGAGATGTCAAGCCTGATTTTAATAGTTATTTTTGTGTCTGCATATGCAGAGACATCTCATGGGGGGGGGGGGGGAGGGAGGGGAGGGACACTGATGGGTGGGACAGGACACTCCAAACCTCCGGTCTGTGTAGCTTGGACCCTGTCTGCCATTACAAACCCAACTCAGAGCAGCTCGTCACTCTGCCTCACGTGGGAAGCTGGTGAGCAGGGACATGAGTGTGCATCTCCCTGATCCGGAGCAGAGGAATATACCTTGCTAGTGTAGGTGTGGGGTGGCGAGGGGAGGGGGTGTGTGTGGAAGTCCAAAAAACAGGGAGGAGGGTAAATAGCTGAAGTAATATATGTGAGGGTGAAGAAGGCTACCTGGTTTTATTGCCACTTGATTGGAAGGATGTGTGTAGCTTGTGAGCATCCATTAATTAGCGATGCAATTGCTCTGTGCTGGTATCAATAAAACCTTAATAGTACATGATACCAGCCTGTGATTGCTTCCTTTTTTCCACGTGCCCTTGTGAGGATGTGTGTCTATCGGTGCAGCTGTGCACTGTATACAGTGTATATGTGCTGTGGCTGCTGACATAAGAAAGGGACAGTAAAATCGTTTAGCGGCTGGTTACCTCCCATGTGATTTTTCCAAGCATTTATAAAAGGATCTTTGATATGCAGCACTCTCTCACGTGCACAAAATAACCAACGTTGTTTTTCTTCCTTTTGCTGAGACATACTAATTCTTAAAATGGCTCCTGAGCAGGCATTTCTAGGTATGTGTAGCGACTGCAGCGTGATGGGTTAGCAACAGCAACAACAACAAAAAAGGCTCTCCTTCATTTCCTTTATATGCACATTGTGCAGCTTTTCAAACAGTGCATCAAACACTGCCGGCTGGAAATTTCCAGGCCCATTTCCTGCCTGGTGCATGCTCATAAAGCAAGATTGTCTGTACGGTCCGTAGCTGCAGTACTGCAGAAAGTCAATAAAGAGCTGACCACCTCACCTCTATCAAAAGCAGTTGAGAAGCCCTGCCTCATCTGCCTTATTAAAACCACACTTGACTCCTGCAGAGAAACCTGGCTGGGAACCTTGAAGAGGAGGGATAAAAAAGGAGGCTGAAATTGCAGTGAGTATTCTACAACTAGGTCTTGCAGTAAGGTTAAAGAGGGCTTACTGTAAAATAAACCAAAAAGGCTGCTTCATTAAAACAAGGAAAATGCCTGCATTTAATGCAATGAACTTCTGACTCTCCCACCTACATTATGGCATAGAGATAAGATGATTAGTTATTGCAGCAATGAGCAGTTTTAAGTAGCTCTCTAATGGATTTGTATTTTGAATTTAAATATGTATATGCATATATTCGTGCATGTGTGTATATACTTAATTTTTGCAAGAAAAGGCATGATGTAGAAATAGATGCAAGGGGTAGAATTTATACTGCAAAATGTATTTTAGTATGTTTGAAAGGATGCTTTTTTTTTTTTTCTTTCCCTTATATAAGAGTAATTGATTGAATGTTTGCCAAGCTTTCAGTAGTATCCATCGGGAATCCCTGCCCCCACCTTCCCCAGGCCCACCAGCTTTTTCTCACCTTAAAATGAAAAAAGAAAGAACTTTAACAGAAAGATCATTGCTTTAGCTTAATATTGTAAGATTTCAGAGATTGAATTTTCTGATAGTAATGAAATGAACCCTGAGTTGTACCATGAATTTGATTGCAGTTAATTTGATTTTTGAGATGCTCAACAAAGCTAGCCCATTAGCTTTAACCTCACATACTTTGGATTTGTACAAAGTGATATTTTTATATATATATATGGGTGTAGATAATACAAAAATCTCTCTGTGGTAATTCAGTTGTTTGTGACAATTACTGTCAATGAGTAGTTACTAAATATAGCACTGTTGGAAGTGTTATCCAGTGAGTTGCTGACCAGTAATCCCACTACATTTATTGCTTTGGTGATACAGGGTTAGTTTTCCTTTTCACAAGGAAAAATACGGCTGAACATCTTAGCCAGGAGACACGTGCAGACTCTGTCCTGCAGCTTTTTCCAGTTCTCATTGATCTTAATGAGACTAGTCATATGGATAGGAGTAACTCTTGTCAGAAATGATTTTTTTGGCTGAAACTCACAATTTCTATTTATTTGATTTGCCTCTGCAGACTTCAGAGTGAAAGTGCTCCCCTTGGTAGTATTTGCCAAGAGGCAACAACCATGGGGTGGCGCATCCCCCAAGGTGGTCCCAACATCTGGCCTTTTCTCTTTACATGGTTTATTCTTGGTCAGCAGTTAATAAGATGGTGGAAGATGGCCTTTTGTATATATGTGTATATAAATAATACCAGCTTCAGGTAAGAAAGTATTTGGTGATGTCAGAAAACTAATGGCCCAAGGCTACAGGTAACTGGGAATAGTGTTGAGGAGTTGATTGTGTGGGGGAAAAACAGGAGGGGAATTCTGCAGCTGGGAGGAGGTTGGTCACTATGGGGAAAAAAAATACAGAGGATGCATTTTCCAGCGCAGGGGAGAAACAAGACCAGGGAGGAAGGAGATGAACGGTGGGGGCACACAGGTTGGGAGTGATGCTGAAAGTTTTCCAGGCGATGGGCAAGGGTTGAGCTGCAAAGGAGATAACTGCCATGAGCTGCTCCTGGGAGGTCCTGTAAGTGGGGGAGTGCAAAATCTCAACAGAAGTCGGGGGATATATGACTTAGTGATGTGTGGGAGGGAAAGTGCCCATAGATGGGAAGAGGGTTGCACACATGGCAGAGACAAGGCGTTCTGTCTGGATCTGTGCCACTGAAGTACACGTCAGGCACTTGCGGAGCCAGGACCCAGGCTGCCTCCCTCCAGCGCCGTCATCCCCAGCAAATGTGCTGAAGGGTCGTCTCTGGACCCCGGTGCAGAGGGGCCTTGGGCAGCCCTGCTCCTCACTTGGGTGCTTCTGCCTGTGTCCCATGGAGGGCTCCTGGAGGGCACGGCCGGCTGCCTACAGGAGCAGGACCAGGGCACACGCCGGTCCCCTCCTGTCTGCCTGAAGCATTCACGCGTCTAGCCTGGGGTGGAGCTGGGCACTCGCACCGGGAGTGATCCGAGAGGTCCCCGCTTTGGGCAGGGTGTGGAGCCAGGTACCAGGGAGCACTGTGGCAGGGAGCTGCTGTCCTTCTGGAGGATGCTTACATGCCCACACCTCTGCAGCATCTTCTCGGGTCCTGCCAAGCCACAGTCCAGGTGTCCCTCTTGCTTACTATAGGGCAAGGAGAGGTTTTGTTATTCCTAACTTACTATTTTATGGGGTTTGGGTTGTTTTTTTAATTCTTCTCTTTCCTTTATGCCACTTTTGGTGGCCCAGTCTGAAGGCAAGGTGCCCACTTATTTTGGCAGGAGTTAGGCAAACCCATTCAGCAGGAGAGAAACGGGGAGGGGGAACATTAAAGAGATAGGACTGACAACCTCACCAGAGAGTCCCATAGTGCCAAATTTAGCACTAAAAATTGAGGAAGGGGACAGAAACCCCATCTCTCTTTTCAGGGGGTGCTGAAACATGGTGCCCCGGAAATGCTCAGGCAACAGAGGCCATTAAAACATGTTCCTGACACGGGGCGGCCCTGTGATGCCAGCCATTTTGCCCCACAGCAGACGGTGCTTGCTCTTCCCTGGGAATCTATATCCGTAGGCTCCCCACTGCCAGTCTGGACCCAGTGCAGCGGACCTGTGGGTCCGTGCGCTCCCCAGAGGGATGTGCCTTTCCCCACGGCTGAGGCTGGGAGCAAGGTGAATCCTCACCAAAAAGGATGATACAGCTTCCATACTGCCACTAAGTTAGACTAATTCGGAGGCAGCGTGTCCGATGTTTCTCAGCCAATGCTAGCTAGAAAGGAAACAATTTTACACATCAGCAATTTTTTATGATTAATAACATTATCCTGCCTTAATTGAAAAATGGGCTGGTGCCCTTAAGAAAAAATTAAGCTGCAGGAATTAGTATCTAACCTCTTTATGATGAACGTGTATTTTTACACACAACATATTACTGTCAGTGCTTTTAGAAAGAATAGTGCCATGTATTGTAATAAAAAATTGTCCTGTGTTGTTTGTAGTTGCGTGGCACCATTCTGTCTGGCTGACTTGGCTTTAAGAGCCTGAACGCTTGGGAAGAAGCAGCGTGAGGATGCCGAAATCCTTTTAAAGGGAATTTATGTACAAACAGGAGGATGATGTGTAGGCTCCGAGCTCTGCTATCAGTTGTTATTGCTGAGAGATATTCGCGGGGAGTCGATGCCAGACGGAGCATTAGCGATTGCCGGCCTCGGTGCCTTTGTAGGAAGTCGGTCATAAAGTCGGCGAGGGCTCCTGTTTGTGGGATTTTTAAACACCAGTGAATCATTTTACATAGCAAGGCCGTTGTCGTTGGGGTGGGTTTGTGCAAAGGTCTCTGTGAACCACTTTCTCTACCCAAACAAAGCTGGAGGAGGAGAGGGAGATGATGCCGAAGGACAGGGAGATTTGTTGTGCCCAGCGGAGAGCCAGCAGCTGGGCTCTGCCACGGTTTGCCAGGCTGTGTGTGGGAGTGGGGGGGTCTCACGTGCCTCTGCCCGTCTGCCTGCGACCGCAGGTAGTCCCAGAGATGGGGCAGGTCGCGGCTTCAAGGCATCATGCTCCTTCCACATGTCTGGCCCCGGGACTTTGTCTTGCGTGCAGCAGCCCAAGGAAGCTGGGATTAAAGAAGGTGAGAAGGTCTGGGTCTCTGATATGGACAGTTGGGGACAAAATGAAAGCAATGGAATCCCTTTTGGCCTGCTGTCCTGGCATCGTCCATCTCCTGCGGGCTCCTCGGAGGACCGTGGCTTCAGCAGCAGGCTCAGAGTGAACCCATGTCTGTGCAAGGGGCGTGAATGTCGTGTGCTACAAATGCCCGATTCCCCCAACGCAGAGCTCTTGAATGCTCTCATCAGCTTAAATATTGCTCACCCAAACATTTGAACATTGTGAGTCAAATCTCCGTGGAAATGTGCAGTGGAAAACAGACGCCTGCGGTGGGGTCACTGGTGCTTTCCAGTGTCCCTGGCCGGCAGGATGCGAGGAGCCTCCTCCTCTTCTCCTTCCCGGGAGAGCCCTGATGGGGAAAGAAATGCGCTGGCGGTGCCGTCTTCCTCGGAGGGCAACCTGCCCGCGGTCTGGGGCTGGGGAGGGAGGAGGAGGGTCTGGGGAAGGAGCCAGGAATGTCCCCAGATGGGGGGACAGGCTGGCTCTGCAGGGACACGGGGGAGCGGGGTGGGAGCAGCAGTGGGGGAGGCTGCCCTTCCCTGCCCCTTCTCGGCCGTGGCCCTTGGGTCTGCGCCCACCCGGAGAGGAGCCCCAGATCCCCCCCGGCCCTGCTGGGTGGGCCGGGTGGTGGGGGCAAGGGCCGCGGGCTCTTTCCTGCTGCATCCCTTATCTGTTGTTGCTGCCTGCGTAGGCTGGCCCTGGTGCGTCCTCACACCCGTTCTCTGGCGTCTCTGAATTTGTAGCGAAGGTCTTTTTAGTTACCTCTTCCTTTGTATTTCAGCCAGGGTCCTTATTAAAGCAGACAATGAGGAAGTCTGCATTAAAATGCTTCCTTCCATCCCTCCGTCCTCCCCCCCTTCCAGCCCCATCCTCCTCGTCCCTGGAGGAAACGCTCATCTCTGCCAAGATCCTGCCTTGCAAAAGTAAACAATATGAAATTACAATAAAGTGTTTTGATTTGCTGGGCCTGACATTCAGGAGCTGCATAACAGAGACTTATAAAAAGGATCTTCCATAGATAGCAGTGTGAGAAAAAAATAATCACTCATTTCGGGCGTTTTTCGGATCCAGGCGGAGAACAGGGGATTTCTTCACCAAACCTGAAGGTTCTTAGGAGGTTTATACTGCAGCACCTGTCAGCAGCTTTCTGCCTGGTATCTGCAGGTGATTGGCCTATTGCACAATAACGTCAATATTTGGGGCTCTGGTTATGCGTGTGTGTATGCGTGCGCGCACACTGTTGTTGCCTGATGCTTTAAGACTGGGTAGTGTACTGAAAGCCTCGAGAAGGAAATGGATAAGCTGAAACTTGTTTCCTCCAGGACTCTTCCAAATAATTTGGAGGAAGGCAAGCCTAAATGGAGGTGTAATCCCTGGGAGATGAGCTTCCTTGGGCGCTTGCCAGTTTAGCAGGCTCGGTAATCTGCACTGTCATCAAGATTTGCAGATTAGCTGTAGTGAAGCTAGTTGGCTTTGACATTTCATTAGGGAAGTTTTCCGTAGTTTTTCATCCCCGATCTTGATGCTGTGAAATATGGATGATGTAGCTTTGTTATCCTTACACCTTCCAACAGTCATGCAAGTCGATGCTGCGACTGCAAACATCTCTTAGGTGCTGAGGATTTTTTAAATCATTGCTTGTTTATGAAAGACTAACTGGGTCAAAGGTTAATTTTGGAAAGGATCTGCTTTCCCCAGTGCTAACCAATAAATTCTCATTTGGATAACGTGAGTTACTGAACTGTTATCTCCCAAAGAAGGGATAAAAGCAAACGCTATTTATCCTATAATCTGCAAATATTTTGAAAAGTGAAATGGAATATCAATAAAATGGCTTATCATCAAGGTCTTGTAAGAGCTCTAAAGGACATTTATTTAGAAAACAAAACGTTAGATTTGGAGGCAAGAACTGTGCAGATGAGGAGGGAGTGTGTATGAGTGACAGCGTTGTAAATTGTCTTGGGGGTTCAAGGGACCAGGGAAGGACACTGTGTCCTGAAGTCACTCCTTCCCAGAGACGTCTCTGCTGATAAGAGCCGGTGGTTGTTCCTGGTGACAGTGATCGAGGGGGACAAGGCAAAGGATCTCCCCGTGGGCTCCTGCGGCGGCACGCAGAAATGGGGATGTGGCCTGGTTGATTTATCATGGCTAGACGCGTCCTCGTCCTTCCGCCTGCCGCAGAGGATGGGCACGTATCCTTGGAGCTTCTGTTGCTGTCCCCATAATCGTCTTCCAACCCTGTTCAGGCGTTCCCCCGGAGGCTTGCTGCCCTGTGGGCCGGGGGACACGGTCGTGCGAGCTGGCCGTGGAGGACGTGCTGCAGAGGCAGGGCTCGCGGGCCAGCCCGAGGCTGGGTCTGTGCCATGGAGGAGTGCTGTCGGCCGCCCAGGCTGCGGCATTCGGGGGTCTGCGTGCCAGGACGCTGTCCCTGTCGCTCTCAGCTCCCCCGGCACTGCAGAGCGTGTGAAGTGCCTGCTGTGGGACCTCGACTCCCTCGGCCCCCGAAGTGGCCATCCGGCAGTCTAACACCGGTGCGATGGGGAAGAAGGGAAGAGTGACCAGGGCAGGACTTTTGGGGATGGCCAGGAGGGATGCATGGCACAGGGTGTGCAAGGGAGGGTGGGCAGGGACAGCGGGCTCCACCTTGCAGGGGGGACATCCTTGTTCCTCTCTGGCCACGTTGCCTCTCTCTCCTTCGCTGGTGCCGTCTCGCATCCCTCGCTTCCCTGTCAGCCTCCTGCCCCGTGGATGCCGTAGGTAGTGAGTGGCACGTGGGCTCTGGTACCTGAAATCTGCCTTAACACGCTGCTTTATACTTCTGTTGCAAAACCATGAGAGAAAAGCAAGGTTTAGTTAAAAAATTATTTCCCGTGCTCTACTCCGACTGAAAAATACAGCGTTAACGTAAGTGTTGGACTGCAGGTTTTAGGGCTTCAGCGATTTATCCGTCAGTGATGTCATTCTAAACTGAAGGTGAAGTTACACCTTCGTAGGTCTAGAGTAACAAATGGTTGAACTGAACCTCTGCTGGGTACTTCTGCTTGGATTTATTTTAGCGAGAGAAGAGGGCACAATTAGCAGAAATGTCCTATGTGAAGGGCTGGGTACCCTGCAACTGCATAGGTCTTGTTTTGGAATAAAGCAGCAGTTCCTGTAGCATGTATTCCTGCGATCCAAAAGATGGAGAAATATTAAGAATATAAGTGTGTGTGCACGCGCACATGCATGCATGCACATGTGTGGACATACACACACATGCTGTTCTTGTAGAAGGTAAATATCAATTTTGATTATCTGAATATTGATGTAGCAATTTAGAAATAGCTTTCCAAGAGAAGGTGTCTGCAATGTTATATTTACCAGCATAATTAAATGAGACAACCTTTCAGTCCATAAATCACAGTACAGTATTTGCCATTACAATTTCTATGGTTGTACTGAGCAAGCAACACTATCAAGAGAATTTTATTAAATCAAGGTAATAAAATTGAAAATCTGTATTGACTCTTCTTTGGCTCTTTCAGGTTCTTTTACATTTTGGCCTGAGAATATATTTTGTTTGGTTTTCAGACTCCATTTTATTTACTTTAGTTACTTTATTTCTTAGATGGGAGGCTGTCTGTTAAATCACGGTAACCTTTTGTTGTAAAGCTCAGGACGTTCTCCTTGGTGTTTACCAGCTGCAGCATAACACACATTTTCTAATGTCTTTGCTATTGTGCTGATTTAAGAATTTGAAGCGCAAAGTGGGTCTAAGCAGGCCACAAGAATTTGTGGCTTCAAGGCAATGATAAGAAATTTCCTAATGGCTTAGTAAATGACAACATGCATTTAAAGTTGGTTTTCAGTCATCTCAAGATACGTTATTGCTTAAGAATGGCTTCAGTGTAATATTCTTTCCTTCTAGAAGACAAAGTGTGAGGGGATTTGTATGTGGGAGTGACTGCAGACAGAAAGTAGAGTATTTTTCTTCGAGAGCCTTAAACATTGTCCTCAATATCTTTTCACTCTGCGCAAACTCAGCTCCTGCGATTTTAGCTGAGAATGGTTTTGCGGATCATACTGTGGAGGTGTCCTGGGACTCTACTGCTGGCCAATCACTTCCTTTGGGCCTTCAGTCCAGAGCAGACCTTCACGCCCAGGCTGTGGGGACCCCATGGAGGTCTGTAAAAGAGAGCATGGGTCTGCCCAAGGACACCTGTTTGCACGACCTGGCTTTCTGCGGTATGATCAAGACACCCCAATTCTTCTCCAGCTTTCAAAGTTATGGAAATAGAGCACTTCCTCAGTTGTGGTCAGAGGAATTTTTCATCCATCTTTAGCAACTATTTTAGAAAGACAGTAGACATCCATCCCTCAATGAGTCTTATTTTTGCAAGCTAAGGACACTGCACAGCAGCTCTTTATTTGTCACTGTTTTCTGTATCTTCCCTAACTAACTCCCTTCAGGTGTTCTCTGCCGCTTCGTTCATCTTATTGCTTGTGTCAGCAGCTCTAGGTTTTTCTCCTGCGCTCCCCTCTTCCTCTCTCTGTCTTTTCTACAGCAGTCGTACCTTTTGTTTCTGTTTTGGGTTGGTTTTTTTAGAGGCCCAGAACTCTCTGTGTCTTGTTCCCTGCACCATCTCCACTTTTCAGACCAGCACCATGTGTGTCCCCAGAATTGGATCCCCCAATCTCTCTGCTGGTGCCAGGTCTCCATGTGCTACCACTTCCTTCCATTTGCAGCTACTCCTGCGAATAAATCATGAAGTGTGTCAACGTAGTGGCTTCTTTTGGGAGGATGTGAGAAGGATGAGATGAATGGTGGTGTTCTGCTAGAAGGCGTTTGGTGACTGCTATCAAGTGGTCCTTTGATCTGGAGACAGTCCAGAGGTCCTTGCAGTTCTGCAATACAGATGTCAGGAGCCCTGCATCCTACCCTCCTTCCCCCTCTTTTTGCCCCTTGCTTCAGTTTTTTGGGGCATGCTCCTGGTCTCCGCAGCATTGGTGTCCAACCTGCTTGCAAAGGCACCTGCATTACTGATCCAATACAGCTCTGAAGCTGTTGCACCAAAATCCTGCCGAGTTGAATGTAGGGCTTCATAACTGGCGGTACCTCATATTAGGGCTAAGTGCATTTTCCCGTAAGGACCAGTGGCAGACTTCCAAGGCGCCTGAGGAGAAAGTGGTCATGCCAATGTGCACAAACCCCAAGCCGATGTTTAATTACTTCTTATAGCCGTATTTTTAAGGAAAGAGGTTCCAGTGATCTCAGATCATCTGAAGAACGGCGTGGCAACCTGATCTTGTAAATATGATGAACAACACTTGTGTCTCTGTCGTAAAAATAGCTCCTTTTTTCTTTATTTATCCCCAAAATTTACCCTCTGATGGAAACCGTGCCTGTCCCATGTTTAAAACAGATTTTCTTCACTGTGCGTATGGAGGAAGGTAAAGGAAGTGATAAATCTCTAAAACCAGTATGATAAAATAAATCCTCTCTAAGGGGCCAGATACGGAGCCTTTTACTCCTTCGGGGTCTTGATCTGTAGCTGGCCCTGCTGACTGTGAGACGACTTCTGCTGCAGCAGGACTGGGAGTGCCAGAAGCTGCCCTCTTGCAATCAAACAGGAACCCCAAGGACTGAAGCTGTAGATCACCATATCCAGTAAATAGCTGGTGTGCTGTCTGTCAGCAAGGAATATGTTGAAGGAACTGAAAAAAGCAAAAAGCAACCCCAAAACCCTGGAAAAAATCTGCCATGTTTGAAAAAACTAAGTAAAAACTTTGAGGCTTTGAGAATTTATGACTTTCCTTTTCTTGCCCCCAATAATCTGAAGAAAATCCATCATCCTTCCTCCCTGTTTCTGACACAGGAAATATTTTATAGTTAGTTATGTCCCTCTGTTAGCATCCAATCGATAACAGGATCAAACTACCGACTACACACTCGTCCCATGCTCCCTATGTTGCTGCTGTTTGGATCTGGGGAATAATTAACTCTGGATCACGGTGATGTGGCTGTAGTAACCTAATGTTTCTGTCGCACTGATACCCTACTGATGGATGGACAGTTGTCGAGCTTCCTGTCGTAGAGACCATGGGGCACATCGGGGTGAGCGCTGAGCATCTCATCCCGCTCCACTGCGGCGTCAGTTCTCCGCTGGCTGTGGTTTGGCAGCGGCAGTGACAGCTATTTCCCTGCCTGCCTTCCTCCGTTGACCAGAAGAAAGGGAAAAGAGGAGGACGGCTTTTGTTCCTGGGGGATGAACTGCCCCAGCAGTGGCTGCAGGGTGCGGAGTGGATGCTTTCTGCTTGCAGTCCTCCCCACTCCGCTGCAGACGGGCTTCAGCTAAAATAAACCAGTATTCCAGGAACCTTTGAAGTGCGCTCGTCTTCTGAGTCACTTCCCTGTCACCCGGCGGGCAGCGTGATGCAGAGGGATGTTGTTCTTGCATCACACCGCCGCGCTCAGACTTTGATCTCCCGGTGGCTGTTCAGCCTCACACGTCATTTCCCGCGTGAGTGGCAGCTTCACCTTTCCCGAACAACATCTTCCTTTCTTCTGGCATTTTCCAAGACATGGGAAAGCTAGGACCATTGGAAACACATGGAGACTACATTAGGTGCCTCTCCTGGCCTCTGAACGTCCCCCCTGCTTTCTTCTGTCTGCAGATCAGTTGTATCTTAGCGGAAAGATCTGGGAGCACTGCCATCAAAACAGGTTGCCTTCTCCCCTGTCTTCTGTGATGGCCACTACACGGCAAAGAGGTGCAGCCGCTCGGGGCAAGCTGGCACGCACATCGGCAGTGCTCCATGTGCATCAGATGGACCACCATCATCAGGAGTCATGTTCTTCCATCGTTAGTGATTTTACGTCATACCATTAAAGAAAATCCTGATGTTGTAATGCTCTCGGTTCTCTTTTCTATACCTGAAATTGCCAATTACATGAAATAATTTGTGATGAGCCAAAAAGACCCCCAAACCACCAAGCGCCTTTTGAATGAAATTGCCCAGAGGTCTATTTTCTTCTTGAATCAGCCCAAAGACTTTAATTTGATAATGTTGGGATTTTTACCCTCCAAACAGTATAATTCTTCTGGTTTTAATTACAGAATTTTTTCCTTTGCACTAGACTGATGTTAAACTGGCTTCACTAAATCTTCTTATGCTGTAAGTAGCAGTGACCCAGATAAACACGTTTAAAAATGCAACTGCTGAAACTACAGTATGTTGCCTTTGTAAGACACAGCAAGAAGACGACTAAAATAATTCTATACATTTACAAGGGTAGCAGGTAGCATCGTATCATTAAAAGCAGATTCATAGACCAATTTATTTTTTTTATATTACACGTACAAATCGGCATGAAAAAAAAGTGTTACTTAGTTCGGAGTCAGAAGCTTGAAAGTTACAAAGAAAGAGGCCTATGAAAAAAAATTACTTTTTCCTTTTGCATATGTCCTTTTGCCGCATAACAAGGCCTTTGGAAAGAGAGGGGATAACTGTGTGTTTTAAGAACGCATTGTAACGCAGCCACGCAGAGTCAGGAGCATATAGGCAAGGCAACCAGGGGAAGGTTGCATTTCTGTTCTCAGTGCCTGTGTTTGCAGCTTCGGTGGCTTTTTAATGTAAAGGCCAGGCTCCAGTCCCAGCTGAACGCCCCCCAGTGCCCACGGCCCACCTAAGCCAAGGCCTGGAGGAAACACCCGTGTTCCACTGGCTCTATCGAGGACGCAGACGTTGCCAAAGGGCCGTGTTTAACTATATTTAGGTAAACCCATTCTAGGGCCCCAAAAATTGCGGTTAAGGGGTTGCTGCCCGTTGTTCCAGATGCACGTTTTGTGTGTACAAGCGCTGCCTGAGATGCTCCGGTAACGACTTTGCCCTTGGAGTGCACTCGCTCAGGCCATGTTGTTAAGCTCTGATCACGCCTAACTGGTGCTGCTCTGAGAGCAAACACTTCAGCCAAAACTTATCTTCCTGGTAACTATTGCCCACGGCGCGACCAGCGTCGGAAGAAACGGACGGAGCTCAGCATTCGGCCCGGCACCGAGCGGCCGTGCCTGCAGCAAGCCCAGCGATGGCAGGGCGGGCTGCGGGGCGTCCCTTGCACCCCGTAACTTGCTCAGAAGAAATATACGCTATTGGGAACAATCGGATAATAAACAGCCTTTAATTAGCGCCAAAGACGCCAAGGGACCTAATTCCTCAGTGCCTGTATAGACAGATAAACCCAAACAGCTGGCCGCCAGCGCCCCGTTGCCGGCGCCCCTCAATGCTGTGCCTGGTGCTGCCGCTGCTGCCGGGTCGGTGGCTTTGGTGCCACCACCATGGGGGTGGGTGGGGGGTGCCTGTGGCCCCTGGGCTGCTCCTCTTCCTGACTCTTGACCTCTGCCAGCCCATGTGGGTGGCTGGGTCCTGGCGAAAGCTTCATCCTGGAGGAGGGGCCGAATTGTCCTTCATCACAGTGAGGACAGGGCAGGGTTTACCAGGCGTTCATGGTACTGGGTGACTTCGGGATCTTTGAAGATCCACCCCACCCCTCCCCCCTTTAATTAATTTTTGGTAGCAGCATGCTCTCCTCTTTGCTCTGGTTAGCATTAAGCTATGAAATTGCTAATGTCAGGCTAAAAGTCAATGGAGCCTACTGATTTTTCATGCTTTTACAGCATGCTGCGGGAGGCTTTCCACTGGACATGGAGGGCACCTGGGGGTGGCAAGATGGGTGCGTGCTGGGACCCGCTCCCTGTGGCCGTGTGCCCCGTGAAGTCATGGGAAATGGCACTGACTTTGCCAGCAGGGTTTGGCCAAGGGATGTTGCCTGAACAGAGGCAAGAGCTGCACCCAGCAGCTGGCTGCTGTCCCTTGAGATTACTGGAGTTAACCTGCATGAAGTGTTTTCCGGGAAACGCATCACGTGGAGATGGCCCTTTTAGTTGGATGAGGCAGCCAAGGAAATGCAGGTTGGTTGTTGCAGCCCGTCCCGTCCTCCCCATTGCAAAAATTGTGGGTGCTGGGCAGCTCTGGTGCCCTCTTGGTGTGGAGCACATCCTGGCAGAGGGCTTGGCTCCTGGTTTGTGGTTACTCACACCTGCCCTGGTGGCCACCCTTGTTGGTGCAGCCGTGGCCAGCAGCTGGCTGGTCGGTTCCTCAAACTATGGATCTCGACACCTTTTTGGGAAAGATTCAGCTGGGGTTGCAAAGGGTTTGCGCTCGCCAGGGGACAGCTGTCTCCTCTGGTTTGGTTTGTGCTGTTCAGATGTTTACCCAGCTCAGCCAAGGGTTTGGCACGTGAGCACGTCCACCGACGTGCGGTAAAAACAGAGGTTTTTCTTGGCTGCCACCTTAGCTCTCTGGGCTTCTTTTGCAACCTCTGTTGTGGTGTGGCTTGTTCCTGCTGTGCCTCCCGTATTGCAGACTCCTCTGATTTCCCTCAGCTGCCACCCTGGGCAAAGACTGGCCGGCCAGCAGTGGCCCCGGGAGCCCAGCGGCCTGGCACGCGCTGCTTTGGCACCTCACAGCCCACCTGTCCCTGCCCGTGGGGTGCCTGGACATAGAGGGTGCCTATGGCATAGTTGGAGCCATAGAGTTTCTTGGGGTGGTGTGGGGCAGACCCACGTTTTGCATGAGCTGAAGGGTGCAGCAGCTTCTCCATCTGGCAATGGTTTAGCCCCCTGAGCAGGGGGCAAGTGCAGAGACCTGATGCTGACTGCCCTGCTGGAGGGATGGTGGAGAGCTTTTGCAGGATGCAAGGGCTGGGGGCATCCACCCTCCCCCTTTGCCAACAGCAAGCTCTTAAATGAGCATGGTTGTTTTCTCTAACACCCCACCAAGTAAATACCGAACATTTTGTACTTCTTGGGTGCTCTTGCTGTTTCTGTCTGCAAGAAAGGGTATCATTTTTGTAGCTGAGCTAGTCTACCAACATATGGATTTGCCTGAGGCGAGATGAGCATGTGCCGTTTCTCACAACTTACACGGGCTATAGGCAGTTTTTTATTCCCTGAAATTATTATGTAGTTAAAACTATTTCCTCCTTGCTTTGCTAATCTCCCAAGCTCCATTGTGCGCCTTTCTGGTTACCATCAGCTACTCGCTGCTGCAGGAGCTGCAGTAGTTCAAGCCGTCAGTCTCCATCCCTGCTCCTCTGGCCAAACCCGCTGCACCCACACCGAGACAGCAGGAGGGGTCAGCCACCCTGGGGACAGGGAGCTTAAGGGCTGGCGCGTGGGAATGGGGAGGGTTGGACAGGCATGGGCAGCACCCCAAGGCTGTCCCCATTTCAGGGGGCATGTCCGGTGGTGGCCCCATCCTGGTGGGAACAGGCATTGGTGTTGATGCCCTCACATTGGGTACCTGGGCGAGGGAGAAGGACCATGCACATTGCCAGTGGTGTTGGGGCAGGGGTGGGGTGGGTGGTGAAAGCCGGTGCCTAAGGGAAGAGAGGACTCAAAACAGTTAAGCCTGGGAGCAGCGATGCCGTGGCAGATCCCCACCCCCAGTTCTGTACGAGGAAATGCTTAGCTCCAGCTATGTGAACGGCGTGTCAGGAAAATACATCGTTGCCTGAAACAGAATATACACAAAGCAGGAGAGACAAAAGTGCCCTCGGACCCCCTTGCTTGGAGCTGCCTTCCAAAAGGACTTTGATGGGGCTGACCTTCCCCTCAGCCTGCTTTTACACTGCTCCTGTATTTGCATTAGTGCGGGAGACGAGGGGAGACAGCCTCAGGTTCTAGTCTCCTGTTATTACAAGGAGAAGCTAAGACATGGTACAGCCATGGAGGCTTTTATCTGTGGGTTATTTGTTTGGCTTTCATGAAGGAAGATCCTATGAGAAGTATGTTCTTCCCTAATAGAGCATCACCTTACATTTTAATGGCAGACAGTCTACTCTGCCTGCTGAGGTGGCCTGAAGAATCAAGAAGATAGATTGACAGCAAAAAAAATTTACTTCAGAGCTGCACTGGTCTGCTGGCAGGTGTTGGTTTTGTTTTTGTTAGTTTTGTTCTTCTTTAGTTTTCATTTTATTTTCTGTGTTGTTGTTGGTAAAGGAATGAAGCTGCGCAGTCAGCTTTCTTCCTTCACAGTCTTCGATCTGCGTACCAAAATTTGGTTCTTTGAAGAACCAACTATGTGAGGAATTAATGCCAGGCTGCAGCCCTGTGTACCCTTCCACGCTGGTGTGCAGGACGTCCTGCATCCAGAGCTTCACGGCTGTAGAGCAACGTCACCTCACCGGGAGAGCTGACCCATAGTCATGCTGCGGAGTGCGTTGCTAAACTGTTTCCTAAGGCTGAGCCGAACAGCCAAATACGAAATCTCCCGGTCAGATTTATTGGAGTGGCCTGGTGACATTCTCCAGAGGACTTATGATCTGTGGTGATAGATGACGCCGATCCATTAACATAGTAGTCTCATCTGGGAAAGATGTAATTGTTGTTCTGCATCCTGCAGTTTCCCTAAGTTTTTCTGAACATGTAATAGCACACATCGCAGCGGAAATTGCTGGTGAAAAATGCTGCAGTAAATATGTCAGCGGCTCTATATACTACGACAGCACACTCCTCTTCTGGAACCACGCAGCCATCATTAAGATAGGGGAGGTGATAATAACAAAGTTTGGTATACTGCATTCATCATGATGTATGTGCTTTCCAAAGGTTTGATGGAAAAGCATGGGCAGGACCGACCTTGTTTCCTCTTGCAATATGTGTCTGCGAAATACGTTCATGTTGACTGGTTCATAGTATCAGGATAATAATACTTACTTTTGCTTGCAATAGCAGCGCTATTTTTACAGCACTGGTTGCCCTGCCTGCATTTCCTAAAATATAACCTTTTTTTTTCTGAGTGGTTGGAGTCTGGATCCCTGATGACAAAGAGCATTATTACTTTTTTGTGTAGTCTGGGCACAGTCTGGAATAGTCTCACCTCCGTGCAGTACGAGCAGTGTGTTGGTCAGAGCCAGGATACCCAGCTGGAGAAGACTCCTTTGAACTGTCTGGAAGGTCTCTGTTCATATAGCATCAAATTAGTAAAATTTGGACATTAACATTCACCCTTAGGCAGACTGTAAGTGCTCTGAGAGCAGAGAAACACAGTAGACCTTAACGAAATGGGAGGAAGAGGTATGCTGGAGGAACACAACTGCAAGTAGTGGCCGGCAGCTAGACTGAGAAGGAAGGCAGTCCCGTGCCACCTCAGTGAGTGCGTGCCCACCTGTCCCCACGAGGAAGGTGTAATCTGGATTGCAGTGGCCACTGGCATCCAAGCTGAAGTCTGTGCTTTGTGCTAATCATGTGCCAAAACGATCTCTGCCCAGAAGACCTCACGGTCAAATAGGTGAGGCAGAAGGCACTAGAGAAGAAGTACTTGCATGTGTGCATGTGTGTGTGGGGCATTTGTAGGTGTTACAGGTAGCCTGGATGGGTTAACTGAACAGTGGTAACCTCAGCAGCACTGAAATGCAACAAGACAGAATTTCAGTATTTTCTGTTATTTACATATTATTTGTGGTCAGAGGCATCTGTATTTCACAGTTCAGCACAGGGGCTGAAGTTCTAGGGGGGCTAAATTGGTCTTTGAGAGTGAAAACACAGTGAAAAGTTAAGTCTTCTCATTATCATCAGCACTGTAATGCTGCATCTCACGCTAGTGTTAGCCTGAGTTCAGTCAGAAGGCTGACATCTTGTGCATCACGGAGAGAAAAGGTCATTTCTCTGCCTCTCAAAGTCAGACCAGGAAATGCTCCAGACACTGGGGTGAAAGTGAGTGTGTAAAAGGATGCTAAATTCAAAGAAAAAATGCTGCAGTTTTCCTCACATCACAGGAGTCCTACATTTTTCTGTCTCTTTTAAAAAAAATCCTTGCAGCTGCTTACAGATTTTGCAAGGATGAAAGTAAGGGGCTATTTCTGCTTGAAAGTTTTTCCATCCACACATTTTTAGATAGGGTGGGTGGTGCAAGAGCAGGGCAAATTTGAAATCTGCTGAAGATTAGCACCGTCAGGTAGCTGATGAAATGTTGGGCTTCGTTTATCAAAGTGATGGGGTGGAGGAGAGGGAAAGTCAGTCTAATAAATCTGAAGCTATGAACATAAAACTTGATCTTGAAGTGGCAAGCTGAAGGAGCATTTGGTTACTCATGCCAGTGGGGAAGGATGAAATATTAAATCTCCACATTTTGCACCGGGAGAGGGAGGACTCCTCTACCCTCTTGCTCCCAAGCAGCACCCCAATACTCCTATGCCTTCCTATCTGCCCGTGCTCGCAAGTGAGACCCTGTCCCACAAGAGAAGCTGATGAGTTTGTTTTCGGTCCCCAGCTCTTTGGCCCATCCCTGAATCTTGTCATTCGGGACAATACCCCTGCCACTGAGAGCTATCAGAGCTATAGGTGAAAGAAGGGGTTTGCCCTTTCAGCCCACTGTGGCAAGCTGGGTGGCACGCGTGCATGTGGTTAATCACCTGCATGTCCTTACCTGTGGTCTTAGGAGCATTTCTACCTCACCAAAAAGCATCTGTGAGCTGGAAGATTCAGTTTTTCATTTGGTTTTGCTTTTCTTCCCATTATGTATTTATTTAAACCAGACTGTATCAGGACGATGAGAGATTATGGGAAAATTTGGCTTTCAGTTGATTTAAGATGAGTTACAGAATTGTTGGTATTTGCTATCCTTAACCCCCACGGCTTTAAAATACAGTAACACTGATTTCTACTTGTTCTTTCTCTCTGACTCAGGTAGGTCTAGAAAGCAAGATGAGCTTAAGGGGAGTCCTCTCAGCCGTGCTGAGGTTAGCCCTATTCTGGCCTTGTCTGTACCAAGAAAAAGTGGTTTTTAACTGGAGCTGGCATGCCATAAGGAGGGGATGGGAAAGGGTTTGCAGCATGTCTGAGGGCCAGGGCTCTCGGGGTGCATGTGGTGCTGGTGGCACCTCACTTCATTTATGGGGTTTGAGCTGGTGAAGCTGATTTACCCCTCAAGGGGTACTCTGGTGTGCTTTGCTTGTGTGGCTAGTCAGGAGACAGCTGAAGCAGTCGAAACCATGTCGGTATAATGGGGCAAAGGCAGATGTTTCACTTGCAAAAGTGCTGTAGCAGTTCAAAACTGTTTTTTAACGTTACCTCACTAACCTGTTGGCTGAGGCTTGGTGAGTGGTCCGTGAGGGGTCCCTGTCCCTTGTAACTGGGAGCGAGACAGATTCACATAAGCAAGAAGAGACAGGCAATGGGTGGCGGCCTTTGCCACACTAATACCAATTCTCATCTGGATCTCAGAAAAGATCAAATGAACGTAATAAAAATATCTGAGCCTGGGATCAGTGGAGAGGGTCAGGACAAAATAGTGAGCCAAGCGTCTCTGAGCAGAGAACAAACCTCCGCTGGGGAACTAATGAGGCTTTGAAGTCATTTCACTGACATCAAACTTGGAAATCCTTTGTAAGAACTGAGATGCTTTAAGGACTGTTTAATAAAGCACTCGACTGGCAAAGGAGCAAATATTTTATCAGGCTGACACTGAGTGCTTTTTGTTTCGAGTTTTGGGGGAAGTGGGGCTGGCAATTACGTTTCATTGGTATCCTTTTCCTCTTGTTATCATTGGTGTATCAATTGCTGGGAAAACAAAATGCACGTTTTTTAAAATTTACTGTAAAGTAACGGCTCTCTTGTTTGTTTTGTTTAGCTCTGTGTTCTCAAAACAGCTCATTTGTCTTTGCTTAGTTGGCGAATATAATGTTTTGATTGAAAACGATACTAAATAATCAGTTAAACGGGATATTTAATGACAGGAAAAATTGTTTAAAATATTTTTTTCCCATAGGAAAATCATGCACTTTACTTTTCAAGCCTAAGAAGTCTTTTAATGCTAGCATGAGTCTGCATTCTTCCTACGGTCTTGCTCCAAAAGTAAACATGTGGGTCCACCACGTGTGTGAAAACCGTGGAGGTCAAGGTATAGTAAATCTCAGGACCTCTGATGCAAGAGAGATCCCTAGAGTAAGTCCAGTTTTTCCCTGATACTACTTTAATTTAGACTTTCTTAGGTTCTCAACCTGCTGCCAGTTTGCCTTCCCCGTGGGAAGCTGACCTACTGTGTGAGAAGCAAGCC
Source organism: Astur gentilis (assembly GCF_929443795.1). Classification (NCBI taxonomy): domain Eukaryota; kingdom Metazoa; phylum Chordata; class Aves; order Accipitriformes; family Accipitridae; genus Astur; species Astur gentilis. The sequence continues at coordinate 20,844,949 of NC_064911.1, read as the reverse complement.
TGGTAGATGAGGGCAGAGGAGTGGATATTGTCTACGTAGACTTCAGGAAGGCCTTTGACACTGTCCCCCGTAAGATCCTCACAGACAAGCTGCTGATGTATGGGCTGAGCGAGCAGACAGTGAGGTGGACTGGAAACTGGCTGCATGGCCGGGCCCAGAGGGTGGTGATCAGTGGCACGAAGTCTAGTCGGAGGGCAGTGACGAGTGGTGTACCTCAGGGGTCAATGCTAGGTCTGATCCTGTTTAACAGCTTCATTAACAATCTGGATGATGGGGCAGAGCGTGCCCTCGGCAAGTTTGCAGGTGACACCAGACCAGCAGGAGTGGCTGATACATCAGAGGGTCACGCTGCCATGCAGAAGGACCTCAACAGGCTGGAGAAATGGGCCGACAGGAGCCTCATGAAGTTCAACAAGGAGAAGTGCAAAGCCCTACACCTGGGGACAACTCCAGCCACCCGTGTGGGCTGGGGGCTGCCCCGCTGGAAAGCAGCTTGGCAGAAAAAGACCTGGGGTGTCCTGGTGGACACCACGTTGACCATGAGCCAGCGATGTGCCCTTGCTGCAAAGAATACTAATGGTGCCCTGGGCTGCACGAGGAGTGTTGCCAGCAGGTCGAGGGCGGTGATCCTTCCCCTCCCCTCAGCACTGGTGAGGCCACAGCTGGAGTGTTGTGTCCAGCTCTGGGCTCCCCAGTACAGGAGAGGCACAGACACACTGGAGAGAGTCCAACAAAGGGCCATGAAGATAACGAAGGGACTGGAGCATCTCACGTACGTGGAAAAGCTGAGAGAGCTGGAACTGTTCAGCCTGGAGAAGAGAAGGCTCAGGGGGGATCTCAGCAATGTATAGAAGTAGCCGAGGGGAGGGTGCAGGGAGGACGGAGCCAGGCTCTGTCCAGCGGCAGGACCAGAGGCAATGGGCACAAACCGAAACACAGGAGGTTCCCTCTGAATGTCAGGAAGCACTCTTTCACCGCGAGGGTGACCGAGCCCTGGCACAGGCTGTCCAGGGAGGTTGTGGAGTCTTTGTCCCTGGAGATATTCAAAAGCCGTCTGGCCATGGTCTTGGGCAAGTGGTTGTAGGTGGCCCTGCTTGAGCAGGGGGTTGGAACAGAGGACCGCCAGAGGTTCCTTTCAGCCTCAACCCATCTGTGATTCAGTGACTCTGAGCAAGCAGAGTATGTGATGAGGCTGAGAGGCAGGGAGGGGAGGGCGGCAGGACTTTCCCAGGGGCGAGCAGCCCTCCAGGTTGGCTTTTGGGAAGCTGCCGGTGAGAAGATGCTCCCCCATGGCCACGCAGGCAGCACCTCCTCACCGCAGGTGCTCAGGGCAGGGGGGTGATTGCTGGGTCACCGACGCACCCATCCCAACACAACGCTGCAGCCGCCGCCATCCCCATCCCAAGGGACTATGTCACGCTTTGGGAGGAGACATCTGCATGCTGCTGGCAGCATCGAGGGAAAGGTGATTGAAACAGATACTTCTGCAGTCGCAAAAGCGGTAACTTGCCTTCCCTTTTTGAACAGAAATTTGGAGTGCGAAAGCTGCACTGAGTTGGAAGAGCCTGCTGGGTGGAAGGGACATCACTGAGCTGGGTGGCACGTGACTCAGCAGTAATTATGGCTGGCAAATTTATATTTGTCCTTCACATGTCACATTTAATACATCAGATTTCCGTGCACTGTCTCCGCCTCAGAGTGTGTGTTCAGCTTACTGCGGGCTAAGCAAGCTGCCACTGTTCAGGCATTTCTGTACTATGCCAAGGGAAAAAAAATAAACCACCATTCAAAAGGTTTTGTTTTCAGGAACTTGCTGCAAGGTTCCTCCAAGCGTGACAGTTTAGAGACCTCAGGAACAGGGATGTGCAGTGAATATGAGAAACGAGCATCTGGGAATAGCAAGATCAATCTCAAGTAATTTCAAAGTAGCCCTGTTTTTATAGTGCCTGCTTATATATAATACTGTATGTTGCGTGAGTCGTGGTCCTTTTGAAAGTAGGAGACCATCAGTTAAGTGTTATATCCAGTTAGTGGACTAGTTTGTGAATGGAGCAGAGGAAGGGAAAAGGCATCTAGCAGTACGGCAGCATGTGCCATCTCTCGTATGCTTGGGGTATGTCGTGGTTTCCACTGCAAATGTAGGGTTTTTTTGTGAGGTGTCCAAATTGGGTATAAAAATTCACTACAGGTTGATATTTGTCAGGCAAATGCTCTATTCCTTCTACAGCACTTACCGTCTGTCTTGTATATATTGCCCCTGGGTATAGAGACACTGGTTTGAGACCTGTGACAGGATCTTTTTTTCAATTGGTCTGATTTGTTTTTAAATGAGAAGAAAGTGAGTTCTCTCCTCCCTGGAATAGATTGCTAACTACAGGCTGTTGACAACAGTAATATAGTTAGCAAATATATGACTCTAACGCGGCTCTTTGCAGGTGATTAGCCTGTGCAATAGGCAGACCACCGTGGTATTTCTCAGCTGAACTATTTGAAAGACCAAAGTACAATCAGCCAGTCAAGCCTCTGCATTTGGGAACGATTGTGCTGCGTGCCGAAGCAGTGTATACATATTGTCAGTGTCCCATCTATAACATGCCATTTTGCACTGCCATAATGATTTCCTTTCCCTCTCGTTCCCCCCAGGGCTTAACAGCCTGGATGGGAGCCTTGACACAAATAGGTTTGCCTCCCAGAAGGTTCCATAATGCAGCGGTGGAAAATAAAAGTACCTGTTGCATGAGCTGCGTGGGAGCCTTGTTACTCTTCTGGTGTCCTCTGAAGTTGTCTGATGAGATGCTCTTATTTTAACTGCTCCTCGGCAGCGTCCAGCTCATCCTCTGCCGTGTAGCTCCTGTAGAGTGAGAAGTAACACGGGGCAGCGCGTGGGTGCGCGGTGAGCAGGGGACATTGTGCAGAGGGACGGGGAGCAAAGGCTGCGGGTGTAGCTTTCATACTGGCAGGGGTACCCTGGTGTAGCCCTCCCTCCTCTCTCTGGCTGGTACCGTCTTTCCAATGCCTTTCTCGCCTTGCCCTTGGTCACTTTTGAATGGTGCCTCCTAAATCTTAACAAGGAGTTGCTGGGTAGTTGAGTCAAGGGAACAAGGGGGGAGAGGGCAGGGCTAAGCCAGGATGTTTGCTCAGTGCCCCTTGGAGGGGACAGAGAAGTGCATCCCCGGTGGTTCCCCATTGCTGATGACCAAGGTGGGGGGCATTGAGCCCCCTTTCCAGAGGCGATGGGACTGCATTTGGGGTCTGACTGTGAGCCAGCAGGGGGGGCGAAGGGCTGGTTGCCTTAACAAAATGTCCTGTGGGTCTCCTCCACTCTGCCTCTGTCCCGTACCTCAGAGGGAGGGTCACCATCAGCCTCCCTGCGAGCAGAAGGGACAGGTCCCACTGGCCCTCCGGGTGCCTCTGCACCTGGCCAAGGTAGGGGGCTATGAAACGCAGCACCCTGAATGGTGAAACAAGGTGGGGGAGAAGGCTGGTTCACCATTAGCTGTGAGTTGGTTACTCCTCTGCCCTTTGGTGCTCGAGGATTACACTACTAAAAGGGCATGCGGGATAGCCAGGACTGTCAGTCTCAGGTGCCTGAGTATGTGAATCGGTGGGAAACGTGAGAGGCAAACGCTGCTGAAATCATCTGTGGTTTTCATGTATGGGAGAGCCCACCTGTACATTATTTGTCTAGTAATAGCTCCTTGTATCTGGTATATGAAAGCTCACTTTATTCAAATACGTGTTTTTCTATTCTAGCAACAAAACACCAATAACACTATTGTAAAGCCTTTACTCGCGTATGGCTCGAACTATACAAAGCAAAATTTGCAGGATGGAAGATGACTAGATGACTTATAGTGGTTGGTCTGGGTCTATATGTGTCCTCGTTGCCCACTTGCATGTTTACTGCAGAAGGATGCAGAAAGATGGGTTGGGCTTCGGCCGCTGAGACTGCTGAGGACGGGGCAGGCCCAACCCTGAGCTCCTTCAGAAACCCGTGTCTCAGCAAGGCACGGGCTGGGTGTGTGGTTTCGTGGAGTGTTGAGGGTGACAGGGCATGCTGGTGGCCGACCAGCCCGACGGGGACCGGGGGGTGCAGGACCTGTTTGGGCGCTTGCTGCGGGGGGTGCTCGGCAGGTCTGCTGCCCTCCCAAAGGGTGGTGGGGCGTCCCCGTCAGGGATGCTCTCACCATGACCCTTGTTAATGGGCTTCTGCAAAGCAAAAATCAAACATGTTGCTTCTGGCAGGAGGATCAGCGATGGCAAGCAGTGAGTTTTGGCAAAACATTGAAGTCCAAATCCATCCTTAATTTTGTCCCCAAGCTGTTCCATTAAGTCAAGATTTGTAATTTTGGTTTGTGTTTGATACTGTGTTTATACTGAAGGGAAGCCCGATTTTTCCAGGGGGTACTGAGCAGGGCATCCCACAAAGGGAGCATCTGAGAACCTTCCCATAGTGTGATTTGAATTCTGTGCAGATAGGGAAGTACAAGCTGCGGTACGGGCGAGCACGCAGAGCACGGGGATAGCTGCGTACGGTGCGGTGCTGCGGTCCCACAGGAAGGCATGCAACAGCCCTGAGAAAAGTCTGTTGCACGGCCATCAGCAGGAGATGAAAAAAATAAGCTAGAGTTATCAGCACCCTTTCATGGCATTTCTGTATAGCTAACATACCATTTCCTGTACAGTTACACACATCATTGCACAGTGCCATGAACTTAACTCTTATCAGCACCCCGGTGGGAATGCCTGGGTTATTTACAATAGGGCTCGTTTCAGTGTTGCAAGCTTCTTTTCAATTAAAACAAAGAGCAAATTAAATATTAAATAGATAAGTAGGCAAAGTGAAATTAATTGATTTTCTGGCACTGAGGTGTGGTAGACAGAGGAAACTTAAAGCAATTTCACTGAATTATATTACCTTCATTTGTGTATATTAGGTACATGAAACTTGTTTTAAAAGCTGAGTAACTCTGAATAATGTATGTGCAGTGAAGCAGCAATCTTAACCAGACCCCCCCCAAACCCCAAACCCAGCGCATGTTTCAGGTTGATTTTTTATTAAAGGAGAAATATAGTATAGCTATCACTGTTAATACCAACACTGAAACATCACTTTAAAGTCATCTCCATGTTGACTTACAGTTTTGTACCTTGTACTCGGTGTACGTAGTATAAAAGAGGAGTCTAGGAACTACAAAACACCTCTTTGGACAACTTCAAACTGTCTCTTGATCCCAGATCTTCAAATGTTTCCGCTTTTGAGGCTTGGGGACTTGGATCCTTTTCACTCTGTCTGCTTACTGACCTTGATAATAGGTGTTTAGTGTAATACATCTTTAGCAGCCCTGGGATTGCCTCCCAGGTGAAACTGAGAATTGCCTTACAGGGTGCAGGAGGCAGTTGTGCTGGGACTCCGCTGTACCTGGCAGCTGGCTACTGCCAAGCTGCAGGCTGCGGGCAGGATCGTGAAATATTTTTGTGTGTGTGTGTGTGTGTGTGTATGTCTTTTTTTTTTTTTTTTTTCTATTTTATTTTAGTGATCACATGCTCAAGAAGCAGGTACACTGGAAGTAAGGAAAACTTCCACATAGGAGAGGTGAGGGGGGAAAAAAACCTCACCCCAAACCCATAAACCTGGGTCGAGGGCTGCATCTCACCTTTCTTGTCTTCTCCTTCCCCTCACACAGTGGGGCCCTCCCAGAGGCAGTGTAGGGCCACGAGCTCAACAATCTGTATTTATAGATCCCAGAAATATGTAGGATTCAGTGTGGAAAACAATATTTGACTATGCTTTAAAAAAACCCCAAACAACCAAGCCCACAGGCATTTCTTCAAGGTGTCTGATGGTGATAGATGAGCTCTTCTTCCCCTCATCTAGATACTTCCTCTGCCTGCAGCCCTGTCACCTTTTAAAGCAGCAATGGGGGGATTTTATTACGGCTTATACTTTCATCTTCATCCGTGATCTGTCTCTCTCTCCATGGGTCTGTACAGCATGCTAATCCCTCAAGTCTCTTACGCAGCATAATTTTCATCTTAATTTTTCTATTTCTCAACATTAAATGGGTTTGCCAGGGGAACAGGGGTCATTTCCTGTCCCCGCCAGATCGTTAATTCTCTATGAAAACACCGCGATCTCACGCTTCTCAAGCAAACAGAAACATCGGGAAAAGCCAGTGTTATGTGCAAAATACTCAGCTGTGCTGCAGCAGCTGGAGGAGCAAAGATGCTGGTGTATGCTGCAGAGACCACAGGGTTTTAAAATGGTCATTTTAAAAACAGGGAGAGATTATATGAGAGCAGCAGAAAATGACTTTTTAATTCCTTAAAACAGAAACAACAACATCTATTTTTTTCCAGCTTGTATCTGCTGAGCGGTCTCCTCATTGTCTTTATTTTTAGAAATGATTGCTCTTCCCTCCCCCCCCGCCCCCCCAAAAAACCCCGACTGGTGCAATTTTTTTTATACTGACTCTTGTCACTTTCTGAATAAGGGATTTGATTTTTGCTCTTTTTTTTTCGGTGCTTGGGCACCTCTGTCTGCCTGTAATCTGTCTCAGCCAAAGCTGGAAAAGGAAACAAAAACCCCTCAACCCTGTATTTGTGAATGCTTTCTGCAGAACATTTCATGAGATGAGAAAAATCCGGAGTTATTCTCCTTAAGCCAGCAGCAGGAGAGGAAAAGAAATGACTCATCTGTTTACTTTTAAAAATCCTTTTTAAGAACTCAAACGCGTCTGATAAATTATTAGCATTTTACCCAACCAGCCTCCGCTATTAACTCCTGGCATTTCTGTAGTCTTGCGCTCACTGTAGCATCTTGCTGCCAAATCCAAGGATTTACAAGTCTCAGGAGAGACTTGGGAGATTTCCCGCTTCCCTGCCTTGGCCATTTTTTAGCCTTTGTTTGTGGAGTTTGTTGTTTTTTTTCTTTTCTTCCCTTTTCCCTGTCCCTTTGGCAGGTTTGTCAGTATTACAAACATCTATGTGAGCAAATAATTTCTGTAAGCGTCAGAGCCAGCGGAGCTCTTCGTGTGCTCTCAGATGCAGACACATCCCCAGGCTGGGAGTCCTTACCCATCCAATTTCGGAGCGGCGCTGCCCTCCCTATCATCCCAATGCCAGTGTGCCAGCCAGCCTGCAGTGATGGCACACGGTTTGCTCATAGGGAGCAGAATTCAGCCACGTGCAGGTGAAAAATGTAAATTTGGGGTGTGCCAGTGCTTTCCTGTGGTAACGGAGCTGAAACCGGACAAGTTTCCATGGTGATTATTACTACGGCAGGATGCGCGACACACTTTGGGAGAGGCACGGGCGGTGCCAGGCAGAGCAGCCATCCCCCAGACAAAGTCTGCTGGTGGCAGCTCGCAGGGTTGAAATTATTTATCGTTCTAAATAAATGCATGCGCAGCGCCATTAATTTACTGCTTTTTTTGGGGGCGGGGGGGGGCGGAGTGTAGTCTTTCTAGGAAATAGGCTGGAAATTTCACCGCACTCATGAATAGAAACCATCTCTGTCCTTTTTTAATTGCCATTTGCTTGGTTAATGTGAAGGGTTGGGCTGTCAAAATAAATTTGCAGTTGCTTTGATTTTTTTGTTATTCCTTGGGTCTTTAATCAATCAGCTGCTTGGTTCACACTACTGTCTCTCTCTAGCTCTGTGGCAGGGTGAGGGCCGGGGTTTGGGTTGGTTTTGCTTTGCCGTTGCCTGGCCACGCTCCTTTCTCACCCTGCACACGGCCGTTTCGGAGGTGCTGTATGCACCGTGCAGCGCGCGCCTGCTTGCATTTAGTAAATCCCACCGGGATGAAAAAGGGCCAAATGCTACAGGGGAACTGAGTACCCTTCGCTCAGGGTGGAATGTTTCTTAGCAGTGCTATTTTTAGAAATGTTTGTTTTGGGGGCTTTTGCTTGAGTTAAAACAGCACGCTGTTGCTCGGCTCTGCCGTGCACTGTCCTTTACGTGAAGCTTTGTTTAAAAACGTGAAACGGATGGTCTAAGTCCTTGTTCATCAGGCTGCGTACTGGGTGGAGGGGGGGGTTGCTGGCTGTAGGCAGTCCTTGAGGCCTTTTACATTATCTGTGTTTACAGCTAAATAGAAGTTCCTCAAAACTCTTCGTACAACACTCAGGGATGTATGTATATCCAGCATCGCTGTATATATAGTACACTGTCTTACGGAGCCGTTAGCCTGAAGCATGGAAACGTTTAGGAGCTTTTCTTTGGTGATGGGGGTCTTTAAAGGCAATTGCAAATATTATTTTAAGGAGGAGATTTATGCGCTGCCTAAAACATGTTTCTGGCTCGCAGGCCAAATTATGTCGGTGCCGATGCTCCCGGCAGCCCGGAGCCGCCGCGGGTCCCACTGACGGCGATGTAGAGGCGGCGCCGGCAAAGCCCGAGAAGCCCCGTGACATGGAGGAGCTGTACAAGGACGCCCCGAACCTGCCCATGGATGTCACCAGCCCGCCCTCGGCCATGGCCAACAACAAGCTGGAGAACGGGGTGGCCCAGCTGATCACGGCCGAGGCCTGGAACATCAACTCGGCCGACCTGATGAAGAAGGCCCTGTCCCCGCTGGTGACGGTCCCCGCGCCCTCCATCCTGACGCCGCCGGCCGAGTCGCAGAGCGGGGTGGCCCTGAAGGTGGCGGCCACCGTGCTGCAGCCCATCTGCCTGGGGGACAGCCCCGTCGTCCTGCCCATCCACCTGCAGGTCGCTGGCAGCGCCGCCCCGCAGATGCCGGCCACCAGCGCCGCGACCCCCTACGTCATGACCACCCAGGGCCCCGTCCCGCTGCCCGTCCTCCTGGAGCAGCACGTCTTCCAGCACCTGAACTCGCCCCTGGTGCTGCCCCCGGGGGCCGCCTGCCCCGCCAGCCCACTGCACGCCGGCCTCTTCCCCACCACCGCCGCCCCCCCTGTCGGGCAGCCCCAGCTCCTGGACCCCAAGCCCTCTGGCCAAGCGCAGGAGCCCGTCCTGCCCCCCGTCTTTCAGACGCCGGGCTTCGCCGCCGTCCTCCAGGACCTGTTTCCCTCGCAGGGCGCCCTGGGCTCAGCCCCCTGCCAGCCCCCCCCCGACTACGCCACCCTCCCGCCCCAGGCCTTCAGCTCGCCCCTCTCCCCACTGGTGCCCCCCGCGACGCTGCTGGTGCCCTACCCCGTCATCGTGCCCCTGCCCGTCCCCGTCCCCATCCCCATCCCCGTCCCCATCCCCGTGCCCCACGGCGCTGAGGCCAAGGCGGCCCCCGACCCGCCCAAGCCGCCGCTCTTCGCCCCCCACTCCTGCAAGGGCACTCAGACTCCCCTGGAGAAGGAAGAGACGAAGCCCTTCGACCTCCTCCACCCGCGGGAGCTTCCCCAGCTGAGCCGCCACACCGTCATCAAGATGGGCGGCGAGAACGAGGCGCTGGACCTCTCCATGAAAGGGCCGCCCGCGCCTCGGGCCAGCGAGGCCGCCCTGCCGCCACTGCCGCCCGAGGACGGGGCCCTGGACCTGTCCCTCGCCTCCTGCCGCAAGCCGGCGGGGCCCCTCGGGGAGGCGGCTGGCACCGGCCCTGCCGCCGCTGAGGCCGGCGGTCACCCCGCGCCGGACAAGCTGCCTGGCCCCGCTGCCCCCTTCGCCCCCTGCAAGCCCCAGGAGGCGTCGGGCAAGGCGGAGGGCCGGGGGGCGGCCGGCGGGCCGGCCGAGCTGCTGCGGCAGCCGCAGAAGTGGCTGGTGGAGCAGGCGGGCAGGGCAGGCTGCGAGCCCAAGGCCGGCAACAACATCGAGATCGTCAGCACCTCGCAGACAGCCAAAGTCATCGTCTCCGTCAAGGACGCCGTGCCCACCATCTTCTGCGGCAAGATCAAGGGCCTGTCGGGGGTCTCCACCAAAAACTTTTCCTTCAAAAGGGACCTGCCCCAGGACTCGGTGCTGCAGTGCTACGACGTGAAGAGCCCGCCCGAGCCCCGGGACAGCGCCGAGGCCCTCAGGAAACCCGTCAAAAACAGGAGCGTAAAGCTAAAGAAAATGAACTCGCCGGAGATACATATTCTTCCAATCAAGAAGCAACGGCTCGCTGCCTTTTTTCCAAGAAAGTAAATTATGGGTTTTTAGAGTTTTAAGATTATTATGAGGAGAAGAAGAAAAAAAATAAAAAAAAGATGCACTTGGTTTTAAACTCATTTAAAACTTTAAACTATCTTTGTAAGTTATTTTTGGGGGAAGGGGGAGAGGATCGGATGGAGAGTCCCTATAAGCTGGGTTGTTTTTTTTTTTTTTTTTTCCTTTCCTTTTTTTTGTTATTGAATTTTGACTTTTCATGGGAAACTGAATAAAAAGCAACCTATTTTTCAAGCAGATTGCACATTTTGCAGCTTTAATGGAGTAATGGATGAGTCAGAGGGGTAAGAGCTATTTTCACTGCCATAAAGTGCTTTGATGATGTAATTCTTCATAACGGTCAGAATGGAAATTTCAAAATAAATGTTTGTACGTGCTAATTGGTCGCGGCATTCTTTGTCATTTCTAACTCGCTTTCAGTATACAGAGAAGGTTTGGCAAAAAGTCTGTAAACTGTAAAGCGTTGCAACTGACTTGTGATCAGCCTAAAATGTTAAGAAAAAATAGCAGGCTAAGAAAAATTATATTGTCCTGCAGCACTGTTAGAGAGCACGTCACAACAGCCACTAACGATGCGCCCAAACAAGCTTCCAGGGAAGCGAGAGCAAGAGCAAGCGAGCAGTACAGCCCAGTGTGCACCTAATGCCAGCTTCATTGCGAGAGACTTGTAGGAAACAATCTTAAAATATTAAATAATGTTGTTAGTCATTTAAAAGAGAAAAGCCTAAAAGTTGGGGGAATTCGGTTGCCAGGGGGCAGGAGAGGAAGGAAAAGTCACATAATTTTTCCCAGCCTGACTACACATACATGGAAAGGTTGTTTATTGTTAGTTTTCTAAGTTTTTTTGATGGCTGAAATCAATGCACATGAAAGAGCAGAACTGTGTAACTTGATCACTCGGCAGTGTACAAGCCACCCACGTCAATGGAGAAATGTGAATGTACAACTAAAATAAAAGTTCTGGTAGGTTACGGTTTTGCACTTGTGTATGGAAACGAGGTGGACATGCATTATTTTTCTGTTGGCTTTTAAGTTCACATGGCTTGCCTGTAAAAACCCATCCCAGCGAAAGGATGAATGTGAGAGCAGGAGAACAATTTTTGGTGGGCACTGCCTTTTTTGTGGCTATACCTGTTACGTAGAAAAACTTCCCTTTTCTTGTTATTTCAAATTACATGTTCCCAGCACCGCACCAGTACTGTCTAAATAAAAAAAGCCATTGTAAACCCATCAGCTGGATGCTGTTGCACGCTAACTGTGCCTTCCTTTACCTAGCTGCAGCCAAGGAACTTCCAAGACTCCTCTTGGACAGTTTTGGGAAGGTTTTTGCAGTTGTTCATGCAATGAGAAGTTGCCCAAAGAAGCAGCTTCAGGGTTAGAAGTCTAATTGCACCCGTAGGCACCAGGGTCATGCCAAAAGCTGTTAAAACTTTTGATGCCAGCAGACACCAATTTGCTATTCAGAAAATGCATCTGCATTAGGAAGTTAGGAAAGGCATGCTGTTTCTCTTTTCTTGGGCTGAAGGATAGCTGCCCTCTCACTTAATATAAAAATGGGGGACTTTCACATAACCATAGCATCAAGTTCTGTCAAACTCTCGCTTTTTAAGTATTTTTAAAGCCTTTTATTTTTCCCAAAGCTGGCAGAACTGACAATGTTCAGAAGAGCATAAAGCGTTGATGGATTCGTTAATGTTTAGTCATTTGACTGTATTTTCTTAAAATATTTTTTTTCTTAATTGAAAATACTCTGCTACTTTGTTTTGCTCCTTCCAAGAAACTGTGCTGATGAAATGTGTCATCTTCTGGTTAGTGCAGTGCAGAGGCTCAGGATTTCAACATCCCTTGGGACAGCCATCCCAGTTGTCACTGTCCCACTCTGTTTCAGCTGGGCCCACTCCAGAGTGTCAAAAACCTTCCGAAAAATGTAGTTTTTTTCCCCAGGGCTACAGCAGATTCTTTAAAGAGAAGGAGGTCACAGCATTAGCTGCTGTCATTTTTATTCTGCAGTTGACAGAACCAAGTTCAAAAGAAGTTTCTGGGATTTTGTTTAAATTTTTTTTTTTTTTTTTTTTTTCCCAAAAAGCGTGTGCTTCTCACACTGGTTGTTACGTCTGCTGCACCGACCACCCTGATCCCCGCCACCTCTCTGCAAGCATCATCCCCCACAGCATCCTCAGCAGGCGGAGGGAGGGCATCCAGCCGCTGCAAGCCCTTCCTGCCAGCTACGGGGCACTGGCGACAGGCAGAGCAGCGCCCGTCGGCAACACTGGCTCAAGCTGCTGAGGTTCTCCCTCCTCTCCTTCGCAGGCCTTTACTGGGAGCTATTGGTGCTCCCACGTTAACTTCAATGCCCAGGCTACCTCCTGGCCTGCGCTCACACAGTGGTCTGGTTTAACTGAATTTAGACCACAAGCCCCAGAAACCCTGACAACAAATTAGGCTAAATCAGCTTTATACTATTATAAACCCATACAAGCACTTTCAAAACACTCAATGCCTACGGGCAACTAATTCACTTTAAAGCCAACTGGTACTGGTTGTAAAGGCAGACCAGACCAGCAGCCATGCAGATGCATCTTCCCCCAGGCCATTACAAGAGTAAGTGCAGCCTCTGCGCTCTGAAACGGCTGAGAAAACCACAACAGGCTCCAGCTGTCCTAGCATCCTCCTTTTCCCCACCCAGGACCAGCCCCCCTGGCTTTATGGGGCCGTCTCCAGAAGGACCAAGGTCCCCGGCACTGCTGGTCACTGTGGGTGTCCCCCATGGGGTGACACGGGCTGGAGACACCCCACTAGAAATGGACGGACAGAGCAGACTGGGCTCACCCGCCCAATGCCCAGCTTTTCCATTGCTTCAACTGCAATGGCAGGGGGATATTCCGAACAGCATCTTTCCAGGAAGGCTTAGGGCAGCTCCTGCTCCCTCCCCCTGCCACCCTTTCACGCAACCCTGTTGTTCAAGGCAGTGCCATGGGAGGAGGACCCATGCACCGGCACCTCTCCTGATGCTTAACTGTTGGGCAAACAACACTAAGTAGGGACCATTTGCCTCCCACCATCTCTCGTGTGTGAAGCCTGAGACCTACAGCCCATTGGCACGGGGGAGAGGCGGCCACAGAACAAGGCACTTAATTACACCAAGATTGAGCACTTCCACCTCCTCCTCGCCTCTAGCGGCAATTACAGATTTTGTATATTGGGCCATTAATTTTCTACAGGGCTACATTTTAACTGCTTCTGAAACTTCTGTATGAGGAGAAGGACGCGGAGCTGCACTCATGATATATGGCGCTTCCATTTCTGGTGGCTGTTAATGGAGACATTAATACCTCTTGTGAAGTTGAAGGGAAAGTCATTAAGCCATAATGGTAGGAGGAAGATGTTTTACAATGATGGGTATATGTAAGGTAGAAAGAGAGAGAGGAGCACTGCAGACCCTCAAGGGCACCCCTTGTTGGCTCCAAGCTTCCTTCGACTTGGACTTGGTGTGTGGGCTTTTAGTACAGGGTGGGTGAGAGGGTCGTGGGAGGGGGGTTTACCTTCTCCTCTGCTCTCTTCCCCCCATCAGGCAGGGGCTTTGCAGGAAGCCAGACACCAAATCGGAGGAGCATAGCAGGGCTGTGCGTCTTGGGTGAAGGCCATGGTACGTGGCAGCCTCCGGAGTGGGAGAGCTCAGATGCACCAGCTGGGAGCCTTCCTCCGCGGGGCAGCCGGTCCCCTTCCCCTGTGCTGCCCAAGGCACGGCCCTGGGACCAGGGGGGCACGGCTAAGGCTTCAGCACATGCAGTGAGCTGTTAGCAACAGAAATGAATCCGAAAGAAGAATGAGCAGCTCCTCAGCCAGAGAACTTACCTGAAACAGGCAGTTTTTAGGCTGAGAGAACAGACAAGCAGTCAGGTGGGAAGACAACAATTACGAGCGCAAGGAAAAGGTGGAGGGTGGGGAGATGAAAGCAGGCAGTGGAAGCTGAGATAAGAGCCACCTCCAGACCCGTGAGCATCACAGCATCACACCTTTATTCAAGTTAGCAAGCAGCCAGCCCGAGAACGAAGAGGAGAAGGAAAGCTGCGGCCCTTGGCCATAAGCAGACAGACAGAGAAAAGGAAGGTGTCAGCTTCAAAGGCAAGGCTCCAGGGCCACTCAGCTTAGCAAGAGCGGGAAGAAAGGTGAGCACTGAGAGCTGGGGGGGCAACATTTTCTTGGGCTGAAGGTGGCTGCGAAGTGAGGGGGGGGAGACCGTACATCAAACCACACAGACGCGGAGCACGCGAGGCAGCATGGCCTTCCTGCTCCTGCCCTGATGCAGCAGGTGACGGGGAAGAGCTGCAGCAAACCCAGCCCAGTGGGAAGGGGAGGGCAAGGAGAACAGCAAAGGCATCCGTTTCTGCGTATCACAGGCCTGAAGTAACACGCGCGACCTAGGCTCTCCTACCACCCACGCTCCTGCACACTGTAAAATTGATATGCCACTATGTCTCCCAACTTTTCTTTTTTAACATTTTCTGCTCAGCCCCCCCAGAGCACCTGGGCTATCACACCACCTTGCACATCCCTGCAGAGGTTTGACCCACACAGGGGCTCAAGAAGCGGCTTCACGCACTTCTGGTATGCAAGAGAGCTTTCAGGTAAAACCGGCTGGCACAGCAGTGGCCACCGAGCACCGAAGGGAGCAATTCAGAGAAGTCTGCGCTCCTTCACTTGCACAGAGGCACCTCAGGACAGCGATCGACAACAATAAGCAACTCATTAACAGTCCTCATGAAGAATCTTAGACAATGAAAATAGCATAAAACAACATTGCATAATATCCTGGTGCCAGATGTTTTAGTTTCTTTTTGTGCTGAAGTTTATAAAAACATGCTACAGGGCTCAGTCAAAGACCTTGTTTTCCTCTGGCTGGATTGGCTCCTGCCCTCCCGAATGGAGCCAGCCTGCCACCGCAACATTAATGATGTTAATTTGTGCAATTTGGTTTTTTTCACTCACATTTCACTTTTTTCTCAATGCTTCCCCCTCCTCTTATGTAAAGTTGCATTTCTCTTAGACTGTACCACATACTCCTAATGCTGAAGTTTGCATTTCAGAGTACTCTGGGGCAGTCCTACACACACAAGCAAATCCCCTAATTTTAGTGCGGAAAACATATTTTCCACAGTTGTTAAAATCCTGGTATTGCAGCCACGCTACAAAAATCCGTTCTGTTGTTGAACCATCTGAAACATTTCTTCATGTTTGGGGAGAAAAATTACTAATCGCTAAAATATTTAGCACTGCTTTGTGCCCATATATCCGAAGCTCTCCTAGAATAATAGCATATATCCTGGTACTGAAATGATGAGGATACTTTCAAACTAAGAGGGGAAAATTAAAAGAGAAAATGGCAGGATACAATGTAATCAACTATCTGGAAGGGAGCACTATTTTCCAGGTAAAACATAAGTTTTCACTGTAAAGTAGCACATGTTCCCAGTGAAGCACTGGTAACAGACACTTTGCATCCCTGCGTCAGCCTGTGCCCAGCCCGCCCCTTGATCCTGGGATTACTAATGTTCCTTAGCCCACAGCTGTCTCAAAACAGTCACATTTTCTGCATTGTTTCAATATCATCCTTCCCACCACATCCTCGTCAACAGAGTTCCCATCTTTCTTTGCTTAAGGACCAAAGATAGGCAATGTTTTGTCCTATTCTGGCATCTTGCACACCAAGGGTGCATCACTGTGACATAAAACAAGGAGGTCCTTCTTTCTAGAACTTACGTACTGCAAGAAAACCCATAAAAGTCCTTCAGGAAGCATGGGAAACCTATTAATTTTTGAGGCTTCTGATACACAAGTCATTTCTTGTTTATTGAGAAACAAAAACTCCTACCCGCATTCACGGTTCTAAAGGTATGGAGTGGATTTTCATTCTTTAAACAAACGTTTCAAAATAAGTGCCTTGAAAGCTTGGTCCACAGAGCATGGTCCAGCATAAGAGAGCATGTGCCTGCCCCTCGGAGACCCTCCACAGCTCAACCATGATGGCACAACGCCACCACCCTTGATCTTCAAGCCTGATGATGCATATGCCACACTCGCCTAGCACTACCTGTATTCATGTACAGGGGGTCAGAGTGGGGTTAAAAAAGACCAACAGAATATTTAAATGCTTGTTGTCTGCCTTTTGCCACTTTAAACAGGAGATATGCAACAGCACTCTAACTGTGCAGCAATGAAGATTTAAGAGAGCAGAAATATTCTGTATGGATAAACTTTTGGGGCTAGATATTCTGGACATTTGGACTTTCAAGCAAGACCTCTTGTATGGCAGATCATGATATCTGGCCAGCATTTCTTGGTTAGCACCACGTGCATCTGAACATTTCCTTCTGAGCGCCAACTAGGTCTTTCAGTGAAGGGCTCAAGTAAGGGGACTGTTCCATCTTACTTGCAACAAACCGTACTTTAGGTGGGGAATTAGCTTACATGCTAAAGTTAAGTGAGATGAGATGGGTATTGAGGCTCCCATGACCGAAACTAGAAATCTAGTCAATAAAACCCATAGAGTCAAGAGAGCTTTCGTCTCTTTGTAAAGCAGATGTAAAGCTGGTCAGATCACTCATACCCTCAACTTGGTCAGCTAGACCTCCATGGACTACAATGAGAGAGAGAGTTTAGAAAGCTATGATATAAAGGCATGAAGTTATATGAAAATAAACCCAGTCCTGTATTCCTAGGTTTTGGCTCCTCAACTGGTCTGGCTTTAAAAGAAATCACATCAAGAGGGAGTTGGTAGCAGCAGCTCATTCAACTAGGAAGAAACAATTTAAGGACTGAGAGAGGATGCACCAAGAATTGGGTAGGGAATTACAAGGACTCAGCCCATGTTTTCAGATTAAATCACATCAAGATGAAATACTTCACACCCCAACATAGTTCAAAATATTAATTTCTAACTTTCCTCTTTAAAATCCCAGCTCAACACAAAGATACTAGTCATGACTCAACAGTCAGTGCATCCAAATCTGAAACAGTTTAACTTAGTACATCTACCTGTTTTTCTCCTTTCTGATTTTCTCTTCATTCTTCATATATTTTCCTTCCCATGTTTACTGCATATAAATCCTATCACTCATCTCAGGCTTCCATTTCTGTTTTCTTTCCAAACATTTAAACTTGCCCCAACCTGTTCATTTCCTGTAGCCAAACATCATCCAGGCAAAGACAGTTTACCATTAATACACTATGGTGAATGCAAAGATATATGAAAGTAATTTACTCCCTTTGGCTGAGCTGGTCCCTTGGAAATAAACAAACAGCTGACAGCATTCAGTTAAAAAACCCCACAAGAAACCAATGAAACTCCCCAAAACTGCAACCAACCAAAAAAACCCCCAACCCTCCAGCATTTCCCACTGAGCCTAATAAGCAATAAGTCCCCAGTACATTACAATGACCTATCTAGCACCTCACCCCTGAAGCATAAGCATAAACCAAGGGTAGACTAAAACCGAGCATTTATTTATTCATTTCTCCCTCCCCACTGTTTTGTTCATGTGAGCACAGGGACTTAAAGAAAAGAGAGACAGACTGACAGACAGAAAAGCCCTTTGTAGACCACACCTTGAGTAACATCGCCCAGGTGAGAGGCATCTGTTCCTAACAAAGTACCACCAACATTCCCAGGCAAGGACTGACCTCAGTAGCAATAGGTGGTACATACGTGAGAGAAAGCAAGCAAGCTGCAGCATCCTTTTCTTATTTTTCAAAACACGCAGGAATAAGCAGCACATGCAAAGATCCTTCCTCAAAAGGGTCTCCAATAAGAGGAAGACCTGTTTGGCAGCACTGGTTTGCAGAGATGGAAGTTGAGGGAAGAAGAGTTC
The DNA here is from genome assembly GCF_929443795.1 of Astur gentilis. NCBI lineage: Eukaryota > Metazoa > Chordata > Aves > Accipitriformes > Accipitridae > Astur > Astur gentilis. The sequence goes on along the minus strand of NC_064911.1, from coordinate 20,826,976 downwards.
AGACCCGTTTGAAAACCCCACTCTTAAGGATCTGGACAACACTAGCACAATTGCTTGGGGAAACGGAGTGCCTCCATAACTACTGAAAAAAACTAAATATGAGAAAGGGAGAAATCTAGTAAAATTATGGCCTCTTGCATTTGAACACCAGACTTTCTAAGGTGCACCACCGTTCATTAAGACTTTTCCCAGTGCCTTGCCAATTGCCTCAGCTTCCACCTGGGAGGGTAGATGAGTCTTTGTCTTTCCAGTTCTTGACCTCAGTGCCGAGACTGCCAACGCAGGGTAATGGCAATTATCATGGTGGTTTTGTGGTGTGTTCATTTCCTTCCAGCTGTCACAACTAGAAAGGAACTACTGGCAGAGAGGGTTTCTGCCAGCTCCAAGCTATACATCTGTTCGCATTTGTCTGTTCACACAACATAGGATGCAATCTCCCTTTCCTCTTGTGCTGGCATCTGTTTTCTCGTACTGTTTGTCCTGGAAGGGCTTTGATTTCAGAGGCTGACAAGTCAATCTCTGTGGATGAAAATGTCTTCATGTATTTTAAAAAGAAAAGAAAGAGAGGTGTGCAGCCTTCGCTATCAGCACCAAACAGTTCCCCTGCAGATAATGAAAGCTGAAATAAAACTAGCTGTGGTCCATAAAGCTATGAGGAGAAGCAGTTCATGCAGGACTTCTCAGCTTGTACAGCAGGACTAGGGGATTCTGGAGCTGGTGGAAGGTAATTCCCATTCAAATGGGACAAATTACAGCTAATCAAAATGATCTGCTAGGACAGGGATGGATGATTCATGTGAGGGATTTAAAAGCCTATTGGACTACTGTAATGGCATATTTTAAGTACACATAGGACTCCCATCATGTACACAGCCACAGTAATGAGAATTTATTTAGGACAAACCATCAGAGAAGAAAGTAGCAAAATATTTTGCTACTTTTAAAAAAACAATCTCTGAGGTTCTCACTGTAAAAAAAAAAAAGACATAAAATGTCTCATAGTTGCAGACTCAAAACACAGTGAGTTTACAACAGAGTGTTCAGATTTTAAGACGACGACGTCTCAAAATGGCTCTGTGTGACCTTTGAAACAACAGGAATGCTGACAGTTGGGGAACACGATCCCAGGATTACAAGCTAGTTAGTAAGCTTTACAGAGTGGAAGATTTTAATCAAGACTTGAAAAAAAAGCAGCAGTCATTTCACCACTGAAATGGACATGAAATCAGCTTCTGCCTCCCTGCATCACTCTTAGGCAGTTCCAAATGAGCACTTTTTACTCACTCCAATAGTTTTACATGTAATAAAAAAAGAGAGGAGGAATATATGACCTTTGAAATTGATCTCGAGGGGGTCTCTTTTTTCTATTTTTTTCTCTTTAAACCAAGCCAGCCTAACTCTACATAGCTTCAATTCAGCAGAAAGAGCAGCGGAAAGACGAAGATGCTCATAACTTTTAGAACAGGTTCACATATCTAATGCTGGAATTAATTGTTCATTTTACTCTATTATGTAACTAGCTAGCCAATCAAAGGAAAAATACCTCCATCCACTTTTAAAATGTGTTTTGTCACGTGATACTGCATTAAAATAGACTAGAGGTGACAAAAGGAAGACTGGGGAAAATGTGGGCCCGCTGTTGAATGAGACAAACTGTGGCGTTTCAGCTGACCAGATTCAAACTTCGAGATTTTAGTCATCCTTACCCAGGGCTTCATTTTCCCCCCTACAGGAATACGTGAGATACAAAAATTCTATATTTGAGTATCACGTTCAGGGCATGCACAATCACATCCACACACTCACATAAAACTGTCAGAGTTACAGAGAAGATTAACATTGCTTTTGATCAAATTATATACCTGAGCGACTGGAAGAAGAGTTTCTACAAATACCATGCATATTCAGATGAACACCTTTGCCCCTGTGTCTACCACCTGAAGTAAAAAATGGTGTGCCTTTATTAAAAGCAACAAAAAAGGGGAAGATGGTCCATCCTTTGAGCCAACGTTTATAACACGATGTTGCTATCTTTCACTGTCATTCCTGAAAAAGTCCTACAATATGTATACAGCCACAACAAACTTGTTAGAAGTGCAGTCATGTCAACTGCAACATGCAATCACCCTGCCATACAGCACCCTTCAATTTCAATTTCAATATTGCACAGGTCTTCTGCAACAAGAATTGTGAGAGCTACTAGTCCTCCCAGGTAGCAGTATTTTAATTTCAAATAGAAGAGGTCTTACAATGTATTGAGGAGTTACGGCACTGTCTTGCAAGGCAACTAAAAGATACAGAACCAGATAAGCAGATTAATCCCTGTTGACAGAAAAGCAAGTCAGAGAAACAGAGAGATCATGATGTCTTCTATCTCAAATACACACCAAAAAGATATTCAGTATCTTTTGAGAGAGATCAGATGCAAAATGCCTCTAGACTACTGTCACTACCAACTTCCAAGTTCCATAATTTGCCTTGAAAGGATCTGAAGTTACCATTAACCCAAGTTAAGTTACTTCTCAAGCGCAGGCTTATCACTGCAGACAGCCACCAGGACAACAGACTCCTGTATCACAGAAATAAGAAAGCATGAAGTGTATGAAGTTCAAACCTATTACTATTAACTGCCTTGATTTAAAACACTTCAGGTCTTCATCTGAACATAGGACAAAAAGTTTTTAGCAGCCTCTTCCCCACAGTGGTTATATGATAATTCTGTAAGCGGCAAAATGCTATATACAAAACTAAATAGTTGAATATATTCCTAAGTTGGTATTTTGAAAGCACAGACCAACCCAAGTTCAAACATTAATTGCTTCAGATAAACAATGTTGGAATGATTTTACCTTTTTGATTAAAACTTCTTTACATCAGATGTTTACGTGAACTGTCAAGAACTGCCAAATGCCAAATAAGATAGCTACCCTTGCCTATGTAAACACTGCTCACACATACACACAACGTCAAACAAAATGGACAATTAAAACAATGAACAAACTATTTTATTTTTGTTGATAGATAAGAACATCCCATTGAAAATAAAGAATAAAAAATATATTCTGCTACAACACTTGGAACGCTTGAATCTCACACTATAGCGCATGATGAAATTCTGGTACTGCAACATCACAGTAATCCCTGTGCACACAGGTGCACAGAAAGCCTTGAACAAATATTTATACCCATAATATACCCATAATAGTGCCATGTACAAAAATGTCATTCTATAAAGGCCAAACAGAAAATTTAAACATCTTTGTTTTTCTTACACCAATGCCAATGTAATAAATGAAAACTGTTTTCAGTCAATTACTTCCACTTAAATCGTATGAGATCTTTTTACACTAAAGAACTCTGAAATTCAGCATAATGATGTGTGGAAGAAGTAAGGTATAAACAATATACTAAACATGTATCGCATGATGTTTTCCTCAATATATAATTAACTTTCATATGGTTACACCAACAATCAAGTCAGTATTTTCCTAACACAAAGAGAAAATATTCTGTTTCTTCAATCAATGCTCTGACCTTTTCCTACTATAGAGAGCATGCTTGTATTATTCATCTAAGCATATATGCACCCAAAAGATACGCAAAACAAATCAATATAGATAACCTTTAGTATCAAATGTCTAATGATGTAATAATAGAAACAATTCTCAAAGTCCAAATGACTTGCTAAATCAAAATTGCATTGCAGTCACTTCAACTAACAAAATACTTGGACACTTGTGCGCCACAAAATTTATTTTGCAGCAGTATCTCTGCTGAAACCTGAGGAGTATCAGACTATCAGTAAAGCAAGGCATTTTCAGAAAAGGAATTTGTAAAAAATACATTTATACTATATGCTTTCATATAAAAAGGCAGTAAGAAATATAATAAAACCTACCATTTTAGGACTACACCTTCCCTAGCAAATAGTTTTTATCACTTGCACTATTACATACAGTACATTCAGTTTCCTACACAGAAAGTATATTTTCTTGTCCCTGACGTATATTACAATTGGCAGTGACAACAAACTGCTGTATTATCACCACTCATTCTTGCAGCTTATATAAACAGCACCAATTTTACCCAAAAAAGGCTTATCAGTTACATAGTAGCACTTCCTTATAGGAAATAAAAGCCCCAAACATCAGAACCAAGCGTGTCTTTCCAGAACTATACCAGAATATATGGCTCAGAGTTAAGTGGTGAATAACCAAGAGTATTGCATAGTACAGGGATCTCGCCTGTATGAATAAAGCCACTCTTTGATTGTTTGTCACCTTCTGTCTCCAAGAATGGACAACAAATTAAACAGGTGCTAATGAATATGAAAGTAGAGCACAACTAAATTTACTGGTAAAAAGCCAACAAGAAATTGTACAGTTCTCTCTGGCACAGTGCAAAGTACACATTAAAAAAACTGAATACATATGTACAGTGTGTATGTATATTTTTTTATATATATAGTATGTATTTTCCCGACACATACATGTGTATATATAAAAAGCATGAACACGCATATCCATGCCAAAGTTAGCAAAAAGATGGAATGTTTAAGATGTGAATGCATTGTTCCAGTTAAATCAGTCTGTCCCAGAAATGGCTGTTTATACAGCCAATATGCCCTTCCATGAAACAGAAATATTTATTGCCTGCATAAATTGACAATATACTGTACATTTGTCCTCATAACTTACCAAAGGACTGATAATCACACTTTATAAAAGCTTATATTTGTATTAAGCCCTCTCCTCCATAGCCCTTCCCTCCCCACACCTCCATCCACCATGACCAATTCATATGGCTATTCCCTTTATGGAAATCTAGGAATAATAATCTAGAATAATATACTAGAGTATTACTCTGCTTGAGGACCAGACACAGTATTCACTACAGAGATGAGATCTTCTATTTTAAATATTTCTTGCAATATAAAAGTTTACAGCCACCCCTGTAAAAATTATTAACACCTGATGTGGTTTGTTTTATTATTTTCCTTTGGGATTCAGCTGTTTTGGTTCTGAATATGAACACGTTGGCTGAAGTCTGTAACAGAGAATGCACTTTTCAGGATTCGGAGAGCACTGTTACCTGACCTGCCCGCCCTCAGTATGATCAACTGTCCTTCCCTGCAGACATTCTGAAAGAGTTCGAAAAATACTGGAATGTAATACAGATCCCACCCCCCCCCCCCCCCTCCTTTATCCTGAATGTCTTCTTTACATTTTGAGAGCACTTTCAAAAACTAAAGATAATTTATATCAGTAAAATAGTTTCAAATAAAGGCGATGGCTGTGAACCTGAGAGCTTAGTGTGATACGAACACACATATTTGTGGTATTCCCACTGGCTAGTACTTTCCTTGTTTAAGTCTTTCAATGTGGTAGCACAACTTTAGGGCAGGCCCCAGCTTCAGTCCCATATATTTCATGATCATATCACTCCTCAGTAAGAGCAGTGCCTTCCCATCAATTTCCTGCAGAAGGAAGAGAATAAACACAACATACAACTACTTTAATGAGCTGCATGGTAAAACTGAAAAGTACATTATATTTGTTTACGCTGTAGTAAAATTTTATCTACTATATATAAAACAGTAACTTAGTATAATTTCATATTTACAGATGGCCACTGAAATTGAATTTTTTTTAGTATTATTTAACGTACAATTAAAGTATTTGAGATGCTAAAGAAAATTATAGTAAGTAAAAGAAACTGACCGAACAGCCCTCAAAATTAGGTACTGGCTGGGAAAAAAAGTGAATGGGTCAAGGGAAAAAAAAAAGAGAAGCTGCAAAGGAAGGTCTGTGCAGTTAAAGATTAAATGATCCAAGCACAGAGGCCTTGCACTGAACCTTGAACACAGCTGCGGGAGGATTCTGGCATGCTCATGCAAACAGTCACATGGAGGAAGGGGTTACAGACCATCTAAATCTGTGAAATAAGACAGATCTATGTCCAGGTTAAAGCAGACAGATTGTTAGGATCAAGACCAAGGACAACTTAGTCAGATTTCAACTGCCTGGTTGAGAAGCTGCTCAAATGTGACAGTCCTAAGCTCTTAGTAGCTTTACATACTGTAGACAGGCAGTTAGTTCCTTAAAACACCATAAAGAAAACCACTCTGTCTCATTTTTTTTAAACATAAACCTGACAAAACAAGTGACATTTAGTCTTGTTATACAACTGAGAATAAAACATAAGACAGGAAGCTCTGTTAAAAGTTATTTTAAGTTCTCCTTCCAATCCAGCTTACTCTGAGATTTAACTGTTAGTAGGAGCTGGTGCAGAACAAGGGTGAAATACTACTACAGAGAAAGCCAGTTTCTTTTTGGAGGGCCATATACACAATGAAATAAGAAAGCAGCTCTTTGCTGAGCAATCTGCCATAGAAAATCACAGCGAGAAGGAAGAGGGGAGACCAAAAACAGCACAGAAACTGACACAGCTTATCTATCTAAATACAACATCTAGTTAGATATTATGAAACCTTACACGTTGTTTTTCAAAACAGATTAATTCAACATTTCAATTGATTCTTTCAATTTTAGTATTAATGACCAGGTGTAAAGCTAATGAGGCATAACAGCATCTCTACTTCGGGATAATCAGTCTCCAAAACAAACCTAGAGAGGTGTCGTCTTTGTAGGCTAAATGCCCCATGCTGTACATGAGAATGCCATCTTCTCTAGAGGTACCAGGGATGATGGGGGTACCATCGATGTTGGCCATTAGAACTTGGATACTTCCAGTACTGGCCTTGTTCCATATAAGCTGGAAAGCAGTGGGTATTTACTTTAGTCTAACAAGACTGGAACACAGATAAAATATACTGCAGGAGGAGTTTCAGGTAGAAAAATAATTTTCACCCTCCCCCTAATATACAAGTAGAGCCTGTTCTACCTTCAATTGCAAATAGAGCGATAGACAGGAAAGCTGTATTTTAAGAGATTAACACAACACACAGTCTACTAGAACAGAATGGATATGCATCATACATGTCTCCTAAAGAGTTCTGCATGTGGAGCTAGTGCCTGTGGATCAGCTTCTTTCACAAAACGCATTACTTCCTCTATTGACCAGCTGGAAGGATCCTTATTCAATATTCTTGAAGGTTCCCTTTTTAGTGAATTCAGATCTGGTCCAGTTGTGGAACTTGCAGCTTTTAGTATAAAAATATTGTGAAAGGAAGAAGTATCACTAGTCTATACAGGGATAACACATTCCATTTTACGTAAGACATTCTTAATATTCACATGCGGCTTTTATTACGCATTCTTTGCAATATATTAAAAGATGTTTTATTTTCCTCCAAATAATATTGAACTGTTACATTTGTCTTTAAATGCATTATATAACTGCAAATATTTATAGCAGCATAAACATTAGCACTATGACATACCTAGAGGGATTAGTTTGACTTGTACTTGGCTCCTGGGTCCCAAGATGCCATAAATTGGGAATGTGGCAAAGCCAAGTTAAGGTGTGCAGACAGAGGGAGGGACAGGAGGAGACCCTATTCCCATATTTCAGCAACAAGGCAACAGTTGATAAGATGCTCAGAAACTGAGCTGCATATAACCAGCCCTCCTCAGTCTGACCTGCTGCAGGGTCCATAACTGCAGTGAGAGGAAGGTGCAGCAGGCAAGACCCCTCCTGGCTTGCACCGCAGTCTTAGTTCTGTTCTAACAGGCTTAAGTTCTGCATTTGCAGTTACATTAGCAGGGCTCACATGCTTGGCAACAGCACATTTCACTCCATATGCAAGCTTTCCTATGGCAAAGGAGTCCTTTGTTCATAACTCTCAGACTTTGTGCACTAATAAAAGTAGTTATATACTTTGGAAAGTTTACTTATATAGCATACCTTCAATCTGCCTCTGTATTCGATTCCTACTAACTTCGTAGTAACTGCTGCTCCCAGCAGAGCTCAAGGACAGCCTGCGCAGGATTGGGGCTGAATTTGAGGTAGCAGTCACTGGCTGAAGGGAATTTCTGTAATATGCTGCACTCCCTGAAGTACGATATTCTGTGGCATTTCGATGGGTCGGACTTGAAGGATTTACAGAACTAAGTGCAAAATCCATAGAGTCCTCAGAAAATCGGTGTTCTTTGGAAATGCTGTTTTCCTCTATAGGTAATGTTTCTGCTACACAAAAAGCAAGTATCAATATGTTCAAAGTGATAGACATCATACCTTTGTTTTTTAACACCTTGCTATGTTCTCTTGAAGACACTGACAGATTGTAAACCTATTAACAACTCTCCTGTGAGGCAATCACTGCTGCTGAGTGTTTGCCCCTTTTCCTTAAATAATCACTGGGCTCTTACTGTATTTTTAAAACATGTTTTGTAGCAAAAGATTTATTATGTCAACTTTGAGACAGTCTTCCATATCATTTCAGTTGTATTTGTTAAATACCATGAACAGAGAAGTGACAGAGGAAATTTTGGGGGGTAAAATTGTTTGATGTTAATACTGATACATCAAGCAAACTTAGTCAAGCATTTTCATTATCTTTTTTTAAACATATTCTCAAAAAGCTAACCATTAAGAGTTTGTTATGTTTACCTTGCAAGAAATTTTTAATATAAATAAAAACTCTCATGTTAGCTAACAATTATTTAATTTGTTCTAAGCAGCAGAGGGAGTCACTACATAAACAAGTGGACAATTATCATCTCTAGATCCCAATATGTTCAGACATAGAGGCCATCGTTAAAAATTGAACAGGTTACAGGCAAAGCCACAGATGGCTGTGAGTGCCAGGTACAGCACAGTAACAGACCATGTTTTGACAGCAACGCTGTATCTACATACAGTTAGTTATTTGCACAGGGCAGGGTCTATGAGCACAGACTCTGCAAACCTAGATATGTAAATTACTGACACCCCCCCCCAGCAAGTGTAAAAAAAAAATATCAGGTCTCAGGAAGGGAGTATAACACCACTCCCCTTTTTAGTTCTTACCACTTCTCAGCTAATTTCTACTCTGCAAAACACAAACAACGCTCACTTAGAAGACTCCTGAGTTTTTAGATCCTGTCGATACTGTTTCTAAGCCAGATGAGCAGAGTTCAGCAGATCCCTTTCCCTGTGCCACAAGACAAGAGCCAGGTTTGCCTGATCACTGAAAATTCCAGCTTCGGTCAACCAAATTCAGGAGAAACATGCCATGATTGGGAGAAAATGCCATGTAAGGAAAAAAACCAGCCCCAAATCAATGAGAACACTACTCCATTCTCTAGCAATCATATGTATTCTGCTCTGTTTGTGCCAGGCCAGTATCTGGCCCGAGAAAGAAGTTGGAAACATGATGTACAAATCTGTATGAAACAAATGCTACTTTGGCAGAGAGTTAAGAGCTGGAAAATATAACTAACAGGTTCACAGAAGTGTAAACTCCACGCTGCCATCTTGAAAATTACTCTAGTGAAGTTATAAAACATATGCTAGTGAAGCAGCATATTCTTTGGAATAAGAACTGGTATGTTCTGCAAAACAAGTTCCTGAAATAAGCTTTTTACTACCATTCTTATGAGACAACTTTCAAGAACTTCTTGGGCGAATACCCAATTAAAACTAAAGGAAGAGCATTTTCCTAAAAAAATCCAGTGAGCTTCTCAAGAATGTTTTCAACCTGCTTCATGAGGTCTCAGGTTCTCTGCTGGAACCTGTTTAAAATTGGAGTGCAGTGAAGAACTGTTAAGTGTATTTTGGTCTTCAGATAGCATAATCCTGAAAGGGAACAAAGGCACTCAGAGAGTCATCTCCCTACGCAGTGAATGTGGTAAGGCAAGATCTGCAAGGCGATGTAACATCTTTTACTAAACTTGATAGTCGTGGAATAAAGAAGCTTTTATGGACACAGGACCTCCTCTTTCATATACTCAACCCTCAAAACAACCACTGCAAAACTTTCTAGTTTGTTAGACTTGAATCGCAGAAGTAAAGAAGCAGCTGCTGAGGTTTTCAAAGAAAACACACAAACAAGAAAACTAACTTATTTACATTTGTCAGCTTGAAGTAGCTGCAGCAACTCACTAAAATGAAAAAAGCCATCATTCTATAGAATTTCAGAGAGACTTTAAGAGATGTAGTCAATGCTATACACTATAAAATTAAAGGGTAGCCAACCAAGGGAAAATTAAAACTGTAAAGAATGAAATCACTAACAAAAATCTCACTCCAAGGCCAAAAGGGAGAGGTGATACTTTAAATAGTTACAGCAAAGCTATATGAAGGAGCCTAAGGTTTAACTGACTGAACCTGTAGATTTAGATTTCAGAAGTCTTGAAAGGTAGGATGAAACAACGGAGATGATACTCCGCAGCTGAAGGTTTCAACTAGAGTATTTAAGCATTTACCAGTCAACTCCATATAATGTATTAAGAAAAAACCTTTTTGTAGTTTTTATAGTAAACAAGCAGAGGTCCCAAATGTAGGGGCTTTTAAAAATAGTTGTTTTACATTATACTTGTCAGGATTTCTGAAGACAAAAAGATTTTTTAAATTGACTGTATTACAAAAGAATTTAATTATATTTATTCCAATTATATCCCAGATTTTTCTCTGATGTTATATATCCTAAAGTAAAGAATAGTAAATAGGGCTGGGAAAGATCAGCTCTGCTTGTTTTCCCAAGATACCAGCATTTGAATTTATTTTACTGTAAATTCTCAATTCACATACATACATAAGGTGGAAAAGCTGGCATATTTCCCATCATCTTTTAGAGAAGGTGTTTCTGTTCAGCAACTATAGCGTCCAATCCACTTTCCTTTCTATCCATCTAGCTTCTCTACACACAAAACAAAGCTGCAGTCTTGTTGAAAAAGTGGTCAGCTGGTATGATGGCTGATTCAAAACTGGCATCTAGTAAATGGAGCTTTGCAATCCATGGAGCAACAAATGACACACTTCTCCTACCTTGACATTTTGAGCAGTTGTGAATAACAGTTGTAGGAAAAGAGACGGGAGGTTCCACTTCAGAATGCCTGATGTCTGGGTAGATTAATAAAAAGCCAATAAAAGGCCTTATGTTTCAAATGTAAGGATGACAACAGACTGTTTAAACACTGAAGGCCTTAGCAGGAATTGGACGTTTTGTTTTCTTGAAGCTCCTCCGGGAATTAGAAGCCAGTTGTTCTGCCTCATACATAACAGGAATGATGTAATTGGCCTCAGTAGTAAGAACACTCTGTTTTCAGGGGGAGGGAGACCGAGTTATTCCCCACCCTACCCCCCTTTATCTTTCATAACTTTAAGAAGAAACTGTTACTGAGCAGGAAAGACAGCAAAATCTGCAAAACATATCCCTGAGCAGATTAGAAAGAAAATGAGCTGTTTGAAAGACCCTTTCCCACAATTATTCCATTTTGCCTTCAAATGGTATTTCAAACCAACTATTTCAAGACAACTGTGTCTCAATGGAACCAGAACTTTTTGGGGGCAGATCTTTCTCGCTAACCAACCCATGACTGACCGCTATAAAATTACCTCCAGATTTTCAGCAGAGGACATTGCCCTAATGGGAAACACACAACCCTAGAAAACACTTTGCGTCTTGAAATGCAGAGTACAAATTCAAAACTCCGAAACCATGGCAAAACACTTTAATTATTTTTTATCCAAATAACTGCACTTTATAATGAACTATTGATCTTAAAATGTATTTTAAGGAGTACACTGACTTCATCTGTAAAGAGGATCCGTTAGCAAACAAGGAGTAAAAAGCAGTACATGCACGCATGTTTACTTTGAGGAGATTTCTTACAAGATAATGCAGATCTAGTCAAACATTTGTTTTGCTCCAACTGAAACAACTTCGTTTGAGTATAATTAAGTGCTCTACTCTTATTAAGTTACATACCAGAAATATCTGACTTAGGTGTACAATATATCTGTGGACTTAAGCCAGTACTTTTGGAAAGACACAGAAATCAATGATCAATGCAGAACTGTATTTCCTGCTGCTGTTATAACATGCAAAGAAGTGAATATGCTAAGTATACATAAAATAATAAGAAGCAACATTTTAGATAAGCTTTCATTTTGAACATTTTAATTTTATATCCTTTTCTGCTTTAACTGTAGTCCTATGACTTTTTAATCTGCACAGAAAAAGAGATCATTCTGCCCCCATTGATGTTAATAGACACAAAATGACCCCAGGATCTCCAAAAAGAAGGAAGAAAAAAAAAACCTAACGAAGAAATAACTAATCCCTGCCATATTTCAAAAAAGCCTTTGGAAATGCTGTGCAAATATCTTGCAGCAACAGAAAGCATGTATCAGGACGACTCAACATTGACCAAGTTACCATGGCTTAACCAGTTAAGTAGCAAACGCAGAGTAAAAATTTTCTTAAGTCTCTCTCACTGAGGTTTAAACCTAGATGCTTTACTTCACATCTGAGGCAGACTAAAACTAGACACATGCTCAGTTGCTGCAGCTCAGCTGCAGCGCAGGAAAAGGTGCTATTCATCAGTGAGCTAAATCAATCTAACAGCCAGCTGCCACGGGGAGGCTTCGCCGATGCCCTGGCCATGGCTGCATTTTATTGAACCCTTCCTTGTGCTCACCCAAGTCCACACTGAGTCAGTCCAGAGAAGTAAACTACAAACTACTCTTCACCAAAATGTTTTCTGTGCTTTTGCTCACTGGTTCAGCTCACCGCCCAGCCAGGGGACCTGGGACACACTGCAGGGACAAGGAGGCAAGGAAAGCAGGAGCAGCACAACTTTCAGTGGCAGCTAACCATAAACTCAGCTGAATTGTACCATCAAGCTACACCCTTCCTCACTTAATGGCTTCAGCCTAGAGTTATTAAGGGTTGCTTCCAATTTATCTCCTAATCCATTTCGGGGCAATTGGTTTTCTGCTAAATAGCCATATATGAAGCAGGAGGCTTCACCTGTCACCTATTTGTGTGAGCCCCTTCACAAGAAAGGCTAGCAGGTTTAGCAGAAGGACTGCTGGAACTTGCAGTAGATCTTCCCTAAGTGCAAAATCTGTGCCAGTGATCAATAATTAACATACTTTCACCCTGACCTGTCAAAGGCTAGAGACAAACCAGACACATACGTTGAACTCGGTCCTTTTTGACTGGAAATACTGAAACCATAAATAATCCTCATATATAATCCTGACATAATGTAATTACCTTCAGATGGATGAGCATCATTTCTGGGAAGCTTAGGGGAAAGAGGAGCCGAATATGGCGGAGAGTCCTGAGAGTATCGTTTAGCACTCCTGTTTTCAGGTATTTCTTCTTTTGCTGTGAAGAGACAAGTCACCACCTATTATTCTAGCATAAAGCTGCTCAGGTGGAAAGTCCAGGGACAAAAGCAAAGACATACATCAGCCATTCACCAGGTTACAATTCAGTTTCTTGTGTCACACAGGCTCAGTCATTTTGATACAAACTTTCAAAGCTCAAGTACAGCTTATATACTGTCATCGCCCAAATTACCTTGACCCTGGCTACTTTTCTGAAAAGAGTTAAAACTAATGACTTTCATATGACAGACAGAATTATAAACGTAATTTCTCCATTGGGGGGGGGTGAGGAGGGGTGAATATTTTATTTTCTAAAGTAGCACGCGGAAGACAGACTCAGCCAATCAATCAGACAGCTGTGAGGAAGCTTCATACCCAGTATGAATCTTTAGAAATTGCCCTGACATCAAGGTTTTCTCAGCTACGGCTCCTGGTAACCTTTGGGCTAGAACTTGTAATGCCAAACCCTGCAAACAACCTGATTGGAGATCTGGTGCAAGCCATTTCATTTCCCACTCACTCCACGCTCCTGGTGCAGCAAAGATACTGGCCTCATACAAAATATCACAAGCAGCCACCTGCAAACACCACATTTTCTACTAGGAGACTGGACTGCACATAGTAGAATGTAAAATTTTTAGAGCCACCACTTCAGAAGGTGAATAAAGAGGGAAGAAAGGACGTTTTACTGGTGTGGTAAGGGCTAGACTGAATTCCCTTTCAGGGCAAGCCCCTTCTCATAAGGCAGAAAGTATCTTTTTGTAAGTTTATTTTATGATCCGATCATAAATCTAACAATGACATGTAAAGTTTTGAGCTTGTCCTTTTAGCAGTATCACAGTGGTGCAATACATATGTTTCCTGGCTTGGCTACAAGGAGGAGTTTGCTGAACAAAATGATTTCTGCACACATGGTATGAGCTATCCCATCCTGTCAAAGCACTACTGCACTGGAACCAATTCACTAAGAACTGAAGGGTATTCATTTCAATCAATTCACGTCATAGTAAGACAGATTTAAAAATTACATTTCATGAAATTGCCACACTTCTCAAAAATACCAGCACTTGAAAATAACAGCTGTTTAACAGTACCTGGTTTGTTCCTGTCATACTCTGTAGGACTATGTGCACATCCCACATAAGGGCTGAAAGGCTGGCTACTGAAGAGATTATCACACTGCAGGCTGTGGCACAGTTTCTCCAAGAAGCGTAGGACAAACGATGCGCTGTTTACGGAAGGAAGATTGATGGCATGCTTTTCTCCATCAAAGGAAGCTGTGAATAAGAAGATGATGTCAAACACCCCCCAAGCATCATGAAGTATAGTAAAACACCATCATTAACTTTAAGGAGAAGACATCCAGATTTGATTTAAACCACACAAGACATGAGAGGAGTAAGCAATCATTCTGGTAGTTTAACAAATTTACATCCAAAGGACTGATTTTACCTTCTGTTGGATCCATGCCAGTTTAAATTTGATCTTTGGGAACTTATTTTAATACATAATTTTGGATTCACACCAGCATAACAAAACTTGCAACTATTCCCTCATTACCAAAACCTTACGTATAATTTCTGTTGTTTCCTTAAAAACAGCAAGCTCTCCACCACCTGTTTGCAGGAGATAACACAGAAAAGACCCTTTACAGCACTTGCTAAAAAAAACAACCAACCCAAAACCGAAAACAATTTTTTTTTTTAAAAAAGGAAGCAAACAACTTTAAGTTTTTTTTTTGCAGTTTCTAACTGATCTGAGCATGCTTGTGGTAATGTGCTAGCATCCACTACCACTGAAATTCTTACTACAGACACTGTTTTGCCATTTGCTATTTTATCCCTAGAGAAATCTATCCTGCTGTCAACACTACAGTGGTCAAGCTCCCATTTATTTCAACAGGAGCTAGGTGGCAGAGATACCACAACAGCCACAAATGGATCTGGTGTCTTTTAAACTGAGTGATTACAAAGAGCCTGGACATGTGCCTATGTCTTTTACTTGTTGAACTCCTTCCTTGTCCCACAAACAGAGTGTTGCAGCTGATATTTTCCTTTTTTTGTGAAAATTAGTAAGATTTTGAAAAGACTCGATAGAACCAACATACGGATAAATAATTACCATTACATTAGCTGAAACTTTTAGTTACTTCTGATTAGAAAGACATTACAACAAAGCAGGAACAAATTTGTAACTTAAGCTTAGGGATAGAAAGAAGTGGCATAAACGCCAGGTTTATGCATCAATTTATCGTCTTGGTTTTCAGCCTGTCATGCAGCTTTCTGTTGTTAACATAAGTTTCCAAACGGTAAGTAAAGCTTTAAGCTTTAAATGTGATCCCTTAGATCACATTTTGTTGGCAGCATGGTAGCAGATGCTTTTAATAAAAGAAAAAAAAAAGAAAAAAAGAAAAAAACCCACCAAAACCCAAAAAACCCAAACAAATAAAAACCACCGCAGAAATGACAAGAAAGCCTTTATTCACAGATCTGAATTAAGGAACATTTCCATATTGTGTTACAAGAGAGACAGATACTATACACAAAACCAAAGAAAACGCCCAGGTTTAGCATATTTTAGGCTTCCTTAGGAAATCAGAAGTGTCAATTACTTAACTCTGTTTATGTAAGGAAGCTTCTGATTAATGCAAGTTAACCAGCTAGCATCAACAACAACGTTGTTACTTCTCTCATCTGTTTTCATGACAGACTGACCCAATGCAAGTGCTTACAGTTTAAGAGTCAGTACTACAGGGACAAATCCCAGACCAACGTGTTTCCATGGCCCATTCCATTTTTCCAGGCCTCAACATTCAAATGAAATGCTAATGAATCACAGTCCCGCAGGTGGCTCAGACACAAGGTCCTCTACCTCCTTTTTGGGAAAGGGGTCTCTGAAGGCAAATTTTTGCTTGGAACTCAACCAGTTCTGGAAAGCAAATGGGCTGTGAGACCTAGCACAGCCAGATCTCCTGACAAATTTACTGCAAGGCAGTAGTCACCTACAGCAAAAAATTAAAATGCTTTATAATAGCCTTATGGATCTTCTTATATGACATTAGGGAAATCACTTATTCTCCATGCCTTAATTTCTCATTTTGAAAAGAAGCATTGAAAAGAACAATATTATCTTAGAGTTGTCAGGAGGGTAAAGCAAGAAACAGCTGAGGCAATGTGACTGCTTCAGCAAGACACACCATGGGAAAAATCCACAAATAAAGATTCAGTGCAAACTCAGTGCTCTTGTACTCTTGAACACCTGAGGGCAACCATACGAACTCCAAGGGTGTGGGATCCAGATCCATAGGCTCAACTGTCTGCTCTGCTTGGGAACAACATAAGCCTCTTCTCAGATAAATGCTAGGGTAAAAAATAAAAAGGAGTACTGCTGAGGTGCTATAACCTCAACCTCTAATGACAAATAAACAGGGAGTGGAGCTTGTGTGTGCAATCCCAGCCCCTGGAATGAAGAGTCATTCTCATTTCTTCACCTTCCATTGTGTAGGTATGTTTTAAATACCAGACTCAAGCCAGGAGAAAGGCTGAGAGCTAAGCTATGAGATAAATGTGTTTGATAGTGAAGAAACTCACCCAAGAGTTTGATTTTAATTCTCTGCTTGAGAAGATTTATCTGAGCCTCAGTCTATTTCATCCCACCAAATGCCATAGTGTCTGAGCAACAAGGCGAAAAAAAGGGCTGACACTGTCCCCATTAGTGGGCTTGCTAATCAAGCCTTTAATTTCCTTTCAGTTATATTTGCCTGAATTGAAACCTTATGCATCAAGCAAAAATAAAACGGTTTGTGCTTCTGTTTGAGTAAGAAAAGATGGAAAAAATCTAAATTTGTTTCTATTCAAAACAATTATTTTCCTTGGCAGCTGAACCAAAAGAACCCGCTAATTATTCATATGTATTCTAGCAAGGTTATTTTATCCATGTCCTCATTAGTATACAGTTTCCTCCTACGGCAGGTACAATACTCATCATGAAAATATCAGTCCGCAAAAGATTTTGATTTCTTTCCTTATTCTCTGCTGCAACATATTTTTTTTCTTGCCAGTCTAAAAAAAAAAGCTGAACAACAAACCACACTCCAAAAACACTTTTAAAAACTCTACAAGAAAACACTCTCACAATTTCATTCTGTAATCTCTCATTTTATTCTACGGTAACTTTCCTCCTCTTCCTTCCTGTTCACATATGCACAGCTGGTTGTAATGTGCTACATTAACCTAAGTCACATTTTGTGCTTTTCAAAATACATTACACAAATTTCTGATAAAATGACAGGGAGTGTTTGCTCACCCGCTTCTCAGCAACCTGTTTGACACGCCAATAAGAAGGCAAGAGCTCAAGAACACCGGAAACCCGCTGGGGTCTTGTGGCTCGCTATCACCTGGACCAGGACTCTGCTTCAGGAGCAGTCCACATCATCAAGTTCCTCAAATCCAGCGCTACAGAGCTGGTTTCTCTGAATCGAGGCCTTGGGGTAAAGCCAGGTGCAGAACAGCAATTCCTTTCTGTACAGAATTTTTGAATGTAAACAAACCACAACTACATAAAGATTCTGAAATTTCTCTCTCCTCTGTGAGATCATTATTTTCAACAACTCAGTCACAGCCCAGAAACTCCACCGGCCTACAATTTAGTCCTTCATGATAAACAACTCACAAACAGAATACTGGCAATGCACACGTCAGTGCATTTTGTTCAAGAAAATTGACCTGTCTGAAGTAGGTACAGCAAGGTATTAATAATGTAATAAACTTCCATATATCATGCAAAAATAAAGCAACACGGGTTACAAAAACACACGTATACAATGCCATTAAACCAAATGCAGTTGAGAAGCAGCATCCATTTTGTGAATAAAGTCATGGGGGTACATAAGCAAGGCTTACTGTAGTTCTGCTATATGCAGATTGGGGTGCTGCTTTTTAAATATTGTTAGACAGAAACATCTTTATGAGGATTTAATTGAACCTGTATTCCACTAATCTTTCACATCTGGTGTTAATGTAAGGAGATTAAAGTAACACAAAGTCTTTTTATCGCCAGTGATGGAATTATGAATTGATGTGCTAACTGATATATGGAATATTTCCTAGCCTAGAAGTAAAAAAAGTCAAGCAGCAGCTATACAGTTTGAGATACAGAGATAATTTATCTGTGGACCTGCCATTAATATGTAGCAGAAATCAACCTATTCCATAATAGGGCACATAGATGGATGAACACTGACCTAAGATACTGCTACAGTTCTGGGGAATGGGGAAAGGGGAGAAGCAGCAACTTTAACACGTGGAATCACTTGCCTGGAAGCTAAACACATTAGTTTGAAACTTTTCACCCACTTGGTTAAGGCATTAAGAACACAAACACTATGTATGGATAAGATTATGCAAATGACTTGAATTACTAAAGCTGATATTTCACTTGTACTGAGTTTACTTGACAAATGTTTGGCTACAGCTGCTAAATCAGGTGCACGAGCTCTACTTAGTATAAGAATCTAACTCTATTGTGTATATGTAATTTAACACTGCTATTGCTAAATTCTCATTTAAAGAATTGTTCAAATCATCCTGGACCCGGAGTCAGATAAATCACACACCACCAATACTTGCTTAGTAAATAAAAGAATTCACAAGTACATGTTCTCAACTGTGCTTAAATAGTTACAAAAGTGATATAAACTCACTGCAGCCACTTCAGTTCTCCTGCCCTACCTCAAGTTCGCAAACCAACTGAAGAAACAGAAGAAACAAAGCGTCTTCACATACCAGTTATCATTTCCCCTCCATGATGGCCAGATTTCAGAAATCCAAAGACTGTTTTGGATTGATAGGCACAATCCACGCAAGCCTGTACAGCCTGCTGAAGTACCACATTGACAGGACCTGGTCCAAAGTGATCTGGAAGCTGCTGAACCTTCTTCTTATCCAGGTGAGGCCCAGAATTTCCATGCTTGTTGACATAAACACACACTGAAAAAGAACAAGCCATATTTACCACCGAGGAACTAAGACATGTTTCCAAGTTACAACTGCAAACCACCTTTTTAGTTTTAATCTTGAGGAAAAGATGTACTTGTCAACTCAAGAAGCTGAATGTGCATATGTACTTGCAGAGTGTACAAAAAGTGCGCGCTCTGTCTTCCACTGAGGTTCTCCTGCCTGAGTCCTAAACCCACTTCTTTCTGGTCTCTAAAGCCCTTCTCTACCCCACTAACGTAACAAAGCTGTCGTAATCTGTGCTTATCTTTTATTTTGACTAATCTCTGTTCATACACTAGTTCCAATAAAGAAAGAATTACTGGCAGGTACTCTGAACTATCAAGATGCGATTCTAAAAAGCTGGCCTTGCCAAGTTACTTCCCTAATTTTTGTCCTATTTGAGAAGCTGCAACAAAGACAACCCTATGGTATATACCTACCACTGAAGCTCATTCTGAAGCACCCATGTGTGCATGTATAATGGTCCTGTGTGCATGTATAATGGCTGCTGAAGGTCTGTACCTTCAGAAGCCCCGAGCCACTCATGTATGATTTCCACACAGCAACTTGGCCTTCTCTGCTAAATAAAATAAACATACTTCTCTAGAAATACTGTAAGGTGGTTAGCACAAAACAATCAAATAGGACTTTAGAAATTACTTTTTACAGAGACTATGCAAAACTGTCTTTCAAAAGGAACAGCAAGGAAGAAAAAACATGGGATAAAGCCATAACAGAAGATTTATTTTTTTTCTTTTTTGCCTTGGCTGTCACATGACCAGGAAGGCACCCAAGACATTATTAGAGCTTAATGAAAAAATGTGCCTCTGTGGTGATTAAGCAGACAATCTAAGCATTCTGTCCTACAAGAGACTGCCATATTTTCTGAACTGTAGGAGTATTTGGGCTTAGTTAAAAACCTGGATTTTTAACAATTAAGTATTTCTGTAAGTGTCTTAATGATCTTATATCTTCATGCATATCTGCTCACTCTCTGATGTCTGTAAATTGGAGGAAACCTATTTGTACAAATAAGCAAAGATACAAATCAGCAAAATAGTTTTCATGGCATATTCTGTCTGGGCTCAACAACTGCCTCCTGAAAGGTTTATTTTCCTCTCATCCATGACTGAAGTTGGGAGTGAGAAGAGCCTGACAACTTCTATTGTATAAACAGTTTTAAAATGTAAAAAAGCACCCCAAACTAAATTATCATAATTTATAGAGTTTTTAGAAAGTTCTGAGATTTGGTTGACAACATACAAATTGTTTCACTACAGGGTTACAAGTTCCTCAATGAGTTAGTTCATCAACTAGCTTATTTTTCTTTTGCCAATCCTTTTCAAGATACATTTCATTATATTTCAAAAACAAGCAAGCATAAAAGGAAGGATGAATGTATTTCCTCTGACTGCCTTTACTTGGCTTAAACGGTCTGAGCTGTTTCTTTTTATGTAAGGCTATACAGAGATAAAATCTCCATTTTGTTATATTACAGTACAGCCTGCATGATATCAGAATATCCTATGGGTTTTTAGCTACATCTACTCCCATTTCATACATTAAGGAGCGGGTCAGACATGAGAGAACTGTACAGTTTCCATCTTCAGACAGGAACAAACTGCCAGGTCTGGGAGATCTTTCAAAAGCACCTGTGCTCCAGCACTTCTTGCTGTAATGCAGACATCAAAATACTAGTTCTGCAAAGTAACACTGGCACCTACAAATATCTTTAAAAAATAAGGTAGCTGGATGATGATTTAAAGTAATGAGTTTGCTGCACGTTTTCCATAAAATGACACTACTAGTTTGCTTGAAACGGAAGCCATTTCACACTAAAAATGTCATTAATTTTTTTTCTTTATCTTTTACCTGTGGATATAACCGATGCAGTTGCCCCAGACAAACTAATTCCATCTTTAAGTATCTGTGTAGTGCCACTGTCCCCCTCAGGAGAAGAATGAGGAGAAGGAGATGCAGGAGTCAGTTGTTCCGGCAAGACTTTTTTCTGTTTAGAGAAAAAAACCAAAGTCAAAATGTTTCATGTTTTTTAGGGAATCTGCAAAACCTTTCTGCTATCAGTTACCATCTTACTGAATGTGAGTGGTTCCTTATTACAAAAGTACTACACATAGCAGAGAAGATAAAGTCCAGGAAAGAAAGACCAGAAACTGTCAGTTGGCATTTACACCTACATAAGTAAGGCAGTGAAAGACAAATTACTTAAAAAAAGGAACCCACCTCTATCTAAAAAGTGGGAAAATAATGAGCTTTATATGCTAATTCATGATCCTTCTAAATCTTAGGAAGCACAAAAGAGGCGTTTTGGATTATTTTCCTGTCCAAACCCTTCCAATCATCTGGATTTATGACAACTCAAATCAGTTAGTTGGGCTGTGTATATATTCCCATACAAAACTTGAGTCACATTTAGGTATCAACTTTACAGTGCACCCAGATTTTCCCTCGGCTTGTTTCAAAGGGCCTGAAATTCTCAAGTAATCACTTTCAAGAATTGGTGCTTTACGCAAGATACCGAATAAACCAGTAGTTACAATCCAGTCATGTGGGTTGCCAAAACCTTCTCCTTTCCCAAACCAAACTTATTTGCAGCTTGTCATATGACAGACAGAGTTCACAGCACAAAGACTTAGAAATCGGTCAGCACACATTACCTGAGAAAAGGAGAATTTTGCTGTAATTTGGTTTGGACTGGGGTTTAGAACAGAGACATGCACAATGAAGACATTTCTAATCTGCTTTGACATGCTATGAAAATACATGGAAATAAAAGAAATAATGAATTGGAGAAAAGTTCATCACCTCTCCCTTCACCATTTATTCTTGCATGAGAACAGATTATGTTCTCATTCTCTTACCTACGAAAAAAATTAGGAATATATGAGATTACCCAAGGTCTTGACATTGCTGAAGGCAGCAGAGACTTGGCTACTCATGTAGTAAGGATTTACTGCTAAAATTAATCCATAGTGAAGTGAAAATTCAGTCAAGTTTCTAAGGGAGGCTAAGCCCTCTTCCATTTAGCAGTATTCATCCTTTACACTTTAAGCGGCAGCATCTTTTCCGAATAATATATTAGAAATCATGTAGAAAGCAATCAAAATATACACTTTCCTAAAAGCAGCAGTGCTCAACTTCTTCACAACTTCTATAAAGAATAAATTTACTTTCTTCTGAAATCCAGGGCATTTCAAAGAAAAGTTCTGTGCCCCTTACAGTTCAGAGAAGATAGGTTTGACTGGAGAAACTACTTGACAACATGGCACTGGGTGGAATCACCATGAATATAAGGAATAGACTGCCAAGGCTTGGCACTGGATCATGAATGAGACAAGGTGGCTCAGGTCAGACACTGAACCAAGCAGTGATGTATTACTTGTCAGGAATCACCTATGTATCTTAACATTGGGTGACAGAAAGGTTTCTCTCCACCCTTAACACAGAGAACACAAATGCACTTGGGAAGTTGGAGCTTTTGATCAGGCTTTCCTGAAGGTCCCTCTGGAGCAGGAACTATTTGGGGAGGCAGTTGTCTGTCACCATGCTGCAAAATATGGGTGGTCGATTTGAGAGGAAAGAGGAGGAAATGGGAGAAATGTAGGCATGAAAACAAAATACAAACACTAAACTGTAAGACAGAGGAACTATCCACCCTCCACACTAACACGTAAGCGTGGTGAGGCTAGCCAGACATTTCCTACCTTCTCCGAAAGAAGGAGGAAAGAGCACACGTTTTGGAAATACAGCACATCAGGCTCGCTCAGCTGAGGTTCTCATTTTGCAACCCCAAACTGACGAGCAGCAAACTGCGATCCCAAAGCCATGTTGTTTCACGAGGCAGACCACATTCCCAGCAGGGCTCAGCTTGGTCAGGGTGTCACTGGCTGGCCCCAGCCAGCTGGGAAGGCACACCAGCTCCATTTGCCTGCAGAGCGCACTGCTCACAGTCTGGCACCACATGGTCAAGTTCACAGGCTTTACCCTGTCGCTTAAAAACTCTCTTCTTGTGAGGCCAAATTTAGGGCTGTGATCCACACTCAGACCAAGGCACTTCCTCAAGAAATTCCGGAAGGAATTCTTTGCGTTGTTATGCAAAGTGTACTTTTAAAATAATTAAAGAGATGTACAGAGATTTTTTCTTCATTTTGACAGAGTAAAAACATACAGTGCAAAATGGGGGAGACAAATGGAAAACAAAACTCAACATGCATCTCATAGGGAGAAGCTTAGAAAACTTTTCATTGAAGGAAAAAAATGACACAACAGCTCAACATTCCTAGCTGTATAATAAAAGTTAATACCTACACAATGATAAACATTGGAGCATAATGAACCTAAAAGGGCAAAGAAAGTCAAACAGCTCTACAGAGTATGAGGCATAGACCAATCTCCCTAAATACACAGTTTTTGAACTACCACATAGGCAGCTCACACATGAAGCACAATTACTTAGCCTGAAATCTGGAGGGTTTTTTTGGAGCGGCCTAGGGAGGAGAGGTGGGAAGCACTTTCAAATCTCTAGGCACATACCACTTGCATTATATTTGTGTATGTATTGTGAGGTATACGGGCTGTATGGCACTCCACGTCAGATATACCCTGCCTCTGCAGAACTCCCACAAAGCCATTTCTTCTCTTCACCCTTATGCTAACAGGCCTAACAGTCCAAAGAAGAGCTTGCACATATGTACAACACCTTGCCAATTTAACCATGTACCAAAGCAATAACAATCTTCCGTGGATTCTCAAAAGGATCTAGTTTTTAATGCAAAAGTTAATGTAGTAAAACTCGCAAGTTAGATATATCAAACTTAGATTCTGCAAAACCTAACTCTTAGTTGCCTGGTCCCACACAGAGGAAATCAGGAGTGTGTAGAGGTACCTCAGGTGCATTGCCTCAAGACAGGGAGTGTCAGTGGTAAACCCCATTCCCCAAGCAAATCCCCCCAAGTACCTCACACAGACCAGGTGCCAAATACAGTGCTCCAAGCAGACACTTTCAGACACCCAGCTTTTAGAGCCCAGAAGCCTCTAAGGGTGAGATGCCTCCAATTATTCTTTCAAAGGATATGCAAAGCATCTCAATTTCTTTTTCATGAGATACAGAGGACAAAACTCTTACATGAAAGTGCGCACCCTGCCATACCTGAGTACATTCTTAAGATATGGAAGTCCTATGTTCAATGTTCTCCTTTAAAGCCCCCCAGACTTATGGAGAACACCCCGTGCACCAGCTGAGTCTGGATGGCAGCACCCTTCTCCTCTTTGATCTATGCCTCTGTGCACTTCTATACACCAAGCAAGAGATAAAGCTGGAGACCACTTGCATCAGTAGGCTACCAGTTTGGATACCGAACTGGAAGGGGCAGGCAGCAGAGGAGACAGCACTTGGCTTTCAATTGCTGGTCCCCAGAATCATTTATCTTGTGGTCATCATTTCAACGAAGTGCCTGCTTCCAGCTTTGTGCTAGAGCCTTCTGGGTATGCTCTAATAATATTACTTCACTAGCACTTTACACTGAACAGCGCTATCGCTGAAGAGAGAAGTCCCACCTGTGCCATTACTCCACCCCTTCCCACACATCACTAGCAATAGATCCCATAGCCCACAGTGATCTAGGCTGGAGTAGAAAACCCCCCAAAACTTCAACTTTTTCAAACTTGGGGGCAGGGTGGGGAAGGAAAAAAACCAAACCCAACAGAAAAAACAATGTCCTCTACTCTGCCATTGGTGCTAATGCAAAGGAGGGAGGAGCGCAGGGACAGACACAAATTGCGTGGGGAAAGACACTGCAAGATTGCTACTCCTCTTTGCCAGCCTGCAGTGGGTGAGCAAGCCTCAGAAAATAGATTTTACTTCCACGGCAATTCAAATTGTGCTAAATCTGCCCTGCTGCGATCCTATCCTTCCTTGCAGCAGCCGTAGCATTTGTGATTTTTTTGGGTGGAGCAGACAAAGAAGAAAGTAAGAGGGCTGGATGCTGGGTTAGCTGTCTACCAGTTTAGCTCCCTGAGCTAGCTCACTCCGGGATTGTTTACCCACCAGTGTTGCTGTCACGTGGGAGCGGGAAGGGGGGGGTTACAGCAGTGCCAATTTGTACCTGATCAAACAGTTCCAGAGGAGCTGAAGCTGGAGGCAGCTGCCAACACTCCAGGTCTGACTCAGCTTGGCAGGGAGAAAGGCAGAAAGGCATCACCTCTTTCAGACCAGGGCAGAATTAGGCCCACGCCTGGAGAAATGAATTGCCTGGAAAGAAGCTTCCTGCTTCATACTAGTATCTCCAGGATTACGGGATATCTAAGAGAGTCATTTGGCAAATCCAGTTGTATGCTTAAGATACCTAAATTCTGCAACAAAGACCTCGCTGTTCCTAATCCTTTGTTTCTAAACACGAAACAAAACAAAAAAAAATTAAAAAGTTATGCAAACTATAGATATGGTTCAGAAACAAAACAACCCAGACTAAAAAGCCTAAAGGCTTCCCTGGCTCTTGTGATTTTACTGGCAATGGCTATCCCAGAATAGTATTTTTCAACACCAACAACTGACTCATAAATAAATTAGTAATCTTGTTCTGGAATACAATAATCCACAGAAGTTTATACTGAATATTCCAGAATAGCTATTCTAGACTTTTTCTTGTAATCAACTGCTGAGAACAGTAAAGCCCTGAAGGCTGAAGAGAAGACAGAAAAAGAAATAATTTAAAAAAATCTCACTACAAAATTTTGCAATATAAAGTAAAGTAGTAGATAAGGACTAACCTTTTTTCCAGGTTTTAAACTTTTTTTCCTTGTTTTAAGATTTTCAGTATGAGAGGTGCTTTTTGTCAGGGGAATATTTTTAGGAGACCTGCCCTTCTTGGGAACTGCAGACTGTCCAGGGGGTTTGCCCCGACCTGGTTTCCTGCCCCGTTGCGCTGGTACTGGAGCAGATTTCTGTGGAGACTGCATTGAACGCCGGGTCACTTTGGAAGGGGAAGATTGGATTTTTGCACTGCTCTTTGTAATGGAAACTGAGGAAAAACAAAAACAAAAGGGAAGGGGGGGAAAAAACCTCAAAATGAACGATGGAAAGTAACTTTTCTAACAAAGGCTTAAAAAAAATAAAAGTGTAGTGCATAATTTACATTGTAAAATAAATATAGTTGGATATTTTGAACTCAAGTGGTTGGCATGAAACTATATAACTTCATTAAAGCCAAAGAGAGAACTCTTTATACCCATTACTTTAGAGGGACTTTGCTAAGAGAAAAACATTCAAATAAAAATAATTAAAAAAATAATTAATCTACTCACCTTATAAATGCTTCCCATACTTTAATTACGATATTTATAAAGTGCCATTCATCAAGAAGGCTTTCAAAATACTTCACAAATTATACAGCCCATAATACATCCGCTCTCCTCTAAGAGCAGTTTCCACGATTACAATACATGCCAACTACTTCTAGGGAGCTACAAAGTAATTCTGAGCAGCGAAGAAAATCATACCACTGAAGAAGAGAAACTGGTGATAGGCAAAGTTATCATTAATGAGCATTTGTCCGAGATGCCAGTTTAGAAAAAATTAGGTTCACATAACTATACCAGATTCTTCTACCTGGAGCCATCCAGACTTAAAATTTTATCTGGAAAAAGGACTTCCAAAAATCCAACACAAAGTATCATTTTTATTCATTCTTAACACTAAAGTGGTTCTCTGTTGAATCTCCCATCCTAAGACAAAATTGATCCAATATGTACATGATGCGACCGTATTATAATCTGGTGTGAAGCTGGAAGATGTAATCAGATTTCATTGAACAGAACTTCTAGTTAACAATCTTTTCCACCCAACTTGCTCTTCTCTGAAGTAATAATGATTTTATTTTAACAATTTCCTTCACAATGGACAGATTAAAACACCAGAAAGATGCCAAATAAAACCTACGGATAAGGACATATCCTCAATGCAAAGTTGTACCACACCAAAATTCCCACAAATATTATATTTTGTTGGCCTGACTGCTGGCAGGCAGTTATGGAATGCATAAGTTATGGAAGAGGTAAGTCGAAGATGAAAACAGGAGGTTTTGTGATATGAAACCACCCTCTTCACGAGAGGTGTGGGAAAGGAACACACAACATATTTGAAATAATTTGAAGCCTTAACACTAAAATTAGATGGCTTTCTAGTATCACACTGCCCCTACCACAGCCTTTTGCATCTTGCCGACGATGAAACTCCCGTGATTCACCCTAACCTTAAACACTATGAACTAAATGTGACACAAGGTGGAAGTATTGCAGGTTAGGGTTCAAGTGGGCTTTGACTGTGTCAGTCACCAGTGCCTGATCCAAAGTGCTAATGCAGACTGAAAGTGGAGCATAGGGGGCTGCTAATAGTTAATTCCCTGGATTTCTGTGCATTTGGAATATTTCTTCTCCTAAAATATTAGTATGTTGAGGCTTTCTGGTAAGCAAATAAAACATGAAATAAAACTCAAAGATACATTTGAAATGAGATCTTGAGAAAATAACATACTTAAAGATTGAGTAACAGTTTTAATGTCTAGCTCTGAGTGATATTCACCTTAACAATCCACCACCTAGCTTTATAACTGTTACTTCAACTCTGAAATTTTATTCAGGAGTTAACTGTTATTAAGTATTTGCAATACAAAATGTCACAGTACTATGAAATACACACTGCAAACAGACTTCTTATAAAATACAAGTACTACTGACACACATTTTTAAAGCTGTATAGGAGCATTTACATACATTGCTATTTGTCTGATTTGGTTACTAATCTAATATTCCTAAATGGCAGTTCAGAAGAAATCTCTTCATTATGGCTGGTTGCAATCCTAATACATCACATACAGACACGATATCCCTAGATATCTGAGAAGGACCATGTTCTGTATACGCAAAGTGATCACTTTCCTTTTATTTATGCGTGCCCAAACTTATTTTCATAGGCAATGCCAGCTTAAAATAAGATGAACAGAATTTTAACCAAATGCTGGCATAGCATTACTCTTAGGTCTCTGAATTGCTGCACGACACCTTGCATTAAGCTGTACATCTGGAAAGCAAAACAATATCAACTGTATGCTGTACAATACAATACTACATATTGCATCCTCTATTATGCTTACACCAATGTAAAATGCAGCTCTTTTTATTTATTCGTGCCACACAACTATGTGTTTAACAAAACAATCATGACCTCATAAAGAAATGTTTCACAAATTCTTTGTGCCTCTGCCTACCCTGAAATCTAGCAAATGCATTTCTATGCTCAAAGACACAGCTAAGGTTAAATACACAGATAATTGCAATGTCAACAGGTTCTGGGAGCACAGGTATGAGTTTCGGGACACTGGGCAATCCCTACTCCCTTCCAGAAGGACATTTACCGGACAAAGAGGAACAATGCAAACAGCTCCAACCACTTCAGGCTGCCCTCTTGAACCACAAACATCAAATACCCTTATCTCAGCATCTTCCTACCTGTATACGCCAGAGGACCAAATATTAGCAGCATTTACCATTAAGGGAGGGGTAAGGTCCCATTTGGTATTTTTTTCTTCTGCCTAGGGCTGAAGCTGCTTTTTTCAATAGGCAGAACTGCAACAAAGCCCATGCTGCCCAGGCAGCTTCCCAGAGATAGCAGCAAATGAGGAGGCTGCTATTTGCATTTGTTGATTTAAGAGAGGATGGGGGGAGCGCAAGGGAGTGGGAGACTGCTAAAGTCATTCCCATATTGTCTGCAGGCTGTATTGACAGTGATCATCAGTCACCTGCTCATACTTCCTTCACCCCGGCCTTCAGAGGGAGACCAAAGGTTACGCTGGGTCACAGGATCTGGAGGGAAATGAAAAGACATGCAAAATCAAGCTGCCAACCCACTGCATCTGTAGACAGAGTTATCCCCACTAGGCCACATGTTCCAAAAACTAAGACGTTTTAATAGTCTCATGAGAACTTGTTAAAATATAACGATGAAGAGAATAGAGAGGAAAAATGCCAAGCTCTGCTTGCAATTACTGCAGTATTTAGCTGGGATATTTACAACCAAAAAAGCACATTTGCCTTTTCAGGATGCTGCTTTGCATCACAAAGGCCTTCTCATTTGCACAAACAAAATCAAGCATTTGTGTCATGTTGCTCCTTTACACAAATATTCACTGCTCCAGTTTCAGGAGTGGGATGCATTGCATGGCATTCTTTACCAAGTCTCTTATTTAGACCCAAAAACTGTACCAGCATCCTCAATAACTGAGGAACAGAGATCATGCTATGCAAACATACTTTACCATAGTAATGTTAGCAACTAAACGGCGTTTTCAAAGTTCACAGAGCTCTAGTTATACTGTCATGTTAGCGAGGGCTATAGGTGACTACCTTCATGCAACACTCAAACAGTTTTCACATACTTTCAATTACTGCGTATTCAAAATATTATCTCTCCCCCCCCATCCCCCCCCAAACTGTTCTGTTAGAATCCCAACACCTATAAACTTTGTATCTAATGTGTAAGAGAAACCCCAAATCCAGTCTTGGAACACACAGCCTAAAAGATGCATTGCCACAACTCAGTCCTCACTCACACAAGCAGATCCGTTGGAGTCAACCAAGCTCATTTGCATGAGAAGGACATGAAAGATTGACTCCAAATGGAGGGCCAAATTCTGCTTGTAGAAGCAGAAAGACTGCCCAGACACATGCAGGACTGCAAAATTTGACCCCAGAATGTTATCCCCAAGATGTCTTGCCAGAATAAGTCAGATATGTAATACAACTGTGAAATCTGAAGCTACTTGACAGTGAAACCTCCCGCACTTGGGAAGGGGATGGGACAGATGGACAGCTCAGAAGCCTGAATTCTCATGCAATTCTAATTAGTAAAATTCCCTCAAATCATCCACAGTGACGGTTTCACTCCATGTTTTTATGGAAAGCAAGGGAAAAAAAGGTTCAGATTTGTAATATTTAAACATTAGAAATCTACCATTCAGTTAGTATTACAGAGCAGCAATTACAAGACAAGACTTTAAAAAAGCTGAAGTGAAATTACATGAAGCAAGGCAGGGGCCCATTTTGCCGTACGTTCTGGGAACACAGCATTGCTACCTTAGGTGAAGGTGCCAATTAGGACAGTAAAAACAGTAATTCAGTGTTTAAACCAGCATTTCTTTCAAGACAGAAACAGTTCTATTTGTACTGCATTACTGTTCCTATGCCCCCACTGAGACACAAGCTGAATGTTCTTTTGAGAATATAAAAACCTGGCCCTCCTCTCATCTGCGGATAAAAAGAATAAGGTGAAGAGATTTAGCAACTTACCCTAAATCCATGTGAGCATTCCACAGCAGAAGTAATGGAAACATACCTCCTGAGTTCTAGCCCGGGATTTTAACTATAAAATTAACCTTCTTTAATACAGTAAGTTATTATCATGATAGTTTTGACAACCGGCAAAGGAGGTGAAAAAGATTAGCAATTTTTCAGAACAGCTTACTGCCAAAGATTATAAAAATTTATGTCCTTATGCCTCAATTAAACAAGAGAGCCATATTAAAAAAGCGTAAGTGTCTGTAATACATGCCACCTCTTTCTATCTGTGTTTGGATTACTTAGGGTTAAGAGGCAGCTGTGAGATACTAATTGATATGTTGCTATGATACAAAATCAGTTATAAGTCATCATTTTGCTATCTAAAAAGCAAAAAGAAGAAAAAAAAAAAAATCTCTTGCTATCTTCTGTGAAAAATCCTAGCCTTCCTTTCACAGCCCTGAAAGGTGAAACCAAGGGCTCTAAGCAATGTAAGACAAAACTGGAGGAAAGGAAAGCATTTCTTCCCTAGTGACTTCCCCAGGCGGCATTGTGGCACCTTCAGTCCCTCACCTCCACCCCCAGTCTCCCACATTTTCAAGAGCTAGGCAAGCCAGCACCTACGGAACAGACCTGTGAAAATACTAATTAAGCTCCATCAAAACCCACTGCTAACCAAATTAACACACATCACTTCCAAAAAAACAACTTTTAATAGCCAGCCGGGGCAGGGGGCCTGCGAGAACAGGGGGTACAAGCAAAACAAAAGACAGACTCCTGGAAAGATCTCTCCAGTTAATCTCCAGAAACCAAGAACTGTGAAAAGCAGCTTCTCATCTCACCCTTCAACAAAGCATTGCCATTGCAACCACAGTAGCGAAAAAAAACAAACCCAAAACCCACTTTATTTTGTTGCTAAGCTGAGAAGGAAGAGAGCAAGTAAATACCCAATAAACTATCAAAGCAGCACAAACTTGACTTACCTGGAGACAGTTTTAGGTGTGCTGTTGATGAATCTGTCATTAAGCCTGGAAAAGCCTAGCTCTACACATCAGGTAAGAGTTTTAACATCCTGATTCTTCACCCCATCATTACTGATTCTGCCCAGGTTTTGCCATTATTTTTCCCCAAATAGCATCAGCAGGATGAAAGGTACGCCCAAAATGAAACAATAAAATGCAACAAGCTTCAAGGGAAGAAAAAAGAAACACAGAGCATGCTTAGTGCAATGCCACAATTTGTTTTGTCTCAATATCTGAATGACAGCACTGATATTCATACCGTAGCTGTGCTGGTTTTGGCTGGGATAGAGTTAATTTTCTTCCCAGTAGCTGGTATGGGGCTACTTTTTGGATTTGTGTGGGAAACAGTGTTGATAACACAGGGATGTGTTAGTTATTGCTGAGCAGTGCTTACAGAGTCAAGGGCTGTACTGCTTCCCACCCCACCCCACCAGCGAGCAGGCTGGGGGTGCACAAGGCTCTGGGAGGGGACACAGCCGGGACAGCTGACCCCAACTGAACCAAGGGATATTCCAGACGGTATGATGCCATGCTCAGCAATAAAAGCTGGGAGGGAAGAAGAGGGGGGGGGACGTTCAGAGCGATGGTATTTTGTCTTCCCAAGTCACCATTACACATGATGGAGCCCTGCTTTCCTGGAGATGGCTGAACACCTGCCTGCCGATGGGAAGTGGTGAATGAATTCCTTGTTTTGCTTTGCTTGCACTCGTGGCTTTTGCTTTACCTATTAAACTGTCTTTATCTCAGCCCACAAGTTTTCTCTCTTTTACTCTTCCAATTCTCTCCCCCATCCCACTGGGGGGGGAGTGAGTGAGCGGCTGTGCGGGGCCTAGCTGCTGACTGGGGTGAAACCATGACAATAGCTTGTATGTACTAACACAGATTTGGAAAAAAATCCACTCAATCCCATCCGCTAATTGGGCAACACAACCACTGCTGACATTAGTATCCACAAGACCTGAACAAGAGCAAACAAAAAAAATACTTTGCATGCAACAGTCAAAAAAACATGTGTTGGAGTACTTCCAACTTAAAAAAAAAAAATCACAACTACCTTATAAATAAACATGGTATGATGGTGAGGAAACCAGACTTACAGGAAGGTCACAGCTTTGGGAAAGGCAAAACCTCTATTTTTCCTTAAGTGATTACTGCTCTATAGCAGCACCATCCAGGCCTTGCTGCAAGATGCCAAGAAACATTAATACCAAATAAAAAAAGCTTAACATGTGAGAGAATGTGGCAAATCAGATTTTAGCCTGAAGCACTGAGGAGTTTTTCATGCACAATTCTGAAGACAGCATAAATCTGCTTACTGTATGTGCCTGATTTAACTACTGTGACCTGCTCGTGAAAAGAAGCTGGCTGCACGAAGAGAAAAATGAAACCTCCAGCAGTATGAAACTGTACCATTTCAGCATTTGGTTTTTTTCTTTAATGAAACTTAAGAATTACTATGCTTATCTGATTTTTTTTTTTTTTTGGCTATTTTAAGCAACGCGGAGTCTTTTCACAGATCTAACTGTAGCTCTGTCTAAAGTTTCAATACTTCTTTTGTTTCATCTGCAAACATACAAAGTAGTAATTAGGTTTATATTGATGTTGCACATTTGCGTATAACTCAGCTGAAAATATAGCACAGCTATTTTGACGTAATTTCATTATCAATAACAGAGAAGTACATCTCCAGTAGCTAGCTTGGAAAAATCTGCACAAAGTAAGCATTGAGAACACATCTGAAAACTAAATAAAACTAAACTAAGAAATCATAAAACAGACAAGTAAGATACTTTTTAATCTCTGCTTGAGCCTGTACTACTCTTATTGCTGCAGACAGCTTCTGAAAGAGACCTTTAACATCGCAGGCTGATTAGTGTAATGAAGGAAGATTGCTCTCACTGACAATAAATGCACTGAATTTGGAGAAAAGCAATGAGGGGACACACAACATGGAAAAGGGGAGAAACAGAGGGGAAGGAGGGAAGAGGACAAAGGATAAAAGCTACAGAGTATCACTGTTTTTATTTAGATTACTACATCATCTTCCTTTCGTCACCCAAATTCTCTCCTGTACAGTGCAGAGAGCAGTTCCTCCTTCATGAGTTCTGGCATCACCTTTATCCATCAAAGATCCAGCTTCATAAGACGGTGGGGATCAAAGATGTATAGAAACTGATACCCCTCCAGATGCTCTTCACATCTAAATGACAGATACCACTTTATACTGAAATCAATCTTTGCAGGTGAAACCACTTATTTCCCACATGGCTTGTCCCCAGTTGTTCTTTTGTTTTCTCTCTTTTATGGAAAAGGTTTTACTCCTATTATAAATAAAAAGGTGGGTTGCCTAAGTAACTGCCATTTACATGTAATGACTAAACAGTAAAATGATTTTATATAGGAAAAGCAAACAGAAACTGCTCTGACAATCTCCAGTCATCTGCTCTCTACTTCAATCATAAACCTCAGATACAACTAGCTAAGTGCAATACAAGAATATTCTGAGGTATAGTAACAGCCTTCTATTATCCAATTGAGTAAAATAAAAATTACAATCTATGGTGGTTAAATTGAAAAGTGTAGTATGGTTGGCCTAGAAAAAGAGTTAACAGAAAAACATCCAAAAGATATCAAACTTAAAAAGCCTTTTTAATGCGTATCAAAAGCAGAAGTAATAGAGACCCAACAGACGATCAAATTTCAGAATGAACAAACGCAGAAGATAGAACTAAAGTAACAAGATGGAATGTTTTTTTGTGTTCATACTCACTCCAAGGAAGCTCATCACATTGGTTCCCACGAGAACCCCTCTTCGCAGGGATTTGAAACAAGTTCCCTCATGTGAAGTACCAGTAGTAGAGGTCAGGAAACAGAGAAAAGACAAGCTGTAGAGAGCTGGCAAGACATACAGCACTTAGGAATTTTAAGGAAACTAAAAGATGAAATGTCAAACCTACTGATGGTGCTGTGCAAGTTTGTCCTTAAAACTGCCTCAAGTACAGAGACTTAAAAAAGGTGGTTAATGCGATGCCAACACTCTAGTCAGAAAGGTATGGACAGGACACCTAATGTTTGTACTCGCCAAGTTGCTAAGATCTCTTGTACAGAACAGAGGTAGTGAACCCAAAGATAAATATGATGTGCTGGGGGAGGACCAATCATAGCTTTTGTAGAGAACAGTCACATCTCACAAATCTATTATGAATTTCATTTTTTTAAGGAGTCAATAAGCAAGTAGACAATGGAAAGTCAATTGATAAGTCTTTGGATTTGTGCTTGACAAGATCTCACACCACAGTCTCTTAAAAAAATCCTTAGCTGGCAATGGGTATGAGGGAACATCCTCATGATCCTTTGCAAGAATTTCTTGGAATGTACCAAACAGTGGCCAGGAATAAGCAGACATGTTTCCACAGTCAAGAGAGGACTCTAGAGAAATCCTGATGAGATCTCTGCTTGGGCTTGTGCCATTCAATTCACATATGATCTAGGACAAGAGTAAAGCATGAGATGGTAACAACTGCTGAACAATTATTTGAGTCAGTAAAGATGTATAAATAGATCTTGCAAAGCTGAACAATTGCTCAGCAGAGGAAGTAAAAGATGAAATTCAGTATCAAGCAATTCAAAATAATCCAGCTTCTGTGATCAATGACAGGCTATTAGCTTATGTATAAAAAAAAATGACATCTTAGAATTAAAATAAGTATTTCTATTATAGTATTAGTTCATTGCCCATTAGAAGTCCAAAAATCCCAAATACCAATTCATGAATAATTATAGAAGGAACAGAAAACAAAACAGAAACCACCACTATGTCACTAAATCTTCTTTGCACTTCTGAGTCCAGTGGCTCAAAAACGCCATAGCTGAAATGGAAACAGTACAGAAGAACAAGGGTGATCAGAGGAATTAAACTGATCCCATAACAACGAAAATCAAGCCAGGACAGGATTTTACAAGTTTGGAATACAGGTAGCTGAGGGAAGCTAGAATATAGGTCTACAAAATCGTGATGGATATGAAGAAGGGCATTACGGAATGACTATTTACTGTCTCTTCCTGTACAAGCACTGGAAGTACAAGAAGCTATTTCAGTACAAGAACACAAGGAAAACAAATGGAACTACCAGCAAGAAAAAAAGAGATCTCCTTTTCCATAGAACATATACTCAAGTACAGAACTCCTTACCTACAGCATGTTGTAGGTGCTAGAAGTTCAGATGGCCCCAAAATATAACTGAACAAAATAGATCAAGCTCCTCCAGGAGGTTCTCCGCATAAAAGCATTATTCTGGGCTTGGGAGGTAATGGGTTGTAGACGGCCAGATATTAGGAATACTTCCGCAAACCTCTTTCCTATGTGCTTATGCTTTTCTTCAGACATCTGCTTTCAGCCACTGCTGGAGAAAGCCTGCTAGAGCAGATGGTCCTTCAGACTGATCCAGCATAGACATTAGCATGCCAACTTCTTTCACCAGCTCTAACTCTACAATGATGCTCCTGAGTGACAAGTCATCTCTAGAAGCACCTAAATGACCAAGAGACACAGAGAAAACAATCTCCTGCATCCTTAAAATATTAACCTTGGGCTAGCAGGCCAAGCCAACATCAAGCACTGTTGTCAAACCATACCTAACATAAATTACTATTATCAGAGATATTTCTAAGGAAACTAACTACAATATTAACTAAGCACAGCTTCTGCTAGTGTAAATATTGAACACTACATTTTATACCACTGTATGCACATGCTGACACCCAGCCAGGTCCACTTAAGTCACATTTTCTGATAAGGACCAAAGACAAAACATCAACGCGAAGATTAAGGCCTGAATGCTAAAAACGGTTGGTCCAAACCAACTTTTCACCTACCTTCTACATTTTATCTTCTATTAATTGTGTCATAGTTCCTTAGCTTATCTGTCTAAAACCAATGTGAGTTGCAGCAGATACAGCTATAAAGACTAAATTTACCACATAATCTCATCTGAATAAATTCACCCATATGTAAGCAGCCTGTGTTTAAACTGTTCTTAAAAACCTCCCATGACAGAGGTCCTACATTCTCTCTGGGCATCCTAAATGGCTAAGACAGTAAACAGCTGAAATAAAATCTTCCCTAATTTTTGTATCGCCTCCCTTCTGCATTTCATCTCTCTTTCAAAAGGCTAAATTAGACCCCAAAATATAAGTCTCATGGCACAAATTGTTGTCCTAGGTATGGATGAAATTTAAAGCATCCTTTATCACTGTCAGATTACAGGATATTGGTTTTGCTTGTTCACCAAAAACTGAGGGGGGTTTTTTCAGTCCTTTTACTAGTGATTTAACATATTTAAATGCTTTCAGAAAAGGTAGTTACAAAAACCAAGAATACTTTTCATCATATTCACTCTGAAATCTAAGCCACACAGTCAATTATTTTCACTTTCTATTGCAGTAATTCAAGGCAGAAATACTAAACTAACCCGCAAGAAAAAAAGTCCAGGCCAGAATAATACTATAATATTTCAAGTGAATCCCTACAATATAGTATCTGTCATACTTTCTTCCTTAACAGGAGTAGTCAATGTTAATGTGACTTAATGAAGAATCCTGACAACATTATCATATTTCTGAATTGAAATGACTTGATTATACTCTCCTTGAAGCTATTATTTACATCTTAATAAAGAACTATCATTACAGTTCTCTAATGGCTCAAAAGCGATCAAATAACAGTGAAAAAACATAACCTGAGAGCAAAAAATATTTCATCTAGCTACATAAATTTGACAAGTGCGTATAATATGAACAAACAGCACATAAAAATTAAGTGCATGAAGCAAAATTGAAAGAAATTCTTTATGCTCAAAACAGGGAAGAAGGGAGCACACACAATTTTAATAAAACCGCAGTTAACTTGGGCTCACTTTTAGAATTAAAAATAATAAAATCCCCAGCCTGCACCTCTCCACCCTCAGTTTCTATCAAATGTCAAAAATTCTCAGTTTTGACTACAAGTCTGTAAGAACCTTGTTTCAGGTTTTATTAATGCCTAAAGTGTTATTGTTTTTCATAACAAAGCAATAGAATCCAGAGAAATACCTGGGTAGAGGTGTTTCAATTCTTCAGCAACTTTGAACATACTCAAGAATTTTGTTTATTAGCTGAACAACTGGAATACATCATCAACTTTACTAAATAATCGTTAAAAAACTCCTTGATCTCTATCAAACACTAATCAGGCAAGAAAAACTCTGAACTTATTATCTCAAAATACTGCTGGTTTTCCAGCAGTGAAACTGGAGTAGACTAAACAATACTTCTTTCCAGAAGATGAAATTGGACTCAGCAATCTAAACTGTCACAAAAATATCTTCTAAAAATTTTCTGCCACTTATTTACATAGCCCCTTTTGCAGAAAGCCATTTTATTTCACCACAATTAATGTCATTAGCTTACCATAATAACACATCTCATTCATGATTTCTCAAGACCAGGTCAACCTTCTGAAGAAGCTGAGGAAGACAGTTTACAGATTGGGCACACAGAAACATTAAGACTGAGGTCAGCTTGGTCGCCATTAGATGACTTCTGACTGAATATAGATTGTCCTCACCTGACTTCCCCCTGCCTTCTCACGGCAGGTTTGTATTGGCAGATCATCCTGCATCTGCCAGGCCAGCCACATACATAGTTGTTCCCTTGCTGAAATCTGCTAAAACAGACTAAACTAGATTACAGGTACTATGACCATTGGCAGTAACTGCAGACAGTAACTACAAACAGGCAGGTGTGGGCAAGGATGCAGAGGTACCCTTATCTAATTTCAGTTAGAATTTCCACACAGCTCTTGACCTGCTGGCAAAAGATTGAGGAAAAACAATGGGGATGGAGAGGGCAGGAAATGTCTGATTCCTTGCCTTCTTGCTTCTGTTCCTTTGGTACTTCCAGTGAGAGTTCTGTGATACTGGTCTACTCACTCCTTACTCACCTAAAGCCTGCTGTGAAAATGCTCACCATAAGAACAAACTATTCTGGTCAACAATATTAAAATAACTAATTAAAATACCATTCCCCTCTTTAAAAACCTCTCTTCCTGTCAAATTTGAAGGGAGTGAGGATAGAAGAGCCCGAACAGTTTGACAGAAAAGCCTTACACTACAGAAACATGACAGGAGGTCCCCAGAGTAGCAGAGGGATTACATTCAGGGATATCCCTCTTTATTCCATTTCCCTTCTTTCTAAGGTAGATAGCTGTACATTATAAAGCACAGTGGCCATTAGTTAAAGGGACTTTATAACCCTATGTACAAACATCCTTGAAGACATGAGGATGATAAAACATTCAGAATAGGCAGCCTAAAAACATAATTTTTAGTATGATGGAAGAAACACTAAATCTATAGTTTAAAGCTCCAATTGTCACAGAAGCAAAGACTACTTTACTTTCTTAGCAGTTAGCTTAATATAAAGTGCTGCTGCAGCCAATATATTAGTATCATTAAACAGGAGCATTTAACTATCTATAATACAAACAGCAAATCTAGTTTAAGTCCAAGATTCTTCACAAGCACACAAAAATTAAAGATTATCAAAAGCCCTCCCAGCAGTATTAAATAAAACATGTTCCCAGAGTTACTATGAACAGACAAAAATTGTTTCCCAGAAACCATCCTATTAGCTTTAAACTACATAAAGAAAATTTAACAACATTTCATCCTCATCAGCTACTCATAAATCAAATCTTCAGTCTTATCTGCATACACGCAGCTTGTTTTTAAAATTCTGCTGTAATTGAGGGGAAAAATAATTAAGCAGTATCATTGGTCATCTTACCATTGTTCCCTGGTGGTTGTAATGCATCTCCTGTCAAGCTACACCATCCAACTGGGAAAATATCTCGAGAATCACATCTGCACCAATAGTCAAATGCTCCTCTCCAGCCATCAAATGTAACAAAAACTTCATCTCCTTTAACATCTCCAATGGTTGCTGGGCAAATCAAGTATGGGTTCTTTCTATCTATAGCTTCAAGTTTCATTCCAACTTTAAAACAGTTTGGCACAGGTTTTGGTGGCTCCTACAAAAGTAAGAGTGGTAGAATATTTTTATTTGTGGCCTCTTAAAAAAGAATAATAAAAAAACCCCTCTATTTTTCTTCAACACCCTTACTTCTTACACTCACTGCTCTCAAAAAGTTATAGTAGACATTCAAGGAAACTTACTTGTATTTCAGATTTGCTTTTGCTCTTCTGTATTATAAAAATCCAGATTCTGTTCCTACAAACACAGCTGGGATAATTAGCAAAATTCTCCATGACAGAAAGGCCCTGCTAAAAGTATTTACATAAGCAATAGGTTGCACCCAATACATTATGTCTGGGCAGCAAGACAGCGAAGACACTAAAATGAAATTATTACATGCTAATAAAAAAGAGGAGGTTTTCAGGGAACGGGTATTTCTGGGGACTGATAACTGTCTGGTAAAAGCTTCACCTCCCAATTAATTCATGAAAAATTCATTAACATTATTTATAGGCCTCTGTTAACTCAGTTGGCCTTAGACCAATTTGAAGTGGACAAAAGAAAAACAAAAATTGAGTCAATGTGACCAGCATAGGTGTACCCCCACAGCAAGAGTTGTGACCCGATGGAACCTGAATTACCACCTCAGCCTCAGGAACCTCATTATCCAAAAGCCATCTCAGAGGTACTGGTAGGCTAACACAGGGAAGC
The DNA here is from genome assembly GCF_929443795.1 of Astur gentilis. Lineage (NCBI taxonomy): Eukaryota > Metazoa > Chordata > Aves > Accipitriformes > Accipitridae > Astur > Astur gentilis. Next base: position 20,786,607 of record NC_064911.1, on the reverse strand, counting down.
ATGGCTCATCACGCCTCAGAAAATTTATATTACCTTATATTAAAAAAAATATATATAAAGTTAACACACAAGCAATGCTATTACAGGTCTGAACCAAAGTGTTTGATTTGCTGACATACGTGTCAACATCACTCTCAGTATCAAAAATGAAGGCACTCAATGTAACAGCACGGTTTTAACACCTCGACAAAAAAATTGAACTAACAAGTCATTTTAGTATTACTATTGGTTTTATATAATTTTTCATGTTTCACAGTAACTTACTCAAGAGTCATATCTAAAACACTGAACAGCTTTTTCTGCTATTTTCAACTACTTCCTAATTACATTTTAAATGATGAGTACGTGCCCAATGAAAACGTTTTAATAAAACCTTTCCAGGCACCACTGTATTCCAATAGCTCTTATCCCCCACTAAAATTCTTTTTTACTCCTGTGCACAATCACATGAATATGATACTGTTAAGAAATGTGATATGCATTGTATCTTAAATCCATGAGACACAAAAAATGAGCTAACATAATTTTTCTAAATAACAGACCACACTTTAAAGTCTCAACTCAGGAAAAGAGATGCCCATCTCAATGGACTAGAAGCAGATCATTTCCTGCCTAGCTTTGTAGCTTGCCAGTCCAGTTCAAAGTAATTTTAAATAATAGTCTTGCCTCCCTGTGCTGCAGACAACAGGGTACTATCTTGACATCCTCATTAAAAAAATGTAACCATGGACCAGTCAATGGAAAGTTGTTTACTAGCAGTCCCTTTCGTCTTACCTTCTTAAAGAATGCGGCGGGTGCCATTTCAGCTCCATTGAGAGTTCTTAAGAGAAACATAGGCCAAGAAGAGGCATTCATCTGGAACCCTGAGTAACAAACAAACAAATAGCCCTACTTTCAGTTTGTAAAATAAAATTGGAGGAGAAGGATATAAAGTCTGTTTTACTAATGCCTCATTCCCTCTGGTTTGGACTTGGCCAAAATAAAAGTAGCAAAGAAGGAATAAACAGGGTCGTTGTTGGTACAGAAAACCATGCAATGCATTTCCATTGAGTGACTTGCCTGCAGAATCAGTCATCCTGATTTGTGATACTACAGATAAACATCTAGGACTTAAAACATCCAAGTTTATTACAGAAGATCATAAGGTTGTCACACACAGTCCCTGGTCCAGTGGAACTTTCCCATCAAAAGCGCCTAGCTTACTTTTCAGGTCTGCTTTTTGGTCTCATTCTAAAACAACATCCTCTGTTCAGTTTCTCTCATTTACTGAGGAGATACCTTTCTATTTTTGAGACTCTTGTAATTCTTTCACCAGACCACAGACAAAAAAAGAACAATCCTTTTCTTCTCCCTCCCCCATTAAAATAAATTAATAAATAGCCTTTAAAACCAAACACATAAGATAAGAAAAAGATACAATTATTTTAATAAAAGAATGTATCATATTGGAAAACATAAACTGGAAGATGTTTCTACTTTAATATTCTTCATTAACAAGTGAATAAAAAGCACAAACAATAATCAGATTTCTTTAAATGAACTACCTTATTCAAGCAGAACAAAGGTTTGGCTGAAACATTCTCATTCCAGATAATCTTCCCTCAGAATCAACTACTTCCCAGTTAAAAAAAGAACAAAGCAAAACAAAAAAAATCCTTTTGCTTTCTGCGCTTTCCAAATGGATGTTTCAAAGGAATGAGTAAGATAACAGAGTGGACATTTTTTCTACGTCTTTAGCAGTTATATGTCTGGCACAGTTCTACAGAAAAACAGACATAACAGAGCAAATCAGAAGTTTTTCCACAAAGCAAATCAGAATCTGCCAGGAACTGATGAGTTCCCTCGTAACTCAGCCTTGACAATTCTCTTAAAAAAAAAAAGTAACTAGAAAGGTGGAAAATACCTGCACTTCTTGATCAGTTAAAACATTAAGTCATCTAAAATTGGATTATATGTTATAATCATTCTTTAACTAGTAGCTTTAAGCTGTCTTCAGTTGAATAAACAGGTTTCAAGTTGGAACTACCCACGCAACACCTAAATTAATACAAAATTCATATTTGATAAATGGTGTCATAATTTGACGGCTGCTGAGCTGATTACCAGTCCTGGTTTGATATCAGAGTCTTTATGCAACCTAAACATGTGTGGTTACTGAAAATCAATATTCCTAACCAGCTAGCCCAAAAAAGACACATACAAAGAGTGACAACTAAACAACAGTTTCAATTAATTTCATTTGGCCTTTAAGTTGTCCTGGTAAAACTAGAGAAAATTTTATCCTCAACGTAATTTGTTGAGAACATTGAGCTCTCAACAACAAAAAAAGCTCACCTATGAAAAAACAGAGGCTGGAACAAGAACCCTTTGCTACATTAACCACTTTATCAAAACCCTTATGTAACAGGCGTAATTAAACCTATATAAAAATCAGGTAGGAGGGACTATTTTAGCTAGTTATTATGATAGAAGCAGAACATTAGTATCCAGAAGGTTCCCCACTACTCAGAAAAAAAAATATAATCAGTTGCTTAAATGTCTAACAGGAGGTAATTATACACCCAATTAGCTCCCAGCTTTGCCCAGGAACAGGATGCTGTAAAACTGCCAAAAAGGCTTTTTCAAAAATTTAGCTAGGTATGCCAGAATGTTTGATTGCTGGAATTTAGCCTACCTCTAGAAAAATCTAGGGCAGGAGGGACAAAATAATGTCACTTGCATTCTTCTCTGAATAACCAGCAATTGTTAGGAGGGCAGGTAAACTTCCATGCCTGGGTGCAGGGAAACAGCTGCTTGCTAGGTTCTGTACTACAAGCAGCCTGATCGGATAGGAGTAAGAAACAGTATCCGAAGAGAAGGCATCAACCTTTCTACTGATGATCATGGAAAGTTTCTCTTCTTAATGGACCAACTGCCCCATTATACACAATCAGAGTTGTTTTATTCATCAGACTGGTTTAGAAACTCATTTTAAAAAGCACTATGCTCCTGAATTGAAACCGTATATTTAAAACCGTACTTATGTTTAGCTGAAGGAATCAATATACTCTTCTCTATTACAACCCTCTTTCATACTGATATCACTGCATTCATTCTACATGGTTATACCAAGAACTTCAGAGAGGTTAAACCGAGTAACTTCTCAAAAAAAAAAAAAAAAAAAAAAATTTAGAATCTTTTCCCCCAGGTGTCAAGAATTTCAAGTGCTTTTATTCAAAACCTCTATATAGCCACAGGAAAGAAGGAAAAAAAGCCCTTCTGGGCTCAAACTGTATCTATCTATCTATCCCAAATAATATTTTTCTAGAGTGGCACACTGGTTGCATTGCTTTGCTTGTGTTTCTGAAGCAGCACAACAGCACAAAAATCTACCCTTCTAATCTATGTGAAGTATCTTAATGGTTATGTCAACTGCACCTGCATCTGTCTGCCTCTCTACAAGCAAGTCAAGTTTCATACTGTAGTGAATGGATACCTTTCACCTCACCTTTCAAACAGAACTGAAAGTTGTTAGCAAATAGGGATGACAAGTTTTTTGAGAAGCTACTAAGAGAAAGCATACCTATCTTCACTAAACCTCTGATGAGAAACCTGTAGGAGTTAGTGATGACACCAAACCAGAATTAGGTTCATAACCATAAGACGGGAAACCAGCAGTAACCAATTTCTGCTTACAGTTTGTTTCTTATATTAAGAACATTATTTCTTGCCTCATCTAAAAATTACAGAAGGTAATAGGATAACGGGGTTGGGGGGGTATTGCTGTTGTGGGAGCTTTGGGTGGTGGTGGTTTAAGATAAATTTTGGTCATTATTTTTCCTCCTTTTTAAAAGTAGAACTATTTTCAGGCCAAATTGAAAAAAATGTGTTTAAATCTTTAAAAATTCCCACACCTATAAGTTTAAGCTATAACAAAAATGGTACAAGAATGCAGATATAAATATACAGGTTAATCACAGTAAAGAAAGGTGATATCACACTTTACTACCCCTAGTAGTTAGTCAAAATGACCTCTGACTATTCATCATATGGCAAGGAATTCCTCTGTACAGTTCCCCATTTAATAAACTTCTTCAATAAAACTAAGCCCAAGCACTATTTCTCAGTTTGAGGAGACACATAACCTTGTCACCCATATTGCTCATGGAAGGCAAAAGAAATACTGCCTACTATTTCTAAGCACAGGAAAGCTACACCTTCTTCATGAGCATTCCTTGTGCTCACAAACTAGTCTTGACAAACTGATCAGACATCCCCCAACACGTGTCACTTTGAGGAGATGAAAATCACATACAACATAAGCTTGCAGTTTGCTAAAGCTCTGGAGTGCTATTTTTCCTGCTTCAGAGCGGAATGCTGCAATACTGCTGTTAACCCATCCTATGCTGCCTTTCCCAGACCACAACCAGTTTGCTCAGTGCCCAAGAAAACATCAGACTGTCTGAACTGATGCACCTCCTGCAGCCCTGCGGAGCGCTTCACAGATTGGTTACCAGTAAGCACCTTCTGGTGGGCCACTCGGATTTACCAAGGAAGAAAAAGGCAAGTCAACTTTCCCCAGTTCTTACGAAGGTCTACTAAAGGGAGCACACACAGCATCAAGCAAAACGTTGTATCCATATGCACTGGTAAGACAAGGTATGTGTGAGGTAACATTTATAGAATGGGTGGGCACATGACAGCGTATCTCATCATTAAGAAAACTGTCAGACACTCCCATTTAATATTAAAGGACTATTTTGAAAAATAACAGAACTCAAAACTAATTATTCTGCTCATTCTTATATCAAAAGAATCCAAAAAAGAAGAAAAAGCCACAATTCACTTAGCCTGAATTAGTTTACTTACCTCTTTTTCAATTAAATAATGGATTGGTGAAATGTTAGTACCATTGAAATTGCCCAGACAGAAAGGTAAAATGGACTTAATGAAAGCAATACTCCACACACATTAGTTCAGAAGCTTTGTTTCTTACCAAGTGGAGGCTGGAGCATGCCCCCTTTCTTTTCACAGGTCCCGATGGGCTGTATGTCCGAGGAATCCACAAGCCTCCAAAAATCATTTTTGTTGTCACTTCCATCCAGCCGCAGCCTTAGCCGGGCACCAGTGATTCCAATTACTGTAGCTATACAAACTGAGGTAACATTGCGAGGATCATGGGCTTCCAGTTTCATGCCAACTTTGAAATCATTCGTAGGTGGAATTCTAGACTACAATAAAAGGTAAAAGACTTTTTCTTATTGTTGTAGTATTGCTAAATTTACCAGCCAGTTCAATATACAGCTTTCATTCATCCAAACATATCATATAAATTGTAAATATAAAGAAGCCTTTGAACTTTGAGTGTTTAACAACAAGTCAGATACTTGATGTTCCTACTGCATAAACATGACTGATTTCTAAAAAGATAAGCACGCTAAGAAGGGTAACAAGGGAATCCTGACAAAGATACGAACATAAAGATGGGGGAACAGTGATTAATACTTGAAGTGAATGGAAAACAAGTACATTAGGAAACATGACATTCAACTCAAAAAATAACCCAAATCAACCTCCCCCAAAAAAACCACACCCACAAGATTTATTAGCTTTCAATTCAAATGAAATAATTATTCTCATTATAGGAATATCTTGGAAATGTAAACAAAATTTGGACCCTACTGCACTAGGCACTACAAAAGCTCAAGGCAAGAAAGAGTTTCTGCACCAAAAAAAAAAAAAAAAAAAAAAAAAAGGCTTACAATACAAAGAAAGAAGGCAGAAAAAGGAGTTAGTGTTAACTGCATTTTACAGAAAGAAAACAGACAGTCCTGAAGTCACATAAAAGTTCTGTGCTAAGACAAAAATTGCAGCTTGTGCTTATTCACAGAAAACAGAATATACACATACAATGAAATGCCAATTTAATTAGCACAGGGAAAAGGAACATTTTGAATGCAACTTGGTCTGAGCAGAACTTTCTGTCACAAGCTAAAGACGAACAAAAGAGAAGAACAATATTTTTTACTCATGTATCAATACACTACTGGCAGAGATTGACTGGATCGCAGTCTGATTACTTGCCTACTGTAGTACTGCAGGCAGTATCATCTGATGACATTCAAAACTGGGATTGAATGCCTCTCACTATTCTCTTTAGATGTCTCCTCATTTTCCAGCCTAAATTTATTAATGGAAATTTTTGCCAACAGTATCATTTAACTTTAATTCTTTTTGCACCTTTGCAAATAACAACAAAATCTACAGTGTATTTACAGGGGGCAACCCCACCCTTTCTCAGTACTCTTTCAACAAGTTAAATAAGCCAAGCACTGAAGTTTCTCTTAGGAGAGGATGACTATTCTCCTATCACCCTGGCAGCCCTTTCCTGCAACTCAAGTACAAAGCTGCTCTTGAAGACAGACACAGAGGCAGCCTTCCCCATGATATTTAAACCCAGTAGCTACCCCATACAGACTAACACAATCTGAATCCTAATACAGGAGGCAAGTAGAAAAAACAAAACCATTGGCATTCACGTTTGCAAGATTCCTGTGTCCCTTCTCCTGCCCGCTTAACCAGGTCAGGTAGGGATCCCATAGTAAACAGATGAGGGTGCACTTATCTGTCCAGGTATGCAGGAAAAGGCTGAAGAAACCTGCAACCGCAAGAAGTGTTAGTGACATATTGTCTCCACCACATTTAATTCTTTAGAATACATCTTGCTCTACTTGCTATGGTGTGCAGGTACACTATTGACAGCACACCCTAGATCAACGGCAGGAGCCCTGGAGGAGCCCGAGCCCAAAACCCAAAGAATCGAGCAATATTCAGTGAACACTGAGTGTAGCATCTGCCAATGCTGCATTCAGACAGCAGGCTGTCTGTAAGGGGAGCCTGAGCATATTAAATTTAAAGGGCAATTAAATTTCAGGATATTGCTTGTCAAGCTGTTATCTTCTACAACCATGAAAGGCAACTGAAATTGAGAAATTAAGGAGTTTGTTTATTTGTTTGCAGAAAAGTTTAGCTTGTTTAAATACCAACAATTCAAGGCATTTACTAAAAAGGTAGCTCTTCCATGCCAGGCCATCCTTACAGCAAAACAACAAAACCTGCTCAGTAGCAGCCTCATCTTAAGCTCTGTTCAAACCACAAGGGACTAAGCTTTTTTATTTAAAATTTTCAACTGCTTGGAAAAAAAGTTTCAGCGTGAGAGAAAGGTATGGGAGATGCATCAAAATTTTAAGTAGTAATTATAAACAACTTAGAGCAACAGATAAAAAACTTTAATCAATTTCCATTAGCTGCCTGTGCCTGTATCTTAATTCATGGCAGAGGCTTTAATTTATTGCTCCCCGGGTTATTTTTGATTACTACAAAATTTAAACTCTGTAGAACTCCCACAGGTCACAAATTCTGGATATAATTGTCAAGTTATGCTTCTCTCTGCTATTTGTTTTGTAGCTGGCCGCAGCAGTATATTTCTTTGCATTACACAGAGCGATAGGAACACGTACAATTCATGTGTAATCCAATGTGCTGGTTTTGGCTGGGATAGAGTTAATTTTCTTCCCAGTAGCTGGTATGGGGCTACTTTTTGGATTTGTGTGGGAAACAGTGTTGATAACACAGGGATGTGTTAGTTATTGCTGAGCAGTGCTTACAGAGTCAAGGGCTGTACTGCTTCCCACCCCACCCCACCCCACCAGCGAGCAGGCTGGGGGTGCACAAGGCTCTGGGAGGGGACACAGCCGGGACAGCTGACCCCAACTGAACCAAGGGATATTCCAGACTATACGACGTCATGCTCAGCGTATAAAGCTGGGGGAAGGAGAAGGAAGGGGGGGACATTCAGAGTGATGGCGTTTTGTCTTCCCAAGTCACCATTACATGTGATGCAGCCCTGATTTCCTGGAGATGGCTGAACACCTGCCTGCCGATGGGAAGCAGTGTGAGGCTTTTGCTTTACCTATTAAACTATCTTTACCTTGACCCACGAGTTTTCTCACTTTCACCCTTCTGATTCATTCCCCCATCCCACCAGGGGCAGTGAGCAAGGGGCTGGGTGGTACTTATTTACCAGCTGGGGTTAAACCACAACACTCAATAAAAGTCAAATTAGTTCTACAGAAAGCTCAAGTACTTTAGTTTCTGAAATCTGCAAACATCATGTAGTGAAAGGAGCTACTTCTGCACTAATTAACACTGCATATAACTTTCTACCTAAAGGTCTTAGAAAAAAATGGAAGTCTGCATATGTAAATTGTTTTGAAATTTGTTATGCACAGAAATTAAAGCTCTTCTTTCCAACCCACACACTCCTTAAACAATCCAGGTCACTCAGATTTATCTCTCCCAGAACACGTACATCACTTAAGCGTCTTTATTTAAGGCGTTACTCAGTTGTTCAGTTTGGACCTCTTGAGCATTAGGAAGGAAGAGGAAGATGCAAGTAAGGCACGAGGAAAGGCTTCTGAGCAGCTTTCTGCAGTAGCTACATCTCTTGGGAGCATACACTCTGGTCATGGTGGTCTCTGGTCTGTGCAGATGGAATTAACCTCAGAATGAGCTAGGGATACGCTACTGCCCTCTGCCTCTACCCAAGCAGAGTTTGAGGTCTCTGCCTTGAGCTGGTAACCACTATGAAAAACACATACTGTAGAATTAATTTCTGAAGGTCCACTCAAACAGAGCTATAGCCACTGCTATACTTGGCCATCTGTCATTGAAAGCAGAATATGAGGGGCTCTTTGTCCTTTATCCTCATCTGCAAAGAGCAAGCTGAGATTCAAGATCTACTGCAAGGAAATGGTACCACCTGCATTTCTCTCTCCCTATTCTCCATTCTTGCAACTATTTCAGATTCACTGAGTGACAGTTCCTCTCCTCCTCAGACTATTCCATTCATGTTGCTTTTTGTTTGGTCCCCGCTGGAGGCCAGTATCATTTACAGTACCATCAGACTACCAAGAAACTCTAGAAGATACCTTTCTGAATATGCCCAATCCACTAAACTAGACATGCACCGCTTGTCACACCTATTACAGTTCTACCAACCTGAACTATCCAATTCCTTCAGCATCTATCTCCCTAACACAGTGAAGGCATACAGTCCAGAACTCCTCCTATTTAACTTTACGCAGCTAAGATACTCCTCAACGAGGGAAAATACTGGCCCCAGCTCCATCTACAGAGAAAGATGCCTGCAGAGGGTGACTCAGTCTCCAGAGGGTCCTCTGGGGAGGGCCTCCAGGGAGGTCGTTGGCTCACACAAGATGGCAGATTTAAACTGCATCTGCAAATACGTACCACACCATCGGATAGGGCAGAATCAAACTTGCAGGGCACAATGTAAAATATACAATAGTACATTAAACACCCTTCACTATAAATCCAGTATTTTCTTTGTATTCCCATATATACCCCTTGATTTATTTTAACTTCAATATCTGTTACTCCTTAGTAAAAAGCACTCTGCTCAGAAAGAGACAAAATTAAACATATTTGAGAGATCCAGAAAAGAAGTGGTGAATGAACTCTACTACATACACACACATCTTGTAGCTAGCCAGAATTGAACGGACTCTTTCAGAAATGGGGCAGGAGAAAGCTTCCTCTGACAATCAGCCAAATTTTAATTCTCACTAAAACCACTGTACCTCTAAGGTTACTGAAAAAAGTAGAAAATATTTTTGAACTCTGATAAGACTATCTGTTTTCATTAACTAGTCTTTTTTAAAAGGAAAACAGAGTCCGAAGCTACAATTTTAATGAAACCCTCAAAGTCTGGCTTGAGGCAGAAACTGGTAATGAAAAACTTCAGTAGCTAGCATCTGCCAAAACTGTAAGCTACTGATAACTAGAGATCAAAAGAAGTCAAATGGGAAGTTTGCAAGCAGTCTGAACATAAAAGTTGCTCTAGGATCACCCCATAACATGCATACATACACACACACTGGCAGAATAGTATCTGGCATACCTGTCTGAAACAATGTAGAGGGGCAGCTACTGATTCAGTCTCTTTCAGATAATCATCCCAATTAAACTGTTCTGGAAGACATAAGATAAAAAAAAGACCATACAGACAGTTTTGAAAGGGAACGTAAATTAAAATGAGGGGTGGGGAAAGAAAGGGAGAGAAAAAAACCAACTACAGGCTGCAACTACAGAATACTTTTTTTCTTTTTTTTTTTCCAAGAACAGGATTACTCTCAAACAGAAACTCCAACTCTGAAAAACATACAACCCTTGAAGGAGCTTTAAGAGTACTGTTAATTCATTGGGTGATCACACAATAGGCAAAATCAATATGAAGCTTCCCCAAATTCTTTTTTTTTTTTTTTTGTGGTCCATAGACAAAGATACAAGTCAGGATATCTAGACTCAATTATCTGCATAAGGACCTCCCAAGCGTTCTTGTACAAATCACCTTAGCCTTTCTATATCTTAGTTCCTCTAACAGCAGAACTGATATGATAACCTCATAGGATATATGTTGAAAAACACAGACACATAGATTCTGTTGAAATGTATGTTGAGAATACTATCCTCAGTCCACTAGAAAGCAAAAAAGCTTAGCACAGCCTTCCAACTGCATCTTTGTCTCTTTTCATCTGAACTCTGATAAAGGTTTCTCTTTGTAGGGTAAATACTACGGCAATGTTCAGCAACAGAATCATGGTATTTTTTGCAGCATTAACATTGGCATTGTTTATGTGCATGGGTGAGTGTATTCTACATTTGATTTAATCAGTGTTATCAGTATTGCATGAATGGAACAGTATGAAGTACTAACATCAAAGATAGAAGCAAGCGTTACTTAAACTAATACAAAGTACCAGAGAAAAACTACAATAGCACAGCTTATGTTCTTGTTCCTAAACTATCTAAGTGAGCTCTCCTGCTTATTTTTCTTGTTTGGGCAGCTGGCATCTTTCTGATGTTCCTGAAGAGTCGATCACCCGTGAACCCCAAAATGATGCAGTGATGCCACCCAGCGGCTCAGCAACAGCCATTCACACGGCCTATAGCAAAATCCTTGGTGATGATGGGGAGACTGTGCTGGGTTTATCAGTAATCCTTCCAAAAATGCCACCGGGCACAGTTAAACACATTTCTGCAACGTTCAGGAGAGAGGAGACGCAAAGAAACAATCAGACAACAGCAGCATTTTCCAGCGCTCACACACTGCTGCTCTGAAGCATGCATGGTGGCTCAAACCCCGAGTCTGCCTGCGTTAGCACAGCTTTTAGTTGAAAATATACAGTGCCTGAAGCAGAAGAGAACTACCCCCTTGGCCTACTGAGATCCTCTCTCTTTGGCATAACAGACTTAAAAGTGTCTGAGTAGTTTGTTCTTGGCACTGCAGAGGCCATGTGGTTGTTAGCTATGTAACGAGTCAGTAAAATCTCAAAAGCTGTTAATTCAGTGGTCTGGACTGTATGTAGGCTGGTAAAAAAGACGTTTCCGTACAACATCTTGGAAATCTGCCTATTTGGGAATGAAAATTTTATTCACACATTTATACAGTTACATCAATTTTGTATTACTCACAAAAGGCAGGGTACATAAACTTAAGCATATGTTAGATATTTGTATTTCAGGAAGGCATGCTCAGGAAACGTCTCTTCAGAGTTTTCTCCGGAAGTAGCCTCCAGATCCATTGCTCTTTTCATTGACAGGCCAAGGAGGCTGCAAAAATTAAACATCATGAACTGCTAGCAAATGTTTCATCTTATAAAAAAATCTTCTTTGAGTCTAATAATGAAGCTGCCACTTCAGGTTGACTCCTGATTTAAAAAAAGAAAAAAAAAAAGGTTGTTTTTTTAGTCAGAGTTTACCTTAGTAAACTTTAAAGTACCCAATTTAATAAAACTAAATCTAGCAAAAAGAAAATGTTAGCTACATCCCAGCTGTCTCGGATATAACATGATGTAAGAGCTGTAACCATGAATCAGAGTCTCGCTGTGTTAAAGACTGTATAAATGCAGATACTTCAAAGACAGCACCTTTCACCAGGAGGAACCCCTGGAAAACCCAGAAAAAATTATCTCTATATACCAGCATTTCCCAAATGATCTCAATTGTTATAACAGGACTGTAAATTTTGAGGGATGACCCAAAAGTACAGAGGGAAAAACACAGGGTCTTTTTCCAGGGAACATTCACTAGGGAGACACGTAAGATAACACAAGCAGCCAGCTGCAGATAAAGCCAAGAGGAAAACAACATTGCCTGGCTCTTTTCTTTAAATCTTGGTTATCAAAACCTCTTTCATCAAGGAGAAATGACCTGAAGTTTAAACCAGAATCTCTCCACCTGCAAAGATATCCTGTATTAAATTAAAACCAAGCTCTCAGATATGGTGCTAATTATCATTTAATTACCACTGTCATAGAAATAGGAGATGAATGTATGTTTGCAACATGTAAGATGCATGTCTAGGCAGATAATCACATTGAAAGAAATCCCTAAACAAAAAGCTTCTCTGTATTTCAGTGTGCACAGGTAAAGAAGCAGTTGTTTTATATATATATATATATAAATTTCTAATTCTAAAGCCCCTGAAAACATGCAACTTCTGAGAAATAAAAATCCTTAAGAAAATTAGCTCGCACTAAATGATTTAACATGCATTTCTCTTCCCACTCAAACCTGCAGGCTGAATTAAACAGCTTAAGAAAAACCCATTATGCAACAAGCACAACTTTATAACCCACCGGCCAAGTGAAAGCTAGAGAGAAAGGAATTTTTATGCTGAAGAACAAAACACCATATATTGGAACAGGAAAAAAAAACCCCAACCACTAGAAAGTAACTAGGACCTTGTGTAAAAAACATTAAACAGTTTGTAACCAACACAGGACTAAGACTCTATACTGTGATCCAAGATAATCAGCATGTGCGAACAGCCTGACTAATTTAAAGACGGAGGAAATATGTTTATGCCATAGTTACTGGCAATGACCAATGGGTCAATGACCACTGATGCTCTCTGCAATGCTGTATCAACACCCTCTCACCTCTTATCAAGCCTGCCCATCACAAAGTAACTCAAGCTAAAAGGGACCCCAGGACATCTCTAGTTCAGCCTCCGGCTCCTCCAGGGTTCCATCGCCGTCAATGTGAAGATTTCTTTCCTTCCATCAAGTAGGAATTTCTGGTGTTCCAGCCAGTATTTGTTGCTTCTCATCCTTCCACTGCACCTCAGAGGAGCCTGGCTCTGTCCCCTCCACAGCCGCCTGTCAGATAATTGAAGACAGCAAGACAATCTCCCATAAGCTTTCCCTTTTTGGCTGAAGAAACCATTTTTCTGGTTTCGCTACCAGTTTTCTGCTTACATCTTGCGTTCTGGCTCCTTCATTTTTTTGGTGGACTGGCAGCCAGCCTGCTCCAGTACAGCAGTGTCTTCCTTGTACTGGGGAGCTCAAAACTGAACACGCTACTCCAGAAACGGTCTCACAAATAGCAAGAAGCAGCAAACCCCTTCTCTCGGCCTGCTGCCTACAGTTTTGCCGACAGGACTCGGTATGCAGTTGACGTCTTTCACCACAAGAGCACACTGCTGGCCCACACTCAGCTTGCTGCCTGCCAGGACTGCAGGGCCTTTCCTGCAAAACTGCTTTCTGGGCAGCCCAGCTCCCGGCTTGGGCTGCTGCAGGGCTCCAGTCTGCCCAGGTGCAGGAGGGACTCTCCATTTGCCTTTGAATTTTACAGGGTTCCCGTCAGCCGGTTTCTTTAGCATGGCGAGGTCCACCTGAAGAGCAGTCCTGCCTTCCAGCCCACCAGCTACTCCTCCCAGTTAGATGTTGCCCACAAAGTAGCTGACAGCGTGTTCTGTCCAATCGTCCTCCTCTGTCAGCAAGGCATAAAGTAGCATCAGTCCTAGTATTGACCTCAGAGAAACGCCACTAGCTACCAACTGCCAGGTGGACCTTGTACTGACTGGCAGTCCAGCCAGTCTTCCATCCACCTATCCAAACCACGTGTCACCAGTTTGGCTTAAAGGACACTACAGAAACTGTACAGAAAGACTTGCTAAAGTCGATACAAACAACATCCACTGCTCTCCCCTTGTTTACAGAATCACTTATCGCAAAAGGCAGTCACACACATTTCACACTTGGCAAACCCATCTCAGCTGTTCCTAATCTCATCTTTGTCCTCTATTTGCTTGGAAATGGCTTCCAGGAGGATTTTCTCTGTAGTCTTCATGAAGACTGCGGTCAGGCAGGCCAGCCTGTAATTCCTCAGGTGCTCCCTTCTCCTTCTTGACACTGGGCATACTGTTTGCCCTTTTCCAGTCATCATGAAACTTCTCCAATCACTATGATCTCTCCAAAATAAGAGAGAAACCTCACAGCAACATCAGCCAACTACCTCAGCACCCTTGGAGGCATCCCATCTACTCCCATAATACGTGGATGCCCAGTTCGCTAAAGTGTTCCCTGTTGTCTTCTACTGTACATAATGCTTCAGTTTAGTTTAAGGCAAAGTTTTACAAAATTTAAATTGAAGATTTAAACTATGAGTTAAGTTTCACTTGTAGATAGGTAGGATTTAAGGTCCTGGTTTATTTAGGTTAATTTAATACAGTATCACCATAGCCTATACACTGTTTAAGCAGACAGAGCACCTTGTGTCTTCTCATCTCATCCCTAGGTTCCCTTGGCATGCATCTGAGACCTTTGACACAGAGACGTATCTTTTTCTAGTCTTCAGCCTACAATCTCTCTTTGTCAAAGATGAGGTTTCCTTTTAATTTTGGTTTACATACTCTTGCAAACATAGTAACTTAAGTGTAAGGTATTTCATATCCCGCTTTATACCTTGTACCTCCTTCTGTATGTAGTGATCATTCAATTAGAATTTTTCTCCTCCTCCTGTCTTTCTCCACCCACTTTAGTCTATTTTTTCACCTGTTCTTCTCACATCTCTCTATCTTCCCTCTTCTTAAACTTTTCCTATCACGCATCCCCCTGAAAACTCTGGAGATTTCCTGGATGCTAGCCCAAAGCACTGTAAGACATCTTCATCCAGCATCAAGAGGCTCTTTCTTCTTCCTTGCCACCAACAAGCAACAACACAGGATAAAAATTAGCATCTCATCTATAGAAAATCAGAGATCTTTCATGATCTTGAGCAAGGCACTCCTCTCTAAGTGTTTGACAGAGCTGAGTCTAGATTTCATGAGTAAATTCAGTGCTCAGACACTAGATTAACAGCGTAATCCCAAGTGGAAGAACACAGATGACAAAATAAGGCTTGCCTACTTAGCACTGCTTCTCCACAAAGCTTTTTCAACACCTTGCTCTCTACTGCAGGAGGAGGCAGAGACGTTTTCCAGTGACTCATGAAATATGGTTATCTTACCCACATATGAAAAGCGCTTTGCTGGTGAGGGGGCGTCTTATGGGGCTCCGTCTGTCATGTCAGACATTATTTTAAAACACAGACTTGCTATCCAAGTCCAGTTTGACTGGAGCATCTCTTATGCTGCAGAAGAGGGAAAAGAAGACACAAATACACCTCCTTTCCTGTCTCAAAGTAACAGGGAAGAATAACAAAGATGACTGCTGGGATCCCAAGACATGGAAGAATTAAGTCTGACAAATTTAACAGCAGAAAGCTGTACTATGGCTGGTGGTAACAGTGTACCGTACCTTTTATGCAAAATCATCACCTCAACTATGCAGCTACCATGTTAGTATCTCAGCACATTTGTTCAGTGACTACACTACTTGTACGGAACTCGTCTGCTGGTACCCAAGAAAAGCTCTGAACCAGATCATCTATTAGGAGTCAGAGGGCACAGAAATTTAAGCAGAGCGAGAGTTTAAGTGACTCAGTGACATTTTATTGAGAATTAACCAACAACTCCTGAAGAGATTTTCTACTTCTACTCATGACATTTCTTACTGCCCCAGATTCAAGCAACCCACATGAACATACAAAGGGTATATAAGGTGCTTCTGCCCTCTCACTGCAGCCCACAAAAGCTAAACTGCCAACAATCCCATGTATATGCTGCCCTACAGCACCTGTTGGGATAGTAGAGGCTAAGTTTGATAAGGAGCTGGATCATTTCCTTCAAGTGTGTAGTTTCCTTAGTTTACTATAAAAACACAACTGATTTGTAAACGGAATTTGTTTAATTAGAATCCCAGGCAATTTAATCCAGTTAGCAATCCTAAAAACTCTAGACTGTTAACCTGAAAATCCTTTTTTGGCATCAGCAAACACATTAAGGAAAGAGAAGATAACTGCGGCAGAAAAAGCATGAAACTGGGAAATACATGATAAGAAGAACAGACAAATCAGCAATGATCTAAAAAAAATATTAATGTTTACACAGCATCTTTGATTATATATACAAAGAGTACTTATCGTGGCTTAGTAAAGCTATCAGGCTCAAGTCAAGCAGTTTCAACCATCATTTTCAATACCAAAACATACTTTCCTAACAGAGTTAGACAAAAGCAAAGGTATGTTTTTAACTACCCACGAGTAATAGCCAAAGAGATTGCAAAAAAAAAAAAAAATCCTCAGGAAATAGTACGATCCAAATAGATACTTCTTCTTTTAGGGTACCTTAACTAATAACCTGACAGCTGCAATACCTACCACTTTTTAAAGACGGGTTGTTTGCCTGCTGATTCTTTCCATCTTTCTCTTTTTTAATATTCTTTGAATCTAAAAGACAAGATTCCATTACACAATAAATGTAATATTCACATCATAATGATGTCCAGCATAACACAGAATGCTTTCAAACAATACAGAATGTCTTGTTCCAAATACTGACTTTCTTTTTACTCAGTGCATATTCAAAAAGGTATTTGTACCACAAACTTAATCACTGCACTATTTTTTCTATCAAAATATATTAAGTACAGAAAGAAAAAGCAAACCTTTTGACTAGTTTACATTACATTATCAGAATAAATCTAGCTGCAGAAAATCTACTATTAGCTCCACAAAGAGCAACCCTGTCCTAATTTTTAACAGCTTTACTCAACCTGCACACAATTTGAGATCCTCAAGATCACTGGATATCTTTTTAAATCTTGGCTAGACCACTATGAACTGAGAAACAAGAAAAAAACCCAAACCCACCCTAAAAGCGTATTTCTGAGTTAAAGATTCCATTTTATATTTAAAATCTTGAATACTGAAATGCAAGCAGCTACCTCAGTGCATACGTCACTTCTTAAAAAAAAAAAACATTCAGAAGAATCTACCTTCTTGATCATTCATCTCTACACACATACAGAAAGGAGTCCGTCATCTCATTTTTGCCGGATTTCAGCGTGAATGTGTAGTGGTGCATTCTCCCCTTTCCTCTCCCCCCCGGGCTCTCTACGATCTCAGGAATTCCCGTTAGGCCTTGGCCTTTGTGCAATGAGTTGGGTGGTTACACATCCCTTGATCATACCAGGAACTCTTGCATGGCTAAGGTGGGGAGAGGCACCGGCCGTACCAAGAATTCCTGTCGCTTGGCAGAGGCGGGGAACGAAAGCAGGAATAATTAGTCACCCCCTGACAGCCTCGGAACATCCCTTGTCTGGATCATAGCTTGAGTGAAACAGTACCAGTGTTACTGGAATTCCAGTAATTTGCTGATGGCTAAAGCCAATCATCTTCCGAACCGATAAACGGCAGTCCTAAGTGAGGACCTTTCAGATCTCCTGGATCACAGCGGACTGGAACGAGCATCTCCCTCTGAGGGGGTTGCCTCTCACAGCTCGTGAACTCTCCAGTTTGTGAAAATGGGAGGACTGTTGCCGAAAGCTGACGATGGGACCTGGGCTGATACCCTTTGCCTATTGAGAAAATGCTGAGACATTTGATGTGAATATTTCACTGAACTCGAGGGGAACTTTTAACAGGTATACCTCTCTTTATATCTATCTATCTATCTATCTTTGTCCGTGTGCATGCGTGTGTGAATTCACCCAGGTATCCTACAGCAAGTATAGTATAAATATTGCCCTTTCAAATTTATCACTAAGTCACTGTTGTGATTGTAGTAAATTCTATTGAATCACTTTGGAAATGTTAAAATGATCAAATTCTGCTACATCTGGTGATTCACCTCAAACTGCGAATGAATCTCAGAATGCTGCTACACAATCCATGTAGATGTAAACCACTGCCCAAGTCTGGGACTAGGAGTGGATCCAGCCGCACCTGAGCTCCATCAGGAGTATAGAAAAGCAAGGTAGCCTCCTCTGAACCTCATGACTCAATAGGAGGGTCTTCCCTACCTTTTTACACCTCCAATCTCTCTGCAGATCACGAAAAATCAATTCTAACCTAATTTTCCTTTGTGTTTCTCTTACCCTTCTGCATCTGCAGTCTCTGTATAAATAATTCTAGTTTGATTCTAACTTGATCTTCCTTTGTATGTTTCATCCATGCATTAAGTAATAGAGCGAACCTTGCCATCGAACTTTGTGAAGTCACGCTTTTATAAATTCCTATTAAATCATTTTTGCTAATACCCCTGACGGTGATTCTTTAAGCGGTCCAAACCACTCACTCGCAACATAGAGACACAGGTGGACTGGGAGGCTAGAATAGAGAAGACTGAGGGAACCAGTTCCACTCGTTCCTTGTAGTCTTTAAAATATGTTGGTCTGGTGACCTGCTTTTGACACTCATGGACTCAAGCGCAATTCAGATATGACACTGAGTTGGCAAGCAAAATACAAGTTTTGCAGAATTAAAAAGGTTATCAAGGTCTGTGTGGCAGAATAACACTTTTGGTTCGCAAACGCCTCAGCACAAGGAATGGAGCCGCTCCTCTGGGAAGGTGTGTGCCTCAGCTCACACCCTGGGTCACCCCAGCTAGCCTGAACTGTTAGAAGTGAAGGGATGGCCCACTGGTACTGAAAGACTGTGTTGGCAGCCAGTTCCTGTATTTACTTACACTTAAGTCTTCAGCTGTTGATTGACTTGCGCTTGAAATAACACTCCTAACCTAGAATAAGAAGCATTTGGTGATACAGAAACACTTGAGATACAATGAGTTGCTCTGCAGCAAAGATTAAGCCCTAACAGCGTTTCTCTTCTGTGTTTTCTGTAAGGCTTTTCTTGAAACAGAGAGTACCAACGAGCAACGTGTGATGTTCGTCATTGCTGACCCACTTATTTCATTATTCACTGAGGAATCGCCATGTACGGCAAGAGCTGAATGACGACGATCTTCTGTCATCAATCCCCAAATCCTCCCCACTCAGTCAGTGAGGAGGGGATGAGCCATCCACCTGGCTCTGTGCCGGGTAGGATGTGGTACTCCTCCACCGGCCAGGGCTTCCTCAGGGGCAGCCAGGCAGGGCCTCACCTGCCAGGGCCACCCCAGCACCGGGCACCCTCCCTGGGGACAGGTCAAGGCTGGGACAGGACACAGGCCCACGGGTGGGCCCAGCTGGGCAGGGCCCATGGCAGGGCAGGGCTGTGGGGAGCTGGAGACCAGCCTTGTTCCAGCATCGCTGGCGCAGGGTCTGATGGCCTGGGAGGCCAACGTGGAGTCCTGGGCAGAGAAGGGAGAGGCCCCAGGTGAGGTTGGTCAGGGCCATTAAAACCTATTAGTGTACTCAGCGCCAAGACACCTTCCAAGAATAACCCGGGCTCCACAGTCCTAGAAAATACGCCTGCTCAAAATGTCCTGCAAAAATATAACCTGTCTCTAAAAAAGCAGATACGGAGAGTACCGCAGATACTTTGAAAAGGAAAGAAAATGCTATGTTTACTCTTTGACTTAGTCTTCTGTCTTGACTTACGTGCTCTTTCTTTTGGAAAAAGTTTGCTTTGAAACATCTTCTACTTGATAGGTTCCCAAAGAAAAATCCTTATGGAGGTCAACTTCAGATGGACCTGCTGAAATGCTTCTGGATGGGGCCCACAGAGCTCTAAAACCCCAGCACCTCCTCAGAAGTAGGGCTTTAACCTGCACAAGTGGACACCCTATGTCCTGACAACTACCATCAGTGGGAATCTGAGAAGGGACAGTGTTAAAACTAGTTCAGTAACAATGATGAGACACAAGGCTAACATTCGCCGCCTTCCTCCTACAGAATGAAATATATTCCATCCAGCCCCTTTGGGATTGAACTGAATCCAGCCAGTTTTCTCCTGGGCAGAGGCAATCACCAGCAGAGCCTTTTGCCATGTTCTACAAGCTCAGTTAGTCAGGCTTTCCCAAAAAGCAGTCATGAGACTGTCACAAACATCAGGCTGACAGCTTACAGAAGAGATAACTTCCCAATCTGCTTATTTCTGAAAAGGAAATCCAGCGGAGTCCCACATAAGAGACTTATAGAACAGAAATAATAACTGCTTCCTGTGAACACCCAAAGCTTGAAAGAACGGAGTCATGAAAGAGTATCTACCCCACAGGGCCAGATTTCAAATGAGATGACAGCCTTTCATGATGAGAGACACCAAGAACAGGTGAAAGAATGTAAAAAAACCACAGCCTGGACACCAGATGCATTCTCATTGGCAACCACCACCCGAATTATTTCCTGTACCAGTTAGGTTTAGTGCCTCTCTCACAAGTATCACAGCAAATACAAATGCTGAAATGGAACACTCTCGGCAACCCATTTTTCTTGCCATCAGCCATTAGAAAACTATGACAACAAGAAGAGATGATGACATTAATGAGAAGAAATGGATTCCTCAATAGCAGTTTAAACACCTTTCATTTGAGATGGAGGCTTCTTCATTCATAATGAACCCAAAGCACCATCACTATCACTTGGTTTTGAAGGCCAGAAATTTACTCTTTAAAACGTTCAAGTAAAACTCACCCAGCACACACAGAAGCATCCAAAAATAAGTCTGAATAAAATCAAGATTTTTTTCAAAGGCTCCCCTTGCTTTTATGCATTCCAACCTTCAACACTGGGAAGACTTACAAAGCTGGAGTGTTTTGTCTAAGCAGATGAAAAGCTAACAGCAGCAAGAATTACTAACCTGTTTTTACACGAGATATCCTGTATCTGCTACCACCTCAGAAAACTTTCCCCCAGTCTATACTTCACAGTTGCTACAATGCCTTGGTTTGACTTCCAGTGTCAGTAGTTAGGGTGGATAAGAATTCATGGTTTATTTTCAAAATCAATATTAAAGAAAATAATATTTTATTAAAATCCAATTTTATAAATATGAAATACATGCACTTTTTTGCCCCCCCCTTTTTTTTAATGCATGCCAATCTACATTTGAAATTCTGATATCCTTAATTCTAGTAAATTTAGTTTCAAAAGACCACTGAAAACAACATTAAGACATGGAAGACTATTATATCAAAAATCACTCAGCTGAAGAAGATGACTCCCGCAGCATATGACACTCAGCTTGGTCAAACCTCAAAAATTAGATTGTGAAAGAGGGAAATACTTCTGCAGGTACAAATAGTATTTTCCTTTCATCTCCTTCACCTAGCCACATTCAATGACTAATTCCTTGAAACCTGAAAAGTGGACTTGAAAATGGGAACTTTATTCATATATTGAGAGACAGAAGTGACTTATTAGTTCTAGAGTATTGAAGCTCATGGTGACCAAAAAATATGTCCGTTTAATTCATTATCTGTCTTCCTCTATTCATAAAGTCCATTTTTAGAGAGACAAGTTTCAGTCTACTTTCCAATGTAAAACGCAATAAGTTTTAGATCGTTTTGTCAAAACATGAACAAAAATGAAATGCTGCTACTATGGACTTAAATCACATGCTACTTAGCTCTCTTTAAAAATAACAAAACCAACAAAGAATGGGATACCATTTTCAAAGATAGTTTCAAAAATATAGTAGTACATATAAGTGTACAGAGTTTATATATTCATTATGTAAATATATATATACATTTAGCCTGTAATACATACAGGCTAAATACTTATCCTCAAAACTCCCCATGAAAGATTGTTTTCTTCTAGGTAGCAAGATTAGAATCCAGCATATACTAAAATTATAAAAGCAGCATATTCTATTGTTCACCAACTAACTGTTTTTCTAAAGTGTACTTCATAAATTAAAGCTGTAGATACAAAACAAGATTAGAGTAAGATTATTTAGCATGGTACTTTCTGCCTTCCAATTCAAAACTCCATGTGTTTACATTACTCCCACCCTATCTGTAACCACAGAATTCTTCTGCTGATAAGATTACTCAACAGAAGACAGGCAAGACCAACCACATCTATCATGCAAGAAATTAAGAGACAAGGAAGAAAAAAGACAAAGCTATCTTGACTGACTTGTGAATACAAAAAAAAAAAAACCACCACACCCAAAACCAACCAACAAACCCCAAAACAAACAAACAAAAAAGACAATCAGAAAAGGCACCTTTAGAATATAAGGTCTGGTAAAGATAATCCCACTAACCAATGTATAGTTCCTCTTATAAACTCCTATGTTGAATGCCAGCTTCTTGTCTGAGATGCTTTAAAAATCTACAATATTTTTTTCTGGGAAGAGTTAACCTTTCAACAAACAAAATGATTGCTTTGCCTGCATGCTGGCAAGCATCACGTTTTTTGACAGTATTAGTTTTTACCACAGAATGGTGTGCTACACAAGAAGGCATATACCTGTTATCTTCTAAGACTTGCTATTTGCTTGGTGTCCACTGTGGGGTAAAAGCACTTCACAGTCACGCTTTCAAAATTTCTGCAGCTATTTCTTAGCCACCTTAAAGTCTTCAACCAGCAGGTGTTCAAAACATGGCAGGAGGCCACTTTTCTCAAAGAAACCCCTTGTCTCTTCCTGAGGGATATGAAATATCTTTGGGTGACACAAACATTTGCTCCTCCCATGCCGTGCAGTTACTCGCCTTCACACTAGGTTTACTAAGTCCAAGACTTACCATTGCCCAGGAATCTACTTTACTCCCTACTACACAGGGTTGTGAGCACCTTTTAGCCACCCTTCAGCAATCCTCAGTGCACACAGTTGGGGACAGCAAGACAGAGTGACTATGAAATATCTCCTTTCCCTTCTTTTTGTGCTTCCCTAGTGGGATTCTTATCTTATCTGCCCGGAACCGGGTGTCTCTTTTAGTATGTTTAGACAACAGCCATGCAGAAAACCTACAAGAGAAAGGGACAGACTTCCTCCATAAACTCTTGGTGCGACAATTAAACGGATGACTCCTGCCATTACAGAAAATCTATTAAAGCAAAAGACAATTATTTACCAAGGGAGTGCACTAGCGTATAAAGCAGCTTGGGCTGAAGGTGGAAAGCTCAAGAAAAGTACAAAAGTGTTAGTAGCCTTTTATGGGGGAGGACTACCCATCTGAAAGCTCTGAAAAGCAGCAGCAACCTGGTTTCAGACCGTGGGTCTTTCTCTCTTCACATTCTCTTTGTTTCACCAAGCCAAACACCCTTGTTTCTTCCTAAGTTTCACTCTTTAGAATAAAGAGTGAAATAATAAACACTTAAATAAAGCACTTAATTCACAAAAAACTTCTGCAGACATGACACAGCAGAAATCACACTTTCGCAGTACATTGTGCATTTGTGGATTAATTTCTTTAAAAATGTTAATTTTACCTTCAAGAAACAGCTGCTAATGCCATTCACTGTGATAAAATCTGATTCCTTGTTACTGTCAGTTACTCAGTTACTGTCCTACTAAATGATATGCAGTTACAGAATAAAGCACTAGATTTTATTTAATATCACACCCTAGACACATTCTTCAATTTTAGAGTGGTATAATGGCTTCAAGGCTGTCACAGGACAAAATTTCTTTGGTTGAACTTGTAGAACTCCAGGATAAGCCAAATTTTGCATACTTACTCTAAAACAACGTGAAGTTTGAACTTACCTGTACTCATATCATAAACTGTCTTCTTTAATCTAACAGTATAGTAACCCCACCACCTTCAAAAAGAGAATTTAACAGGTTCCCTATTTTCTTTCCTCTTGGATAAAAGTTACCAGGCCTTACCTTTAGCTGCTGTTCTCCCCATGGTGACACTTCTGTGATCTCCCCTCTCACAATAAAAAGGCTGAAGTTGAAAGACCAGTTAATTCTTCCTTTCAGCACAACAGTTTCCTGTGGAGTAGTAATACAAATTAGGGGGGGAGGTTGTTGTTGGGGTTTGGGTTTTCTTTTTTTGGAAAGGAGGATTTTTTTTTTTTGTATTGGTGTATAATTATCTCACTGGTTTTAAGTTGCAAACATTTAACAAACTATGTGTAGAAGAACAGCGTGTAAACAATGGATATATCAAAGTAGCAAGGGTACAGAACCCAAATTTATTTCATTGTTTTAGACAGTTCATTGTAAAATGATTCGCGTTTTCTGTGGATTTCTAACACAAAGAAAGATATAAAATGTGCTTTATTCCTTTTTTCCCCCAACAAACACTACTGAAAAATCTAAGAAATACTTTTACACATAACCCACTCATCCTGCCTCACTTGCACAGAGTTAAACAATCGTCGATTTAAACAATTTTGGGTAAAACACACTATCTTGCACAACTACAGTGGAAGGGGGAACAAAACACTGATGGAAGAAATCTAGACAAAGGCCCAAGCGCTCTCCGATACCCCTGCCCTCTACGACTTGTAACAGAGCACAGAGAACCTGTTAGGGAAATGCTAACTGCAGATAAAAGCAGCAAGCCACATTCTTGCAGGGTTTAGAAACTAGAAGTGCCAGATCAGTTAAACTGTTGTAAAACAGCAAAAACAAACTTTATTTTTTTGTGTGTGTGCTACTGTGATTTTCTACTCCAGCATCTAGGTTTTTTTTGAACTCTGTGTTCAGTTCAAGTCAAACTCATTTGAAGCTTTTTAGCCTCGAAGCAACAAAGCCAGCAAGTTTATTATCCTTTTCCATTAACTTTTCAAGTAATAATGGGTAAAAATACGTTCAAATTTCTGAATTTTCTTCTTTGACCATTTCCCTTCTAGGAAATCCCATGAGGTTAAAGTTGACATAACCAAAAGTTCAAGTTTTGGTTGGTTTTTTTTTAATTTAAATATGTGCATACTTTTTCCAAGATTAATTTTCCCAAAGGTAACATTTTCAGAAGCTATGCCTTTCCAGTGTTACATAAAAGGAATAGTTGAAAAGCAAGTTATCTACTTGGAATTTCTTGACTCTTATACTCTCATGCTAAAAAAAAAAAAAAAATTACACATATGTATCACATATAACAAGAGAGGCGTCACATAGCTGAGTATTTTTACTGAAACTGTTGACATTTCAGTGAAACCTTGAGGAACTTGCACACTAGGTGATGGATTGCATGATGAAAACTTTATACAGTGCAAGTCCCACAGCTAAAACTGATTAAATATGGTTTTAAAAACGCCACTGACTGAATAATTCATTGTGTGTGTGTGCGCATGCTGTGTGTGAACGTGCTGGACAGTTATTACAAAAACTCTCAAGATTGAGACTTGAAAGCAGTTATAAGTAAAACTGAATACTACCATAAAATAAGCAGGTTTTGCTACACAATAGCATTCATAGCATTAGCGATCATCAGGACGAAGAACAGAAATCCTTTTAAGCCATCAAATAAATTTGAAATACTTGATACTTTTGTAGACTCCCCCCAAAATTCAAAGCTTTTCCACTGCAAGCAGTAAATCGTGAAAGGTGATGTGGAGTCGAAGTAACTGTTTTTACAGATTACTTTAAAACAGTGCGTGGTTTTTATCTTTTTGTTCCAAGTACCAGATTGCACTTGGTGCAGTAATAAAGATTCCAACCCCGCAGTGATAGTCATCAAGTTTAGCACAACCGGAGCATCTGTCAGAACATAAAAAGGATTCCAGCTTTTCATTAGCCTGTGTTGTACCAGATAGGCTATTTTACAGCATGCCCACCAGCCTGTTAAAAATATAAGACAACTGAAAGTTCCGAGAGCACTGTTTGAAAGGAGGCAAACCCAACTGCAGGAATACAATATATTACTGTTTTGAAGAGGTGCTACTTAAAAGTCAGTTACACCTAAGTATTAAATTTAAAGCCACTATTAAATTAGCTTGTAGATGGTAGTTTGTCACAGAAAACATTCAAGAATTGTATTTCTGAGCCTCTGTCTAACAACTGCTAGATACCACAATGCTAGACCGCAATGCTGCTGAATTACAGCAAAATGAAAACCAGTTACCTCCAAAACAGAGCAGGGTCAGTCTGAAATAAAGTGTAAGTTCTTTTGCAGGGGCAGACCTAGGAACAGCTTTCTATCGCCTCACGTAATTAAGCGGCAAACTGTAAGCAAGGCAGTTATGTCCTTTGCTAACCAAGACAAGAGTCCTCTTACGTTGCACTCGCCATCACCAGCCTGGCTCAACCCACAGCACAACCACCACAGAAGAGAAGAAAACTGCCAGCAAACACAGGGGAGGAACCTCCAGGGACCTTTTGGCAAAATAACGCAAAAAGGGCAGAGCTCAAGGCATTCTTGTATGTGTGCCTGGGCAAGCAAGCTGAGTGAGTGATACAGAAAGCTGAAGTTAAGAAATTAATCTAGCAGCTTCTAGAAATGAAGGGGAAAAAATGAAACAAAACTAGGTCAGGAATATACGAGCGAACAAAGAAATGCAATGGCAAGGCTGAAGCGTAATGGCGTTAGGGCGCACAAAGCAGCACAATGAAAACCAAAGTTACAAAGACGAAGCTAAGCATAGTGACTGTCAGTCACGGACAGAAAACAGCCAAAACCCACCGATTTAGGGACTGGCATTACAGAATCCATATCGGATACCAGTGAGAAACTGTTTGCTGTAAATTAACAAAACTGGAAAAGCTGAGAAAAAAAATCCATGAACCCAGGATAACATTGGATTCATAATTGTAATATCTTCAATTTAAAAAGAGGCATGAAGGATCTCCACACTCATGAAGTGTGTTATTTACATCACTTACAGCTCAATTCATCCTGTAAACCGAGTTTTATTCTTTCTCTGATTAGCATCCCTTACATCAGTTACTTTTTAAAAAATCAGATGGAAAGCATTCATCTGCCTTTAATACCCTACTGAAGTTTTTATTGTTAATCCCCAAATCACTTCTTCTAGCCACCTCCCACTGTGCGAGCCCTTTGTCAGAAAGTATATTAGTAGACCAGCCTAGGCCTTCACCGTCTCTGCATTGCTACTACCTAATACTAGGTGTCAGAGAACAGGATGGAAAACATTTTTCCTGTCTAACTTTGCTCTTCTCATTTTGAAAGAATTACTCAAAGGACGTGTATTGCTGCATTTCAGAGAAGCTAGTATTCTACAGAAAATGTCAAAATCATTCTCTGTTTTGTCTGCTATGCATCTCCATTATCCTTCTCACTGTAAGCCAGGCACTCAAGCAAGCTGAACGTCCTGAAACAAATCATGCACAGCCTCATTTATATACCAGCACTAGGGTCAAAAAGCTAACCTGCTCTAAAATTGATGTCTCTGTCTTACCTCTGAGAATGAGATGCAGAGTCATTGACAGAAAAACCTTAGTTTTTTTGGTGGGGACTAAATCCACAATCTACTGGTTGCTTAGTCTTCTTTTAAATATTATATTTATCTCCATAATTCTGGGCTATCTATTTTTATGAGCAGGCGTGCTGTCAAGATAAACTTGCACTGGGAAGCACTAAATACTCACAGCCTCCTCCACAGACCGACACACAGTCCGGTAGCCGTGCTTCCCACGCCAGCTTCCAGGCATGGGTAACATGTACCTAACCTACAGGCACCAGTCACTTCCCAAGCAAGTGTGACTTAACTGCCTTCCTTCAAAGTTATCCTTCATGAGTCTGGAATGCCTTTTTTTAAACCTAATCATCTATTCATCTGTTATCTCTTAAATAAAAACCCTACTTCACACCACTTTCGCAAGTCTTTAGGGGCCTGAAAAGAGGCAAATAAAGAGAGTAAGACTTAAAAGGGGTATTTCTAGAACATGCAATACTTCCAAATTTCGAATACTTGAAAATTTACTTTCCAGCAAGTTACCCAGTGTGTAGACTCGTTTAGTGTACTTCAAGACACAACAGCATATACGTCGTTATTTCTGTAATAGAGATAATCAGTTCACACCTTTTAGAGCATACTGTGGCATCATTATGGAAAAGCAAGATCTCAAAGGCTGAAAGAGAAAAAAACTTACACAAATGTATTGGAAGTTTATAAAATGTAACACAAGCTTTGTAGTTGTAAAATCAGTATTATTCAGCATTACACACATATGATGTCAAAACAACACATAAAGATCAGGTCTTCTTTCATTTATGCAAACAAATATATCATTACTCTGTGTTCTGACAAGGAATTTGATCCAAGTTGGAATCCCATTTAGTTCACATTCTTTGTTCAAAAAAAAAAAAAAAAAAAAAAAAAAAAGAGATTCTTTCAAGGAAAGGAAATGAAACTTCCATGTTTTCGTACAGCAGAACTTCTAATGAGCTGATATATCTGAACACCTTCTCTTCCGGCCGATAAAAACTGAGCTAAGAGAGATCAGCTTTTGTCAAATTTACGGGCTTTTGAAAGAGCAGATATTAGCTAGCCATATGTATCATTACAACAACTAAGTGACTATTTCTTAAGTTGTTAAAGGAAGAAAGTGGGTACTTAGTGCTTTACAAATACCATTTTGTAATGTCATTTGCCTTAGTATCAAGAAGAAAATCTTCTGCACTTGCAAAATTCCTCAGAAAGTCACCAACAGTGTACTGCTCACTATTTATGAAGTGATTAGCATAAACAAACTTTTAAGCTGTCACCAGTAAAATACTGCCTGTAAATGTTCTGCCCTCTCTCCAGGTTAAGTTTATGATCTGCTTTAGTATATGAGCAACTGTAATTACAGTAAGTCATACATTTGAAGACTACAAAAATCTCTCTAAACTCTCAAACCGTACTAAGTGTATTATTCAGTACGGAGCAAGGCATTGTGTATTTGAAAAAGCAACACTAACAAGGTTTAGACCAACAATTTTTCCCAAAAAATTCCTGAAACAAGAAATAAATACTTATAAATGAGAACAGCAGAAAAGTAAGATCTCTGAATTAAACAGTATAGCTTCTATCAACACACAACAGAAACAATTTATGTCATGTAGATTCAACATTTACCAATTTGACAATAATTTTAAAAATTAAAGTTTAGAGCCGCTTTATGGCTACCAGTGGAAAATAAAAATAGCTTTTTTCCTCTTTCCCTCCCTCCCCATCCTGCTTTAAAAGTCAGAAGATGTGGGGTTGTAAAAACCTGAAAAAGGAAATGGTATGTGTGAAGTCAGCAGTTCAGCAAAGCAGCTGACTGGCCATTAACAGCTTTAAATATTCTTAAAATGCCAGTCTTCCCACATGAAAGGGTATTTTAATGTTATATTCAAATAAATAAAAAATACAGCTCACAGTGCTTACATTTCTGTCTTTAAGTAAAACTCCCAGTTTTAGTTGTTTACTAGTACATATTTACAGTAGTACAAGAATTCAACAAATTGTTTAAACATTTTGGTGAATTCAGCTCACTGAAACCTCTGTACTGTTTTCCACTTCCCCCTTCAAGCCTGGAGTACTCTTCCTGAAAACATTCATCATCATTATTCAACCTGGTTTTGTTCAAATGCCTAACTGAAATTTCTTCCATAAGATAACTAACTAAATTATGCACACCAAAAAAAACCCAACATTTTTGTATGATTAGCACTGGCAAAGAGCTACGTACCTGCATGAAATTCTCTCTACACCCAGATACATCTCCTCTGCCTTCAGCTCAGACTCCCTTGACACAGACGAGAGCTCTCAAACTATTTGTTCTGTGAGGCACTGAGCATACTTTTAGCACAGTGTAAATACAGCAGGTAAGGGAGAAAAGAAATTGTTGTCACAAACATAGTTAAGAGATGCCCAGATGCTAGAGATCCCCACAGAGCTCTTCTGCGCTTGTCTTTGGCAGACAACAAGCAATACCACCACCTTTAAAAGCAGTAGTCACAGAGAATATGTGTACATAAGCTGACAAGGGGGAGAAAGACAAGGAGAGGAGAGATGGTGGAAAAGGGATTTTACAACCTCTTAGGCAACTTTGGCTCCAAACTTGAAAAGAACTGTGGAAGCTTGGTTCAGATATGATCTAAGAGAGCTCTCCACATACCGCGTAGCTGGCAAATCCATCCCTGGGGTCCAGATATTTTATTCATCCAACAGAGTATCTAGAGAAACGCAAACACCTTTAGTCTGATGCAGAAATCTATGGAAGTCAAGTAGAGTGCACAATGTATTTGTTTTTTTCATTGAAGGCATGGAGAACAGTCTTGGGACATTTCTGGACAGGATCAGTCTGCTGCCAGCACCCCAGGAGTTAGCTTGTTTCAGAGCAACACGCTTGCCTCCCCTTGCTTGTACTCAATGCCAGCAGCAACATACTTCTGCTACCATCCTTTCTCAGTGCTTAAAAGTATCTCTCTCCCCACTTGAGAATCCAACCAACACAATGTTGGCTTGGACTCCCTGCCACTGTATATTAAGAAAGGCAGAACTTGCCTCACCACCTCTATCTGCTGCTGCAACACTCTGCAGTGTACCCTGGCTTATATAATGGGACAACTCCACCGGTCCCACGTACTGGTGTCTAATCAGGGCACAAAAACCAAACCAACCAGAACTAAACAAACCCTTAAGCAATTTCCTGATAGCTCCCCCTTCCAGAGGATGTTTCAGAAGGGCAAAAACCCCAGAGAGCTGCTTGCAGTCTCTAGGCTCACCCATATCCCCACACTGGGCTCATCTGTGCTGCTGGTACTGGTGGCTGTTGTCTTTCCCCAACTTCTTATTTCTCTAACCAAAAAGGAAAAATCCTTCTTTAATCCCCTTATACAAGGGAGGGAATTCATCCTCCATGCAGATGTCACCAAAAATATTTGTCCATCTATTTGGACAAACATTCATAAGCACCATTCAGTGCTACTAGACGTTTCTGTAGCTAACAAAGTGCCAACAGGTCAGAAAAGACAAGACAACTCCTAAGTGCTCAAAGGACTAGACAGCTGCAAATGCTCAGCTGTACTGTTTGCTGCACTCTTCAAAAATGGAAGAAGATGAAAGACCTAAAGCATCAGGAACATCCACAGCAAATCCTTGTCTCTTTCCCACTTCCCAGGTCAACTTTCCAATTATTAAAAAAAAACCCACAAAAACAGGTGAAGCAGACTGTAACGGGGCAACCTCCTCCACCTCTTCCTCAGTACAGCTGCACAGCTGTCACTGGTTATGTGCGGCTCCAGCCCGTGACAGAGGCAGAGCATCTCCCCTTCTGCTATTTCTGGAGATCACCTTTCTCAAGGCAATCCCCCCTCCCTCCACCACCCAGTGCTTACACCTTTGAGCACTGGAGAATATTCAAACAAGGACCTAGGTAGCATTTTCCTACAACAAGCTGAAAAAAAAGTTTTCCAGCTAATTTTAATACTGTTTATTTTCTGATTAAAACCAGTACATATCTTTTGACCTTTCCAGAAAACCACTGTCTAACTCTTTATAGCACTCCACTGCAGGGTGGAGTACTATACAAGAGACTGAGTACGAGAAGTGCCATCAAACATGCTACAGCCCTTTTAATCTCTGAGCCCCTGTCAGATGATAGTGACAATAAGGAGTTCCACCAAATTTAGCAGCTCTGATACCCTTTCACATTCCTCCATGTACAAGACTCACTTTTACAAACTGTGCTCTTTAAATGGGCTTTTAAAAGTGCCCCATGAATTGCACTCCTTCCACTGAACCTTCCTGCATTAATCTCTCATAGATTCCATACAGTACATAAATAATGGTACAGGCTTCAGTTTAGGTATGCACCTCATTAAAATGGTGCTACCCTCTTCTAGGTTTTATAAACTTCAGATGCTCCCTGAACTAATGTATGCTAGAGATGATGAAAGGCTCAACCTTGTCTCTGCCCTAGTCTAAAAGGGATATCATATTACCTTGAGAAGACAACAGACTTCTATTTCCATCAAAGAAGTTCAGCCCTTTCATGAAAGACTAAATTCCCTTGGTATCTTAAATAGAATTTGACCTGATTTGTGAAGCTGAAGGCCTAAATCAAACTATTTAAGCAGGACATCTACCTTTAATGCAATGCCTTGCTTGGTTTTAGATGACAACGTACAAATGGGGAGCTGCACAGAAAACATACCATTTATGGGTAAAAAAATTGCAGTCCAAAACACTGTTCATACTTGAGCTGCATATAGCGTTATTCTCACAAATCCAAAAAAGTACTTTAGGATTACTTTGGACATAAGATGTCTAGACAGCATCTTCCCTGTGGAGCAGAAAGGCTATACCCCCCCTCCTAAAACAAGCAAAAGGGCACTAAAATTCTGTTAAAGGTTTCAGTATTTCAGAAAGACTTTGATATTAGGCTCTGCAAGTAATTCAGAAAGGCAGGAGGAGTGGACATGGAAGAAACACAACAAGCACACACTTAATATTGCACCAATTTGGATCCAAAATGATCAACCACTACCCATAAAGCAGGCACCTTTGTTAAAGTCCAGAACTATGAATCAGTCTTGAACCTACGCTGCTGAAGTAAGAGACACATGTAACTTACCATCACAAAGAAGTAGTGTATACTTCTTCAATTCATTTAGATCCAAGATAAGAAAATACTGGATTTTTGGTCCTATTCTAAGGACATCGAAACTAAAGCTGTTACTTTTTGTGACAGGGATCTTGGGAGGAGAGTTGCTAAGCGTAGGAGACAGTATATCCCCTCTAACACAAATGGTCTAGTTGTATATACCTGTGCCCAATGTCCACGGTATGCAAGAGAAAGTATCAGAGCAAGCCCAAATAGAAGAGACAAGGTGGCTTGTAAAGACCTCTGAGGGTTATCATCACCATTTATGCATTGGTTATTCTTTGTCTATGTACCTGCTCCAAGTAAAAGGGGAGCCTGCTCCCTGTTGGCTCAGGTACCTGAAGCCACCCCTCCACTCCTGCGAGCCCCCCTTGCCCATCCCAAAAGACCATAGATAGATATACTTGAGGAGATCACAGATACGGGATACCAGTTTTAGGCAACCTGAGGAGTTCACACACACACACACACAAGTGGACTGAGCTGGTCACTCACCAAATCATCTCTTGCTGCTCCATGGCCAGCACGGCTGCAGGAGCGAGGGGTAGCAGGAGCTGGGTACACACTCTCAGCCCTCACTGCCCACGCAGGTCAAGTCAGCTGGCAGGTGTGTGAAGGTACAAAAATGGTATTTACACAGAAATATACTCTTAAAATAAAACATCTCTCCACTTAGACATCATAAGTAAAGCTGTTCACACACATCACACACCACACATACCTCACCATTATCAGTCATCGCTACAATGCGAAAATAAACATAAGTGCATATAACTAATATTAAAGCTTCCTACCACTACATCAAGATATCACCAAATTATAGAACACTTGGACCTTAAAAGAAGTCTTCAGAGAAGCCGTACAAATTGTATTAGTAAAAAACACTTTCATATACCAAAACACAAATCACAGTAAAAAAGAATCATTCACCAAATCGCATCAGAACGTTAAGAAATGTTCTGGGACTTCAAACTGCATTGAGCCAAAAACTGCAAATCAGAAGTATTTGCAAAAAATACCAGGACTACTACATGTAATGAAAACACCTGTAACATTCAAGCACAAATAATTTTCCATTTAACATTTTTGTTGTTTCACATTTACAAACTGCTCTATTAAGCCTCAACAACTTTATAAGGGATTTTCTGGCTCTTCCCACATGCTAAAAAGATCTCAGAGTTCTGGGCCATTTATGTTGCATGTCTTACACTTTAAAGAACACAAACGGTACAGTCCTTTACATTAAAGATTTTAATCTCTGGAAGAAGCAATCAGCACTAAGGCTGGGTGCCTAAGGCTATTTCTTGCAAATGGGAATGAACAGAACTTTAAATGCCCTGCAGTTGCAGAGGTCAAGAAGTTGGCTAACAGCCTCCCTTCTGTAGACTCCTTGAAGCAGTGTCCCAGTCTCTCGGCTGTAATTTGTTCTATATTCACACTTAGAAAATATTACAGTAGACTGTCAAATGGCATTTTCAAAGATTATCTTAAAACATGCAAGAATAACTGTGTGTTTCACCAATCCTTGTTTGAGGTAGGTGCATCCAGACGAGTAAGAAAGCCAGCCGCAGTGTCCTGGACAGTTAATGACAAATGTAATTTCCTGTTAGTGATGCTATTTAATATCAAGGTATAATTACTAAGGACTTAATTTCTCCCCATACATCCACTCCATTACGGATCGACTGCAGAGGCAGAGGGAGTAAACAGGGCTCGCTCACAGCTCACAATCCCATTGGAACAGTAAGAAAAGGCAGCGGCAAAATCACAAGACAGACAACCATGTGCAAAGGGCAGAAGGAGCTACCTACATTTGTTTCAGGCTTTTTCGCATTCTCTCCTCTTAAGTAAAGCCGCATTACTGTTTTATACACAGAACTTAGAGACCGATATTGGAATTAATACTTCCTCAGTACTACAAATTTCACACTAGCAAAAACAAAGTTACACTTGGTTTTGTAAAGGAAACACTCTCCAATGCCTCTTTTGAACTCGAGCAGCTACTCCAGAAAAGAACACCTCTGGCTTAACGAGAGCACAGTGTCTGGACGCAGCAAGGACAGCCACAGCAAAGGGAAAAAGAGGCATCTGCACATTCAAAGTAGGAATATACAAAGTCTGAGGAAACATATTTTAGAGGACTGTCACTGCTTCTTCCCTAACCTCCCTACTTCAAGATCAACACTTAACATATGACCGAATTTTAAGAACATTCTAATGAGACAGTCACATTTGCATATCTACACAGCTTCTAATTGGTGTGAAAGGAGTTTATACTTGCAGCTATAACACCTAATCAAAAGCCAGCATTTGTTTTAGCTGAATCTGAACACTATGATAAAAATATACAATACCAAGCAACCTGAAAGATATTACACATATATTATGAACTTATTACACAAATATTACGACCTTATTACACAAATATTACTACATATTTACACCAAATAGAGAAATAGAACATCAACTCCATCCGCTGAGTCTCAAACAAAATCCGTAAACATTACTTTCATATTCAAGACCAGACCGTGTTAAAGTTAAAAGCTGTACAAGTACTTCCAGGTCTCAACTTCAGTTTTACCATATACTCTTTGCCGCTGCCTCCTGCTTGCATTACTGCAAAACTTCCCATAAACAAAGGACTGACAGAAGTGTCTTCGATGTACTTTTTCTTTACATCAAGTCAAGTAATATCATCCTTAACTAGTACTTACATTTTACCATACCTTAAGGGAGAAAACCAGCTCCCCCTGCCACCAAGCACGCAGCCTGGTTGCACGAGTAATTTCCCTGGACGCGCCGCCAGTGAGCGCGCTCATGTGGGCTGTGGGTTGCTGCGGTCTGAGCAGCACTTGATGGTGGCCTGTGGAGAACTGGTACACCGCAAAGCGTTCACTCCCCTATTTATTACCTGATGTTAATAAGACAGCTTCAAACCTAACTAACGCAGCGAATGCCTTACTGTCATTACTCTTCACATCTCCACAAGTGCTGCAGTTGTTACTGACCCTAAGCGACTGCCTTTCTCTGCCACTTCCAAAGAGTAAGATGCAGTACGAAAGCTCCAAAAATCCAGAAGTTTAAGACTGCTACTCTGAATAATTAAAAATTCAGAACCAGTCAAACTTGAAGAGCTGTTTACAAGTCAGGCACAGGACACCCTGAAAAGCTACCGTCATATCTACAAAGCCTATGCTTTGTAAGTTTTAATCACCAACCCTGCACTAGTCAGAATACACACAAGTCACAAGTGAAGTTTACATCATTAGAACTCACTAACATACCAGTATTTCGCCTCTTCATTAAACCTTTCAGAATTATTTTTGGCTATCTCCTATAGCCAAACTCATCAGTGAGAAACAGAAGATAACTGTTGGGAAAGGCTTCAACGTTGAAGTGCGGTAAGTAACTAGCTAGAGATTTTTAAAAAACACTTAAAGTGTCTCTTTACTCCTAAAGAATAACTGAGCGTAAAATTTAACTTGAGCGTTAATTTTATTACGATAGCACTGCAATCTGTTTTGCAGGTTGTCCCAGCAGCTAAAGACAGCAATGATGCACAATGCCGTAAGAACAGAACTTCTCATACCCGAACCGCTTTCTTTGGACCATCCCGCAGCTACGGAAAATACCATTCCCCACGCAAGACACCCCCTTTCAGCCGGCCATCGACGCATGCCATACGTGCAGTTTAACTCCGAAGAAAACGGGAACGCTGCCGCAGGGCATGGCAAGCCGGCCAGTGCCCCCCGCCCCGCCGCCCTTTCGCCGCGCAGCCTTCAAGCAGCTCCCCCAACCTCCTCACCAAACACAAGGGCACGCTCCGCAGTAGCCAATTTCCAACGCGCGTCCCCTTTTCCAGGTTAACCGCCGTTTCCCAGGACCCCGCCAGCCGCCGCGGCAGCGAGGAGCGGGGCGGGGGCAGGCCCAGCCCCGCCGCCCCGGCCAGGAGGGTGCGGAGCCGCCGCTGCCGCGGCCGCTGGGGGAGGCAGCGGGGCCAGCCCCGGCCGGGGAAGGCGTGTCTTCCCCGCGCTCCTGTCAAACGCCGCCGGACCCGCTGCTCGGGCGGGCGGCAGGGAGCGGGGCCCGTCCCGGGCGCAGCCCCGCCACGGAGGCACCGGCGGGGAGGGCAGCCGGCGGCCCGGGACGACGCCAACTTCGCCCCCGCCCCTCCGCACGGCTGCCCCGGGCCCCTCGGGGATCCTCCCGCGCCGCCGTTGCTCACCGGAGCTCTCGCTGTCCGGGAGCCGCGACCTCCCCCCCAACACACACACACCCCCCACACCGCCCGCCCCGAGAGGAGAGGCAGAGCCGCCCCGCTCCTCTCGCCCGGGGAGCGGCTCCCGCCGCGCCGCCCTGGCAGCTGCGCCCCCGCCCCAGCCGCCGGCCGGCAGCCGCGGGCGGGGGGCGGCGGCAGCTCAAGCCCGCCGGGGAGGGGAGCTCCGAGAGACCGGGACGCGGCGCCTAAGCCCGGAGCAGCCCCAGGCGGACCCGCCGCCGCCTCCAGCGCGGCGGGGCGGGCGGGGGTCGGCAGCCGGAGGCGAGGCGCCCCCCCCCCCCCCCCCCGGAAAGGAAGGAAGGGGACGGGGCCGAGGGGACTGGGCCGCCGCCGCCGCTCTCCTTTCCCCGCGACGCCCAGCGCGGCCGGTGGCGGGCGGAGGTCGCGGTGGGAGCCCGGGGAGGGGGCGCGACCCCCGCCTCGCCTCCCGGTCTCTCCCCACTCCTCCCTTCCCCTGCCCGCCGCTGCGGGCCGTGCCGCCGCCGCCGCTCACCGGGCGGGCGCGAAGCCAGTCCCCGGCGGCGGCTCCCGCGCCTGTCAAGCCGCTCCTGCCGTCGCCCGCCTCACGCCGCCGCCATGTTCCGGGGGCACCGCGCATGCCCGGCAGCGGCACCGGGGGCGCGGGCCTCCCCCCCATCACCCCCGCCGCC
Organism: Astur gentilis; assembly: GCF_929443795.1. Classification (NCBI taxonomy): domain Eukaryota; kingdom Metazoa; phylum Chordata; class Aves; order Accipitriformes; family Accipitridae; genus Astur; species Astur gentilis. Next base: position 20,749,074 of record NC_064911.1, on the reverse strand, counting down.
GACCCCCTTCCGCCCGCCGCGGGGGAAGCGGCGGCGGCTGCGCGGGCGGGGGCCCCGCGTCCCTCGTCGGGGGCAGCGCGGGCCCAGGGCCGCCGGCATCCCCGCACCTCGCCCGTACCTGCGGGGGGCGGCCCCGCCAGAGAAGCGGGCGCGTTAGGGGCCGAGCCGCCCCGTCCGGGGCGGCCGTGAGGGCGGCCCCGAGCGCGGCGCGGCCGGCGGCGCCGCGGCCGTTCCCCTCCGCTGCCTCCCCGCGGTCTTCCCGCGTTCAAACCTGGCGCCGTCCCCTCGCGGGGCGCCCCGCTCCCCGGAGCCATCTTGCGGCCGGGCGGCCCGCGCCCAGCGGCCCTTCAGGGGGCGGCGGCCGGCGCCACGGGGCCTCGGCGGGAACAGCAGCGGCCGCCACACCGGCGCCCGTCCCCGTCCCCTCGCTGCGGCGGGGAGGAGCGGGACTTGGGGGGCGCCGGCGGCTGCGCAGGGCAGGGCCGGGTTCGGCGGGGTCTCCGCGGTCCCGCGCCCGGGGAGAGGGAGCGCCTTGTGAGGGGGGAGGTTACCCCACGGCAGGTGTCTTCTGTCGGAGGCCGCGGTGTGAGCGGTTAGCGTCTGGAAAACGCGTGAGGACTCGAAGGCGAGGTGTTCCGTGAGGAAACGCCAGGCAACCGCCGTCCCGGTCGTTCCCGTCTGCTCCGGGCACCGCCAGCGCCGCGGTGCCGCCCCGCAGAGCCGGTTCGCCGCGTCGGGCCGCGCCGGGCACGGCGGCGGCAGGAGCGGTGGCGGCGGAGGGGCGGCTGGGGCCGTCGGTGCGCCGGCGGTTGAGAAACGGTGCGCGATGGTTGGGGAGAGCCGCGCTTACGACCACCGCGGAATAGCTGAAAAGCCCCCCTTGGCGTTTGAGGAGGGCGCGTTCCCGTTTGGTGAGCTCTGGGGATTTGAGTTCAGACCCCGCGGGGCGTGTAGGGCGTATCTGGTGAGAAATGGTCTCCTAAACGCTGTCGGCGTTCGGGGCTGCCGTGCCCAAGTTGCATCCTCACAACTCGCATCGCCTGAAAGTGAAGTTTTAAGTTCAGAACTAAGCTAAGGTCACAAGAGTGAGATTCTGGGAGGCTTTGTAGCGGAGAAAAAAAGGAAAAAACCAAACTCGAATACATGCCCAAAAAAGCCTCGAACTTTTCTATATGAAAGTGAAATTGATACAGCCCGCTTTAGTGTCCTGCAGATATTGCAAGTCACTGCTGACTACTTTAAGCGGCTCTCCTAAGCACTACATGGTTCTTCAGAAACAAGGAAAATGAGTCCTTGCCATATATTATAAAAATCTAATATTTAGGCAACAGGAGAGAAACAAGTAAAAATATGCTAATCCAAGCGCTGAAAAAAATATACAATAGAAAGGTGAAGAAATACTGAAACACGCTTACAGAAAATCTTTATAGCCAAGTGTGGTATGCTCATAACCAATGCAGATGGACGCTGCTGAATTTGAAATATCTTTCCCTTTCTGTCATCCTGAACTTTTGCAGGAAAATGAGAGATCATGTTCATTATAGAGACGGATACAGAAATGTGCCAAGTGTCACAGAATAAGTCCTTGGGAGACACAGAGGAAACAGAAACATATTTTAAAGATATCCTTTAAACGCAAGCCAGTGCTAGATATAACATCTGAGGAATCTGTTCCCTGTGAGCCACTGGGACAAAATACCGTTCGTTTCTACAGCTATTGCTGCAGAGCCTGTCAAATGTGTACTGGTGCAGCCCTCTACCTGCTCGTGATTTTCCCAGGAGGCTGAAATGAGGAAGCCCGGCCAGCACCAATCCTGCTTCTTAGACCCCTGATCTGGTGAAACTGAGAATAAACGATAGACAGAAGAATAACTGTCTATAAGATCACAGATACATCACCAGTAGAAAGAGCAGAACAGAAGAAAACTTCTAATACTCTCTTCTAATCCAGGAGCCGAATGGGTCCATAATGCCTTCATATGTGTCCTTTACCTACGAGCTATAGCTGATGCAAAGCAAACAATTTATATGCAGGATTATTAGAAAAGGAATAAGAAGTCCTGCCTGCTTCCATTTTCCAGCAGAATGATGAGCTTGTTTTCTGGTGACTCACCCATCATCTTTCGTTTTCTTTTATAGGGATTACACTGAATTATTTGGGTCAGAAAAGCCAGGCAATTTTTAAGTTCTCAGTGTTCTTCATAAAGAGAGGGAGAAACGCCTGTATGTATATGTATATATGTATGTATGTGTGTATACATATATGTGGCTTCACAGGTTTTTTTGCAGGGAGATTCCATGATTTTAGAAAGAAGCAACAACATCAAAACAAAACCAAAATGTTTCATGGAGGTAGACTCCAATGAACCCATACAACTGGTCAATATGATGTTCTGGGAGGTTGATGCAGACAAAAAAGATGTTTTAAGAGAGCAGGCAGTTCCTCAAAGAAATAACATTAAGAGTGTGAGTGAACTATCCATGCAGAAGAGGTAAGGGGCACATTAAAAGATCAGCCTGGCTGTCACAAGGTCTTCCTGAACCTCAGATGGGAATGAAGCATCCAGAAAAGAGAAGTTGGGTCAGGTTACTCGGGGCAGCTACAAAAGCGTAGCCTGATCGTGCAGGGGTGGCGGAAAATGAGATGCAACTAGCAAGGGATATAGGGAGTAACATGAAATCATTTTAAGTACATTACCAGAAATGGAAAAGGATCAAGCAAATGATTACTCCAGTATCAAGCAGAACTGCTAAGGTTTTGACAGACAACACTGAGAAAGCCAAGCTTAATATTTTTGCACCTAATTTTGATTTTATTTTATTTTTTAAATATCAGGCATTATTGATACTTGTGAAACCAGACAGATTTCAGACTTGATTATCGAAGGACCAAGTGAGAAATTATTCAGATGGAATTTGCTGCTTTTCCATCAGCTGGATTTAAAGAGCTGGCTGATGAAATCTCAGTTACGAGTGGTTATCTTTGAGAACTTACAGTGGAGGGATATTACAGGACAGAAAGGGACAAACAGTACTGTTGAAAGGAAAGAAGGAAATAGGAAGTTATATACCAATCTCTTTAATTTCAGTGCCCAGAAAAGATACTGGAACAAGTAAACAGGCTATTTTTAAGTACTTGCAACACAACAAATAACAGCCAACACAGCCTTGTCAAGAACAAAAGATATCAAACAAATCTAGTCTCTCTTGCAACAAAGCAAAAGGAATCGTCAGTAGAGGAGAAACATTGGATGTCATGTTAGATGTCACTGTAGTAATATTTTTGACGTCGTTTCGTATGATATTCTTTAGGTAAACCAGGGAAATAATGTAGGTGAAGATACTTAGGGAGCTGGTACCAGCGGCTTGTTGTCAGAAGGATGTCAATGAACTCGGCGATGGTTCAGAAAACATGTTTACATAACTCCAGATTATACTGAACTGGGAGGCTTTAGCATGCTGGAGGACAGATGTGGGATTTAGAAGGATTTTCACACACTAGAGATTGAGTCTGAGGAAAGGAGGGTACTATTCAACAGGGATAAGTGAACGCTGCTGGGCAGAGGCAGATATGATCAAGCTATACAAGCAGGAAAGGGGGAACTACTGGCTGTTCTGCAGGGAAAAAAGCTGCAATTATGTGAAAAAGAAAAAAAGAAAAAGATCTGTGGTTATGTGAATCACAATCTATACAAAGGGGACAATGTCAGAGAGCTGCAGTGAGAAAGTCAAACCACGTAAAACAATACAGAAAGAGAAGCACAGACCCATTGTGAAACAGCCAGCTTTACATGGCCTGAGAAAAACTCAGTAGCCGTGGTCTGTCTGGCTTCAGTAAATATGTAGCCTGCAAAGAGGGCAGAAAAGAACAATATCTGAATGACTGGATATCTATAAAATACGCCCTGCAAGGAAATTCTGAAAAAAACCCAACAGGGATTGAGGTTGAAGGGGGGGAAGGTGGAAGAAGAGAAAATAACATACATAACTATACAATACAGATATGGATGTATATCAAATGCAGGAAAGACTGCTGAGAAGAGAAAAGGATGAATTTGTTCTCCGGTTCCATAGTGGACAGGTTTAAAACACAGCAAGAAAGATTAGAAAATAAAAATGATAAGGGTAGGGAAGCTTGGCCGGCTGGCTGTCCAGCCTCCAGCCTCCGACTCTTCAAGGAGAGCTAGGCACCGTCGGTCAGAGCTGGCACGGGTAGATCAGGCCGAGGGTGGACTCAGCCACCTTCCACGGCCCCTGCCAGCAACACGATAAAACGAATGTAAGCTTTCTTCAAGGCCGTTGGAAAGTATCAGCTTCCTTGGGGAAAGGATTTTATTGTTTCTGCAATGAGCATGCTGCTAGCTTCTGAAAATGAATCGTTTCAAAAAGAATTTTAAACTGCCTTCCTGTTTTCTGAGTCCTCCTTCTTTCAAGCTGTCACAATACGATTTTCCTATGTAACTAAGTATATTATAGATACATGAGAGATTGCATAGTTTCACTACCTGAAGAGAGCTGAAATTCAGACCTGAATAGGTCTGCCTTCTACTCTTGGTTATGTGAATTCAACAGAAATTGTAGATTTTTATCTGACAGCAAGTTAACATTTTGTTCTTTCCCAAGAATGAAGTTTACCTTTTCCAGAACAGCCTCAGAAGTTCTTCAAAGCCTGAAGTGTGACAATGACATATTCTTTTAATAACATCTTTTTCTTTCTTTTTTTCCCCCTCTCTGCTTGCTTGTAGGAAATGCCATCTCCTCCTTCACATTTTTTAAACTGTGTAGATTAAGAACAGGAATAATTACAGATGACAAGTGTAAAGAACACTCATTGCAACTATATTAAGTAAAAATATTCAGACATTCTAAAGCATTTTCATTTAATGCTGTAACGTTACAGTATATACACAAGGTGTTTAGACATGCATGTAAGAACTGGTAACACTAAAAGAAAAGGAGTTAAGTTATTTTCATTTGCATGGCTGCAAACCTGAAAACAACTTCTCTGAGGTACAGGAAGCTCACAGAAATAAGTGGGAACAGAATATTGGCCACACAACTTGTTAAACTATTTTGCTGTAAGAGTTAGAAATTAATTTGCAGGGGAGAAGCAGCGAGGAACCAATTTCAGGCAAGATTTGCCATTGGATGGATAGTGATTAGAATTGCCCCAGCAAGGGAAAACAGATTTGTTCTAGCTGGTTTTGTATTACCTAAAGTGAGTGCTTCCTGCACAGTGGCCAGCAAAAAGAAGAAAAAAATGCTTACTCCCAAAATGTTGGGGACAAAAACCTGCAATAGTTTTGTAATACCAAAAAAGATTAAATTTGAAGTGTTGAGGGGGCTCTTTTCCTGACATCCATCAAGTTCTCTGGAGCTTCATGCTGCCTCTTGGTTGGAGAAGTCATATGCAGGTCTGGACAGAAATTGTTTTTCCTTCCCTATGAATTTTCCACTTCTATGGTATTTTTTCCATAGCTGAAATATCAAAAATCCTGAACATGCTTATAAGTTGACCGAGTAAAACTGTTTCAGTAAATGGAAATGGTTTATTTCCATGTTTCTAAATACCCCATTTTGACCCTTTCTTTCTCTGTTTTCACATAAATTGCATTGTATTTGAATTGAAATATTGTGAATCAAATGTTTTCAGAACTTTTAGCTCTAAATATCCTATTTTGAGAATTAAAATATCTAACCTTAGCTTGGTTTTCCTTGTTTGGATCTAGGAATGGCAGAAAAATAATCCCTTTACTGGGGACAATTTCAGTGAAGCAGAACTGCTTGTGTAAACATAGTAGGAAGCTTTCCAACTAGTCTAAAACACATGAATAAAATGGGAGAAAACATGTTATGGGATGGATATAAATGTGGGATTTGAAATAAAGCAGCAGCACCAGGAAACAAAACTTCTGCTTCTGGGTCATAATAATCCAGATCAGTGATTTGTATTAGGGGACCAAACGCAAAAGCTCTAATACACGTCCTAAGTCACTGATCCTGCTGCATCAATGAGTGTTTTAGCAATGCACGTGACCCAAATTCTGATTAATTTTGCAACAGTTAAAATTCATGATTAATTATTCTCATTCAGTTGAGGTGCTCCATGAAACAGTACGGAAGGTGGCATAATGTACCCCTTTTTCTCTTAATGCCGTTGGTTTCTCTGCGTGTTTAGGTAAGAGTGAATCTCTTCAAGGGTTGCCGCAGGTGTCATCCAACGGGAGGGTAATGAACGGCTGAGCTCTTGAGTTACCACAGGGGAACTGTTCTGGCTCCAGGTTCACATTTTGGCCAACAAAAGCAAAGTCTCCTTTAATGTACTAACGCTTCTCCTTTGGATGCTCTTTAAAAGCGAAAAGGAAACTCGAGTAAAATAGAGCAGCCTCTTCCCAAAGGGAGCGGGCAAACAAGATGAAGGGCTAATAATCCCTGCCTTGGAATCCAGCGGTCGGTGCCAGCGCTGCCGTGTCCCTGCCGCTGGGGCTTATCCAGCTGTCGGGGGGATGGCTGCCCCAGTCGGGCCCAGGCCTGCGGTAGGGAGGTCAATCCGGCAAGGTTTGACAGCTCCCCGGGTGGATAACAAAAAATAAAAATCCAGCTCTTCCGACGGTGGGGAAGCTTTGAGAGAACAAGCGCATTTAAGCAAACGCACAGTTGCCTCCGTGTTTTTAGGCAACCTGGCAGAGTCATACAGGTACGCGCGAGGGGTGAATTTCTCTCGCGCGCAGCCTTTGGAACTCATGATCCCACAGCTCCTAAACCCGGTGCAGTTTCTGTGATGCCACCGAGCCGAGCGTTGCCAGCTGCTGTCGCTAGCCCCCTGGCATCTTCCTTTGTCTCCTTGCCCGGCCAGCGCCCGCCGGCGGCTCCTGTGGCCCCTCGGCTCTGCCGGCGTGGGGGGAGGCAGAAGGGGGCCAAGACGCCGAGCGAGGTGGCAAAGAGCGGGGAGGGGGAGCGAGCCCGAAGCGCAAGCTGCCCACCGCCTGGGCTGCCTTCGGGGCAGGGCAGCAGCCGTGCCCAGGGGGACCCACGGGAAGGAGGCGCTCAGGTTTGGCAGCCGGATCCCGAGTTGGCCCTAGAGGGAATCGGGCTGCTGAATTACAGCTGTGCGAGTCCCGTCGTGCTAAAGCCCTTAGTGAGCGTGCCCCGGACGAAGCGCAGGTGATAGGGAGTGCCGGGGGGGGGGGGGGGTGGCGAGGGGCTGACTGCTAAATGAACGTGCTGCCTCAGAATAAAACCGAAACTGTGCTTTTCTTGAAGCCGGGCGTATCGTGGCATTTCAGCCAGGTTGCCATCTCTTTCAGTTAGCACCCTAAGACCGAAAGAAGAGTTAACTGATAATAACGCCATTAAAGCACCCTTGAAAGTTTAGTTTCAAGTCGTACGTTGTTTGGCGTGATGTGACCGACCACGTACGCGCTGAGAGGCCACCGCAGGCATGAATAATATGACAAATGCCATTCTTCGTGTGAACAGCACTTATTTCCATTTCAGTGCAATGAAACCTGAGATGCCAAAGTGGTTAATCCTGTTTAGTGCTACCGTCAAGTCAGAGATCTGTCAGCGTTGTGTTTTCACGTGATGACAGGGGTGGCTTACTTGCAGCTCTCGGCTTGCAAGCTCACAAATGCCAGTGACTTCTGCTTTCCTTAAAATGCTATTCTTTGTAAACAGAATAGCTTGGTTTAAACAGAACGCAAAAAGTGCGGTTTCATTTATTCAGCTTCTCGATCGTTTATTTATTCATTTATTTACAGTTTAGTTTCTTCGGCTTTATTAGGAATAGATGCTTCTGCCCACGAGGGTGCTCAACACCCACCTTCGGAGCGGCGCGGGCACCGGGGGCGTGCGGGGGTCTCTGCCAGGCTCAGCCTTTCTCAGCTTTCTGGGGATGGAGCCCCATCAAGCACGGCAGACCCCAGGGTGTACCCTTGCTGCCGGAGAGCCTGGGGGGAGAGAGAAAGGCCAGGTGGCTGGGGAAGGGGAGCAGGACAAGGGCCGGGAGCAGGAGCGGCAGCTGTCCTTCCCTTTCTGCAAGGCGCGAGTAGTCATCGTCTGCCAGCCGTCCCTGCCCTCCTCTGGGGCTGCCCCTCATCTGCGCCGCGGCGAGACCGAGCAAGGGAGGGACGGGGACGTCTCAAGCTGTGGAGCAGAATGAGAGCACCAAATGGAGCGTTCTTATTAATATTCATAAGTAAGGATTATTTTTCCCGAGGCAACTGCCTGAATTAATAATAGACAGCCCCAGATCAGCAGTACATTGAGGTGACGGGGTTTTCTTTTCTCTGTGTCAAAACATTACTGTTAAATGCTTTGAACAAATACATTGTATTAGTGTATAAGAAATGATGTTACGGCAATTGAGGTATTTCTTACAAAGATACAAAAATAACATGCTTTTCTGTTCTCAAACAAATATATATATATATGTATATATATCTTACCTTCAGCTTTCAGCATCTGGGTGAAGAAAATGAAGCATTCTAACTATTTTAGCTAGCTTTCAATTTTAACAAGATTTTCCCTTGTGTTACATATTTAAAAAAAAAAAAAAAAAGCTTATTTAAATGTTCTTTGTTAAAATTATGAGAATATGAGTAAAGTTTAGGTGTGAAGGAGGGTAGAAACTGTAAGAAAATGTCAGAATAGCCCTACACCGTTTCTGTTCTACCTCCAGCTAGTAAAGGTGAAGATTGAGGAATCGGAGGGAGAGGTGTTGAAACAGCAGGATAAAGTGAAGGACAAGTCTTCAGGGTTAAATGGTACATTGAGAGAATTTTGAAATAGATGGTGGAGCTGCTAAAACAGTACATGCTCACTCTTAGACAAAACAAAGAGATACTTCTCAGGAACTTGTTAGGAATGCTTTCTCTGCCTAACATTTCCCAACAAAGGGTCAAAGATGCCAGTGGTCCCTAAGGCAAATCCTGCTACACTTTGGAAGTGTCTGCATAAAAGGATCGTTATCAAGAAAGTCCTATAAGCAACATCGAAAATAACACTGACAATCTACAAGCATTATTTAAATCAGAGGTATATTTTCTATGGTGTTTATCTTATTCTCTCCATCTCAAAACAATGCAAATAAAATTATTTCAAAAACAGATGATGAAACAAATTAGACATTCTCTTAAGACTTTTATACAAGGCAAGACCATATACATGCAGCTGTTTAATGGAGAGATGAATAAGGGGCAATAAATAAATATTAAAAAAAGGCAAAAAGTACAAAGGATGTAAACTCATATAGTCTTTTATTCCAAACATAGGAACGTACACTGAACTGGAGTGTCAGGAAATGTGAAGAGTTAAAACGGAATAATCTATGAAACCCCTTACCACAATACAACATTCCTATCAAGAGTTAAGAGGATATCACAAAGGAGTAGACCTACAGAGGTTAAAATAGGCCTAACCATCTTATGATGATAATAATAGAGATAATTTTAAATAGGGAGCATCCCTTCAGGTTTTTCTTCTGCAGCTGACAGCTGCTAAGGGTAAGAAAGAAAATTCTTTTTTTTTGTGTAACAACTGCTTGTACTTTTTTTGCAACCAGTTGGGTTGTCATTGTCAGAGGAAAGTCATGAGACTGCACGGACCTCTGATCTTACAAAGTACAAAAAATTCCTTTGTTCTTAAAGATGAAAAACTGTCATGACCAAAACACCAGCTGAACAGGAGGCAAGGTAGGAGAATCATATTTCTAATGGAAACACCAGGGATGTAAAGAAAATGAGTTGCATAAGAAGTAAGATATCAAATAGCTGAATTATCGGAACATAGGGTTTTTCTTTCTAGTAGTTCTTTTTTGTGAGTGTAAGTTCTTACACACTCGGCATTAACAGCTTTTTCTTTATTCTTTCACTGTCGATGTCTTTATCCTTGTGCACTGTCTTTATTCCTCTGCTATGTCTTTATTCCTGTTCAGCTGCTTGTGAAGTTATTCCCAAAATAACTTCACAAAGTAAGCTCTGATGGAAAAATTCTCATGCATTCAAAGTAACGGAGGATATGAGCACAGAGACAGAGCCAAAACCTTTTCAAATGAAGCCCCCTGCGCTTGCACCCAGCTGTTGGTGCAGAGGCTGATGTTCCCATCGCAAGTGGAGTGTTACTATACATGCAATAAGGATCTTTGAGCTCTGCTACTGACTTACGTGCTCAGGTGGAGAATTCTTTACAACAGGATACTGCTGCTGCCTGGGACAGCAGCAGTGCTACGTAGATATGTACATACTAGATATATGTATACACAGTATAACAGATACAGTACTTCGTATATGTAAAATACATATAAAATGGGAGGGAGCAGGGAGAGATCGGAATTGGGAATGGCTGGAAGGTGAAATGGAAACTGAGAAATTGAGAAAGTATGGCATGAGTACACTGTATGACCACATAAGCTGACATGAAACAAGATGCAATGCTCATTTTGCAGTGCTGACTCCGTGCTCCACTCCTGGTGCCGTTTCCCGGTGTGTGCAGCCCGTTGGAGGCCGTTAGCCACTTCTGGCCGTTACGGCAATCTGTATGAGCTGTGTGTATAGTCAAAGCATCCCTAAATTGGTCAGCACCCCCCTCTCCAGGTGGGAGCTCCAGCTGGGATTTGGGCCCACTGATCTGGCATTTCTTCGTATATAGGAGAGTAGATTTGCCCATTACCTGTTTAAAGGACCCCAACCTCTTAGAAGGAATGTGAAGTATTAGCCCCTTGGCCACAAGCTGGTCAGAAACCTATTGGTCTCATCAGTCTTGCCAGCCATCTGCGTGAAACTGTCTTAGCGGGAGCTGAGCATGTCTGAACACAGTTTGGACATTTTTTGTGCTAGGAATTGTCTAATCCAGTCAAGAGACAGTGTACTGAAGGGGTTCCCACTAAGTGAAGTGGCAGGTGTGATCCTATACCTGTTATAGGTCTTTTCCTACCCCCGTGGAACACACGGAGTTAATTTCTGGATGTCTTCTTTCTCAGATTAAAGATGCCAGTAGCTAAGGAAAGAAAAATGATTTACCTTCAAATAGTTCAGCTGACCTTACACATTTATCACTTTACAGGATTTCATTTTTCAATGGAGTCTATTGTTTCAACACCATTACCTCCACTTTTAGCAAAGACAATTACAGGGCACTTATTTATACACCAGAGACACATTGCTTAGACTTTTACATTCTTTTCACCTGAAATAGTTTTGTCACAAAACAGTTGTTTGTCTCAAGCAAATATTTTTTCTCTCAAAAGTTGTACTTAGAAATACTCAAGTGTCTTTTTATTTGCACAAGACAAAGACCTTTTTTACTAACTGTGACAAGTGAAGAACAAGTTGAGGTAATACACTGGCAAGACATGGATTACTTAGCTAATCTCATGCCATTGCATGGACAGGCTTTGTCTGGGGTTTTTCTTCCTTTCTTAGTTGGGCTAAACATTATATTTCTACCAGACTGCTTTTGTAAATAAATAGCAAATTACTAATGTCCTACTTACAACTACTTTGTGCCCATGAAAAATTTCATTATTTTGGATTTCCAAAAGATTTCACAAAACTCAACTCTCCTCTCCTCTCCTCTCCTCTCCTCTCCTCTCCAGTCCCCTGCCACCAGCCCTGTGATAACTAGTCAGTGTGTATGGTCACCTAAATAATTTGAAGCTTAAAAATCCGCCTTCTTTGTTTGCTTTTCATTTACAAACTGGCATGTTTCCCTGTGTGGAATAGGGCCTTCTGTGCCCCTGGCTTGTGCTCACAGCGAACCGTTGCAGTTCATGGCACCGTTGCTGTATTCGTGGCACTCTTTGGGCCATGGCCAGCTAGCTGTGGTGGTGCTCTGGTCAGAGACACCACAGCCACAGCGGAGTTACAGTACCCTCTTAATTCATAATGTTTGCCTGAAAGCTGTCCCTTAAATACATTTATAAAATCCCACATGTACTGGAAGTGTGCCAGGACATTAGCCCATAGAAATCATGGGGCCTATGATCAATTTTTCTTGTGGACCTGAGCCCACATTTCAGGGTGTTTTAAGGTTCCAGCTGAAAAGAGCCCCCCATGGAAGAGCATACAGCTGTGATTTAGCTGGTTGGCTTTTCTCCTCTGAGCCAATGTAGATGCCTAAAGGAGGGATGTTGAAGGACAAAGAGAGAGCTGTGATGTCCAAGTGGCACTTCTGAGATCTTGGGATGGGAAAACGGTAATGCCACTGCACTGTCCCCATCCATGTATCACTACACTATCCAGTCCTGGTGACAGAAAACTCCCTTTGAGGATAGAAAATTTTCACTACCGAAGAGACTGTAAACTCCATTTATTTTAATATACAAAGTCAGGAACCTTTATTTTCAATGTTCCTTGATGTTAACTCAGTAATAAAACATCCTTTGCAAGATGGTGCCCTAGAATTCTTTGTTGAGCCAAGTTTAGTAAATTGAGGTTCCAAGATGCCTGAGGCATTTGGAGAAATTACTACTGTAGAGAGATGACACAAAGAAGGGACGGTTTCTCTTCTTTCAGTTATCATTAAACTCATGTACTGCCCTTTAATGAAATATGCCCTTTTGCACACACTTTCAGTGCTTCAGTAGCTTTAGGAAACAATGATCTAAAGAAAATATGGCAGTAGGACATAAAATTGCCTTACTCCAAAAAGCCAAAGTAGTTATGCAGGAAACGGGAACCTGAAGATTGAGCTACAAGCTCTTGTGAGATGGTGTATGCTCCAGCAGAAGGAAAAAGCAGCAGACTGAACAGAATTGAAATTTTGCAACTTTGGAAAGCCACCGCTCTAGCTTAGCACACATTAAAAAAAAAAAGAGGCAAACTAGGACTGCATTGAAAATCAGATACTGAATTTGATCAAAAAGATGCATATATTCCAACAAAGAAACATTCACAGGGAGAATAACAGGATCCAGCCCAACTTAATTTTCTCTCTCTTGTGAGTCAGGACTATAGTGACATGGCCTCAAACAACACTGAATCTGAACCACCGCTATGTAGTATCAGCCCTGACATGCGTGATGTTACAGGACCTGGTGACCCCACCTTCAGTCTACCTTCACTCTAAGTGAACCCATAAAAAAGATAGATTTATACATTATTTTTTTCCCCTTTATCTGCATTTGAAGTTTATGCGCCACAGTACATTTTCATATATATCAACACTTTTATTGTATTTATCGAGACCCTTCATGGTGTCCTTAGATATTCTGTGTACACCGATGGGCTGCACCCATTCTTAGGGTTGAAAAATTATTATGCTGACCCTTAAATCGCATGGCTAGCCAGTATTTGGGGCTTTATTGGGTATTTCCACTAGAAAGAAAGCTAATTACATCAGTCATTGATTGCATCAGTATTTCTTTGGTGCTACCTTTGGTGCGGTTTACAGAAACTCTTCGCACATCCCTGTTGCCCTGAACACAGGAGGAGGCAAATAGGATGAAGCTGGTCTCCCCACCCAGTTCCAGGCTTGCCTTTCCCAAAAGCAACCTGAGCAACCTGGCTCTATCACGTACCGGTGTTTCTTTTGCTGTCCCCTAATTCTACATGAGCTTTTCAGCTGCCATCACCAGAGTCTGAGCAGAAGAGAGTACCTTATGTTTGGCTCTGTCCTTCAGCGGTGGCTCCGTTTCTGAAGCTACTGTTAAGCAAATAGGTTTCTTTCAACTCAGAGCATCGTACCCAGCATATTCAAATAAATCTGTAAATCCCAGACAAAGATATACCTGTTCAGAGCTATTAATGCCATATATAATCCAGAATTCTTAACAATTACTTTAAATCCAGCATTGTGTAGATTAAGTGGGACATTTATTACCACAGGCCAACTGACTCCTATGTCTTCAGCAGCTCCTGCGTACTTTCTTCCCTCTGTTCACATAGCAATATATTACAGAATAAAAATGCTTAGTATTTTAGCATATACTTGATTTGGCTACTTTAGTTCTCACAGGGATCAAAATTTAGAAAATGTTTCAAAAATGAACTAAAAAATATTTCTTTTGGACAATCTTTCTTTAATGGCTTTTAGACTATTTTTCTATCTCACTGCAATATCCCACTGGAGTACAAGAAGCTAATGTGAAATAAATGTTCCATTCAAGGTACAATTACAATTACTAAAAGTAAGGCATGAAAGAGAGCATCAGAAGCATCAGTCAGTGTATGATTGAAGTCAAACAGAAAGAAATCTTCCTGTTACAGTGTTGGAAAAAATGGCAGATGTAAAATGAAAATTTCTCCTCATTGACTGGGCTGAACAGAAAAGAAAGCTCTAGAACTGTAATAACAATACTAATAATAACGACAAAAATAATAGTAGGGATTTAAGCTGCTGAAAAGCGCTTAGGAAAGTTTCATCATTATCTAGATACATTCCAACCTCATCAAAATTACCAGGAGCAAAGATTTTAGTTCAAACAATCATAATGCAACTGTGGCAGTAATTTTTAATCTTTTAGGTAAAGAAAAACAGTTGGGAGAATCAAACAAGCCGTCTTTCAGAGTCCAGTTCTGCATAAAGGCGTCGGCATGGTAGAAATTTCAATAGCTACTACCTTTAGGCACAGGTGTGAAAGTCCAAAATACAAGACAACATATAGTGCAGAATCCTGTTGAGCAAATGCTCAAGAAGGAGGTTTCAGATACGACTTGGGCCAAACCTTTCACAGCTGTGTACACTGAGGCTGGATCTTCCATGAAATGAGCATGCAGTATAGGGAATGTGAATCAGGCTGGTTATGTTCACAAGGTTCTGAGCATTTCCAGTGTGCTCTATGCAGTGAATCAGCAAAACATTGGAAACCCAGAAAATCCAGGAAGATGCATAGGATACTGGTATGAGGTAACCATGAAATAAATAAGGTGCAGTCTATGCAAACTACATAGCTAAAAGCTTCAGCCGACACATGGTTTTCCATGAGAAGGGCACCATCAAAAGTGACTCAGGACTTTTGACCCGGTATTTAACATGACTCCATATGAAGAAAAGCAAAACAAAGAGAGGGTGGCCTTATAAAAAATATCCTGATCCAACAACACTTCTGTTTTCCTGCAGTCAAGGACAAGATGGCTCAGAAACATTCATCTACCAGCATCACTTTGGCATTCCTCCCAGAACCTTCAGGGTCCGCTTGGCAGAAAATATGTAGCTGAATAATTTTAGTGTACTCAACATCTCTTATCCCGTGCTTCACAGTCATCTTCCCGGAAAGCTCTGCTTAAGCTGGAGGTGTGTAACCATCAGCAACCTCCATATTTCAGCTTCCTCAGTGATGAGAAGGAATCACTGACAGCCTCCGGGGCCATTGCTTTACACGGCAGGCTAAGCAAAGTGTTAGATAGCCTGAATCGTGCATGTGTGGGTGCAAAGAGGAAGGAATACACGTGTCAGAGCAGAGGCAGCAACCTTGATCACTTGGCATTGATAATCAGTTCTAGAGAGGGTTATGATCAATACAAACACTACCAAGAAGGCAGAGACCTCCAGCTCTTGAAATAACAGGTTGTGATAAGCAATATCAGTATCAATTGCAAAGTCCATCATGCCCAAATGAATTTACTGATCGTAGAGCAACACGCAGATGGTACTCAGGACCAACATGATCTTGGTTCTGTAGCAAAGCCAAAACTGAGCTTGAAATATACCCCAACTGTAGCTGAGGTCAAGTGCCTCAGGAGCAAAGGAGCCCTTCCCTCCCCAATCCTTCTGAAAATGAGTGTGCGGAGAGGGAAAGATAGCTAGTGAGCACCATGCACTCAAGGTCATCACATTTTTTCAGAAAAGATGGCATTCTTCCTTCCTTGCTCAAGGCATGAGAGTGGGTGCCTGCTTCAGCGATGCTGCCTTGTCTTACTGGCACAGTGCTAACAGGCCAGGGTGGGAATTAAGAAATGCAGAAGATCCAAAACATCTTCATCAGAGACCAAATTAAGCCCAGGAAAAGGAAGAGGTCTGCTGTTACTTTTGGCTGCTCACAATAACCAGGTAAATTAGTCCATGCTTTGTATTTCCTCCATCGGTCCTCTCTGCTTTTGATCTCTCTGTGCCATTCATTGAGGTTTAGACCCTTTTCATGATGCTTGTTTTGTGTAACTTTCTGTTTTCTCTCCCTCGCACAAAGTCTCTTCCTTTACTGCTCTTTGCCGGTGGGGATATCCTCACCCTATTCAGGCTGATGGGGAATCCTCACCCCGGCCCAGGTGGTGTGCATTCCCCACCATGGGCCCAGGTCCCGCACCCATGGAAATCCGCACTGGGATCCTCTCCAGGAACAAAACTGAGTGTTGGATCAGGCCTCCCCCACTGTGCACCTCAGCCAAGGTTTATAAAATGGCATTTCAGTGGCTTCTACTTCTCTGAATACTAATTTCCTCATATTTCCATATAGCCTGCTTAGGGGATAAGTTATTTAACCTGTTCAATATAGAAAGTTTTCTTTCTCAAAATTAAGGATAGCTGTAGCACAGAAAGTCCTTGTATGACTCCCGGGGCACGTGTCAGATAATCATATCAGAGCCAGTACCTGGGGCACATCCTGACTATCTCCAGAACTAGCCTACAAGAAGGTCAAGTGGGTGCCGCCTTAAGAGATGTCCATATGCTACCTGGAGTAGATTTTAAACTCGAGTGTACTACCATTGTGTCCTCTCCCATGATTAAATAACACAATTTAAAAAATAAGGTAATGGTCACAAAAAGAAAATAACAGAGTCTGGGAAAAGAGGAAATGGGGCAAAGAGGAACCTAAAGGAAATGTTCCAAGAAAGTCAATGGCTTCCATATAGGCCATGCTTAAACAACAATTTCAAAGCTGAAAAAAACCTCTGCAGGCCTCAACACTAGGTAAATAACATGGTGGTGCTCCTCTTTTTCATAATAGTTTGGAAGGTCTAATCAACAGTAGAAGGACAACAGAATTGTGTTATTGTTTAACATACACACATTATTTGAAGAGCTGGTGGATTGTTACATATTGGGTGTAATCCACAAGTCACAGGCCAGTCCTGGTTAGTTCATGTGACAAGGTTTATTTCCACATTTCACTGTTCAGACTGTTACAGAGAGTTTGCACATTTTTATTTCTTTCCACACCTTTCCACCTCCTCACTGCCAATTTAGGAGCTGTTAGTCTCAGTTCATAGTAATTGTGAGAAAATAAAATTCCATCTGTTTCTGTCAGGAAAAGGAAAGATAGGGAAGGGAATGAGAGAATCAACAGAAAATTCCACTTGCTAGACATCCTTTGCTGCTAGCTATTGCTTTCCTGCGGGATGCCTTTCTCTGTTGTATTGCAGAAAGTACCTAGCACTTAGCATATGCACAGTATTTTAACTTTATATATGTCCTCAAATTCAGCACTTCCAAGAATATTGTGCCAAGCACTATTCTTCCGCTGTTCATCTAAATCCATAAATATGACTCCCATGTGCAGATTGTGCCATACAGAACTATTTAACTAACAAGCAGCCCGAAGCCCGTTTTTCCCTCACTGGGTTTTTGGTTCCAGACATATATTTAATAGGAATGTGTAGGAACTCATGCCAGAGTTGTTGAGCATAATAGCAAAAATCAGGCTTCTGTCTTTGCAATCTGTCTTTGCAATAGCTTTGGAATGGCTTAAAGGTGAACGAATAATGAGGAAGAGAGACAGAGAGAGGGGGCGGGAGACACACAGGCTCAGACAGAAGCAGAGATAGATTTAGGCTAAAAAGCCATTAAGAGTTAAACGATCTGCAAAGAGGAAAGCCTTGAAATTAAATTTCACTCGATATCAAATAGCAGATTTAAGAGTGGTATGTTAAAAGAGGTTCCTTTCATGAAAATGCAAATAGCAGCAAGCTGTTTTAATTATAGGCTGTAAATGTCGCATGCTGGGAGACTAGAAAAAAAATGCAGAAGAGAGTAGAACCATAAAACCTTCCCATCAGTATTCTCAGGTCTTTTTCAAACACCAGTAATCTCAATTGAGCAACATTTTGCAGCGCCATTATGCTTTTTTCCTAGCTCAGTGATAGTTTGGCACTTGCATACACTGATGGGATTTCTTCTGCTTGGAGGTATCCCTTCAAGGAGTGTCTTGCAACCAAAAGGACAAGATAGTATCTGCTTCAGAAGGGTGGAGGTGCAGGCATGAATCCCACTTTCCTCCCGAACCAGAGACCTGCAACCACTGCTGCCAGCAGCAGGGAGATTAGATGCCCAATTCCAGTCCCCGGAAAAGCAGAGACAGACATATCCAGGTGGGGCAGCTACGGACTACGACCCTTCACCAGCAAACACAGCAGGTCTTCCCTACAAGCGCCTGTGTGTAACACGAGTCATTAATCAATGAAAACGAGTTCAGTTTCATTTCCAGTATAAAAAAGTGCATGCTGGCAAGAGAAGAGTGTAAAGAAAACACACCATCAAATATGCTCTACTGAAGTGTAATACAAATACAAGCAGTTCACCTTAATAGCAGAAGTGACAATACTCCTTGTCCTTGCCACCTCTTCCCACCCACTGAGGCATGCAGATGGCAGCCAGCTCTGTCTGAACGCCTTGTATGCTTGCCAGACCCCTAAATTCTAATCTCTCCCCTCCTTCAGTGAGAAAAAAAATCCCTTCACTTCCATTTTCAAATGGAGAACGAAAACTAAAACTAAAACACAGTCCTTCAGGAGTTAAATATTTCCCTACAAAGCAAGCCGCAGAACGCATTAGTTAGGTACATGTTTGTTTGAAGTCTGGAAACGTTGTGATGATGGGTGCTGAGTAACAATCAGATAAAAATAGCTCTGAAATATTCAAAGGGAACAATATGAAACCCCTCGATATTTAAAAATACATTCAGGCTTTGATGACTGCATTATGTTTGAGAGACCAATGCTGCTTTGCTAAGGCTTTTTTTGCTTTCCTTCAGTAGATGTCACTGCACTACAGGATAACTAGTTCCAACACAGCTTTGGGGAAAAGGCTAATATTAGTTTCACCAGGGAGTGGTCCACAATGGAGAACTGAAGCCTTATGCTTTTGGATTTTCAGCAGCACTGAGTATCAGTCCTGATTTATATTTTTTTTTCTTATGCTTTTGTTTCTTGTCTGGGACCAAACACAAGAAACTATTCACTGTCATGGTTGGATGCAGCTGAAATCACAGCAGGGAAGCTAACCTGGGACAACCATCATTCTGAACCCAAACCAGCTTTCGTGCACTTCATTCATTTTGCTTCTGAGGACTCAAATCACAACCTTCTTTCTGACGCAGCCTCCAATCAAGTCCTTAATCCCACATATCCATTATTCTGATCAATATTTGAACTCTTCTCTCTGCATATCTTGCTATAACTTGAAAGCAAAACGTCTACCAGATCAGATTTTCATTTTTCTGATTTAATGTGTTTCACTTTTAAGATGGCTTGGCTGCTCATATAGTAAGCCAAAATGTTGTTTTTAACCAGAGTCGAGGGGTTTGCTTAAAACAAGAAATCTTCAGACGTTGGCCAACAATGAAAATATTTGAAAGTGGTATGTTTACTAAGTTGAAAAAATCCACCTTGAAATATTCCTGGAAATGCCTGTACGTCAAACACGGAAGGACTGAAGCTAAAAAGGGAAAATAACAGGATGTGTGTGAGAAGCAACATCAGAAACTGAGGAGGGTTTTACAAGATTAAAAACATACTTTCAGCAAGCTCACATACAGTTAAAGAAACGCGGTTGCTAACAAAGTCATCAGAATTTAGTCAGACCGTACAAACTCCTCCCCTCTTAGTCATTCCTAGAAAACACACCAGAACCACAGCCTGCTGCGGCTCCCTGCGCCCAACAACCAAATCCCTTTTCAAAAACAGGAAGGAGAAAGCTTATCTTGGAAACAGGCTGTGTAGCTTCAGGCTCTTTTGTAGACACGATGACTGACGTACTCGTGCTGGCGGAGAGTGCCTTGGGGAGCGTGCGAGGTACGAGATCCACAGACCTTTCCCCGGGGTAGGGAAGAGCAGAACCCCTGTGCCTGAAGAACCCTGGTGCCGAGTTATTTACAGGGAGTGAGCGGTGTGCTCCAGCGAGACCCCGTCCCAAAGCTTTGCAGTGCGTGTGAAAACACACGCTTTGAATTCATGGGGAGACAAGGCTGCCCGCTGGGAACGTCAGGAGGAACTTGCTCAGCCAGTGGCCGTTCTGCGCTCACCTCGGGAAGCTCCATTTTGATCTCTGGGCATGGTTTTACGGAGCGCTATCTGCAGAAACCCAAACTCCAGGTGACAGAAGCACAGAGAAGCGGCAAGGCCCACGTCCAGGAGAAAAAGGTATCCACTTCCAAGCTAAGCTCACACAGAAAGATGCAATTCACAGAAGCAGCTGGAGAGACAGGAAAGTCCCTAAGATGGAAACCAACACCGTTATCAAGCAGCAGACCCCTCCAGACTGCTGAAAAAAACCTAGCCTCAGCTATTAAGGTTGCATTCAGGCTCAAGTTCATATTAAGCATTGGTACGGACACCATCCAACCAGACCTGCCAAATGTGATGAAACAGAAAGATCTAAATTTGTTTAGGAACGACACTGTTAACATCTATGCCTTCTCTCAGCTAAGTTAATCACCTACTACTTTATTAAATATGGTTTCTATCAGCCTTTCCACCAGCCTGATGAACACATTGAAGAGCAGAGAGTAGGAATCTGTAGTTCATTTCCCTCTGCCCTCCGTGGGGGAAAGCCCACACATCTCAGCATCTATTTGCAGATGATCTCTGGAAAGAAAAGAGAAAAATGTTTTGAGGGACTGTGTTTTAAAGCTGGTTTCTACTGAGATGGCTAAACAGAATTAAGGACCGTTATTCTTACCACCCAAGTTTGAAAATTTTGTCTTGCCTTAAGCAACATCTTCCTTTCTTGCTGCTTCTACCTGTCTCGTTCCACAGCTTCAAATTTCACACCCACACCTTTCTTTCCTCCCACTCTCTTTGTCTCTGTTAAACCCCCATGTCACCCATGAATTCTTCATATGTCATTCCCTTCAGCCTCACCAAGTCCTGGATCCTTTTGTTTCTCTTCCCTCTCTTTCAGAGGTTTCTCTCTTCCACGCATTTCTCCCCTCAGCTTTATTTCATGGCAGTCACACTGGGCTTCTGCTATCTCCCTGCCTATGCTCCTCCCTGGCTACATCCCTTATACTCTTTCTCCATTTTTAGCAGCGTCAAATATGACCCTTCACTTCCCCCTATCATTTTCTTGCTGTCTACACTCCATGCAGCAGTTCTCTTCAGCCTTGTTCTTTGATTTCAACTCAAGGCATTCTTTTATTTTCACTGTATCCCATGTAAGTCTTTGCTGATCCATCCAATCCCCTTGCTAAAGAGTCCCATGTCTCCCTTCTGTGTTCAGTCGGCATTCCTCCTCCAGCTCACCCTACACCAAAGCTTACTGTCTTGCATAGATTTTCATCAGCCATATTCTCAGATCTCTGATGCTGTGTTCCTCCCTTTTAAACAGCGACCATGTATCTTTCAGCTTCATACTTAAGGTCGTCTTCTCCCTTTTGCTTTGTCACTCAGTCTTCCCACAATTTCCAGGTCATCAGTATTTATCAGTATTTGTCTCCCCTCTCTTTTCCCACATTTCTTCTTTCCTTTCTCCTTCTATCTCAAAGATCATTGTTCATTTTCTACCTGCTTCACTCTTCACCCTTATCACCCAAGAGCTGTCTTCCCCCACCACAAGTTTGTTTTATCCATCTTCAGTTCTTCCAGTTTCCTAGTTAAGTAATTCTCCATGCCCCAGTTGGAGAACATCTGTCATCTCAAGTAGGTTTTTTGCTACCGTGAATCATCCTCCTTCTTACCCTGCTCCCCTGCATCTCCTTCACTCTCCACATTGGGATCTCACCAATGTCTTCCACATGAAGACATCTGCTTTCCATCACTTCCCTTTCTGTAACTTCTTTCCTTCTTCCATGTCACATATTAAGAATTTCTCTTTTCCAACTCCTCCGTTTGCCTCAATTCTTCCATCCTGAGCAAACTGTGGTTCACTCCTCCTTCAGTTCTCACGCTCCCACCAAAAACATTCTTTTTCTGATCCCCTTTTCTCACCAGCTACAGACTGCTTTGCTCTTCTTTCCCACCTCCAAGCTCATTAAACATACATTTCATCCCAGAACCTCTGTAAGCTGGCCTTCTCCCCTTGGACACAACATAATCTGCTCTTACCCGTGTCTCTCATTGGTTTTGAACAGAACCAAAGTTGAAAAATAATAATCCATCATTGAAACCTTGTCCTCCTTAAGTTTCTGTGACTGCCACTTTTTTTTGTTTTCCCTCTGTGCGCCTGTCCATTACCACTTCATGCCATTTGGAGTTTTTTCAAGACCCACCTCCAGCATTTACGATGATCTAACCCTATGATGATTTAGTTATTATCTTGAATATCCATCTCTTTGCTCCAGATTTGCCCATTTATATTCAAAGGAGTCTCAAAAAATCTGGCTGAGATTTGTTCTTCAGGGACGTGACCCCAAGAACAGTATGTTTAAAACAACACTTTCAGTTGCATCGCCTTTGCAGTCACCGTGACAAGTCATATCCAGCCTGCCACTTATCTGCACTCTCCACCTCCATCTTTTCTCTCATAGCCAAATTATGCCATAATCCTAACAAGACTTTCTCCTAACATTTCTAGTAGAAGGCTTTTTGCATTCATCTGCATAGTAAAAACTCATCCGAATTTTCGTTATGCCACACACTGATCGCTGCAACATCTGTTTCCTTACCCTTGTCATGCACTACCTTAATAATTCATCACTCAGGGAGATGGTAAGTTCTAAATCTTCCTCTCTTACAATCCTCTCTTTGTTCTTCCCATCTTTACAGCATCAGCGTACGCTGTCTTCATTTTCAAGTCCATTTGCAATCTATCCCCACCACATCACCTCTGGAGCCCTTACATCCTGCCTACCCAGGATGATAGTTATCATCTGCTTGTTAAAATTCCAGGTACACGCATCCACGCTATCTCCCATACTGCTCCCACATGCTCTGGCTGAGTTTCTCATAAACATCAGCAAAGCCATTTCAGTATTTTCCTCAAAAAAAACCTCTATTTGAAATTCACCTCTGCCACGATGCTACAGATTTGGATAAGCCTAGCCAACTACCATGCTGTGTGACCTACTTCATCCTTTCCCAATACTCTCTCTCACCCGTTACCTCTTGAATTGTAAAGTTTTTGGGGCAGGGATCATCTTCTTATTTGTGTTTGTACAACACCTGCTCCACTTAAATAAGAATTTTGTCCAAGAGTAGGACACTTTTAAGTACAATAGTGATGATAGTACATGTTACAACAGGTAGAAATTGTAACATGTCAACTGTGTGGATACTGTTGTGCAACCCCCCTCTGCTGTATTTAAATTCATATTTTAGAACATAATCTTCCGTGTGTCAGGCTACCAAAAAAAAAAAGAAAAGAAAACCAAACAACTTTCTCCTTGTTAAAAAGATGTTACAACCAAGTTATATCTTTGATTTAATTGAAGATTACATTTAGTGGGACAATGTCAGCCTACATGCAGTATTTCATATATTAATGTTTCAGGCGTAAAGGTTCAGGATTCTGTATACAGATGCTAAATGTACTGTCATGGGCTCTCCATTAGGCTCGGCTTAGTAAGGCAGTTAATAAATTCTAATTCTTCTACAGAGGAAGGGTGGTTCTCCTTTCCTATGGAAACCTATTCTCTCAGAAAATAGGTCAAAAGACCCCCAGGTGGGGGATACTGCTGGTATAGGTGAAAACAGTAGTAATTACATAAAGTATAAATGCAACCAAGAGAGAAAGTAGTATGAGGGAGAAGTCAGAGAAGGAAAATAGAGCATTTAAATGTAACGAGGGGCATGCTTTGGGAAACTGTTTATGGAAAGTTACAAATGCTCTGAAAACAAAACTGATTTTAAGAAAATAATCACTGGAAAAATATGTGAGCTATCCTATCTAATCTGTTTTCATTCTGACATCATTGCTAGGGACACCAGAGCTCCACGGGGGGGAAAAGGGGTGGAAGATGATGTGATCTGTGAGACTGTAATGATGGATGTCAGTACCATTATTCTGAGATGAGCTGAGGGCTGCAGCATTGATGGGTCTAGACATACAGGAATTGCCCTCAGAGCCTGAGACACAGACTGCTGCAACAGAAAGCCACCCTGCAATCATGTCATCTTACCCCCTGTCTTGTTCCAACCAAATGCTGACATAAAACTATGAATTATGCTCAAGGATGAAATACCGCATGGGCAAAGCTACCTACGTGCACACTGAAGGTGCCCATTACACACAGTAAGAGAGATTAGGATGAATGAAATCCATTAACCACAACTGGTCATTACTGTTGAAATAAAGATGTATACTTCTTTGAAATGTCAGATTGTCTAAATTACTGTAGTCTGGAAAGAAATATTATTTAACCTCATTCTGTGTACTATTTTCTTATCACGGAAAACACACGGACTTCAGAATCATAACAGAACAACAAAAGTGTTTTTACTTTGCTAAAGGTTAATTTACTTTCTTGGAAAATACAATGCAAATGGTGGTCGTTTTCATCAGGTATCAGCACTGTCATAAACACAATAAATTACAGTGAAAAGCAGACCGAGTTCTGAATATCTAAACAAATTAAATGTCAACAACTCAATTATTCATCTCAGCTTCTGCAAGTCAAAACAGTCATATCCTGATCTTGCAGGTTATAATTAGGCTGAGTCCTGGCTCTGTAAAAGCAGAATGTGTATCTTGCAATCTACCCACATACGTTTAGGCAGCCAGAAGAAAGGGCAGTGGTAATGCATAAGAGGAGAATACAGCAGGTGGCCAAGCAGCACAGAAAACCTATTTTTGAACTAAAAGAGGCAGAGTAGGTAAGCTCTAGATCACTGGTACTTTTCATAGCCTAAACAAGGCTTGTTAAGTAAGACAGGACAGTAAAACTGTTTCTTACAGACCAAGCACTGTTTCTTGTGTTGCTTCCCCACTCCTGGAAGCGCTCTGTTGGGCTTCGAAGTGCTGGGCAGACCAGCTAGCAGTTCTGTGGTGGGAATGCGCAGAAAACGCTCATCCCTGTTGAATTCCCACAAACTCCCATACCAGGCAAATCTTGTGGAGTGAACCACTCACCATTTCGGTGAAGGATGGTTGCAGGACCCACCAAATGGAGGAGGAAAAAAATTGGTTTGTAGCCCTCACATTGAAATGACTGCACAAGGAGGAATAAAGCCGTAACTCTTTGATCATGAGCCCAATCTTCAAAATGAAATGATCCCATTCAAGGGCAATACTTGCAAATTACACATTTTAAAATATACATTTTAAGAAAAGCTTTGTAAAAGGATGTCAGTGCAGTTATAGCAAATTCTACCACCTGAGAATTGTGACTGTCGGCCTTTTATTGCACGTATTAAATATGCAATGCTGTATAGGAAATTAATGATAAAATTCTTTTTAAATTACTGCTTGCTCAGCTGAGAGCTTGGTTCCTGGGAAAGCAACAGCCGGCTTGTAGAGAGTAATAATAAAACCGGCATCACTCCCTTTTGTTGCATTGTTTTCTCTCAAGACCCTAGGAAAGAAACAATATCTATTCACTTCTTCATGGTTTTTGTTTCTTCTGTATGTAATGAAATGTCACTGCAAGAAAGAACAAATGAATAATCTGCTCCTAAGCATGTGCCAATTTCTGCACTTTTCAGCTAGGCGAAACTCCCATTGATTTTTGCTTGTTTTAACGGCTCTTCTAAAATGCTGTGATAGTATCTTGCCTCATGTGTTTACATTTATACCTGTCTACACCGCATGGATAATGCTGCTTACTCAGTATCCTCTTGCCATCCACTTCCATTTCCACTGATGCTTACATCAAATTTATTCCTGCTTGGCTCGTTAGTGTCAGTGGCTTGATAGGAATGAAGTGGGTAAGCAGCTCTTTCCTACCGAGACTCTATTACATTGGTTAGCCATCAAACCCGTAGCTGCCTCTACGCCCAGCTGATGCAGTGACTCACAGGCGCTTCTAGAGATGACATGTGTAGGACTTGGCACTTCACGCCGTTTCCAGCAGAACAGATCAGACTGCTCTGATCTGCACTAGAGGGCCAGCCTGACACTGTGCCAGCTAGTTTGTGGGACCAAAAAAGAAAGTCAAGACAATCTGGCCGCTGCCTTCAAGGGTTTGTCTCCAGCCTCAATCACCCCACAACCCCCTTAGGAGTTCCTGGAAAAAACACTTAGGTGGCCCAAACTTGGGTGTTTCCCCTCCTTTTTATGGGAAAAAATGTCTAAAAATGCTATCTTCTTGTGAATGAGACCTGCTGCTCATCTGTGTTCAAAGTCATATATGCTTGTTTTAACTCATAAGTCGTATTTTTTCTGTATTTTATTTTAGTGATTTGGAGGAGCCTAGTCTAGCTTCTCAAAACAAAATCCCTATTAGAGACCATTATGTGCGTGTCAGAAAAAAGGGCTTGGCCTCCACATCCATGCCTGATTTGCAAGGGTTCGCATTAGAAAAGGCCATCTTTTTAGTTGAGTGAAATTAGCATTAAACTTTTGGACACAGTAAACAAAAATCAGTTATACTCCAACCACAAGATGAGAGAGGAAAAATATTATGATGAATACAGAAGAGGAGCAAGCTCTGATGTTTTGATTTCAGGCATCTAAAAATCATGGTCTGCTGTCCTTTTTGAACTAAAGCTCAAGATTAAAGTTTATTATAAAGTGTTCTATCTTCTCTATCATGTACCGTATTATGCAAAACATCAAAAAAGAAGGCAGATCTCAGTAAAAAGAGTAACTACATCATGTTAGTGCGTGAAACTGCTTACTTGTGAGAAGCACTGTAGGAGAAGGAAATTGATTTTGTGGAGGTTGTAATAAAAAAACCCCAGTTCTCTGCTCGGATTTCGCCACAGCAGTGGTTCCGTCTATGCCTTCTCACAAAAATTCAACATGTACTACATCGCTTACAATCTGGCCTCATATTAAAATGACAAGATACACCTGAAATTAATTTTGTTATTTTTAACCATCACCCAGTCATTCATATTCATTTTTAACTCGTACCACCAATGCCTTCTATCCCGGAATCAGCTACAGGCATAGGGGGATAATTAAGGACCACAAAAGCCACTGATAATATCTGGAGGAGGAACACTAGTAGCACATTTTCTACCATTTAGACAACAGCATCACATCTTGAACTTCAGTTCAACTTATCCTTATAGCTATGCATGATGTGATGTACTCCTGACACAACAATATGGGAAGATCCATATACAAACTGGGAGTTGTGACAGACTTTTAAGCACCCAAGTTTCAGCAGATCAGTTTGACTGCCTGCTGTGAACCACGAATCAGGTCTTTCAGGTGTTAGCTTAGAAATTCTCTGGGACCTTCCTTCTGAACAACAAAGCTCCAACTCTTTGACTCCACAGGCAAGCACCACGGCCTGAAAGAAGACCTGCAGAGTGCAACAGTTGGTGCTGAGGGCCTGATCTCCAAGCTACACACATTTTAGGGATTCCCGCTCTTTGACTAGTTCGGTTTGAGTCCCACGGAGTGCGCATTTGTGGCTGGAATGCATTTAGCTTGATCCAAAAGGGATCTACGTCATGCCCTCCAACACCACTCCACACACAGTGAATCAAAGCACTGTAAGCAGAGATGATGACAGCATTTACTTCAAAAGCGCATCCCTGATCCCAAATAAAACATAAGTGCCCCAGGGCTCACGAAGCTGTCTGTGTGGAACGACAAACGAAAACGAGGAGCCTGATTTTTATGCACTGCAACGCCTTAAGTTCTGTTACTTCTCTGTGCAGATTTTTTTAAGGTTCATATCCTTACAAAAGAAACGTACTTTTGGTTGCGTTAGATTAGCAATGCTCAACCATCGCTGAGTCCCACGGCACGTTACATCCAGTGGGCTTCATAACATGTTTCTAATTTAAATAACCGTTGAAGCATACCGAGAAAATGGGAGCCAAGTTCAAGCACCCGTAACTTGCAGAACTGCACTTTGCCACGATGCAGCTGACACTTGACGTTTCCCTGAAGGTGGCTGCTCAAAGTGGCTTTAGGTTTTAACCACCTTTTTTTATTTGGGTAAGCAAAGCCGTAAAGCGTGAGGCTCACGGAACCTGCAAGCCGAGACGACGTCGTTTTTGCGAAGGCTGGAGAGACGCTTGCGTGCTGAAGACATTTTCACCGTTTCAGGAGCGGATCTGAGAGAAAAAAAAAACACAAAAAAAGGGAGATCCCGGGTTTAACACGGCCACCGCCCCTCGCCCCGGCCCCCAGGGCCCTCCCCGCCCGGCGCACGGGTGACTAAAGGCTCGGCCTGCCGCGGGCGCGCAACGCCTCCCCTCACCAAAACAATGGAGGCCGAGAAGCCCACCCGCGACGGGACATCCCCCCGGAGGAGAAGCCGCGGGCCCCTCTCCCTGTGCAGGGGAGAGGGGGCCGCGGCCCCGGCGGCCCTACCCCGCCGCCGGAGGCCGACCCCCGCACCTCCACCTGCCCGCGCTGCCAGCAGCGGCGGCGTCACCCGTGACTGCTGCCGCCTCTCCCGCGGCCGCGGCTCCCCTCGCCCGGCGACCGCCCGCCACCGCGACCCCCAGGGCCCCGGCCCCGCCGCCCGCAGCCCCGCGCCCGTTGCCCGGCAGCTGCGAGTCAACCGAACCTGCCGCCGGGGCGGGCGGTGTCAACGGCGGACGGACGAGGGTGGGGGGAAGGATCACGGCTAGCTCCTATTGGCCGAGGAGGGCGTGGGCGAGGCCGGAGGCCCGCTGGCTCCTCTGCTACTGGTGGGTTGAGGTATCAGAGCGGGCTTGAGGGCGGGGCCGGGCGGCTAGCGGCGTCGGTTGAGCGCGGCGCTGGGGAGGGACCGCGGCGGGCGGGGGAGCGGAGCGGAGCGAGGGGGCGGACGCGGCGGCGGCGGGGGGCGGACGAGCGAGCGAGCGAGCGAGCGCGCGCGCGCGCGCCGCCGGCTGTGAGGAGAGCGGCGGCGGGCGGGCGAGCGAGCGCGCGCCGCCGGCTGTGAGGAGAGCGGCGGCGGGCGGGCGAGCGAGCGCGCGCCGCCGGCTGTGAGGAGAACGGCGGCGGGCGGGCGAGCGAGCGCGCGCCGCCGGCTGTGAGGAGAACGGCGGCGGGCGGGCGAGCGCGCGCCGCCGGCTGTGAGGAGAGCGGTCAGCGGCGGCAGCGGAGCGGAGGTAGGGGAGCTGCGCGGGGCCGGGAGGTCGCCCCTTGCCCTCCGCCGCCCTCATCCGTCACCTCCCGCCTGCCGGGCTCTTACTGCTGCTGCTGCGGTGGGGCAGCCCGTGCCTCATCCTCTTCCCTCGGCTCCGTTTTCCGCCCCCGCGACCCCCGCCACTCCCCCCCCCCCCCCCCCCCATCCTCCCGCCGGGGGCCGTTTCCTGGCGCAGCCGCCGCGGGACCGGTGGCTGCCTCCGCCGGTGGGCAGCGCCGCGCCCCGCTCCGCTCCGCAGCCCAGGTGCGCCTGGGGCCGCGGGGCCGAGGCTGCGGTGGCGGGCGGGGTCCGGCGGCGGCGCGGTGTCCGCCGGCCGCCCCCCGCGGGAGGGGGCAGCGCCCGCGGGCGCGGCCCCGCCCGGGCTTCGCCGGTGGTGGTCGCAACGGGGGGGGGGGGGGGGCGCCCCGGCAGCGGGGGGCCCCTTGCCCGGTGCTAGCGCTGCCCGCCGCCTCCCCGGTATGCCTCCCGCCCGATTGGAAGGGCTCATGGCTGTTTCTGAAAAGATACTCCTTAGATGGCTATGGTTTGGGGGAGGGAGTGTTTCTCTGGGTTTTTGTGTGGTGGTTGGGTTTTGCTTTTTTGTTTTTTTTTTCTCTTAAATCAGTCGCACTGTTGCTGGGCTCGTGCATTTTCTCTGCCGGTTGTGAGAAATACACGAGTAGTTTTCAGGCAGGTAGGTGGTAATGGAGAGCGTCAGAGGGGACGACACCCAGGAGAGAGAAGGCTGTTCCTGGGTTTGAGCCGCTAGGAAGGAAAGGGATGCCGGGATTCCCATTTCTGGGCTACTCCTTGGGTCTGCTCTCAGGTGTCGTCTTTTTTATGGGTCGGTGAGCAGGGAGAACTCGGTTGCTGTCCTTGGACTTGGGCATGTGGAAGGGAGAAGGGTTTTTTCGAGCAGGGTTCTGTGTGTTTGCAGCAATGCCTCTTCCTGGGCTGGAGGAGCGAGGAGCTCTGAGCTCTGTTTCTATTCCATTCTCCTCCGCGTACGTGAGGGCTCTGCGCGCTGTTGCTGAACTACTCCAGCCTGGCTGTCGGAGATCCTCCTCCTGCCTGCACCGTGCCCTGCCTCCCACTGCTGCGGCAGGTAGCTGTCTGAAACGGCAACAGCGGGGAAACTGCCCCCCTGGAATTGGCAATGAGCATGCAGATTCCTCCGTGCTGTGCCTTGGGCGAGGGAAGCTATTACCTGACTTCTACTCGGTAGTCTTGTCGAGACGGTAATACATTAGTCACAGTCGTATCTGGAAGAGTTCTGATTTATCGCAAATACATGTTTGTTTAGCAAAGCTTTGGAACGCCTCGAATAGGCTGGGAGAGAACGTAACACGGAGGAGGGCTAGGAAGAGCCACTGGCACGCTTATAGAGGCAGATAGTGAGCGGCCTTCAGGTTCTGCAGTGTTGCTGGAGAGAAGTTCTAAATTGCCCTGTTAGTTTCTTTTGTTGTCCTCAGTCTCTCTGCTGTTTCTCGGAGAGATGTTGAGCACCGCCAGCTTCCAGTAAAATGAGTGATCAAGTTGTATATTGCCAATTGATAATAATTTCTTGGCTAGTACAATCTACAATTCCCCCTTGATTTTACTATCTATGAGGACGCTTAACTGTTTTTTTTCCCAGATCTCAGTGTAAGGATGTCAAATCTAACATTTCAGATAGTCTGTTGGGTTTGCATGAAACAACATGATCTTTAAGATTTTTCTTGAAGTCTTTGTGTCTGTGTGTGTGCTGACTTAACAGTGAAGAGATCTGCAGTTGCGGGGGGGGGGGAGGGAAGCAAGCTTTTTATAAAATATACCTGCCTGTAGTAGAAACACAAAGCACCATTTTAATAGCTGGATTGAATAATAGAAGTATTGGCTTTTTCTGTTGTGCAGACTTAAATACTACCTCTAGTTGTGTGGGTGTTTAAGATTTCTCTCATTTTGCTCATTTGGCAATAGGAAGGAAAATCTCCCCCTTTGTACTTCTGGCAAGATATTCTGCAAGGAGAGAGAGCTCTGCCTAAAGAAGCCTCTACATTGAATAACTCTCAAGACTATGGCCTTGTTTGTCAGTATTTAACTAAAACTGTAGTATTTAGGGATTTAAATCAAAATTGTATCAAGATCTTTGTCACCGTATTTTAGCCCCTTAGATTTTTCTAGCATGTGGAAAAACTGGATTATATATTACAGTGGTGAAAGACCGTAGTTCATAGGAAAGGGGAGAAATCTAAAGCTGTAGCAATCAAGTACTATACCATATTTTGGAACCAGATCTTTTGAATTAATTTCAACCAGTGCTTAGACCTGCAGTTGAAAGCAGTTATCATCATTCAAAAATACACACGTAAAAAATACTTGCGTTATGCCTGATTTTTAACTTTAAATGTTGACAATTTTAATGAATCTGATATATAACCCATTGTTGGGTTATGTTAAAGTTCTTTTTTTTTAATGTCTTAGGTCTGAACTTTGTGGAAGCTGCAACTAGAAATTTGTTTTGATTCCTTTTGTCTGACGTTAAAATGAGAGTTGTAACATACCTGTTAGTGTGGTAGCTGATCTGCTCTGGCTTAGTTTTCAAAACTTGAAGTGTTGAAATAAAGAAACTGCAGATCCATTTTAATGTTCTCATAGATTCTTTCAGTTTAGTTTAATAAAGTTGAGGAAAAAAATACACTTTGAGATTCAAATACTGAAATGTTTACTGTAGCTCTATATTTCTAACAAACCCCTTGAGAATATCAATTTCATAAGCTTTTTTTTGCTAGTGAAATAGCTATAGGAAAATGTAAAAAAATGTACAGTCAGTATAGAGGGAACTTATTTTTATAAAGAGGTTTGGGCTAGTCTGTTGGAAACTATTATGGGACCACTGGTATAGTTAACACCATGTTCCAGTATTTAAAAGGGTGGCTACAAAGAAGATGGAGACTCCCTTTTTACAAGGTCTTGTAAGGAAAAGATGAGGGGTAATGGGTACAAGTTACTCTTGGGGAGATTCCAGTTGCACACGAGGAAAATTTTTCACAATGAGACCAATCAGCCATTGGAATAATCTGCCTAAGGAAGTTGTGGATTCCCCAACATTGGACGCTTTTAAGATTCAGCTGGACAGAGTGCTAGGCCATCTTGTCTAGACCATGCTTTTGCCAAGAAAGGTTGGAGCAGATGATCCTTGAGGTTCCTTCCAACCCGGTATTCTATGACTCTATATGTACTATAGTGCCAGTGTGGTTTGACATGAGCAGTGGCTATTTCTGTTGGTGTATGGAGCAGGACTGTGTGAGTGGGAGGAGAGTTAAGACTGCAAGTGCAAGGTAGAATAAGAGAATAATTTCTATATGCAGAAAACACCCTCTATATATATAATGAAAAACCAGTTCAGTGCTGTTATAAAAATAGCTATTTATAATACTGACTATATATGGATGCTCTTGAAAACTGTTCACATGTAAGCATTAGCTTTCTCTCTCGAGCACACAACAGTCAGCAGTAGAAATCTGGAAAGAAAAAACTAGCCAGCAGTTTTCCTATGTATTATTTAAGCTCTGGACAAGATATGAATTCTTATTTATGAGTATTTTCCTGAGCTTACATGCTTACTCTGAGCAGAGCATGAACATGGGTCATGAAACAGTAATGAGAGGGAGCTACCCTGAAAATGTGTGACATGGAGGATAAATGAAGTCATTGTGAACTGTGTGCTCATCATGTGAAAGGAACAAGAATGGCTTGCATTTGTCACAACCATTATTGGAGAATTTTAAAGAATTTTAGCACTACTTATGAGCTAAACATAGCAACTCTAGATTTTTATCTTGATTTTTACATTAGAACGTCAAAGCATGAGAGTGATCAGTGACTTGCTATCACTAAAGAATGTATGTAATACAATTAATAGAGTTTATTTCCTGGTTCCAAATTTTGTATTCTGATTATAATACTTTAGTATCTAGGTGGAGATTTGTTTGTGAATGGTAATACCAGCTTTCCGCATCAGAAGCAGTAAGAATTAATTTCATAATATAAAAGAAATTGAGCATTAAACCCATACATAAGTAAACTGAGGAAATCACTGTTACATCAGCCCTCTTGCTGAGTCTGTGCAGTTTCATAATATTAAATATGGATGAAGGAAAGATGCTGAACATCTGAAATGTTCACAACAGTAATGTATTCAGCTTTTAAAAATAAGGGGTTTTATTTAGAATGTGATAATATATTTCTTTGTCACTGTGTTAAATAAGATATTTTAGCATAGCAGAAATAATTGTGTTAAATATCTTGAAATCACAATGAAAGAACAAAATAAATTTAAAAGGTTCTACATGTCTTAAACTCTGTTGCTATAGAAATATTGCATATATTTTTTTCCCTCCTTTCTCTGAGGCAACCATGAGAATTTCATAAGAATAGGCTAACCTTCAGAGAACTTCCATGCCTGTTTCCTTTAGGCAAAATAACTTTCAGAAATGAATGTATGGGCTCTCAAGTTAGAGTTGTGTTATGCTTCTCTGATCATATGAAGGTTGATACCTAAGTGTGGTTATGTTTAATATCTATGGAGTCAAAATAATTTATTGCTGTGTCTTAAAGTGAGGAAAGTGTGTATGGAATAAATAGATAGTTATAGTTAATATATGATGACTTTCTATGATACCTGTGATACTGAAGTGTTTAGGTCTCCAGAAGCTTTTAATTCTAGCTTTAGTGTAATTAGATTTATTTTTCTAACATTCCAGAAGAGATGTGTGTTCCAGTTTGACTTCAAACTTGTATTCCTAATCTAAACTGGTTGAACCTTCTGGTGTTAGAATTGCCCATTAATGTCTTGAAAATTAATCCTTTAGGTGATTTTAACAGTAGGATAAAATAATTTCACACTGACACTTATTTTGGGAAAAGAAGATAATCTTGCTGTGGGTGGCATTCATGAGAAATACTTGCCTGGCAATACTAAAAAAAAAAAGGCGGGGGGGGGGGGGGGGGAGGAAGCCCCCAAACCAAAAACCAAATTTCTTCTCTGGAAAAACCAAAATGTGAATCAATTCTTAACTGAATCCTCATTATGCCAGCCACATAGAGCTCCATTATTTTGGTGAATTGTGTCATTGTCTCTCTTAACCTTTTCCTACAGATGACTGTAGAAGTACAGGTATTAATGGTAACACACTGCTTCATTCAACTGAGGGAAAGTGAGGATGTGGCTGCAAGGTATGGTAGAATCAAATACTTATTCAACCATTAAGTGTAAAAAAAAAAAATTCTTGGAGCTTGAATATGAAAACAGAACTTTTTTCACCCCTTCCTACTTCTCTTCATAATTAGGTGTCAGCATTTAAAAGTCATCATGTACTGTAGGAACTGTACGTTTCTTAGTGAATGCAGAGAAATGGTTAACACAATTATTTATTTGTAGGGGAGAATTCTTATTTAGCTTAATTCCTTAGAACTATATTTTGGTTGATCTCATCATCTACCAACTAATTGTGAAACCCTTGTGTTTGTGGGGAAACCCTTAGTTTTCAAACTCATAGAAGTCATGATCTTGAAATGGATTTTTTTTAAGTTCCTACTGAATTTATAATTATCTGGGGTAACTATCTGGCATAGAATCACTCAGAGTTTTTCAGTACGTTTGGTTTACTTTGAGTTTAGTGCTTATGCAGTGAGCAGCTACTCAGCTGTAAAGTCCCACTTACATGTGAAGTAAGTGAATAGCTACTTGAATGTACATCATCAGTTCAGTGCTTTACAGTCTTATCCCTTTCTGACCTTGAGAAGGTAGGTCTTTCTCTTTGGCCTGTATATGATAGACCGGGTAACATTTTAACTTGTTACAACAATCTGATTTGATGGCCACAAAATAACTGCCAGCTGGTAACTTTTTTTAAGCTTTGTACCAGCAAGTGGGACTTTGTACTCACATATTTAAAGGATATAACTTTTGAATTAAACTTGAGAGCACAATAAATGTGTGTTTATAAGCTTCCTACTTGTTGCTACATTTACTAATCTTAAGAAAGTCATATTTATTTTTCATGTAATTCACGCCTCAAACTCCCTGTGTTTGCCTACACGTGCATCGGCATTATGCTAGTGTGGTAGAGCAGAAGGTCCAGTGTTCCCTGAATGTTGCAGATTTGTGATGCTAGATGTTGTGCACTGCTTTTTGTCTCATCTCCCTTTTCATCTGGACAACATTTTTGGATGATGGCAAAGAGGAAACTGTTCTGATGGGAGTCCTGTAGTAGATAAGCTTCAAAAGCTTGCTGGAAGGATTTGGATATTACTGTCTGCTAGCTCTTGCAACAAATTTCAGTATGCTGGGTAAGAGTATCTTGCATGCTGCAGCATAACGTGTTAGTTGCAGGTTCATCAGAGGAGTTTGCCGTGAATAAATGTAATGTAGTTTGTTTGCTCTGTGTCTTCCAAAATGGTGGGGTTTTTCATAAATAACATTTTTGGCTGGTACCTGAAATAGTAGTATCAAAACTGAGGTGCATGGAAGGTGGGGATATGTCATAGCTTTTCGTAAAGCTCTTCTTGTCAGAGCTATTAGACTTGTTCTAAATTCCTGTTAACCTGCTGTGTTCAGTAAAAACTTTACAGTAGCTGAAAACAAATCGCAGGAAAAGCTTCCTCTTCTGTTTTTTATTTTCAACACTTGGCAGCATTTTGTTTATTCCCTGGAGTCACTTAAGCCTGTTCTACAAATACTTGTGCACATGTATTAAGTTAAACATATGTTTAACTTCAGTTGTATTGCTTATGGAGGAGTGTATGCAGGATGGGGGCCCATCTGACTTTAGTTTTTATGTGACCCCCTTCAGAGGTGAAGAAATGTTAAAACTGTCAAAACATACAGCACCTCATATAGTATATGAAACTGTTTTTAATCTCACATCTTAACTGATATTTCAAATCCATGTTGTTCAAAGTAGTTGGTAGATATCCTGGCAGCTCTTAAGTGTTTTCTATGTTGTTAGAATATACTTTGGGGATGAAAAATAGGGGATGGGCATAGGTTTATGATAACTTAGAACAAGTTTGCTTTTTATGTTATGTACCATTTGAGATCAAAAAAAGTTTAATTTGCTTATGGGTTACTTACGTATAGAACTACTCATCCAAAAGTTAAAGCTATTTATTAGTCAAAGAGTAGTAGGCAGTTGTCATAGCAGTGACAATAAATTTTAATAATTTTCAGTTGTGAACCTTTGAACATCTGCTTTATAAAATTATATCCTTTTTTATTGCAAGATGTGTGTTCACTGAAGTGAGGCTGAATCTATTAATAAATATAGAATACACCCCCCTGCTCCCCCAACTTTCTGCTGCTGTGTTTAATAGGACTACTTAGGGTAGTTTGAAGTGATAATTGACATCAGGGGTGGAAGAGGGAACTCAGGAGGTTGTCTAGTTATCCCTTTTGCTCAAAAGCAGTATTTTCCTAAAAACATATTTATTCCTAAAATGTCACTAGGAAGAAGTTGTGTAAAATTAAATTACTTTTCTCTTTCCAGGGCACCTCTTTTTTTCCCTTTGCTATGTTCAACTCATTTTCATGACGCTGCTGCATTATCATCTTGCACTTGAAAAGCAAATTCCAGCTAAAAGGAAGCGAAGGTCTTTGGTGCAAGATCTTTTTCCCTTGCTCCAATCTCCCCCCTTTTTTTGTTTCTGCTCTTAATCTGCCACATCCACAATGCTGCCATCTGGTTGTTTGCTTAAGTTCTGCGAAAATGCTTCCAGTCTCCCTTGCTTTGCTTGTCAGACAAGGATGGAGTTGCAGTATCCCCGAATCCGCTACTCCAGACACGCACACATAGTATGCTGTTATCTACCTGCAACTATAAGCTTTAAAAAAAACCCCAAAGAAACCTCCCAAATCCCTCACCTTAACTACTCCGTGTATGAAAACACCTACAATGAGTCTATGCTCGCTTCAGAAGTTTCGTGCTTTAAAAACTTGATTCTACCTTATGGACTTCTTCACGCTTTCCTGGTCCATCTGTTCATCTAGCACAGCTTCTTCTCTATCCCTTCACACAATCTAGGCTGTTGAAATGCAAGACGCCTTTGCAGATCCTTTAATTGGTAGTAGTCTTTATTTTTATTTTTTTACACCTTTTTGTATTTCTTAAAAAAACCCAACCAAACAAATGAAAACAAAACAACCCAAAAAACCCCAAAAGAACCCCCCCCAAGCCAGCCCCCCCCAAACCTCACCCCAAAATCTTGAGTTTCTTCTTTTTTTGTTGGCATTATTATTGCGAAGGGTGTTTTAAATTATGTGCCATTATAATGTTTTTATGCAACCATTCTTCTTCCACTTAACTGTGAAATCTTGTTTGGGTACAGCTTGTGTTTAAAGATAGTTATTTATGGAGCACTGTAGCTGTACATCATGATGTACAGTCAATAATGTGTTGATCCGGTAAGTCTATAGACTAAAGCTACTACTTTACGCAGTATAGCCTATTATAAAACAGAAAACCTTGAAGTGGGGCGTGGCTAGTGCTGATGAAATGCTTTGAGGAACAGGTGGGACTTTGAAGTTTTATTTTAGTTTGAGGGAAGGTTGCTTATGCAATTGTTCCATCTGTCCATCCATCTGCCCATTCGCCTGTCCTCCCACCCTGCCAGTAACTTCTGAACCACTTGCTCAATTCCTAGTCAACTTTGGCAGAGGTACAGTGTTCTCCTGCTCTGCTGCAAACATACAGGTCTTAGGGAAACAGGCAGATGGTTGGAGAAGAGACTGTGCAAGGAACAGGGGGAACTCTGTTCTGTGTCTCTGTGGTCAGCCTGTAGTAATACCTATCATGGCGTTTGCTGCCTTTTGCCAAGCTAGTGTGCAAAGTAAAGACAGTACGGAAAGTGAGAGACATGCAGCTGATGTGATAAGTGATTGTATTGTGCGTAATAGGGGGATATCATGGGGGCAATAATTTGGGGATGTTATTCTAGGAGTGAAGTAAGGGTACTCTCATGGGTGGACATGGGACCCAGAGTTATTGTGGGAGACCTGTTCGACAGTGCCTGGTGTAGCTTATGCAGAAGTGTAACATGTTTTTAAAGAATGTCCTATCTTTAAAGGAACTGGGGAGAGAGCTGCTCAGTTTAAAGCTATCATAAAGAGCAAGGAAAAAGGAGCAAATTGTAGGTGGAATAGAAAACGTCATCTGATGTACATGGGTAAGAGGTTGTATATATCCCACAAAGTCAGTGACAGAAATATGAACTTGATGCAGGAAGAGTGGCAGCCAACCAGGAGGAACATAGAACTTCATATATAGAGGAGAGGGGAATTTGAGAGAAAAGAGGTGTTGTAGCACAGCAAAATGAATTGAAATCACTGAAATATTTCTCAAAAAACTTGGAGGGCTGAAATGTTTTGTTCAGTTTAGGATTTTAAGAATTCTGCAACTTCAACACAACAAATGGGTTGCTTGACTTTCTTTAAAAGCTGTGCTACTGCTAGAAGTAAAACCAGATTTCGGTATGAAGGTGACCGTGTGGGATGCCCACGGTAATAGTAACAAAACAGTGTTTTCAGAAGGTGAACCTTGACTCTGCTTTTCCTAACCAAATAGCTATTCCTGTCATTTGGAGATCATTAAATCTGTTTCAGTGAATTCTATACATATTGACGTTTTAGTTGCCTAAAGCTCTGTGAGTGAACAGCCTATTTGAAAAAAGTCATGGTCTTTCTTCTGTTAACCTAGTTGTTTTTCAGTTGCTATTGCGGACTCAAATTGTGATGTAACTCACAGAAAAAAATCCATGTGTATTTTTAATTAATGTGTTGAAACTTAAGATTGTTTTAACTATAAGTTTGGATACTGGGAGATGTTTTTTTTGTTTGGGTTGTTTTTCTTTTTTTTTCTTGTGGGATATATGAAATTTGTTTATACAAGTCACCATAAAATACAGTGACTAAAATTGTGTTGTAAATAACATGTATGGATGAGGGGAGATAGGAAGGTATTTGTATTAAGGCCAAAGTCTTCTTGCCTTTGATCATACAAAGTACTGAACAGCCCTGTGAGGCTAGGAGGACTATCCTGTATTTTTCCACACCAGTAAAATGGGTGACCTTTTCTTTGACTGTTCCAGTTATATTCACTTAAAATAACATTTGAGCTATTGTTGGCTCTTTCACTGAAAATGGAATGGGAGATCAAGCTTGTTAGCTTGCTCTTCTTCAAAGAAATTAACAAAAAGGAAGTATGCTGTCCTTTTAAATAATAAAACTTCAATGCTAGTGAGAAAAGATTGTTCAGTTATAGAAAATATGAATAAACAGTTTTAATCCAGTAAATTTACTTTCTCACTCTAAAATCAGTGTTTGTTTTTTTCAAAATACTAGTTCTTACACTTTTTTAATATCTCAGATTTTTAAAGAATTTGACAATGGTTGTAACCTTCATTTTGTGACTATCAAACAATTTCCTATTTTTTTCTTACATGGCTTAGGGCTTAATATAACTTCTTGCTCACTTTAGGGCTTAATGTAACTTCTTGCTTGCTTCCTGATTTTGATCATTAGTTTTATTTTTGGTCTCTTTTTTACCTTGTGAAGTACAGCAATAGTTAAAACAGAAAGGTCCCCACCAAAATGTGCAAGCTGCCAAGCCTCATGTACCTTTACCATCCAACAGATGTACATACACCCAAATTTGGGGGTATGTGACTTGTAGTATAAAATGTACAAGCGTGATGGTGTAGGGTATGTAATGCATGAAAATAAGAGTGTGTTTTTATACTGTCAAACCTTGAGAGTGGGTTCTGGATGATAGGACCCCCATCCTAATTTGTGCTGATGGAAGCTGCTGTACAGGTAAATGACCACTTCCAGTTTCTTCTGCCTTTTGTGAATATAACTAATACTTAAAAAGGAAAATATGGTATCTTTCCTATCCTCAGAGCTGGGTTTGCATACAATGCTGAGAACTAAATAGTGGAAGCTGGGTTGCGGTAGTGGAATGGAAGCAGGGATGAAAAAGAGACTGTTTTGTTGAGCATATTTACAGATTTTTTCATCTGCTGTGGAGCCCTGATATTGGTAGACCTGTGCACTAGGTCTCATGGAAGACTCTGTGCCTTATGCTGGGCCGGCTGTGTGGTGAGAAGGTCTGGTGCAAGGCTGTGGTAAGAGGTTGTCCCTGTGGATGGGGCTCCCACTAGCCTTGAGCCTTCCTGCTTGAGGTTAAACACTGCCTGGGCAAGCTGTGCTGCCCAAGTATGGTATTATTCAGTGGCTACTAGTCCTTGT
Source organism: Astur gentilis (assembly GCF_929443795.1). NCBI lineage: Eukaryota > Metazoa > Chordata > Aves > Accipitriformes > Accipitridae > Astur > Astur gentilis. The sequence goes on along the minus strand of NC_064911.1, from coordinate 20,708,527 downwards.
GCTGCATTGCTAGTGTTTGAGAGGATATGTTGTGCTAAAGGTTTAATCTGGGGAGCTGTGGATTCAATTTAATGTTCAAAGTGTGGGATTTGGCAGCTCTGTATGTAGCATGTATATTTGTGCAATGTTAATTTATGGGCTTTTTTCATCTCTTCATGGTTCATTCATATCTCTCGGGATGAAAATCCCCTCCACCTGTGAAGCTGAAATAATTGGATTTTTTTTCAGATGAGTGATAGATGAAGATTAAAATGGACCTCTAGAATAAATTACATTTGTGAGATGGATGGTAAATTTTCCCTAACTTCCTTTTCCTTGTCTGATAAACTTTACCATGTTATTGAGGTACCGTGGGACAGATTAAAAGAAATTGTAGGCTTTCATGTTCATTACATATGGCATACTGTGGTGGTGAAGTTCCTCTGCCGAAAACCAGAAATAAATTTGAACGTGATGTGAATAGCTTAACATCTGCCAATGCCTGGTAGTTACATAGAACAGATTTTCATCATACCACAGCAGCAGTGGTGTTACAATATGCTTTAACTTGGAGTTTAAATCTAGAAGCAAAATACCAAAAGCCAAGATTGTTTTTAACACTTGCATGAAAATACTCTTTTCTAGTTGCATTTTGCAAGCAAAAGCACAAGTATATTACTGTAGTATAGTATGTGCTCATGTTTAGGTTCTGTAGGGCTAGGGGTAGAACAGCAAATGATGCTGGGCACCTAAGTATTTGTAGACTAGAGAATTTCCTGTGATACTTGCCTTAAGATTGACTCTAAGAGCACAAAAATGTACAAAATATACTGTTAATGCTCTACAGTTTTATTATAAATCAAACTGTTAAATTATTTGTTAAAAAATCAGATTTAAATTGCAAAAGCCTTATTTCATACTGTACTTAATGAAGCTTGGCTAAAAAGTAGCTCTTAGGGATGTTTTGCTGCTGTTTCTAGTATTACTGCATGCCACTGATTCTCATATGGACCACTTCTGCAGTCATTTATGGTCCTTTACGTGGGACTGCCAATGGTGATGTATTGGTTTTGGGAAAATACCTTTTTTATTTATTTATTTATTTATTTTTTTTAATACAAGGAATACACCTTTTGTGCCTTTGGTGTGGAATATTTAAGAAACGGAGAAAATGATACCATGCTAACAGCTTATTTTCTCCTGATTGTTTTTTTTTAGAAAACTAAAAGCACTTGTACAAAGGCCACAGATTATACTGAAATTTTTGTCCTTTAAATGTGCCTCCAAAATACATGAACTGAAGAGAAATTATCCAAAAGGTATATGGAATACTGGAATGTGAAGGGAAGTGTATTTAAATCATTTTCAAGAAAGTCGTCTTCTGGAATATGTGTATACTACATTTTTTTTTTTTCTACTAACTTCCTCAGTTTGATAAGTCCTTTCTCTGATTAAATGAAGACAAGTAGACGTTCTCTATTGACCACTGTTCCTTAACAATAGAGAGTAAACTAATGTATGTTGTGCTTTTCAGTTTTACAGTTGTTATAACTCATTAAGATGCTTTCTAATAATTCCACCTGAGGAAAATAATACTGCCATTTAATTAATAGCAAAACCAAATCATTGGAGGAGGAGAAACAGCTCGAACTAATCTAAAAAAGGATGAAAGCAAGTGTTGAGCAATTGCACTGCAGTACCTAAGAGAAATGTAATTCTCTTGAAGGAGAAACATACAAAATAAGTTTCCAAATTGATTTTGAGTTAAGATGTCAGTAGTGGGGTGACAATACTGTGCATGTGCCACTGTTAGCTATATATGGTACAGTTGTGATTGGAGTGCTAAAAAAAGTGGAATATAAGTCAGGGTAGCAACTGGACTAAACTCCAGGTGAGTAAGAGTTCTCGTCTGCAGCCATTGACTAATGCATATTTTGGTTCATTACTGTGCTTCTGAAATATTGTGAACATGTCATACCTGAATTAAAATCTAAACACTATTAAACATACACCCTTATGACCCTTCCCTTTCAGAACAGCAAGATTAGGTGAAAATAGGAATTGGTCCTTGGGTAGCATGAAACAGATTAGTTAAATTGTCAGATAATTAAGAACTATTTACCTGCATTTGTTACATGTTAAAAGCTGTTTTGCTTCTATCAGCACTGTTGGGAGTCAGTTTTTGCAAACAAGTAGTCTGAGCATTTTGTTTAAAGTTCTACCAAAATTATGAGACATCAAGTAAGCATAGTATATGTGTTTTGAAATTGCTCTCATGTCTTCAAGGAGTTTAGGTGGTAAAGCATTGTGTGCCGTAGTATAAATGATATAACCAGTTGTTCAAAGATATTAAGTGGGGTAAATAAAATACATTACATTTGGAAAGAGTGGGAAAATAGACATGGTTTTAAAAATCTGTGCTGTATAAGGAGTTGTGCTGAGCATGACCTGAAGGAATACTTTGAGTTCCATGAATGGGCCTATGTAATTGCCTTGTTTTGCATGTCTTATTTTAAGAGGTCTGCAAAACAAGTTGGAGAAAGATAAATTGGAGCAAAATTTGCGAAAACAGATATCTATAGCATGTTATGCCTTTTGGTAGAAACTGTGAATGTTCTGGGCTGTACCTGAATTTGCTATGTGGTTTTCATCTTTGTTGCTTGGCTCTGTTCAGGGTGGGGGCTTTTTTCTTTCACGCACCACTATTCATATGCTGGTGTTTATACCATTTTAAGGTAGAAAAGTAGTCAGTGTTTTCTTTGACACTTATTTGCAATGATTCTTTCAGTTAAAGAGTATAATCATCAAGTAGCCCCTTTGCAAAATAATAAACCTTTTTCCCCCTCCCTCATATGGTAATACTATAAGTGATTCCTGTATTGTATTCCTTGCAGTTGAGACACAACTTAATTGAATCAGAACTGGAGGATGTGAACAGCAAAAGTTTTCATCTATTCTACTTAAGAAACCTGAAGGTAGAGCTTAAGTGGAAATGAGTTTTCCTGGTGGAGATACCGAGAAGGCATTTTAGGTGGATTTTCCAGCTTTGTCAATGGCATGAAGTGGGGTGTTCTGAGCAGACCTCAGTGTGTCACTGCTCCTATATCTGTGTATAGGAAGTTGTTGGAACTTAATTTTCTTCTTTTGAATTTAGGGATTGTAGAGTTCTTGGCTCAGCATTTGAGATTATGGAATAGGAACAAAACCAAAAAAGAATCCCTAGGTTGTAGGCTGCTTTTAAGATAGAGTACTGAAGTATGCTGAGCTCATGTATTCAGTGATAATTGTCATTTCTCCGTAGAAGATCCAGTAATATGTCCTTCACTGTTTTGTCCATTTGTATTAAAGAGATGAAAGGTTAGGATTGAGCTTCGGGGTTTTTGCTTGTGATTAGTGTTATGTTTTAAGTTGTTTTGTATTTTTTTTGTTCTCTATTGCAGTTTTATGGAATCCTGCAAGCTGTCATTTCTTGTTGGGAAATATTGCTCAAATTATGAATGGCTGACTGCTTAGTGATGCGTTTTAATGAAGATTACCATTTTATGCTGTGATTTGCTTTGAACAAATTTGCTTATTTCTAGGACCTTGCTGTGTCTTCCAGTGAACCTCTGGAAGGTATGATCAAGACCAGTGGTAGAAATTGTACTTTTTTGTGTCATGGTCCTATTTTAGGATTGCTGCCATGGAGGACAGATGTTGAATAGGCTAAGTTTAGGAAGTGAATGGGGATTGTTTTATCTATTAACAATTATTTTAATGTGACAATGAAGGTGTTACTTGCCACATTTTTCTGGTTTTATTTATTATGGCTTTTTATGTGCTTTTCAGTAGCTTAACCATTGACTTCTGGAAATGATTAAGACTGATGAATTACTGTTGAAGGGAATTTGTGGATGGTAGTCCTTTTCTAGAGAATAAGCAGATCTTGTAGGATCTGGCTAAGTTTTTTTGGTAAGACTTTGCACTTCATATTGTAATGTGTATTTATTGAATATTAACGATGGGACTTTGAGTTCTTTTCTAACAACTGTATTTGCAGTGGGTGTTTAATAAGTAAATGTAGCGAATGTTAGGAGTTGAATCTCATAGCTCTTCTGTACCCAAATTCTCACTGCAGAGAGAGATCGAGATTTATTACCTAACTTCTCCTGGCTTGCAAAAGAGAATAACAACTGCAGCACCATAATGAAATAAAGTTGGAGTCCCAAGTTCAAAAGTTTATCTGGAGGTTAGGTTAAAATACCCTCATTTTCTGAAAAGATAAAGCATTTCCTTTGTGACTCTGTGTGTTGTTCAGTAACATAGCTGCTTAACATGGTTTGCTGTGAGAGGCAAGGTGTTAGTTTTGGTTTATTGTGAGCACCTCTAAATCTGACCTATCCTTTATATAATTCGTACAAGTGGAGGAAAAAAAGTCAGTTATTTAGTATGAGTTGTTCAACTGCATAATGCATTTTTTTGGTCATATGTTTAACAGTTTTGTTCTTCTAATTAGGACACAAAACCCCACTATGATCATCACAATATTTTTCTCTTGAAGACTGATGGCCTGGTAGTAATTAAGTTATAATTACATAAACTTTAAATTTCTAGCTTTGCAGTTCAGTTGTACTCTTGTATATGAGAAAATAAAACAAATGAAGTTAGTGTATTTCTTCTTTATGAAATATGCAGGTAGTGTATATTGGGGTTTAAGCAATAATTAAGAAATGAGGTGAAAAAATGTGGAAGTACCAAAAGGGGAAGCATTGCTTGTGAGACTGGGAGAGGAGGGGGGAAGTGTTTTGCTATAGTACCACTATAGACACTTTTTACAAATACTGTAATTCAGGAACAGCAGGCTAATTTGCTTTTTCAACAGTGGGAAATACATCTTTAGTGAGATCTGCTGTTACGCTCTGTTTTATAGATGGCTTAGTCTCTGTAGTTCTTGAATTTTCCAGTATGGCTGTTTGGTAGGCTTTTATGGTTCTGAAGTTTTTTGAGACTTCTGCAAATGTTGCAGTAAATTAGGGAGAGGAAGAAAAAAAGTCTTGGTTGGGAAAAAGTCCTGGTAAAATATCAAGCTCAATACTTCTGTGTTTGTTTTAGCAACAAAATTTAAGAACTTCATGCTTAGATGCTACTTATGTGCTGTTTCAAGTTGAAATAGAAAAAAAAATTAATCTGCACTACACATATTCATTTTCACTAGAACAAAAAATACATGTGTAAACTCGACTCGATCCATTTGTTTCTCTGAAGTTTGAAGTTCTCTGTCACTCCTAAGTGAAGCCTACCTTTTTATTTTTTACTCTTAAATAGAATTGCATTGAGTTTTGTAATACCCAGTATCAAATTAGATTAGATGATTACATTCTTGCAAATAGTTCACTTGTGTGATACAGAAGTACTTTGTGTATAGTTTATAAAGGCAAGATGATCTTCTTAAGGGAAGAAGTCTTTTGTATGCTATGTGGGTTTTTAATCTTTTTGATTTTGTCTTATGTTGCTCACTTTTCTTCCCCAATTGTGATTTTGAAGTTCTTCAGTTGTAACATTAAGAAAGTGTCTTTTGAAAATTATGGTGAACTATGTTTTATCAATTGAATTACAAAAAATAAATACTGAAACTAGTTAGCTAATTATCTTTTATTTCTGCTGCTTTTTTGACAGTTATGTTTGGGTATTTACAATACACAGTCAAATTTTTAAGAATAAAAAACTCTAGCCTTGCTATTTTTGTTTAAAGCTGTGTCTATGATAGCTTATCCATAATGGTGACAGTAATAAAATGAAATATTGAATTAGAACTGTTCCCCAAAGTCTTATTTGCTGTCAGATATCCCAGAAGACACAGAATGATGCAAGGTGTTATAATAGTAAATCATATTTTGTGCATAGGAAGTCTGTCCCAAATGAACTGGAAAAGCTGATGCTTGTTTTCTTGTTTCAGATGAGATATTAATGCACTGATCAGGTACTTTGAAAGAAGGAAACATGCAAGATTTCATTCACCTCTAGAAGATTGATATGTATACGTAAAATTGTCACTACTTAATAGGCTCTGCTAGTGGGTATTAGGTGTAGCAAGTTCTGCTTTGTTAGTGATCTACGTATGGAAGTTCTGCTGTTACTCTGCTGCACTTCCCTATGGCTAAGATCTTAATACATGGTGGTATCTATGAGATTATTGTCAGCAGCCTTTAAAATTTTAACTCTGATTTTTATCAAGGTGCATTTCATAATTGGAACTCATACACATATGAACTCTTACTTTGTATTACCTGCCTAAGAATAAAAAGTCACTGTTACTGCCTGTAGGGTTTGCTTTACAGCGTAAGGTCACATGACAGCATCTTCAATATTAGCCCCTTATCAATGTTTTTCTACAGATGGGTCTGTATAATTCTTGTTCACTCTGCATATTTATGGGAGATACAAGATGTTGTATTGTTTAGAATCAACTCTTTTTACAGGGCAGAGATAGTTTATTTGGTGGTGAGTATAGGACTCTTGTTAATGTCACATGTTTGTGTGCTAGTCGATGGGAATACATTGAAGGAGATCAGAAAATATTGAGAGTGGTAACTCGATATCGTTCTATGATTTTGTATCAGTTAAAGAGTTGCTTTTAAACCAGAAAGAATAAGCGTCTCTTCCTTTTCAGGAAGATTTTCGTATATTTTGCTTACAACTTCTAAATAGAAACCACTGTTTCTAAAAATAGAAATTAAAGCAATTTCATTACAACTCTTAATGAGTGTTGAGATGGATGAATCAAAGTAGTTACTTTTAATTGGATGTTACAAATCTGCAAAAACCAAAGGGGCAAAAGAATTCTTTGAAAGCATAACCAGATAAGGGATGTTTGGTTTCTGTTAGTAAGCTTAAATGAGAATTTAACAGTGTTGAATTCTGTTGAATTTTGGAACAATTAAGAGGAAGAAAGGCAATCATTTTTCACTTGAAACAATTCTACAAAAGTGTGCAATAAGTGTGCTGTTTTCCCTTCTCTCCCTGCCCTGTTCAGCTCTCTTTTTGGAGTCACAGTTCTAATTCATCAGTATAGCTGAATTGCTACACTTAATGGCACTGACTGATAAAATTATAAAATGAGAATAATCGCTCCTGACTCAATGCAGTCATAAGAACACAGATAAACTGTGACTACAGCTATAACTTTAAAACTTTTGAAATTTCTAGCTTCCTGTGTTCTTTCAAACAAATACCACTTAGCACTATTTTCAATATTCAGTGAAAGCAGTCCGAAGACATGGTAGAGGTGGAGTGCTCTAATTGTTTTGCGCTTCATGGGAGCTATTGTAGCTGAAAAATCCTATAGCCCTTTGTTAGCTTCTCTGCGATCCTAACCTTTTTTGTTGACATTTGGGTGTAACCAGTTTAGGTTCTTCTAACAAGCTACATGCTTTGTGGCCTTTTAATAATAAATGTGACAGTTTTAGGGAAAAAATATTTTGAACATATGGCTGAATTATTACTCAGTCTTTTTCGAGTAACTGTTGTGACTCTCGGTTAGCTAAGGCAGTTTGGTTTTTGGCTTGTTCTGTTCCTGAGAGCTATATTCTTTTTATCGCAAGGTAAGGCTAATAGGTTTTAAGTCCTGGAGTAACTACTCTAATCAACTGCCTCAGTCTGCTACAAACCAGTTTATAAAACTACATCCTGTAATTTGTATGTAAGGATGATAACATCAATTTTGAGCTAAACTAGTCTTTACTTGCTAATCCATATTTGGTAAATTATCCTTGTATTAAATTGCTCTTCTTGTTACAACTTATTGTCATATGGCATGAAATTATGTCCTTTTTAGCTTTTGGGCTGTATTGTTAAATAGGTATTGTTTTGTCAAAGTGCATAAAACAGGGCTGTACTGAAATCTAGATCTGAGGAAGAGATGGTCTGATTTGAACACAGTAAGGACAACAGAATGTTTGGGTGGGTGTGTCTGTATGGCGCAGTGTCTTCGGGACAATATTCAGAGTTGTCTTTACATGCTTGTAGCATTCTTATGCTATACTCTGTATTCCCTTCTGGCTGTTGTCAAAAAACAGATGCTGGATTTGGTAGACCTGTGGTCAAACAAGTGTAACTATTTTAATGTTCTTGAAAGATTGGATCTTAGTAAAGATCCATTTTTTTAGGCAGATGACAATACTTCATATACACTCATACTATGTTATCAGTTCCACAAATCTTTGAAATGCCTATGGTGTGCAGATCTTACTAGTGTTAATGATCTACTTTTTTGTTTAAAAAAATAAACTCTAGGAGCATCTAAAGATATCTAGCCTCCACCCCTTCTTTTAAAGGCACAGATCCTATGCTTATGAAAAATGCATAACACTTTTTTGGAAGATGCTGCCTGTATTCTCTGTATTCTTTCTTGATTGGAGGAGATGAGGAAGGATTTTTAAAAGAAAAATTTGGTAACCTATACATGTTGATTGGATCTTGGGTCCCTAGTCTGATTCTGTTTTCAGCAGGTACTTTTTTAGTGTTACAGATAGGATTTTTGCTTTCTTCATTGAAATCTGAATTGGTAGCTGTGAGGAAACCTTTTGCCTTTAAAACACAAGGTGACTCAAGGAAAGTGGAAGAGCCAGTATTAGAAGAAAATAGAGGAGGAAAAAGTAACGGTATCCTTCCCTGCCCATTAACCAGAAAGCAGGCAATAAATAGACATTTTGTTTTATTTTTTCATTAAGATATTTGGAAGTACCAATCTTAACTTTTGCTTAAGCTGTGAGTCTTATGTCTGGCTGTTCACTGTGTGACTTCCTGGTTTTATGACAGTCTTGGTTTAAATGGGAAGATCTGGGTGTTTGTGCCCATCTCTTCCAAATATTTGAATGACTAAGTGTGATAGCAAGACATTTTCCATTTTCTAATGGTGAAAATTAGTTTATCTGCCTTCAAAAAATTCCTAAAGCAATTCTAGACAAGGAATTCCCTAACTGAAGTTGTTTAGCTTTTAAACAAGTGTTTTTGCATACTGCGTAACTGCATTTGTAACATGGGATAAAGCAATGTGTTTTGGACAGATTAATAAATTGTGGGCAGATGATCATGTGAGGAGGTTTTTATTGGTGCCTCTACCTGCTCTTGCATGATCTTGTATTGTATCAGGACCAGAATGCACTAAAATAATTTCTCTAACACTGTCCTGTCTGTCAGCATTTAGAGGATGTCATCAGTAGATCACATTTTATTGTGAACAGGGTGGAGGAATTTGAAGCTACTGAAAACTTCAGGAACTCAGAGATAGGTAAGTTTTTTTTAATCTGTTATGATGGATTAAACCACAGTAATGAAAGAGTCTCAAGCAGGTCAGAGGTGATGGTTTCAATGCCAATTATATTCAAACTATGTACCTGGGAAAAGGACCACAAATACTATCTCTCTTTCTCCTGGCTTATATTGTTTTATTTGATGTAGTATTAAATGTTATAATACGCACGTGATGTCTATGAATGGACGTGCTTAGTTGGGCTTTTTTCAAGCCTAGTGCCCCTCTGTGGGAAGAGATGTTGAACAGTTCTTTGATACGTGGCTGTGATTTGGTAGCCTTTGAATTGTGCCTTGGCAGTCTAATTGTGAAAGGCAAATAGTGCAGTCATCAGCTTCAAAACAGAGTTAAGAACTTCAAATCTGTTTTCTTAGAGCTGTGTCTTTTCTGAGTGCCAGGCTGGCTGTTCCTGTATACTGAAATGAGAGAGGGATATTGGAGAGAAGGGACCCTGTAAGTGAAGAGTTTTCTCTAGATTAGAAGCCAGTCATCCTTCCTTGGTTATAGAAGGCTGTCCTTTCTAATTTGAACAACTATTTCTTAGTCAGCACTGGTATGCTCCATAGAAATCCTAAGTACACTTAAGAGTTAAGCAAGCAATGGAAAGGCAAAAAACCTGTTCTTGTGAAAATGAAAAGACATAGTCTGGTCCCTTTCAGTAACTTCTCACTGAAACCTCTTCTCCTCTTCGCTATTCTAAGTAGTAAACTTTTCCCCATCATTCTGCATCTCCACAGCAAATTAAAAATACGAAAATCCTAAGGAGAACCTGAGACGGTGATGCATTTTTACATGTTCGGTTCACAGGTGAACAGTGTCCTGCTTGTAGGTCTGAGGTTTTACAGTGTTATATCACAGTATTCTTTGAGTTATACTCCACGGTGCTCTGGCATGGCTTTTTAGACTTGACAGTCTTCTTTTTGTAATATGAAGTAGAGAATTTTAGCAGCTAATAAGTCATTTGCTATACAAACAAAATCACAAAAGAGGGATAAACCATTGATAAGGTAGACACTGGTAGCCTAGAATGTCCTGAAAAGTCGTTTCAGGCTGTGTGCATCATTTTCAAGGGAAGCTAAAGTTCATCTTATATCTCTGTTTTATTTTATGGTCCCAAAGGAAGATGGTGCAGCTCCTATTGCTTCTTCCAGTATAGGAAGTTAGCCCAGTGAAATCATTCTATTCCTGGGGGCCTCTGATAGGGATTGTAAGTGAATAATCTATTGACTTAGTTTTATTAGCATTTTGGTGATTGATCATGCAACTTTTGTTTTGAAATAGTTTCCAATTGCTGATGCATCCCTGGAATTCACAGGCATTTGTGAATTTCTGTTTGCCAAAGTAACTGTTTTTGTTGTGGTATGTACAGCAGTATCAACTGTCCTCTACTATACAACGTAACAAATTGGTTTATTTAATGTAGAAGATATGGGGAATAAAGAAACAAAGCTATCCTTTTGTTGTTACAGTAAGCTATGAAGACATCATCTAAAAATTCAGGAGATGCTTCACTTCGTATTGAAAGACAGAACAGGCAATTCAACTTTGGCAGAAGGCATCTGAGCCAAGATTAGTAACACTAAATCTAAGAATTGTCTTGATTTAGGCACATCTGAACAGACTGTGGATAACAATGTTTAGAAAACTGCTAGCTAGGACTATCTCAGGGCTAAGGAGGATTATGACAAATTAAAATGTAGGAGTTAACCACGGACCAGGATGCTATAGAAAAAGAAAGGGATAACATGAAGCTTTGCACTCCTCCTGTTGAATTTGGGAAATGCCTTCCTGTTGTCATGTAATACCCTTAGACACATCATGACCTATAGTTTGAGATTAACTCCAAAACTCTCAAAGAATCACAGAGTAGTTGAGGCTGGAAGGCACCTCTGGAAATCCAAATGCCCTTCTCAAGCCATGTCAGCTTGAGCAGGTTGCCCAGGGACCATGGCCAGTCATGTTTTGAGTATCTCCAACATGGAGACTGCAGGCTCTCAGAGCAGCCTACTCCAATGTTTAGCCCTCCTCACTGTTGCAGTGTTTTCTTACGCTCGTACAGAACTTGCTTTGTGTCAGTTTGTGCCCATTGCTGCTTGTCCTTTCAATGGCACCTCCAAGAAGAATCTGGATTCAAAACTTTGACTGTTTTGATTCTTAGAGCAATTTTGTTTAATAATAAATAAATCTCATTATTGTGTTTATGGGTCTTCACTAAGAAGAGGTATTTTTAAATTAATCTTGAACTTTCAATTTTGATCATGTTTATGAAAATAGCATATGAATACTTCACAAAATCCCGTAACTCTCTCCAAATGACCTTGAAAAGTTAACTGCATCTATACATTACTGAACTGGTTGCTATACTTCATTTGGTTTTCAAATTTAAAGGAAAAAAAGTTTCTGTTCTCCAACTTGTGAGATGATCCCTGCTAATTTTGCTTGTATTCTGAAAGTGCTTTGAATGACTGGGGAGAATGTTGAGCATTTTTTCCTCCCTCAGCCGTCAGTGAGGTTCACAGATGTTGCTTATGCAGTTACAAACAACGTTGCTCAGCAGCTTGTAATCTTATCAGAAGACACTACCATATCCCTTTCAGTCTCAGGAATACATGTTCAACCTGCAGCTGGTGAATTATCTCTTAAGCAGCTCCTCTCTAATTCATTGGTAAACTCTGCTTATTTTATATTTCTGTGGATTAAGCTTCTGAATTAACAAAATTATGAGAAACATCGCAATCTTACTGATATGATCATGATGATGAAAGCGGATGGTTTAGTCCATGGCAGCATGCTCTTCATGCTGATTTTTCATCTCAGAGGTGCTAAAGATTCTAGTCATGAACAAGCAATGTTATTTTTTGGAGATTGCCATGGTGATCAGGTAGGTTGTGGAGCACAGCGAAGAAATACTTTTTCTCAAATTATGAGCTTAGGAGAAACTGAGAATTTGGGAACCCCTGCTTGTCTGAAGCTGTTGGGATTTTTCATGTCTTGGCAGTGCCATTGGGCTGCTGTTAAAACTGCAAGGGGGAGCCGGGGGCAGAGCACAGTAGCCCTAGTGTTATGGTGCCAGTGTGAAACTGGCTAACTAATGCTTGCTAGCATTTGAGCTGGAGTGTCCTTAGTTTGCAGGTGCTGGTGGTGCATGTCTGAGTAACTAGGTAACCTCAGTTTCAGCTGGGATGGAGTTAATTTTCTTAGTAGGTGGTACAGTGTGTTTTGGATTTAGTGTGAGAATACTGTTGATAACACACTGATTTTTAGTGTTGCTAAGTAGTGCTTATCCTAAATTAAGGTTTTTCAGTTTCCCATGCTCTGCCAGCAAGCACAAGCAAGAAGCTGGGAAGGACTGTGGCTAGGACAGCTGACCCAAACTAGCCAAAAGGATATTCCATACCATAGAACATCATACTCAGTATATAAACTGGGGGGAGTTGGCTAGGAGGGTGTGAATCGCTGCTCGGGCATTGGTCAGCGGATGGTGAGCAGTTGCATTGTGCATCACTTGTCTTTTCTTGGGTTTTATTTCTCTCTCTTTTTCTTACATTCCTTTTCATAATAATAATATTTTATTAGTATTACTATATTTTATTTTATTTTAGTTATTAGATTGTTCTTATCTCAACCTGTGAGTTTTACTTTTTTTCCCTGATTCTCCTCCCCATCCCACTGGGTGGGGGGAGTGAGCAAGCCACTGCATGGTACTTAATTGCTGGCTGGAGTTAAACCATGACATCTCAGTAGCCTTCTGCAAGTGTCTTGTCTTTTATCACAGGACTTTCCAGCCATTGCTGGAACTGTGAGGTTTCTAAGTAAGTCTTTTTTACTAGCTGACCTTCTCAGCTTTTTCTACTGTACTTCCTAAATACACGCAAACCCAGTAGCATGGATGTAACATCAGAATAATTCTTCACGCACAGTTGAACATTTTCTAATGATCTCCTCCTATTGCTACAGCAATTGGTCCTGGAACTTTTACACTGTTATTGCAATTTGCTTGTTATTACTGAGGCTGACTTGCAAGGCATTATGTTTGTCTCTACAAACTACAGTGTATTTGCAGTGATCACTGTTATTGTGGGTTAGTATAGATTAAAACAATACTCTGATTATCAGTTGTTGCTGTTGGTACAGGAAGAAGTAACTCTAGTATTTTGATTGCAATACTGCATTATTAATATGTTTAGATGTCCATTTATTCTTGCAATGTTCTGCTGTGTAATTGCTAAAGTAGGGGTTAAAGATGTATGGAATGGGATCACATGGAAGGGGATTTAATACAGCAAAAGTGCTTAACGTATATAGAAACAATGAATTGGACTTAAGTGAGGCTGTGTGAGAATTGCTGCGGAGAATAATGCTACATGTATTGTAAAGACCATTGTTACTGCTCCGCATAGGCAAACTCAGCACTTGTGCTAGAGACATAAGCCTTTTAACTGGTTTGTTTTACAATGAACGATATCCAAGTTAGTGAGATCTTAGTGTCTTCTCTCAGAAGTTCATAGTTTGGCCTGTAAAATGAGTATGTACAGTACTGAAATCAATGAGGTGATTGACTATTCTTACGTACTGGGTTTTAAAGGTGAATGTCATGGCAGAGCGGGACTATTTGTAGTTATTTTGAAGAAGATAGGTGATTTTTCGGATCCCTCAATTTTTATTATTTTTTTTTCCCCCAGGGTAAAGCAGTGTAGAGAAAAATATGGGTGCTGAAGGATCTTCTATAAAAACTAGTAACTGGATGGGGAATGCAGGCATAGTGCCCTTTTCCTTGTGTGCTGTGATGTAGACTGATTTGCCTACCAAATCGTAGTGGCCCAAGGAGGTGGGAACTAAGAGAGATACCATTGCAGTACAGTTTGAGATACAAATGAAACTCAGGATTTTGCCGAAATGGGTTTGTGGAAAACAGTATTGCCAGTAATTAACTGGTATATGTGATCAAATATCTTTTGCTTTTCTCCAAAGCTTCCATTTCTAGTTTCAGTTTAACTAAGTTGCAAAACAGGTTCCATGATCTATATTTAAACAATACTTAACTGCTGAGGATGCTGGTCCCACATACCATTCTTTAATTGGTCGTGTAACATTTCCCTCTTCACAGGAACACAAAGGCAGTCCCAAAATTGAATCTGATAACTTTAAGTTTTATAATTACAAGTAGAAGTTGTAAATTTTATTAGGAAAATGTGTTGTCACAATTGAGCATTTCTTTTTAACTTGTTCATTTACTGTAGTGATACTCTTATGTGGTGGTCCCTACTGACCACATGGATACAGTGAGTGATGCTAAGCCTCAAGAGAAATAAGTATTGTGAATGAACATTGAATCACATTTTCTTGGCAGATACATAAATCCAATTATCAATATTAATCTGCAGTGTTAATCCAGCAAGCAGAATTTATTAATGCTTTTTGTGGTAGTGAAATGACAGCACTACCCAGAAATGAGTTTTAAAGCCTCTGGTGAGAGTATGCTGAGTCTCTACTTAGTACAAAACAATATTAAACACTTAATACATTTCCTCTCAAGCTGTAGGGTATTATTTTTCTTCTTGTGACAGAAAAAAACCATTCATGGAAAACATTTTAGAAAGCCCAAGTAACAAAAAGCTGTGATAAAAATGGTTATAAAAGGCTAGGGTTTGGGGGGGGTGGGGCGGTTATCCCAGTTACCATTCTAGAGAATGCCAGTTTTACTAATGAAACTTCTGCTCCCTTCAGGTAATTCTGAAAATGTCCTACTGAGTAGGCAACTGGCAGTCTTCAACTTAAATTACATTCACATCTGTTTTAAGTCTGTATCAGTTTGCTGATCTAAGTTTTGTGGTAAAAAAATTACACCCATGCAATACCTAATGAATTGCCGTACTTCAGAAGGGAGTGGTTCCCCCACCCCATATGTAGGATTTGAAACACTTTCCTTGGGTAATTGCCTTTCATTTTGTAGCCCATTATCTTTCCTGCTTTTTCTGTTGTATTGAGCTTTTGTTTTGTTACAGTTCTCCTTTATTTCAGCCTTTCCTGTTTCACCGGCAGCAACTCATCTGTTCTTGACTGCAGGTCTCCTTTATTAGATCTAGCAGAAGTCTAGTGTATCCATAATTTTACATGAACTGCTCTTTTGATTTAACCTGTTTTGTTTCATTTCACTAAGTGGAACTTCTGAAGAAGCAGTATTATGCAGGAAAAAAATGCTTGGGTAATTGATGTGGGCTTCTTGATATGGTCTTAAACTTAGGGCAGAACAGAAGACAGTTTAAGGAATTAAAAACCCAACAAAAACCTAAACAGAAATCCCAGATCCTAGTTCAATGTTTGTGCAAAGGTGTGGAGTTCTTTAGTTCTTTGTTCTTTCAAGACCACTGGCAGATCTGTTTATGATTTGCAATCCTTAGGCTCATTTTAAGAACTTTTTTTATTTTAAAGATCAAAGCATATACATTTAAAGCAGTCTTTTGTTTACCTTGCAGTGTCAGTTTTATTTGTCACTAAGAGCAAGGGAACCACCACTTCCACACTATATACATCATACTGAATCCATCCCTTTCTCTTTGTCTCACATCTCTGCTCTAAATGGATCAAAGCCTTCATCAGTATTATGGTTGTCAGCTTGAAATTTGTAAATTTGGTAATTGTATACTTAAATAGTACTCATATCCTATGATATATACAGGTTTGGAGATAAAATGAGAGATCTATTAGTTTAGAATAGATGTTGATATATATGGGAGTTTCTAAGCTTTAAATTTTATTTTTTTTTTAAAAATTGATGTTTCTTTACCAAATGCACAAAAAGAAGAAATGAAACATCTAATCTTATTAGATTTTTTTTTTTTGGGGGGGGGGGGGGGGGAGGGGGAGATGTCTTTTTTAGTAGACAGGTCTGGAACTACTGTCTATAACTGAGGTTCCCAAAGCTTCCCCTTTTAGACCCAGCTTTTAAATTGCTTATAACTTTTGCCAAATGTGTCTGGGCTGATTTTTTTTTTTTTTTTTTAAATTCTTTTCCACCTTCCCTATACTGGATGACTGCCTCAGACTGATTATTTTATGGATTTGCATGTGGTGTGGTTCTGACTCTTTTATTTAGTTCAAGCCAAAACAGTTAATTCTTGAGAAGGAAGCTACTTCAGAAAAAAAATTTAAAAGGTTTCTTTTAAACACCTTCAGTGTTGTTACGATACTTAATAAAGAATGGAAGGGTCACATTCTCATGGTTAATGCTTTTGGTCAAGCTTTCACAAATAATGGTAAAAACCTGGCCAGGTTTCATACATTAAAAAAAAATAATAATATAAATACATATATATAAATATTCCTGTTTTAATGTGCTTATTGCTACTTGCAATTTAGCATTTACCTGGACCCAAAGATGAAAAGCCTGGACAGTAGAAAATTGATCTAACTTAGTATGGAGACAGGGCTTAAGGTATAACATAACGGTGTGGGGAGGGGAGGGGAGGGAGAAGGTGGTATTTGAAGACAGGGTAGAGATAGATTATTGAGAATGGGATAGAAAAGAATAAAGTTGGGAGAAAAGAGTAGTAATGGGAGCCTGCTGGAATGCCAGATTTTGGAATGGATTCTCTTCAGCCTCTGTTGTGAAGGCCAGTGGCAAGGTATGTCTCAGCCTTTTCTAGTACTGTTTCTTCACAGAACCACATACTGGTTGGGGTTGGAAGGGATTTCTGGAGGTGATCTGGTCCAACACCTCTGCTCAAGCAGGGCCACCTAGTGTCAGTTACTCAGGACCATGGCCAGGTGGCTTTCAAGTATCTTTAAACGTGGACACTCTGCAACCTCCCAGGACAGCCTGTGCCAGAGCTCAGTCACCCTGACAGTGAAAAAGTGGTTCCTGATGTTCATATGGCACCCACTGTTTTTCAATTTGTGCTCATTGCCTCTGGTCCTGCTGCTGGGTACCACTGAAAAGTGTCTTGTGAAAGCTCACTTTTCAGTGGGAGCAATGATTGCTTGAATGACAATGATATGTCTGGGGCAGTCAGAGGTTCTGACTGGCTTTTGAACTATCTACAAGCATCATGCAAAATGGCTTCATCTGCTCTTCAAGTTTGTGCACGCCATCTGGAGAACCTGCATAGAGGTATGCAAGTGTGCACATAGGCAAATTGCTAAAAATATTAGAGCAGCAATACACAGTATTTAGTCAAGAAATTAGAAGATTAAGGTGCCTGTGGCTTCTTAATCTGTGACCTACTGTATTTGCTTTTCAATTGTCATATGATTGCATACCTGCAGTGAACAGGGATTAAAAAAATGAAGTATTGAATACCTGATTATTAAATGAGCATTGCACATTGTGCAGAGTGAACAAAATGGTAAAGAAAACAGTATTTACAGTGTTTGAACACTGATAGGAAAGCTCCAAGTGTCTTGATCGCTGTATGGTATGAGCACTTGGTAAAATTCTCTAATTATGTTATACTTGGAAGGGTGGGTGCTCCCGTTTGACCAGACTTGAGTGGGCAGAACGTTTAAAATATTTTTTAGTATTTAGTGTCTTATTTTAGATATCTTAGTTCTTAGCATTTCGTTTAGTACTTCAGTACTTTGTTTTTACTCTTTTTGAAATCTGTTGCAGTCATGAGTTTTGTACATGCTTGAAAAAACCTGCTTAAGCTATCAAGGTGGGAACCCAGGGAAGAATGACAGAAGAGTTTTTCCATGCTGTACAGATTTTTTTGGTAGTGTTTGTTTTATGGAGTTTCTGTGCAGTCCATTTGGAAATAATGAAATTTATTGACTTATTTGTCACGTGCTAGAGCTTCTTGAACTTTTCAGAAACTTCCTGGCCATGTAGCTGGCTTATTTGTGCTGACTTCCTTGTTTATTAGAGGGTATAGTTATCTGGTGGGAGAGTGAAGATAATTTAATTTTTCTTAGATGATTTTCAGGAAATATGGCTGTTCCTTAACAGCTTGCCTGTATTGGGGTAATTTTTTTTAACTGAATGTGAGGGGATCCCAATACAGGTTTTCAAATGTTTAAATAACTCACCATGAATGAAAAGATAAAACTTCCACTTTTTTTGAATGCTGTAGTGTTTTTAAGAAAACAAAATGTATCTATACTTCAGTGTATTTATATCATCCTATGAGTCTTAAATATTGAACTTAACATAAAAATATTCTACCTCAAGTACTAGAATGTTATCCCTTACACTAGGAGGGGAGGGATGGGTACAAGACGTATTCTTGTACAGATTTATGGGGATGCCGATCAATTGTTATACTTTCTTTTTGCTTGCTCCAGTTCCCTCATCACTGTACCTTAATGATCCATATTTAGTATCTGTGGGCACTGAATTCAACAGTACAGGGTAATGATATACCCAGATTTAAGCATGTGACATGACAAAGATCTTTGTAGCTGTTAAAACTAAGTGCATTTACTGCTTTTTAAAAGTACTTCTGTCTTTCTCAATGTTTGTTCAAGCTAATCAGTGTTGCATTGGAACACAAACATTATTTTTTTTTAAACAGATATGATATTTACCATTGCAATTGTCATGCTACTAATCTGCTAATGATACAGGGGAGACTTAGTGACTTTAGAAGACAACCTTGAATGAATTTGTAGTGTTGAAACGTTAGATGTTAACTTAGGCTGAGTTAAGAGGAGGTGTGTGAGAATCCACGTATTCTAGGTAGCTTGATCTGTGAATTGTCTTTGTTGACATGAGGCTGGGATTGTCATCTACAAGAGAAAACAGTGGCAGGATTCTGTAAAAGCTTTGGTGTCTTTGCTTGGAGTCATTGTATGAAAGAGCATTACTAATCTAACAACGCGGGACCCAGATGGCAAAGCTTTGCATTCCTGGGTGACTCCTTGAGCCTGCTGTGATGGTGGCTTAAAGGTAGAGCAAAACTGAGGGGGTAAGGGGTTGGAAATCTGCGCTTTATCTTCATTGTGTAAAATTACCTGGACTAAAAAAAAAATAATCATAGGTTTATTGTGAAGGTTTTTGGAAATAATATCTAATTTCAAAGAAAGCCTAATAAGTATGTGGGGATTTCTTCCTTTTTTTAAAAAAAATTTATATTGATATTAAAACAGATAAAACGAGTGCAAAAGCTTTAACTAGAAGAGCTGTGCTTTGAGCCCAGAGTGGTGGAGGTGGTAGAAATAGGGATTTGTGATCAGCTATGGATACATGGGTCTGCTGACAGTTTTATATGGATCAGTAGTAGCCAGAATTGAGTATCTGATTGTGTCCTAAAACATTTTATTGTTGTCTCATAAATATTTGTGGACACTTTTATTTTTATTAGTTTTGGCTTTCAGTTCTATGACTTTCTATAAACTCAAACAAAAAAGCCTTAGCATACTGTACAGCCTTAGCATACTGTACAGCCTTCTATAACACTTACCTAAGGAAAAACAAGTCCCTGCTCAAACACCATAAAATAATATTAGGGTGTTTTACTCTTTCAAACACATGCTGGGCTTACTATGGTAGAGACTGTTTTTTAATGATGAGGCCTCGGCTAACTTCTGTTACCTTCTCACTGAGCAGGCTGACCCCTGCAAGTACTGCTTTTACAAACCGACAAACTCGGTTTCTGTGTCTGCAAGGTTCATAAATTTTTGTTAGATTTTCTTCTTTGAATCGAGATGAGGACTTTTTAGGTGGAGATTTTCTTTTTTTTCCTTGAAGGAATAGATAGTGTAGTCCTATGGGTTATTTTTGATGCTACATGGAAGTTTTCATATAGTAGAGCCCTGAAGTACTTGTAATTAGAAAGTATGTTAGGGAAAGGGGAGGGAAAATAACAAAGGTGAAGACATGAAAATAAGTTCTACCAAATTTACATAAATGATACTTAACCTTACTTGAAGAAACTACGTTACATTAACTGAGAGTTAATATAATACTAATTACTTCTAATAAAAAACTTTGAAATATCCTTGAAATGAGTGGAAAAGTAATATGTAGATTTGAATCAAAACCCATATAAACTGAAATCTGAGGGGAGTAATCAGCAGGGGTGTGTTCCTTCATATGTTTTCTCATATTGAAAAATGGGAATATTAATAATTGTAAGGTCTTAAGAACACTTTTTGCTTAGCTGTAGTCAACAAGGATATCTTGAAGTCCAGATGGAATCTGTTGCTTATTATTATTTTACGCATTTTGCCTACACTGTACTGGCCTGACAGTCATTACAGCAATCCAAAGCCAGTTATCTGTTGCTGTTTCATGTATAATGAGATTTGACTGAAAAGATACTAGATACTCAGAAACCAGCATGTGTTTGCATATGGCATTTTTTTCCCTTCTGTGTTTAAATTCAGTATTGCTTTTTTGTGAAGACTTGTTCTTTTTTAAAAGGTGCACTGCTTACCTGTACGTATACTGAATACTTCTTTCCATGTACAGTATGTTAATGATATGAAAAATACAGTCAAACCTTTTGTGACAGCAAAAGTAAATGTTAAGCTGTACAAAATTAATCAGCAAAGCACCTCAACATGAAATACTGTGCTATTTTCAAGAAAAATAAAATCTGTAGTATTGTCGTATGACTGTCTAAAAATAAATACCATGTGTCTTGCAAAATATTATCTGTTCTCTTGAAAAGAAACTTTGTCAGTGCCTTTTGCTTACTGTACCTATTTAATTTAGTTGACTGTAGTCTCTCATTACAGTCATTGTTCTGGCTACTGATAAAGTTATTTTAGAGCACAATTCTTAAAAGTTCTTTTAAGTAGACAAAAATATTACCTTAAAAAAAGTTACATTTTTTGATCGAACAACATGAAAATACTAACGGCAGATTATTTTTCTTGGGCCTGGAGAAAGTACCGGCTTTATAAAATGTTGTGTGTGGAATTTCCAGTCATCCATTTCTGTTGTGGCTGATTGAGATGGACTGAGCTGCGAGTTCTGTGGAAAACTTGGTAGCAATGGTGGAACACCTGAGAGAGCACCCCACAATCTCAGTTGATCTTGTTTGATTATTCAGTTCATCTGGGCTCTAGCTTCTCCTTCTGGAACATGTTTGTTGTGTACTGAACTCATTTAAACAGGATAACCCAAGTAAGGACAGGGTAAATGGTCATTTTGGGGACTGACAAGCATCTTTCCTTTCTGCGTCTTGATTTGCAGGCTTGGAGGGATTCCTAGTCAACTACTGAGGTCTTACCTGAGTGCAAAAAAGCAGCTCATTGGCCAGAAGGACGCTAAAGAAAAGAGATGAGATTCCATTTCAGTTCACTGCGGAGAAGAAAGTCTTGATTTTCCTTTAGAGATTTTTCAGGACTAATTGGGTGCCATTAGAGAAGCTTTTAAGAGGAGGAGATGGAATGAAACTTAGAATTCCCTTTGTAGACTTAAGTTTTCTTAGCATAGACCTATTGTAATAGGATGGTATGATTTTGGGAGATAGTGCCAACAATTAAAAAAACCTAAACAAGAAAAACCTAACAAACTTCGGGTGGCTGAATGAGCTTTTTGTTAAATGTAAATGTGTGAATATAAGAGTGTTCAGTACAGAAGCTCCCTTGAAACTGTTGAATAATTATCTGCTCATCCTTGCAATCTTAAATTTGTTGATTTGGTTTGGGTTTTCTGTGGATTGTTTTCTTGTTACTAATTTGGGTGTAAATGTGATACAGGATTATTTTTTTTTTTTGCTTCAGATACTACAGTCAAAGCACTTTTGTCATCATGTCATCCTAGCTTGTCTTGTTATAAATGCTCTGCAATCCTAAAAGGATTGTAGACTTATAAGTCCTGAGCAACCTGACTGAATGCCTTTGGCTTTGAACAAGAGCAGACCAGGCACCTCCTCTGGTCCCTTCCAGCCAGGATTATTCTGTGATTCTACTCTGGTGCGCCTCTTTCTTCATAGCTCTGTGGCTCACTTCTGGAAACCAGTTGGTTGGTTTTTTTTACAGGCTGGGCGTGGTTATTGGTATGCCATCCAGACATTCTCAAAGCAAATGCTTCTTTACATTTTCTCTACTATTATTTTGCCTTATAACTATGTATACTATATAGTATGTATACATTTTTATAAATACATATGTGTGTATAAAAATATATACTGTATACATAAAATGGTGCATTTCTGGCTGCTAACACTTGGTTGATATATCTAGAGCTTCTTGCACCTTTGCTTCTACTGTCTGACAAGTTATGTGGTGTCAAGACTTTATTATATGAAAGCTGATACTTGCAGCTTCAGTTATGAGTGTTTAGAAGCTGGTTAGTAAATTGGTGAGTGCTTTCCAGTGAATTAAATTACATGTTATAAAGGTGAGCATTTTTAATTAAGGTAGTACGTTTGAGTGTTGCCGGTTTACACACTGATGCCAAATAACCTGAGTGTTGAAAAGCACGCTGGTCTAAGTTACCTGCTGAAAGAGAAGCTCGGTGTAGGTGTAGCTTTTCTGGAAGCCAGGCCTTTAGCAAATGTTGATTCCTTCCAGCTGTAAAAACTGACCTGAGTCGTCTTTTCGGATCAGGTGAGTTGTTGAAACTCAGTATTGTGGTTAACAATCTTAAGCATAGATACGTGTTCTACTCTTAGTGAAGATATCCTTGGCAGATTGACGTTTTTCTAGTGTGGTCTCGCTGCTGTTTTTCCTTCTCTTGTATCTACATGTGCACAGA
The DNA here is from genome assembly GCF_929443795.1 of Astur gentilis. Lineage (NCBI taxonomy): Eukaryota > Metazoa > Chordata > Aves > Accipitriformes > Accipitridae > Astur > Astur gentilis. Next base: position 20,685,614 of record NC_064911.1, on the reverse strand, counting down.
ACTAGAAAGATTTTCCTGGTTTGCTGTGGGGAAAATGTGCATGGCTATCTTACCGAAATGATGGATTGTTACCTGTTGTGCCCTAATGACATGAGATTAGATTGGACAGTATCTCTAAAGGTGCTGTAAGACTTGACTACTGTTGTACTCCCGCCAGCCAAAGCATCTATTTCACTTCAAAAGTAACTTACTTGAGGGAATATTAAGATTGTATGGCTCCTCTGAGCTCAGTTCCTGAAGTTGGTTTTTGTTACTGCAGCAACTCTTTTTGATGAGGAGGTTAGAGCCCTAGTAGGATGTTGGGACTGAGACCTTGGGTGTCTAGTGAAGAAGGCAACAGAGAGGACTAGAGCCTTGTGCTCTTATTTCCTGTTGTCTTGAGTTGCTATGTGCAAGTTAATTTATTGGTGTTAATTGAAGGCTTGTCAAGGTTTTGGCTTCATTTCTGTGTGAAATTTAATAGACATTAGAGCCTCTAGTGACACAGCTGTGCTTCGGTTTTCAGTTTTCAGTGGTCTCTTCCTGATTTATGTGCAGAGTTGGTGTAACACTCTTTGAGAAGGGTTTTTTTGAGGATGAAAAATATTTATCACCTCAAAAACTGACTTGGATTAGATCTGAAAGAAAAACTGAAGTAATCTTCGGGGTTTTTTTGTTTGTACTTGAAGCTCTGCGAGTGAGGAGAAATGGTGTTTCAAGATCAACATGGTCATATAGTTTGGCAGGGCATGGGTGCTGGGGTCCTTACTCTTGTCAGTAGGTAGCTTGCTAGTGAGGATAGTGAATGCTGTAGTTCTATGCCTGTGAATAAACTGGAACGCAACACCAGTGGCTGATGCTTATTTTGTGGTGGCTTTGGTTTGTAGACTTTTCCCAAGTAGTTTACATAATCTTACTATAAAGAATATTTTCAGTACTAGGCAGATTTGACTTCTCATGGCAGTAGATTTGTCTTTAAAATATTCTTGATACCTTTAAATATTGTATAAATGTTATTGGGGAAAACCTTGATTTTTAGTTTAGTGTAAATCTACCATCGCAAACTTATTTTTAACTAATTAGGTTAGAAATGAAAATAAATCAGGCTTTACATATTAAAAGCATGTTTTCCTTGCCAAATTTAAACTGGCACATTCTGTGTCCAAACTGTTTACATAAACTAAGCTGAATAAATTTACATTGGGCAAAGAACTGCTAAAAGGACATCAATTAAATTAGCTCTGGGATTTTGTATGAATTACCTTTCTTAGTAGGCACTTGACAGTGCCTGTGTTACAACTAAAATAAGTGTTTTGTTATGCCTAAATTTTTAGTCTCTTAAATTCTTGAACTTTGAAAGTTTAGTGGTTTGCCACTTTAATTGGATGCTTCAGACAGGGTTAAATACTATTTCTCATTTTTATTTTTACTAAACATTCATTTTGGTATGTTTGCTGAGGAAGTAGACCCAAGTTTACAAACAGCTTTGAGGAGAGCTTGCCTGTGTACATTGTGTCTGGTAAGGGGATTTCCCTTTTCTTGTACAAAAGAGGAGGATGCAAACTATTTTTGATGACATGGTGCATTTAAAAAGTGGGTGAAGATAAGAAATCTTTTACTTCTGCTTTGGGAATCAAGTATTGCAAGATATCATTGCTTCAAGTTTCTTGGGTGTAAATATATTTGCCTTCTTAATAATGACATTTGACATTCCATTTTTTAATTATTAATAAAACTGTATACTGAACATAAATTAACATAACCTTATTTAGAAAAAGTCCATCCACACTTCTTTCAGCAGACTTAAAATAGTTGCTTTTGTTTCCAGTATGAATATCTGTAAATCTTGGATTACATATTTTGCTAACCTTTTTGTTGTGTGCTGGATGTATGTGTTAATGTATGCTGGGGAGTCTTACAGAATGCCTGAAGTTAACCACATTCCATGTTCTATTCCTAGTGTTACTTAGCTGCTACTGCTGCTTACAGGCTGAATTAGAAATAAGATCGTTGCATTTCACCACCGCTGGAGCTAAGGGTACAAAATTATTTAAGTTCTCAGTTGGCCAAGTTCTCAGCTTGCCAAGAAACAATACTTGGAAAATGTGCTGATGGATTCCTCCCCCCCCCCTTCCCCCCCCCAATTAATTGAACTTCAAGAGCTAGAATATCTTTCTGAAGTGAATTGAGAGTTTATTATTGGAGCAGATTCAAGTACTATAAGGAGAAGTTCTTCTAAGGGAAGAAAAAAAAAAAAAGAGAAGGCTTGCTTTTACGTAAGTAAGAGAAAAGGGCTGATCCTCCTCCTCACACGCCCAAAAAAGATGAGAATGGTATTAGATTTTGCATCTCTGTTTTTAATTGCAAATTAATAAAAATGGCAGTATAATCTGCTTTCACATCTCAAGGCAATAATGACAGACTTCATGTTTTGAGAAATTGCCTCTTTTAGTGCTGGAGACAGTTAACATTTTCCTTACAGTTGTCATTATTAAAGTGAATGTTGTTCTCCAGTACGCTGGGCAAATCTTACCTGCTACTCAGATTCTAGCAAATTGTGGTGTGATCTGTGTATCTGTTAAACCCTCATGCAGGTGCAGTTCATTTGTTAATTCATATGATGCTATGTTTATAGGTTTGCAAATGTGTAGTTTCTTCGGTCCAAAGTGTTGCTTTTTTTTTTTGCAAGTGTTTTCTACGTACAGCTTTCAGAAATCAGTTGTCTGTATCAGTCTTCTAGTCCACAGGTGTGTGTGTGAGATCTGGTTTTCTCTTGATTTTCTTGGTGCTTTTTCTGCACTGAAAAAGTGTCATTTATTACTGTAATGGCTTAGCCTTTTATAGCAGATCTTCCAACCATGGAGGAAGATATTGATCAGACCCTTTCTTCATTCTTCTGTAGTTCAGCTTGTGAGCTTATACTAAAAACATGAAATAAATGATATTTTTCTTGCTTGGGCAACTTGAGATCTGTTTAAAAGTGCTAAAAAGAGTAAGTTTTGATTTGGAGGAAGCTTTTAGGTTATATATGATTCGTTTCTAGAAAGTAGAGAGAGTGGAAGCAGTAATCCAATTTATTCATATTCATTTTCAATAACAAAAAGAAAGGTGATCATTTAACTGAAGTTGTAAGAAAAGAAATTTACTAGAAGGAGGAATTTGTCCCCTGTCATTAGAAGTAGGTGCATGCACATGTACATTTCTCTGTGTGTATATGTAGAGATAAAAAATGCATTAATTTTATATGTCTGTATAGTACTTGGGGGTGTATTTGTGAGGAGTTTTGGCCATTGGTTTGCATGAGAGCCAGTTACAGAACTTGCCAGTTGTATTTCTAGGAACAAATTGGCCAAACCCTCATTTCATCAAGCCAAGCAAAGTGTAATCATGATTTCATAAAAAAAAAAAAAAAAAAAAAAAAAAAAAAAGGCAAAAAAAAAAAAGCCCCAACATAAGTATAAGATACTGTTCTAGGGAGGTGGGGGGCTTGATTTTAAACGAGGGGACAAAGCAAATGAAAGAAAAGCATATTTAGATTGGACCATTGTTTGGACTAAAAGACCCGTGATAACAAGAGATGTCGGATTATTAACTTTTTCTTGTTAAATTCCTTGAAAAAGGCAAAGCTATTGCATACTCCCCCCAGTGACAGCAGTGACAGTCTTCAAAAATTAATCTATAAACTAGTTGATAATTTTTACTCCCTCTTTTTTTTTTTCTCCCTTGAATTGGCATGTTGAACTGTTTTATCCTCCTCCATGTGAAGTTAACTGTTAGTTTTCTTCCAGATGAAGTAATTTAAAGGTACTGTAATGTCTTCTGCGAGCAGGGTAAGGGAGAAGAATAACACTAATCAGGCAACACTTGACTAAAACTTTGAAATTTCATTAAATATGAAAACTGTCATTATTCTTTATATTTCTTTTCTGTATACTGTCTTTCTGCAAAAAAAAAAAGTACATATCCATAAGGTGACAATAACAAATTTTATGACCATTTTACATTACAGGCAGCTTATTAGATTTATTCTTTTAAAACAATAAGAAAGCAGGCAGGGAACATAGCCTATTTTTTACCATTATTCAGTATTAACAATGGAGAAGAGAAGGTGGCTTCTAAAGTTGGGTGCTTAATGCAAATTCATTCTCTTGCATAAGCTACAGAGCAATAGCACATAACACCATCATTAAAACTGACTCATAGCATTCAACAGAAGGTGTGTTTCAAGCCCTAAAAGTGCTAAGAGAATTACTGCAGTCTAGTAAATACCTTGCAGTGGGAAAAAATACTTCAGCTGTTTTTTGTTGCAAAACGCTGTTGTGCAAATTGTCTTGAAAGTATTTTGCTTTTTAAAAAAGACCTGAGCATGCAAGCTGAGAAATTGAGTTATTCTAAACTACTAAGTATTTTGATCAGTTGAAAAATGGATGCAAATAGACCATGAAATTCATTTAACATCCATGTTTGAAATTCCAGCTCAGGATGGAGACTCTTGCACTACTTGATTGTCTTTTAGTTCTGTTCATTGGGGGTGGGAGAGTTGTCTTGTATACATTACAAAAATCTCTCTCTAGCAGTAGGTATTCTGCTCTGTAAATTGGTGGGTTGGTGGGTTGGGTTTGGTTGGGTTGGAGTTTTTTGAGATACGAGTAGATGGGAATAGGAAATGCGTATCTAGCACCACAAGAGGCATAAGTGTTAAAATTGCATTTAAATTGGTTTAGTATGCAGTCTCAGCAGCAAAGAAAGTGGTATAATCTGAAGCAGATTACAAGAATTATTTCTGATCTTTTGTCTGAGTAAATAGCCTATCCCCCGTTCTACCTGGATTACAAAGGAAAGTGGAGATTACTCTTCCAATGTTAGAAATGCACAAAGAGAATGTTAGTAGAAAGAAATAATATGGTGCAGTTAAAACTGTAATCTTACATATTGTCTCCCTACCTGTTGGGCAGTAGCTTCTCTGGTTGCTTGTGATGGATTAGGCATGGGATCAGTGTGCTGCTGCTTTGTGATTACTGCCTGTGGTGGATGATGAAATGTCTCTATATGTGCCCATTCAGATCCAGTTTCTTGATGACCAATATTTAGGCCTGTCATTATGTGTGTATAGATTTGTACAGCTTGCTTCCTGCAAGCAAGACACAGCTGTTTCATCTTTCTGATTTGAAGTCTTTCACTTCAGAAGCTCCCTAGCAGCCCCCATCGCTAGGTAAAACTGAACTTCAGGTTCTTTTTAGTCTTCTGAGACATGGCATGCCCTATACTGTTGCCAGCCCTTATTTTCTTAGGTTTTTTTACTTTCCTTTTACAAGGAATAAATAATAATGATTTGCTGGGAGTAGACTTTTGTGTTCACATCTCCCAAATTACTTATATTTCCCTTAATGTTACAAGACTATTGGTGCAAGAAGTAAGCAGATACATTAGAAACAGGAAAGTCAGTTATGCAAATATTGACTTTTGGGTGCTGCAAGTCTGTATTTTCTTTCTAAGCTAATATAAATCTCAAATCTCATGATGAACTCATTGCTCATGCCTGAAGCATCTTCTCCTTAGATTTTTGTTTTCCTCTTTCCTTTCATTCCAAAACTTCCCTGTATGCCAGCCTTTCACTGTTGTCTTCCATGATGCCCTGGAGTAGCTTCCCTTCCCTTCCTCCCTCACCCACCCTTCTTCCCCTTTGCCAGGGGCATTGCCTTCCCTTTTTTTTCCCTTCTCCTCCCCCCACCCTCCCCACTGTATAATTAAACTTAGAAGACTCAAAGGTTAGAGAAACACATGAAGGATGAAAATCAGGATTATGAGCTTTTTTTATTACCTTTCCTTTGGTAGGCCTACCAACACTGTTTACTGTTTAGATGCATCTCTTTTCTCAAGACCTGTTTTTCAGGTCCTCTTTTGGGTCACTTACATATCCAGACATGCTTTTGCTGCCATGGGAATCTTCCATGCAAGAAGCCATCAGCATACGAGAGAGAAGCTCTGTTGGCACTTGTGAAGCAGTCTGCTTGGGAGAAAGGCCATGCACCTGCCATTTCCTATTTACATTTAAATATTTTTCCATTGATACATAAACTTTTAATCTGGATGATTCTTCACTTTAGATTAGTGAAATACTAGTCTTTCACTTTTTTTTCTGTTTTGGTTTTTTTTTTTTTTTCTCCAAAGTAGCTCATGCCTTTCAGGATAAAACTCTTCTATTTAGTTAAGAGACATTTTTGCCAGAATAATAATGTTGGCTAGGGCAATGACATTCTTTCACTGGGCTTTTATTTTAAATACTAAACTTCTTGACAAAAACACTAGTTAAGCATGGCTTGTTGGATATGTATGTTATGCCAGTATTTTGACGGTGGTGGATGAAGGCATAGAACAAGTACAGGCTACATTTGTGTTAAGAAAGTTTGTGTGAACATTCATACTTTTAATTATAAGGATAGTTTTCATGTCATATGAGATTTAAAATATTTTTTTTCTTTTAGCTATTAAATGGAAACCACTAGGCTGACATAGCAAGAGAAGCTATTACTTGATTTTATTTTTTAAAGTCATTATGGAGGCTGGCATTGAAACAGCGCTGTTTATTATTTAAAAAAAAATAAATTATTACCACATCCTGTTTCCAGGGATGAATCAAATTGCCCCCACTGTTTTTGAAGTTTTTTCCTGAGTCATCTGGCGAGACTTTCATTTACCTCAAGACTTACATTTTACCACAGCAATTCTGTTCATGCAAAGAAGCAGTACCACAGCGTGGTTTCAAACATTACATCTTTGTATGTTATTTTATAACAACACCCAGAGGCCTTCAATATAGCAAAAAAGTTTCCTTATCAAAGAGCTTAACATCTAATTAAAGACAAGACCCAAGAATGCATCTAACAGTTGCAATAAACAGAAGAGGGAAAGTGAACATCATAAGCAATTAAAAGTCTTTGCAATTAGGTTTCTGTGGTAGGTTGACCCTGGCTGGACACCAGATGGCCACCAAAGCTGCTCTATCACTCCCTGACAAGGCTGGACAGGGGAGAGAATATATAATGAAAGGCTCATGGGTCAAGGTAAGGACAGGGAGAGATCACTCACCAATTACCATCATGGGCAAAATACACTTGACTTGGGGAAATTAGTTTCATTTATTACCAATAAAATCAGAGTAGGGTAATGAGAAATAAAACCAAATCTTAAAACATCTTCCCCCCACACCTCCTTTCTTCCCAGGCACAGCTTCACTCCCAGTTTTCTGTCTCCTCCCACCCAGCAGCGCAGGGGGACAGGGAAAGGCGGTTGCAGTCAGTTCGTCACACATCTTTGCTGCTCCTTCCTCCTTGCCCTTTTTCCCTGCTCCAGCATGGGCTCCCTCCCATGGGAGGCAGGTCTCCATGAACTTCTCCAGCGTGGATCCTTCCCACAGGCTGCAGTTCTTCATGAACTGTTCCAACGTGGGTGCCTTCCATGAGCTGCAGTCTTTCAGGCACAGACTGCTCCAGCATGGGTCCCCCGCGGGATCACAAGTCCTGCCAGCAAACCTGCTCCAGTGTGGGCTCCTCTCTCCATGGGGCCACAGGTCCTTCCAGGAGCCTGCTCCAGCGCAGGCTTCCCACGGGGTCACAGTCTCCTTCAGGCACCTACCTGCTCTGGTGTGGGGTCCTCTCTCCCTGGGCTGCAGGTGGAGATCTGCTCCACCGTGGACCTCCATGGGCTGCAGGGAGACAGCCTGCCTCACCATGGTCTTCCCCACGGGCTGCAGGGGAATCTCTGCTCCGGTGCCTGGAGCACCTCCTCCCTCTCCTTCACCCACCTTGGAGGAGGGTTGTTCTCATATATTCTCACTCCTCTTTTCCAGCTGCTGTTGCACAGCAGATCCCACCCCCGCCCCCACCCCCCCCTTCTTAAATATGTTCTCCCAGAGGCACTACCATGGTCTCTGGTGGGCTCAGCCTTGGCTAGCGGTGGGTCCATCTTGGAGCCGACTGGCATTGGCTCTGTCAGACATGGGGGAAGTTTCTAGCAGCTTCTTACAGAAGCCACCCCTGTAGCCCCCTACTTCTACCAAAACCTTGCCATGCAAACCCAATGCAGTTTCATAATGGGGTTTTGGAGTCCTTTAAGTTTGTGAAATAAAACAATAATAGAATCTCATCTGTTCTAATATAGAATTCGAGATACAAAGTTTAGAAATGGCAAATAATTTTTTGAATTCATAGTGTAAGGGGAAAGCTATACGGGGGAAGTGTTCTATGAATTTCAGTAGTTTTCTACTGAAACAGTTTCTACTCAAACAATCTCTTTAAGGGAGTAAGTCTCTCCAGTGCTCCAAGCTTGGTTGCAGGGTTCACATTCAGCCTTGCTGTGATCCACCTCAATCCTTGGATAGTCTGTACAGTACGGCAGACTGTCAGCCCTTTATAATTATGTTCCTAGTTTCTCAGTTTCCTTTCATCTTTATTGAACGTAATTCTTCTACCATTTTCCTTGTAGCAGAACTGCCCCCTGCGTTGTAGCTTTAATACAAGTATGTGTCTTCATCCTGGAGTTCACTTGCAACTTTGCTATCTGAAGCACTGTGGTGGCTCACTTGGTTCTTTCTGAAAAAGAACTTCTGCTTTAGCTAATGCTGTCATCATTTTTAAATCCACAACCACTAGATTTTATAATTTTTAAGCTGCCAAGCTCTTAACTATCTTGGTTGTAGTAGTTTTATTTCATGCTGTAGGAAATGAAACTGGATCTTTTGATCGTTGAAGAGATTTTTGAGTACAAATATTCAAAAGCAGATAAAAATCACAACAGCCTGTTTTCCCTACCTCCACCCAGTTTCACTATAATTTCAATAGAACTTAATTTTTTTGTTTAGGTAAAACAAATGGTACATAAATGATTATGAGTAAGTTTTGCTCACAGCATGTTTTTTCTTGGATACTGTACTGATGAACTCTTCATCAGTATCCATTCACTGATGCAGTTAGTGGTAGAGATAAGCATATGATCTTGTGCAAAAGATAATATTCTGGTCTTTGTTGCTTTTGCTTGACTATTTTCAGGTTGATTTTTGCTGCTTTTAGATGAGATCACTAAATTAAATTTGTGGGTTTGTTTCTGTATTTTTTTTTCCTCCACTGGAGAGCTGTTTACACGTTTTGCAAATTGACTTGGTCACCTTAATACATCTTCCAAATATGTTTGCAGTAATTTACGTAGCAGACTGAAGTTCCCCTATCTGAAGGTATTCTTTGTGGCTGAGCATGAGGGCATCTATCATAACAGCACAAGTTGGTTGCTCTCTTGCTGTACTTTATCTGCAGTGGATTTGCACTGAACACAAAGTTTATTTCAGGGTTTTCAGTTTAATGTTCAGAGTCCTAGCTAGAATTGCCCTTGGTACCTGATACATTGCTTCTGCTGCTTCTGTGGCACTGCATTCCAGAAGACTCAAAGCTTTCATCCTCTGTTTCAAGGAAGCTTATGTTAATTGAGTGGGATTGTTGGGAATTTTTTTTTTCTTCTTTACCTCGAATGTCAATCTTTTTTTATTGAACTTCAGTTTATTATAACAGTTATAAGGTCTTAATGCAGTCTGAGCCACTTTGGAGATTGGTATTCTTGACTTGGGTTTCACTTAATTGATTTATTCAACTGTGTAAGTTTAACAGGTTTTTTCAACTAGAAGGGGTGGCAAAACTCACCTTTTATTTAAACATGGTTAATGTTCAGTTACTCTGATAATAGACATCATAAATAAAAAAAAATCTCAGAAGTGTTAAAGTAAGCACATTCAAATATTTTCAGTATTAATTGTACTCGCTGTTATCTCTGAAATCTGAAAAATTGGAGCAAATGTCTTGTAATAGACTTTCACACACTGAAATAACAGTATCTTCAAATTCAGGTGAAACTTCGTATGGAGAGATGTTTCTATAGGTTTCAATTTCTTTGGGCTTTTTGAAGCAACCTGCTTTGAGGTTGATGGAGTTAGAGTCTTTTTCTAATTAAAGAAAAAAAAAAAAGCAAACCCAAACAAATAAAAAAAAATATCCCCAATGCTCCCACCAAAATCCCCCACTGTACACCATTTGCCCACCATGTGTTTTCATCACTTGTAATGACATTGTGAAAGAAGAACCAATAATGAAAAGCCTTTAAGTTGTTTCTTTAAATATGTTTCCTGCACGTGTGCTTGTATGCAATTGTGAATTTATTCTTGAAATGACCTGTCTTCGGCTGTTAGGACAGTTAGTAATTGAGTGGCTTCTTTTTGTCCTTTATTGAAAACCTTTGATGGCATTCTTTGCAAGGTTAACTTTGTAAAAGCTGGAATGGTGTTATTTAAATACAATGCCTCTGACTATTTGCTGGAAAATGCACCAAGAAAAAATGCTAAATAATTTTTATAGTGTAATTAGAATATAATTCTATTCATTTGCATGTATTGTATTTTCTTACTAATTTATTAAATTTTGGGGGCTTCCACCTCATATTTTTATGGTTGTTCCATATCTTTCCTATGTCCTTTTAAAGAAAAAAGTGATTTCTTGGGTTTTTTGTTTTGTTTTGGGTTTTGGGGATTTTTTTGTTGGGTTTTTTTTGCTTCAGACAGTGAACCAGTAATCTGTATTTAATGATATGCTTGAAGATTACAAGGAAGAGTAGTCATTGCGGTTATTTTGATCTGCATTAGAATGTCCACAGAATTTAGTTTCAGCATTCATTTGCTATTTATAAATACTTTATATTCACCTTTACTTTTCTGTCTCTTATGAGGAAGCTTCATCCCAGCCAAAGCCAGTGCAGAGAGGAACATCTGACTTTAGAATGTGAATGGGAGTTATTTTTAGAACAATGAAGACAAAACTGGGTTGGTAGGAGGGAGAAAGTTTGTGAGATTAGAAGAATTCTGGTCTTTATTTGTTAGGAGACAGTCTTTTTAAATCACCAGTATGCTTTGTGTGTGCAGGTATGAAAGATTAGGTGACTGATCCAGTTAGAAATGCAACAGAGGACTTTTTTTCTAAGCGGCCAGGTCTTCTGCATCTGTTGTTCAGCCTGCTGACAGCATGGCAGTATAGGATTGCTGGGGCACAGTGGTTGCTGCCATTGTGGAGAGGAACCTAGCAGTGTGCTTTTGACAGTAGGCTGCCAGAGAACAGAGGGACCGGAGAGCATGATGGAGGAACTCGAGAGGCCCTTTCTTTCCACAAATACCCTGCTGAGCTCAAACTTTAGAGCAGTCCTTCAACTGACTGGCTGCTCAGTGCTTCTAACATGTTCCCTTAAAGATAATATATTGTACTTTTCCTGGACAGGATCTCCCTCCCTCTGCTTAGGACTTTGAATGTGTGCTTTTTTTTGCCTTTTTTTTTTTGTGGTAAAGGAAAAGACTTTTATGCTCAACACTTGTTTTTTTTTCTCCTTCTTTCTAAGCATGAATCTTCAAACACAAATGTGGGAATTGAGTCACAAAGTGAGTCCTAACGTGTAACTCTTTGAAAATAGTAGCTTTTTTGGTAATTATTAGAGATGAAAAAGCTGTGCCTGGAATATTATTTTATAGCCTGGGGATTTAAAGTCCATGGCAGATTCCCAAAGATAAAATGGGACTAAATAGTAAGCAACATGACAAATGAATATAGGCTATTACTGGAGACTGGTGTTCTGAGAAGAGAGAAGGAAAGATTAAAATGAAAGAACCAACTTCTAAGGAGACTACTACAAATATTGTGTCAGATAAAGAAATATTAGCTTCTTCGACAGAAAGATATTCTGTTAAGAAATAAGATCTTCTTTTATCTAAAAAAAAAAAACCCACCAAAATTTTTTTTCTTGCCTACCTCTGCCTAATGGTATCTCAGTAAGCAGAAGTGTGCTTTTACTTCAACTACAAATGTTGGGCACTTCTATTTGATAGAGTGAATGCGCAACTGCCAGGCTGCTTGTGCCAGATGAAACTGCAAAGGCTTTGGATTTAACAGGTTGCTGTTGAGAGTGTTATCCTCTGAACACTGGTTGTTTTTCTTCAGAGCTGCTATAGGTATGGTGAAGACTGCCCAACATGCGTAAGGACCAGCAGAAACTGCGTAAGAAGCTGTCATACCCACAATAGACGTATTTGTTAAGGTTCTTACTGGAGAGGAAGACTAAAATGGAAGCAATATTGTCTTTCCTGTCCTTCTGTTATGACTCATGGAAGCTGCTTTTGTGCTCAACCCTTTGATAATCAGTCTGCTTATTTGTCACTATGGTCTTAGAAGCATCCTGCTAAGCACCCACTCTTTTTGAGTTGGCCACAGCTGTTAGAGAAGCTCATAAATCCTGTGTTTTAACTCTTGAAAGGTGAATTTAGTTCATATATCCAGGTTGAGCTGAATTTATTTTTGAATCTGTACTTGCGTACAAAAGGGAAGAGCATGCACAGAACAAGATAAACCAAACAAAATAATTATTGGTGTCCTGGTCTTCCAGCTCAGTTTTCCTTTAGGAATTTAACCAAACAGGTATCTTTAATAGTTGGGAGCTGATTCAGCCCTTTTCCTGGTTGCGTGCTTGCTGCAGGATGGGAACTTTGTTCAGGTTCTTCCCCTCCCACACCCCTGGCCCTGCTGCCATGGAGGCATGCTGCCTTTTAGGCCAGTTACGGGATGATGGCTTCCCTTGATGTATAATTCATTCAGATGAGTTTGGAGGTTTCAGTATATCAACAGCTATTTAAAAAAAAAAAAAAAAAAAAAAAAAAAAAAAAAAAAAGGCAAAACAGCTCCTCCAAAAACCAACAGCAGTGAAATCAAGTTCCAGTGATATTAGCAATGTCAAAAAAAGCTTGCTGGAGCTAAATTTTAAAACCTGTGAGCTTATGCAAGCCACCTTGGTGTTTTGCTTTTACATAATTTGTTCAAGTTTTGACAGTTTTCTAAATTTTGTATTTATTTCACCAGCTGCTCTTTTCATTCCTCTTTTTTTTTATGAACAGAGGAGGATAGATTGAAGCTTAGAGTATGAAAAATGGCTTGCTTAATTGCAAGTTCTTGTTGCTTTTTATCTTTTCTTCAGCTTTTTTTTTTTCAGCTTCCACATTGTGGGTTTCTTCGTATTATGAACCTTGATGGCTCTTGCTCCAGAACCTTGTCCCATTAGAAGGTCTACTGTCCCTCCATAAAGTGGAAAAACAAGTAGGAACTTTTTTCCAAATGCAGGAGTGAGACTGGCAAAACTTCACTAGCAATATGATTGTATTTTTTTTTCATCTTCGTTCTTAAAGTCAGAATATTACTACTAGCTTCTTCCTCACAGCTGTTCGAATACTGAATTTGTTCTTCCTAATCTGTAATTCCACGTAATACTCCTGGTACATTCTGGATCAATAAACCCAGAAAAATTTCTCCAACTATTTTCTTAACCCTGTCACTTGTATATTTTGCTATAACACTGAATCAGGTGCTTGTAACTCCAGAACTATACATATAAAGGGAAGGAGAAGGAAAGGTGCTGTAGTAGTGATATATCATGACTAATAGAGGTGGTTAATGCTTCCTTTCATGTGTGTACCTGGTACAACAGAAGATGTGCCAGGGTTTGGATTAATGCAGAACCGTCAAAGACAGGTATACCATATAAGTTCTTCACATCTGTTTACTGACCTGCTGTTTTGTTAGTAAACAGATGAAAATGTAGCCAGTATCTAGAAATTCTTAGTTGTATCTTCTTGGTGAGTAAAAATAATAAACAAATAAATAAAAAAAAGATTAAGTTTACTACTGTTTTAGGAGAGCAAGAGGGGTGTATTACCTACTGGCAAGAAGCTTGTTTAAAAGCTAATGGATGACTTTTAAGTCAATTAGAAGTTTGTAACTGACTTCAGCAGAGTGCAAATAGCATTCTTTCTGTCTCGATATATGAAATGAACTGTATACTTGGTATACAATATACTGATATACAAATCTAACTGTATTTTTCTAGAACAAACTTATTTCTCCAAATTTTGTGAAGACAAATGTCTACCTCAAGTTTTTTATAATTCTGACTAAATGTCTCTACTAAAATCTAACTATGTAAAAGGTGCTTTCCCCCATCCCACCAGCTATTGATGATTATGAAATAATGAATAACATTTTTATTTTAGCATTGAGGCCTTGGAGTGAGTAGTTAAGTTGGATGCTTTTGGGTGATGCTCTAGAATTCTTAATGGTCATGAAGGGAAAAGGAGTTGGGGAAAAGCCAGGGCTTTTAATTTCAATGTAAATGATCAGGTACCATAATGCTGTATTAGTCTGTATGTTCATTCCCAGAATGTTTATACAGTTTTTGGCTTTTACATATAAGCCTTACATGCTATTGCAAAACAACTACATTTGTATTAAATCTCTCACTGTTATAGTTCTGGATTGAGTAAAACTAATTTGTTGTTCATTTCATGATGTTTCATTTTGCTGAATTGGCTCTGTCGTTTTTAGAATGCCATTGTAACATTGAGACCATCTCAGAGATCTGTTGGTTTAATTCGTAAGTTGCTGATGTGCTGTGAATCTGGCTGGCTCGAAAGGGATGTTAAGAGAATGAGTGCTATTACCTTACTGAGAACCTTTGAGAGGTAAAGAATGGCCTGATTTCCTCTTCTGCAAGGGTTATCATTCTAGCCAGCAGGCAACTTATTAAAACAGACCTGTATAGTACTCAGTGCAAAGATCAAAATTATGGTTGCTATTAATAAGGTTTTCCTTGCTATTTCCAGTCTTCAGCTTGAAAGAATCTAGCCTGTCTTCACTGAGTTACAGAATAATGTAATTCTTGCTATGGATAAACTTCTTGAGGTTACTTTTTTGGTTAATACTTCTAGATTTTATTTTTTCTTTATTTTTATTGTTACAGTTACTCTGTAATTCACAAGACTCAGTGTCATTCATGGAGTTTGAGTTGATGCTACCAGATTCCCTGCAAGAGTCATGATTTTAAAAACAGTCTTAACAAGGGCAGTGCCTTTTGAAAAGCAGAAAAATCTCAAAGTTCAGTGGGTGCTGCCACTGAGCAAGTATTTTTAGCAGTTTCTTTTCAGTCTTTCAGGAGCTTTTGAAGGCAGAAATCTCGAGTATCTACATCTTGTCTAGGGATTCAATGGGTCTAGCTAGTCTGAGTTCACTAATGTGCGGGAGAGAACTGGTTTGAATTACTGCCCTGCTTGAGGAGATGTGGCAAAAGAGCTAGGGCAAAAAGTGTTTGGATATGAATCCATACTACTGCTGCATGCCACTTGTCTTCTTTAGCTCTCCTTTTCATTTCAAGATTAGGTTCTCATAAAGTGCTCTCAGCAGAATTGTGCACAAAGATGGCTCTGGAGCTAGCACAGAAGAGGTGGGTCACTGAAGTGCAGTTTTATTTTGGGAGTCCCCCTCCCTGTATGTGCATCTATATTACCTTTGCTGTCAGTGATGCACTTCGGGGAGAATTTGAGAAACTGGTTTGTACGTTCCTTTGGGCCAGTCGAAGTGTTTCACTAATGGTGAATGAGCATCGGAAAGTGAGTTGACAGGCTTTTACCTTTAGGGAATTACATCTAAATGCTGCTCTAGGTGCCATGCATGCAGGAACACCAGTGTAACAAGCGGATCAGCATTTTGTGGCTCACTTTTAATGAAGTGAAAAGGGAAAACTGCATGGTTGGTGGGGAGAGGAAGATGTGTAGTACTGAATTTCAGAAAGGAAGGTTAGCTGCTTGCAAATCTAACCTTTATTCCCAATTTAAAAAAATAGAATACGTACAGAATGCACTTGCAGAACTCTTAAGAATAGAAAAATAAAAACAGTGGATCACAAGCTGCAGGCTTGTATAGCTTTAGTTTATGAGAAATTTAGAAATTATGAATGAGGGACAGAGGAAACTGCATCTAAATTTCATGTTTAGTTTTTGATACATTATCTCATAAGCTTCTTCACTGTTTTGTCATAGATCCAAAAAGTATTGTGTACACTGTAAAGCAGGAAGACAGTGTATGGTAATAATGTTAGCATATAAGTAATGAATGTTATAACCACAATCTAATTTCTAGAAACATTTGTCAATTAATAACGTTGGGAACTGAAGCAGCAGATTTGGTGATGTTACTGAATAGTGCTAATAGAAAACAGATTATATGTTTTCTGACTGTTCCTTTGTGTCTTGCTTACATTATGGCATTAATGGTTCTTTCAAGGTCTCTGTAGTGGTATTTCTGTCACTCAGCTGCAGCGTGGGGACAGCCAGCTGCGCCTGTGTGCCTGGCACCAGCCTGTTTCAGTAGAAAGCTGAAGCAGCTCAGTGCAGGCTCTGTTCTCACGTTGGTGGGTGCAACTGAGCAGATGCTCCTGCTTCTCCAGGAGCTCATTATTTTAGTTCGTTACTGTAACTAGAAAGCCCGCACAAACAGCACAAAGGCTTTTGTGAGAAGGAGATGCCAAATGAGACAGGAAAAGAGTATATGTAAGGGGAAGAAATGAGTACTTTATACAATTCACAAGTGAAAAAAAAATTTATTAATTAAAACAGTAAATTAAAACACTGAAATAATCCGTTAAGGAGTGGGTAACATTTTAAAAACAAAAACAAACATAAAACCCCCTAAACATACTTTTAATTTGGAAGTCACTGCTTTACTTTCAAAATTTGTTGCCTAAATACTGTGGTTGATTAAAGTTGCTTCTAAAATAACAAACCCCTCAAAATTATCTCCCTGTGTCTTGCTGAGGCTAGTGTCATTGTGATTTCCCTCCACCCTTGAGTCCTTTTTTGTTATGTGTGACTTAGTCAACACAGGGCTTTTGGCCAGCACCCCTAGCTTATAGTGAAATAGCAATGAGACTTCCTGTTGGTGTGAGCTGAACCCAGTATCATTAGGTCACACTCACCCATTACACACAAGTAATTAAATTAATTCACTTCTATTCTGCCCTATATCTTGTTCCTCATGAGTTCGGTGTTCTTGGAGCACTGAACTGTGGAAGTGACGTATTTCCAATTAATGTTGAAGCTATTTTAGCTTTTTTCCCATTTTTGAATGTGGGATGTATGCCTTTAATATGAGGGGAAAAAATGTAGCCTGAGTTAGCAAAACCAAACTTCCGTGTGTCTAGTTTATCGGACTTCTAAGATTATAGGAGATGTGGTGAGCCTAAAACAGACAGACATAAAAACCTTTGTTCTTTTCCTTGTGTATAGTTGCTTGATTTGACAAATTACTTCAGTGTTTGGAAAACATGGAAGAAAACCTTTGAAAACTTTTTTTTTTTGCTCCTCATTACATTTGCATTAAATAACCTGATAATGGAAATAATTTTCTAAATCTGATTGCTAGTCAGTCTAGCAAATAATTTTCCCTTTTTTTTTTTTTAAACAATCACAGAAAATAGTAGTAGAAGAACATTTTCTATCATTTAGTGTTCTTTCTACCTTATCCTTTTTGTTATTACAGTGGACAAATAATAAATTGACTAAACACAATTTGTTTTTATACCTGTCAACATACACAAAACTGGGAACATAAGTAATTATAGGTGTGGTTTTGCTCACTGAGGTAGTTCCCATCAACACTTTTGTTTGTCCTGTAGAAAACAGATGTATGTAAGTTAGTTGTTATTTTAATAGACGTCCTGAGGATGGGATTAAAAGGCCAGCTGTTCTGTCAGATACATGTTCTCAATAGGTTCTGTCCATTATATATGCTGCTAAGCTCTCTTGATCATAAAATTTAGAAGTAAATGAGTTGTCTTTTACAATTGTTAGAAAATATTGGTGTGATGTGTATATATATACCACTGCGCTCTCTTACTAAAATAAAACAGAGTACCAATTACATTGTTTTCTCTTCTTTCCCCAGGAAGCTACTGACTGCCTAGAAATTAAGAAAGGGTGTGAGAAGTCTGGTTGATCAAGGTGGAATTTTTTTTTCCAAAAGCCTTTTTACAATTGCCTTTTGCAAAATCTTTGGACACTCCCCATTGTGCCATGTTTTGTGGCTCTCACTGTAAGAAGAATTTGTCTTGATGAAGATTCCTAACATTGGTAATGTGATGAATAAATTTGAGATCCTTGGGGTTGTAGGTGAAGGTGAGTAGTATCTCAATAAAAAATGAGTTAGAATTTTATGTATATTTGACTTGGTCCTCTTGATGGTAGTAAGTTTTCATTTGCAAAATATTGCTTGTATGCAGATCTTAAGAAACATCAGTTTATTCTCTACAGCTCCTTCTAATTATGTTTTTGGAAGGAGAAGTTTGGAAGAGGAAAGAAAAGGAAGAGAAATGGGACAGTTTTGTGGGTTTGGGGGTTTTGTTTGTTTTTTTTTTTTTTTGAAGTTTACTATATTAATTTCTCTTTAGTGATACTAGTGATACGCAACTTATCAAACTTCTCTGCAAGTATATTCAAAAAAATAATTCCAGCATTTAAAAATCCATTTACTTTCAACCAATTTTTGTAAAACTGTTTCAGTGCACAGAAATTTATTACAGTACCTGTATGTGCAAGTTCTGGATAATAATACTGGGAAAAATATTATTTCTGTAGCCAGGAGGGGACTGAAGACTCTTTTATCTTGCTGCCTTTTTTTTTCTGCTTTGAGGTGTTTATCTCTTTTCTTCTTTGTTTCAGGAGCCTATGGTGTTGTACTTAAATGCAGACACAAGGTAAGTAAATTGCTTTAAGTCAGAGATAAATGGTGGTATTTGGGTGAAACAATGACTTTTGATGAGAACTGAGATGTTACTATGTATGAGATGTGGCAGCTGGGGTGGGCTTTTCCTTGCAGTCAGTTACTCAGTTTTTTAATTGCAATACTGTCAGAGGAAATGGCTACAGCTAGTACCAAACCTCTGGTTTTTGGTGTTTAATATTTGTCTGAAACATCTGAAGTATTACTAATGTTTCATTAATCTCAACTAAGACAGTTTTTAAAGAAAAAAGTTGGTTTGGAATGCAGTTTACACTCAAGCAGTCTTGATTAGAATGTCAAATTAATTGCCAAATGCTGCTGTGTAAGCACTTAACTGTCTTGGGGCTGGGAGGGAGTGGGATCCATGTGGAATTTCTACAGCTATTGGATAAGCAAACTGCAGTAAGAAAGCACTGACTTCTATGTTTGTTGATTTTAATTTGGAAGAGGAAGAGTGAAAAAGGAAAGAAAAAACCCTGTTTCAGACAAAAATGAACCTGGCAACCTGTCTACACTATTTTAACTGTATTGTGAATTGGATGTATCTGAACTTGCTGCTCATCAACAGGGAACTCTGACATGAACTACTTTGTGTCTTTGGAGCTGCAGCGTAGTGACAGAACAAAATAACTTCTACTTCTCTGGAGGAAAACATTTCAGAATCATAGCATGATTCACTTGTAGTTACCTGAGAATATATAGAAGTTTTTGTATGTAGTTCATACCCTTTTCTAGAAAAAGTTACTGCTGTGCAGGGGACCTGCTTTCCTGTGGTAGCTTTTAGCATGTACACAGAAGGACTTGTGCACAGGACATATAGTTATCTTTGGTGTGGCTTACACTACTGACTTAAAAAGGGAAAAAATAAATAAATTAGAACTTGGAAAGATCCTATCTCAAGCTGAAGCCTTGTCGGGCTTGGGGGAGACTATAGCACTCAATAGAATGGCTTTGGTTAATTGGATATTTTTGGATAGTTATGAATAATAATTCAGGGTGAGTAGTTTGAGAGCACCTCAGTAGTGACACTACAGTTTATACTAGGCAGCTCTCTTCTTTATGGAAGGTAGCCTCACCAAGACTCAAGAAGCTTCTCGGATTTCCTGCATTGCTGAGTGGAATTTAAGCTCTGCATGTCTTTAGTCGTGCCCTCATCTAAGAGAGGTCAGTAGTCTAAGAGTATAGTGTAATGGCAGGGTAATCTGTTGTCTGAATTCCTATAAGAATACTTTACAGTATACCAGATGACTGGAAAGGGGAGGCTTGCCTTTAGCAGAGGGAGATGCTTCTTCCTACAGCCTGTGTAAGGGTGCTGAATTGCTTGTGAGGATCTAAATTTTTAGGTAGTCACACCATTTTTTTCTGCAGCTTCAAGCTTAATCGAAACAACTGTATTGAAGTTCTAAAACAAAGTGGTATTTATTAATGCTTCTAGCAAGTGGGTTTACTGAGACCTAGGGTTTCCAGTGTTTGGAGATCTGAAGAAAAGGCAAGGTATGTTGCTATTTTAAGCTTACTGATTTATGATTCTCTCTTAAAACAAGCTGTACCCAGCCTCTAAGAGCAGATGAATTTAGGGGCTGATTTACTAAAAAAGAATAACTATCTAAAAGTTAAACTTTGACACATGTCTTTTCCCATCCTTCCTCTGGCTGTTTGTCATCTTAACTTCTTCCTTTTGCGCCTTGGTAAAATACCTTGAGAGACTTGTCCCCAGCTCTTTTGCAAGGGACTGCACAGATTCAGGGAAGACACATCCTGCTTGTTGCCTAGATATACAAGGTTTGTTAAGAAAACATTTGATAATTGCCACAAGAGTTTAGTTCATGTTTAATTATAGGTATCATAATAAATAGAATTATTTACTAGTTTCTACGTTTTTGATGGATTTAATTGTTTTTTTTCGTGGCTTATTCCTTTTAAATATGGAGGAAGAGTGGCTATAAAGGAAGAGAGTTGGAGGAACAGTATGAATTGGAGCTTGAAGATGTGAAAAGATGTTGCGTGTTTGCTCCAGATTTTCATTTACCTTAAGACAAAAGATGCAAATGATAGACAAATTTTAAGGCTCTGATATTAATCATTGACTAGAATGAACGTGATAGAACTGAAGTTGTACAGAAATGCCCTTCTAATGGGAAGGAGAAGGGAGGAGGAAAAGGGGAGAAGATTCTAATTCCTGTGACATCAAAGATGTTATAAACCAAAGGGGTGGGTTTTATGTGAGGCCTAAAACCAGTCACTGATTAGCTCAAAATGGGAATTTCTACCAAACCATGATAACAAAGATTAAGTATTAAGAAAAGTTACTTGTATATAAAGGAAGAAAAAAATAACATATTGCAGGATGGTATATGTAGTTGTTCTCCTTGATCAAGAGCTGTTTTTGAATACAAATTTCCTACTTGTAAAATACCTTGAGAGAGACTTGTCCCCAGCTCTTTTGCAAGGTACTGCACAGATTGAGGGAAGACACAAAATGAAGATTTAATTCACTTTCATGAAATCTTAACAGAATTACCGGGAAACGCAAGGATATGTGGTTTGTGGGTTTGGTTTTTTTATTTTTTTTCATTCTTTGGCTGCTGATGGGCCTATTATTTTAGTATGGATGAAGAAAGTAAGAAGTTCTTCCACATTATCTGTCTGCAGGTAGCACAGTTGAATTTTGCCTGCATTACATAGTAAGTCTATTTAGTACCACCTAAGAAGTCCAGAAACAGTACAAAAACTAGAGAATGTTGCGGTATTTTTAATTTATGTATGGTATGTACTAGGCCATCCTTGGTCATGTTCCCTCAGCATGTACTGCTTTTTTTTTTTTTTTTTTTTTTCATGCAAAGCTAGCAATTATCTAAAATTTTGAATGTAGAAGTATTTATCTTCATTTTTATAAATAGTGGTAACATGCTAGGATCAAATTCTCAGCTACTGTAAGTCAATGTATCTCCATTGTATTGGTGAGAGGGTAAATTTTGTGTGAAACGAGGAACTGGCCCCAATGGCAACAATTTTCCAACATACAGTCTACTAGTTGTAGCTTTTTGCCCCTGTGCATTTCACTGGCATGTGTATATGGATTTAAACTGGCATGAGGAACAAATACTTTGTCATTATTGTATGTTTTTTTTCTTTGCTAAGGGAATATTATCGGAAAAGCTAAAGTAGCTCCTCTAGAATGACTGTGTTTACATTATTACACAGCATGTTTTTATCACAAATCCTTTATTGCTAATTGTGGTTTGTGCATAAGGATTACTTGTTTATCTGGGTTTTTTTTTCTGATGTGACACTAATACAAATAATGCTGAGATAAAGCAGATCTGATGTTCTGAAGAGCTTTTTCCTTTTTTTTTTTTTAATGAGAGGACTTTTCATAAGGAAGTATGCTGGAGTACATCATGTTTGAAAATACTGGAAATATATTTTATATTCACAGACTATTAAAATACGCTGCCTTGGCTTATTTACCGGATCTTGGCTATGTTTTCTGAAAAGAAAAGCCACTTGAACAGTTCAGCAGTGTCAGAGGTCATGGCTGAGGAAAAGAGTCTTTGCTTATGTTTAAGACTTGTCAAATCTTTGCCCTTTAAATAAAACCACTATTCCTTTTACTTTTCAGTGCGGGCTTGCAGCTTCGTGCAGAGTTATCCTTTGCTAATAGGGACATAGGCACAAGTATTAAAAGGACTCTTGACATCAGATACAAAGCTAATATCCTTGGACAACTGAGACAAGCGAAGACTGCATCTAGGTAGACAAGATGATGACACTGGAACAGGGGGCTATTCATTAGGATGAGGCAGAGCTCACTGCAGGGCCAGGCTGGAGAGGAAGGAGGATTCCTACTAGCAGGCAGTCAAACCATAGCTGTTCCACTAATGCTTTGAAAGCAGTGATTGTTAACTTCTGCTTTAGTTCCTATCTGCAGAGCATGCGTAGTGGTTTGCTTTATTTAACCAGGGTTTTACCAATGTTTGGTTGAATGTTTGAGAAGGATGCAGATAGAAGTCTGTAAAAAAATAAGGTCATTTTCTTTCTTCAGAGCAGGATTTCGTTATTATCCAGTAAGTAAGGAACAGACTGCATCTTAAGAAACGAGCGTGAAACACCTAGATACCAAAAGCTGATCGTTATATAAATAACAAAGTGTGGTAGCTGATGATTTTCCACTTTTAGACCTGCTTGTGTGGAGAGCTGGCAGAAACTTGCAGGAAGAAACACTGAAAATATGCAAAAGGGAAGATGCCTCTATATATATATCCGTATCTATACATTTATGGGTTTTTTTAGGCTAGCTAGGTGTGCAGGAAGATGTGTGGTGATGCAAATTCTCTAAAAGCACAGTAGAAATTTATGAATTCTCCTAGACTTACCCTTTCTTTTGCTATGTGCTGTGTGTTATCAGAGTCCTTGGAGCCTGAGGGGATACAGTTTAACGATTTAGAAATTTAATGCTAGTTGTTCTTATATGTACAACATCTCTGCCAAATAAGGTGTGTTTTCTGGTCTTTCATTTTAGAAGTGTGTCTGGTTTTGGTTGTTCTTTATAGTATGAGATATTTTTAGACCTTTTTCTTCAAGATAAACACTGCTGAATTCCCTTATTAAAAACAAACAAAAGGAAATGTTAGTTTACAGAATTATTTGGCCACTTCAGTGCATTGAAGAATAAGAAGAATAACCTTTTTAATAGGTTTAATACTTCCAGGAAATTTCCTCTTAGCTAGTATTTATTTTTGTCATCTTTGACCCTTCAGTAATACTCTTGTGTTTTATGTGTGTCTCGGAATATCTGAAAGAAATATTTACTGACCTCTTAAAGAAAGGTATAGTTCACTTATTAGAAAATACAATGGATATGTGTATGTAACAGAATCATTAGTTTTCTTTTGGAGTATTCCACCCCTTTCCATGTCTTCTGTCACTAGATCCCCTACTGACCAGCAGGGTCACAGTTTCCTTAGTGTTCCCTTTGAAACTGGTGTTTTTCTGTTCTCCAGGTAACCTATCTCCACTTCTGCACTCTTCACACTATTTGTTTGTGTTTGAGCTCAGTCAGGAATTCCCCATTTACCAATCCTGGCCGACTCAAGAAACTTTTCCCAGATTTCTGCATGTTGGAGTGGACCATTCCTATGCTTTGAGGAATTCATCCTTGTAGGATAACTAGCCCTCCTAGACCCCTTTACCCTTTAGGGCTGTCTCTAAGCATATCCTTGAACAAGGTGAAATCTGTTCTGTTGAAGGTCCAGGGCTGTAATTCTGCTGTGCCTCTTAATCCTTTCAGGTTCTTAAATTCCACTATAAAATGGTGGTTTGCATTAGGAGATGCTGGTCTGTTGCAATCCCAGTAAGAAAGGCACTCATACTCTGTAAAATGTCATTAAAGTGCTATTTATTTGTAGTGTTAGGTTTAGTAAAGTAAAAATGTTACAGGTAATCTTACATCCCTCTAGGTGCCAAGACCCTTGAGTTGTGCAGCATCAAATGGGCCTCTGATTGGGGTGCAGCATAGTGTGCAGACCACGTCTGTAAGAAAGGGCTAACCCCATTTTCATTATTCAAGCTATTACAGGATTTTCTTACAAGAAAACTCTATTAATAATTTCTGCTGTCAAACAGAATGGATGTTCATGTGTGAACTTCTTGCTGTGCATTCAGATTACAGGCAAGGCCACGCAGGCGATGTAACTGCAGATGCTGAGTGGGAGCTGCCTGCAGGCTCCTCTGTTTCAACAAGTTGGCTGAGTTTGTCCTGTGGTCAAGGGATTTCTGCAGCACAGGCCTGGGCTTCCTCAGGTGAACTCTGATTTGGATCACTAACTACTCGGTGTACAGTGGTCTTCAGTCAGGGTGACTACACATTGTCACTGCCTCTTAGATTATCACCAACCTTCACGTTCCTATGGGTTCATTGGTCAGTTGTGTCAAGAAATTGCCTTCTGCATCTTCCGAAAATCTCCTTATTGTCTCCGTCATGCTGTATTACCCTTGCAGCAGGTGTTGGAGTGCTCTAAGTCCTCTGTGAAAAGTGGACTTTATTGTAAGGTTTCCCCTAAGAAGCCTTTATTTTGCTCTCTTGATCAGGTGCTTTGAAGCACATGTCCACCCTAATGTCACCTGTGTTGTTCTGTCTTCTAACCCTCATGCAAAAACTTTTGACTTGTTTCTTACATATTTCAAAGAAAATGTCCATGCATTCAAGCATCCCTTTCCTTTGCAAAAATCTCCTTGCCTTCTTAGCTCATCCTCCTCAAAATATCCTGAGTCTGTTTGTGCTAGTGCTCCAGTCATGCAAGCTATCCCACCACATGTCTTGTAATCCTAATGAGAGCTTCATACTCATAGAAAATGTGGGGTGTCTCTGGTGTTATAAAAATAGAGTTCTGAATTTGCCTGGTAGATGTTAGAATTCCCTCTCCAGCTCATGTATCTGCTGATGTTACTAACATTCTTACTCTTCTCACTGGATATCTGCTAACACTTCTTCTTATGTTGGTGAGTTTCTCTTTAGTGTCAAAATTAAAAGGTAAGCGTACTTGTTTGTAGAAGTTCCATTGATCTTCAGTGTGTTGTGTTTTCAGACATTCTTGCTTTAGATCTGGCTTTCAAGGTTCCTTACCTCTCCAGCGTGTGTTAAGCCACGTGCTTGGACTGAAGAATACAGCCTTCATTGCAGTTTATCTTCAACTTTTTTCTGGTATTATCTGCTGTAGTGATATGGATGCAATTCTTTTTTCTTTTACTTTGGATGTGACTGATTTAACAGTAGTTCCTGTTTGGATGACTGAGAGATGGAATGATGAGTAGATGACAAAATCTGAGTTCCCAAAATGAGCACAGATTGCTGTCTGCATTTTTTCCCCTCGGTGTTATAGTCTTTTGTATGATGGAGGTAGTATGAGCTGATTTCAGATTTTGACTGCTCAGCTAGAGAATAAACTAGCACTGTCTGGTATTTGAATGCCAGAATACTAGCTGTGTTGATCGGAAGTTTCTGGTTCTTGGTGTTTGTATTTCACTAAACTTCTTGTAACGCTGTAAGTTAACGAAAGGTATTTCTGTCTGCTTTTGACACAGAGAGATACGAGGTACAGCATTGTTACTCAACATTTTAATGACTGATCTGAAGGTAAATATGAAAGTACTGCTGTTAAAAGTTGTGGAAAACAAACCATAGTGGTAAGCAATAGAAGGTAATAATGCAGAGCATTTAACATTACGTAGCAAGTGATTCAATTCAGGCAAAGCCCATTTTAAATGTTTGTATTTCTTCATATACATTTGACTTTCAAAATCAGAACCTTTCAGCAAAATTTGAATTATGTTAGGAGCATTTTGAGCACTCAGTTTTATCATTTCAGAGTAAAGCTGAGAGCTGAGTAATGTATAGACTTTTTCCAGTCTACTACCCTGATATACACAAGAATTGTCATTTTGAGTCAGATGAGTTGAGGTATTTCAGTACCTTAAAAGTGACTTTGTTAGATGTAAACAACGGATTAAGAACAGGGCAGGTATGTTTTGATAACTCCCCACAGTATTCACAGTCTCTTAATTGGTACAATGCTACTCGAGCGTCATTATCACCAGACTATTCTACCACAGATTATGCCAGCAGTGTATTTTTTTTATTACCTTATCCTGTGCCTAAAGCCATCTGTCCTTTAAGTCTTCTACTTGCCTGTGGATACTGTTTAAAATATTAACTGGTGTTTCTGTGTAGTGTGTAAAGTATTCTGTCCTTGTGCATTTTTTTATATATCATCAATTTACATATAACTATCCTTCACCTAAAACCAGGTAAAAAGTACACTGCCAAATCCTACTGATTTATGTCTTAGGAAGTCACATATTCTCTCATTATTACTATTTCTGTCTCATTGATGCCTCCATTTGGTTACATCCTCAGATTTTTTGCTGATCTTTTTCTTTGATTTTGGTATGTAATTAAAAGCAGCATTGCTAATTTTCTCTACTATTCAAATGTATTTTGGCTCTGTGGTGAGATTTTTGTTTTTAATCATGGCTGAAGGCAAATCTCTGTGCACATACCATTTTCTTTCAGTAATGGCAGTTTAGCTGTGGAGAATTATTGCATTTAATGCTGTTGTTCCTCAGGCTAAAGCATCGACTCACTGATGTGTTTTTGTGCCAAAATTTGTGTGAAATACATACAGTGAATATGAGACCTGTATTGATCTTCCAAAGTAAATAGTGTGTGCCAGTAGTAAATGTTTGCAGTAGTCAGAGTTGAGATCTGTCTTGAGTATTATGTGAGGAAAATAGAGCTATTAGGCATGCTGTAGTGCTGAAAATCATATTAACTCTTTAATAACCATTTGCTTCAACTTCACCATTAGGGAATGAGTAACCTTTTGAATTCCTTACAGAACTGTGGTTTGAAATATTAGGTATATAGTTTTTCTTTCATGGGCTTCCATTCTCTGCTTCCATGGCATTCCCTTGAATGCAGCAGTGAGAGGTGAGCTTGATTAGTGCTAATTTACTTCATTTATCACTTTCCTATACGTATATATAAATGACATACAATGAACATCTATAACTGCTTGCTATGCAGGGTAGATGATAATGTGATATTGAAAGTTTCTAAACTTTCATTTTTCCGTGGTGCATTGTGGCATTTGCCTGTACCTGAACCTGAGCCTCTTCCATCATCGTCTTAGCTCCCTGTGGCAGGGGCAAACAGACAATCAGATTAGCACTATATTTATATGTTTTAAATGCCATTGATGTCAGTGAAGTCCTGATGTATATTAAAGGAAATAGAACGTTCATGTGTGTACTATTACTGCTGCAAAGATCAGATAGTTGTGCAGAATGGAGGGTAGAAACTGAGTTGCTGAGATCCCACAGGTTGAGAAGACAGCTGACTATTCAGCATCTCCTCCCCTCCCATCCCAAGGTGGGCTATAATATTCTCTGTGTTGCAAGCTTGCTGTCATTTATTTCTTTTCCTCAAAGTCTTATTCCCAAATCTCTCTCTTTCTGCAATTTCCCCCCCCCCCCCCCAAAAAAAAAACCCCAGTTGTTTCATGAGGTATCTCTTAATAAAAACCATTAAAGCTCTAATTTTGAGGAAGCTATCCAACTCTAAAATGACTTACCTGCTCCAGTGGAAAAAAAAAAGTTAGATCTCTGTTTGGTGTTGTCCCAGTTTCCTAGAAGTATGAGTCTGGGGATTAACTGAAGTAAACATTTGTTTTTCACACTTCTAAGGCTATCTAGGATGAGAGGATAAAGTTGGGTAGTCCCAGGTGTCCTTTTGATTGCTTTTCTTGCATTATGTTTTCTTCTGTCTGTTACTTCTGCTATAGATTGCTAAGGTATGCTGTATTTCAAGGATTTTTAAATTTGTTTTTATATGAACCCTTGCTATCTTTTTCAGTCACATACAATTTCTTTAAGAGGACCTGAGCAGGTAGTACAAAGTAGGCATGAAAACAAATGTATTAAATATAATGGTTTTCGTTTATTCACATTGGTCGGTCTGTCTGTAGCTGTATCAATGGAATGGTGCTGCTTTGATATCTACAGTTGTTTTGTTTCCTTTTGAGTCTTCCATGACAATCCAGACTGCTGTGTGAAGCGTCCCTTGTAGGATACTCCATTCCTTTACGTCCTTCTTTTTACTTGTCATGTTATGAACCCTGCTCAGATGCGGGTGGTATTCAGTGTTTAAAATTGGCAGTCCCTCCCTCCCTTTCTCCCCAAAGGCTAATTTAGAAATGGAATGTGCAGGGGAAAGGTGAGAGAGTACTTTCAGTGGGGAGAAACTAATTTGCTGCGGAAGGGGATACTAAGTTTGGGGTTTTTTCAGGTGTGTTGAAGTTAAAGCAGTAAAGTGTGAGGGTGTTACTTTCAGGGTCACGAATTAGGAGGGCTTAGGTTGGCTTGGCAGCTGTAACGTTGGGTAACGGAATTCCATGCAGCACAAAGCTGGGATGCAGAGACCTGATGCTGCAGAAGATCTCCCAAAACAGGAAGGGGGGGGAGGGGGGGAAGAAACAGGTCATCACCCTTAGACTCCAGTAATGCAGGTAACTGAAGGAGGCATAGAAGCCCGAGTTAAAAATAACAAGAGTGGTTCATCTTACCTTGGGAAGCATATGAGAAATGTATTACTGATGGTTTTCAGTTTACATTAAGTCAAAGATAAGTAATTTGTTACAGTCACAGTACCTCATATCAGTGTTTCTTTCAGTCATACAGCTTCTTCCAGTTTGTCATACTAATGGCTCCAGACTAACCAGACATCTGTTGTGCTTTTTCTTTTGTTTCTTAAAGAAACTGTGTTTCTTCCTGATAGTCAAATCTGTACCCATTGCAGGAATTCATGCAACATATTATGTAAAAGACTGAGGGGTTACTGCTTATGCTGCAAGTAACACTTTTCCTTGGAATGTTGCCATAAATAAACATGTTCCTTAGTAGTTGCTGCATACTTCCACCTGCAAATGGATTATATATCATTACACTTGTAATAAGACAGGAATCATATTCAGACTTGCAGCAGTGTGTTCTGTGGCTGCCCCTAATGGCTCTTAATTGCAAACAGCTTGTAGTGCTATACTCACTCTAATGCACTTGTAAGTGAAATCTTATTTTTAAGTGTAGATGTGATGAGCACACAAAGCAAGACTATCCATACAAATTATTCTTTCTTGCAAAAAGTTGAAAATGTTATGCTGAAAATTAAAGTTTAACAACATGACTACAGTACAGTATTTCTTAGAAGCAGCAGCAGAAGAAATTGAAATAGATGAGGATTTGAGACCTGATGTGTAGGGTCTTGGATCATTAGGAAAGTAGTGGTGCAGGCTAGGGAATTTATAGTTAATGCAAATTAATATATGGGAGAAGGAACAGCATATGGCTAATTATAAGACTACATCTGTAGCAGTATGAACTTGCTTGAATATTGGATTACAGTCTAGTCTTCTCATCAAATTGCAAATTACTGTGTAGCATAATTGATGCAAAGAAAATTGTATTTCTAGATTTTAGGCTAATTGTTTTCCTGCAAGGGATTCTTGTGGACTTCTTGAACTTTCATAGGACATATGAGCAACTCTTAAGAGCACTAGTTAATCACTGATCTCTGGATGCTCCATGTATTTAAATAAAGGCTGGTGAAATAGAGCACAGTTCAGTGTCTGAGAAGATCATTAATGCAGATTTTTAAGTGTACCATGGTAAAAATGGATCTGGATCATCTAGTTGGCTTTCAAAATTATTTGTAGAAGCCAAGTTGATCTAAAATGTTACTACAGTAAAGTGTCTTGAATATACCAATTACATTAATTTATTTTCTTAATTGGTTTTGTGAATTTAAAGCCTTTTTTTAAGCCAGGAGTCCTGGAGAAGGAACATTTAGCAGTGTAGGTAAAACATTGACAATAATAGTGAAAACTTTCCCAGCATTTCACTTTATCTGAAAGTTATAGGCTCTTGTGGCACACATATTTTTTCATCAGTAAGGATTACAGTATGTTTTAAAATAGTAACTTGTCCTTCTGAATGTCCTGGTTAAAGTAATTAAGTTTTCCATGATTACTCAGTTCTATGTAACTCCTAATTGGTGTAATGCCCTCCTAAAAATATAGAAAACTTTCTATTCTTTTTTAATAAAAATTCCTGGAATATGTAACTTCTTTTCAAGTATAGCAGTGTTTACTTCTCATTCAAAACCTGGGTAACAATAAATGGGGAAAAAAGGAAAGTAGTTTCTATTTATAATATTACAGCTGTTTGAAATGTGTACAAATGTGTAAAATTTCATGGAAAGAACTTAATAATTTCACTTACTGTGTGTGGTGTTTGATCTCAGCTAAAAGCTTAAGGGACTAAACAAGCCTGGCATCAGAGTATGGTGATCAAGAAATTTTGGATACAGTGGGAGGCCAGGCTGAGCTCTGGAACAGAGGCCGTTTTGTTAATACTGCATAGTGCTCAGTCTTTCTTCAGCTGATAGCAATTGTTACAGGTTTGCACAGAAGTGGAAGCATTCTTTATGCTCTCTATCCCTTATACATATATTACAATTCTGAAACTCTCCCAAACACGTACTTCTGGTTTGCTATATTTAGCTGCACCTGACAATAAAGCTCAAGGAGTCTGCTGCTTGCTTTTGATAAAGAATTGTCCAATTGCATACTAGCTTCTCCTGTTATAAAGGGTATCTATTTAAGCTTCTAGTTTAATAGGAAAACCAAAACACCCTCTGGATTTATAAAGTAATTGCACTTTTATTATATTATCCCTGAATTATTTTAGCTTAGATTGCTTAATTAGCCCAATCTTCATGCAAGTCACTTTTAAATCCTAACACGTTAAAACATAATGGCTTAACTTTGCCCATTATGAAAAATCACCCACTTCATGGAATTCTATTTTCGTTTTTTCCAGATGTGTAGCAATGTAATGATTTGTTTCTGAACAGCACAGGTAGATTTGTTGGAAACAGATACCAACATTGTTGTGCTGTTTATAATTGCTTGTGCCTTAAAAAACTTTGATAAAGCATCTTCTATTTCTTCCTCCATGTAAATACTAATTTCTGTAGAGTTCTGCAGCATGGAAAGATAAGTATAACAAAATTCAGTGTAAGTCTTACGGAAGGGGAAGGTGAGTAAATGCTTGCAGGATCTTGAAGTGAAATGATTGTACCAACTGATACCCATTCTTTCATGGTTTCATTCGCTTCTACCCTCATACCCACACTCCTAGAAGTATAAAGGTGTATATGTGCCCACATGGGCAGTATCTGATTTGGGCAGTATCTCCAATGTGCCCGATGGAGGACAAGGGTAAGTAGCTGTAAGGTCCCCACTGCATCTCTGGAGTGCTTCATGGTAGTGATGACAGACTAGTTCTTACATCTTTTGTATATATTTTATGTTTAGAAGTTGTCCGTTGTTATGGGATGTTCCTTAGCCTCAATCTTGCTTACTTCAATTTCCATGAGTCTGTTACCTGGTTTTTCTTGTTTAGGGTTTGTGTTTGAAATGTTTGTCTATAATCTGTTTCCCTGATGGGCTAACAGGAGAAAGGCTGGTGTATGTTACAAGCTGCAACCTTGTTGCCGTCCTGTTGTTAGGATGCAGGGTCTGCTGCTGAGTCAGCTGTGCTGCAACCTTCTGGGCTTTGCTTAGTTTTTATCAATTTTACTATGGGAGCATCATCCTGGGAACAGTTTTGTGTTATCACTAAAAATTATTCTTGAAACCTTGTTGTGAAGTTTCTTCTCGTGCTTGTGCATGCTTGTATGCATATAATATGCCTCCTCCAATATCCTATTCATACTTACCCTGATCTGTTACATACTTCTGCAGCAGAACCAAGGTGCACAAATGCATGTGTTCTCTGAAGTTTGTTGTTAACTCTGTTCTTAGTTCTTAGTATAGAATTGTGTTGCCTTATTGAAAAACTAAGTATTAGTTGACCTTTGATGCTTTGAGGGAGAAAACTTAGTTTGGGTGCTGCTATATCTCCTAATCATTCAGTCCACAAACAGTCTTTATAATATTGAAGAGAACTCCTTCCCAAATGTGTGTTATGAAGCATGTTTTTACATACGGTTCTAATAACAGAAAATTACCACAGATTCTTAAACTTAACCTTGGCTGGACAAGGTTACCATGATTATCAATTTTCCTTTTGGCTTTAGAGAGACTTTTTTTTAAATTGTGAGCTTTTCAGGTATAACAGAGGTGGGTAACATTTATAAGTGTAATCATGCACTGAGGTGTGGAAAGATAAAATTCCATAGGACTGAAAAAATTTGGTTGGCTGGTTACACCTACCTCTTCTTTTGACAGTACACATCTTGACCGGGAGGCAAGCTATCTTCTTGAAATCAATTAACATTTCCAACAGAGATGGAGTAATGCCATGTTTATGCACAGAAATATGTTAGAGGCAATGCCATCTGCAGAGTAAAGCTGAGTAGCTGCTTCTTCTACAGCATCAAATTTCCTGTGACTGTTTGTGTGAAAAATTCATCCAAGTGGTGTTTACCCTTTTTTTTTCCCCTCAAAGCATCAGCTAGTGAAGAATGGTGTTAAGAAATGTATACAAGATAGTATCTGGTGGAATTGCAGCTTGGGCTCTGAACCTGCTCTGATTTTTTAAGTCTTTCATGCTTCGACTGCTATAAATGTTGCTGTAGTGCTAAGGATTTGAACCTATTTGGGGAGCAAAAGAGAATCAGTAGGAACTTCACTAGTGACCTTTAGGAAAACTTGAGAGAAGCCAAAGAACATCTATCCCATGGACTCTAGCAGGTTGGTTTGTTTTTTAAAAAAAAGGTGGTGGTATTTCTATTTAGAAGTTCTGGGATGTAGTGCCCTTTTCATCCACATTCCCCAGATCACATAAAATAGAGACTGCAAGCCAGATCTCTCAGATTATGTCAGTATCAGGGAAGCAATGCAAATCAAGGGAGATCAGCCTGTCTATAGTATTTCTCACTTTCTATTCGCTATGGTTTTCAATGAAATTGGTATTTTTAAATTCATATTACTGAAGACTAGCTTCTGTTGCTTGACTAACATCCTTTCAGTTGCACATGTGTACATGTACAGAGCCATGCACGAGTGTATACACACACACTTGTTTAGTTAATGAGTTAGTGGAAGAGCAAGTGATCTCTTCTGGTTCGTTTTAGAAACTGATACTAGCCCATTCCTTCTGCTGCCTCTTAGCAGGTTTTTATGTGTACTAGTAAGCACACTGTTATGCTGGTCCTTTTTATTTTTATTAATATTAGGAGAACTGAACACTTGTGCCTCAATATGAAATACAAATGGCAATGTTTCTGTTGTTTTATCAAAGTATTCAGCAGGAATGTACAAGTCTTTAACCAAAATCTGGATAAAAAATTTCACAACTGAAGTCTTTTGATTATATTTTCTCAGTTTTCACTTCTGTTTGTCTGAAGATCATGTTTGAGGAACTTTCTGAAAAAATCATCCTCATTACAAAAGCATCTAGTGCTTTTTCTCTGAATATGTTTGCATGAAGGCAGGCAATCTTTTACCACTTCTGAGCTATCTAACAAAAAAAAAAAAAAAAAAAAAAAAAAAAAGACATTAAAATGAAGGGTCTATTTAATTTTGGTAGCTCTGTTTCTACAGTAAACAATAAGTCCCAGAATTTTTCGATGGGAGAACATGCCTTTTCTGAAAATATCTGGGTAAGAGTCAAGTTATGAGGGCATAGTTTATTCTTGCAAAGAATAAATCTGTGGAAAGACAAAAGTAAAGGAATAATTAGGTCCAGGGATCTTTTGTCAGTGGATTTGTTTGGGTTTTTTCTCTTGATTATTAGGTTAGGGTAGGTTAACAATTAACATTCTGCAATGCCACCTTTTTCTTTTTTGAAGAAGTGGTGAGAGTTGACTATTCACACTGTACTACCTGAATGAAACCTGTGTGAGGAGACTGATTCTTTTTTTTTTTTTTTTTTTTTTTTTTCAGTGAGGATCTTAACTGGATTTAGGGTAATTAATGATTCACTTGTTAACATTCTTTTATATTACTCATCACACCCAGAGCTTTGGCTATATAATCTTACGTTGTAAAGTTGTTTAAAAAAATAAAAATAAATTCACATCCAGAATCGTGTTATAATGAAACCAGGTCAGATGTAGTACATTCAAGCACAAATGCTATTCAACAAACTGCTGTTAGATCTATTGTTTACACTCTGTACCAGCAGAAGGCTTGCTACTCTATCAGTTTACAAAGGACAGAAAGCAACATTACTCTGAAGAAGCTTTGTTTTTCATATCTGAATCTAGTTTAGACCAAGTACTGCAATGAAGCTCCAAGCTCACTTGTACAGTTTTAGCTGTTGGATTTTTCCAGTAATCTTAAATGTTTTGTATCCCCCTAATCAAATCTGAAGTAACACTATTGTTACTAAATATTAATGAGTAATTCTACTAAGTAAAAGATTTTAAACCTTTAGTCCACAAAGATTCCTAAAGCTTTTCCGATTGTTACTTTATCTTTCACTTCCATTTAAATTAATCTTTTAGTGCCTTGAAACTGAGAGAAATACAGCTCTAGGAGATCAATATATAACATACATTCTAAATCCATATTTTTCTTATGACAACCTCTCATGTTAATCATTGTGCTCGTACTCAGGGATCTTATCTGAAACATTCTGCTGCAAGCTTAACAGAAGGAAAGGAACTACTTCTAATGGGGCCTTCTTTCCAAGTCATTTAAAGCTTTATTGATCTCAGGTAGTACCTTCACTTATACCAGGAAAGGGAAATGCAAAGCTCATAGCAGAGATATTTACAGCTTCATGAAGATGCTCACTAGAGAACATGTACTTTATTCTCTAATGTGCAGGTTAAAGAAGGATTAGCTTCAGAAATTCTGGTCTTACTGTTAGCTATGCCAGATTGCTTTGTGGGATGTGAGAATTGATGCTGCACAGTTACGTTGGCAATGGAGATGTTCTTGCTTCAGTAGCACAGTTGGGAATACGTTATTTGTGTTTCTAGCATGTGTATTACAAATGCAATCCAATGGACTGTGATGATACTGGATGTAGCAGTGGAGCTCAAAGAATACTGATACAGAGACGTTAATATCTCTTAAGTTACTAATGTTGATCATTTTTTCTGAAATCTACCTTAAAAACACATACATGCATATAAGTTTCTGCATGCACGAAAAAATAAAACATACAGAGAAAAGAGTTGCAAAGTAACTTGGGTGGACTTAATCTCACCCACTGTTTCAGTGCGTAGGCCTTGCAAAACCCATCTCCCTAGTTTATATAAATTGAGAGAGTGCAACATCTGAAAAGCAATTCTTACCATCTGGAAATGCTTAAAATCAGTAACCTCCTGGCTGAATCTTCTCTCCCTCACCTGCTTTTACTAGCTGTGGGGAAAGTCTTGATGATGCACATTGGATATATAACTCTTAGCTGGTTAAAGCTAAATGAGATGGACTCTACCTTAGGAAATATTTGAGGTTTTCTGTAGATTTATTGAGTCTTTTTAAACACAGAATATATTCTCAGTTTAAATTTAGCTTTGGAGATTGCTGTTTCTTATTTTAGACCTGGAGAAAGGCTTCAGTTTCTTTTGCGTGTACCAGTAGTTCTAATAAAAGAATGCTACCTTTTCACCTCAAATACTGCTTATATACACTGTGATAAACTTACTTTTTTGCACATAGTTTTCTAGACTTCTCAAATACAAAATTCATCATATAACACCATATGGATACCCACGCAGTTGTCACACAGCTGTCAGCTTCTAGTATTTGAGATGGTGTAGCTAGTAACCTGTTGCCTTCATCCCCCGTGCATACCAGAATGCTGTGGAGTGAGGCTGTTCTGTGCTTTTAGTGAGTTTGCAGCTATTTCTGAATTCTTACCATTCTTCTGCTTTCAGTAAAATTGGGTTCCAGTAAAATTTTAGATGTTCACAGATTCATTTGCTTATTTGTTAGGCTGTTTTTAATACTAACTTCTGAGTCCAGGTGCCTTATCCCAGTTCTGTCATCCAATCTGTTTTCAGCCTGCACTTGTCTGGCCTCTTTTTCTAGTCTTTTTATTGTATGTATTCTCTGGCCCTCAGCTCTTCATTCTGCACTTTTTTATCCTCTCCCCCCACATACTGTTTCCAGTGTTTGGGACAATAAACTTGGTGAGATCAAGACACTGTTTTCCTTCCCCTTTTTACAAGAAGTGTTCATTTTTCATGTTTGGGCAAGCTTTCACGGTGAACCTAAATTTTGCATGGTATCTTTTTTTCCTGGCTCAAAAGCGCATGTGTGTGTGCGAGATCTAAAAGTGGGATGTGTTAGATAGTCTTATTGGTAGGGGCAGTTTTTGTTAGAATAGCTTTTTTTAATCTTCCTGGAACTTATGTGGTGTTTAGACTTCTTTCTCTTTTTTTTGAGATATAAGGGAAGATATACTGATCTAGTCATGAATCTTTGGATGCTGCAGAAACTGCCTGAAATAAGTCCACAAACTCTCTTCCTCAATTTAGCTCCCAAACTGAAATTTCTTCTGTAGCAATGCTATTTTTATGAAGACTTAGCTGCTGTTTCTTCTTCATCTATTAGTAGTAACAGAAGTCTTCCTTGGGTGTAGATTCCTTTATTTTCTCATGTGCCTTCTGCTTCTCAAGTTAAATTACAGTGCAACTGGTGTAGAGGCAGCCCTCCTGTTCCTCTGACCTCTGCAACAGTGATCAGTAAAACCCGTATGTGTTTGAGGTATGAATCTTGCCTGCTGTCTTTTCTTTAAGCAGTTTGGACCGAATTTTAATCCTTAATGCTATTCTATAAAGAAGAGAAAACCTCTAAAAGGAATGCAATTTTAAATGCTTGGTAGAGCAAAATGGCAGTTTTCTTAAGA
Organism: Astur gentilis; assembly: GCF_929443795.1. Lineage (NCBI taxonomy): Eukaryota > Metazoa > Chordata > Aves > Accipitriformes > Accipitridae > Astur > Astur gentilis. Next base: position 20,648,538 of record NC_064911.1, on the reverse strand, counting down.
GGCAAGAATTTATCTCTTATTATCCAAAGAATGCACTGCCTGTATAATTCCAGAGAAGAAAAGCCTTTCTTTCTCTGCAAACCTGAATGTAGAAACTTTGAGAAGAAGCAAAGGTATCCACTGAAACACATATCAATATACAGACTGGAAAAAACTTTTTAAAAATACCTAAATTGAAGGGGAAGTAGGAAAGAGCATTGATTCAGGATTCTGCAGAGCATCTATCAGGCTGGTAGGGAAGGAGTCAGAAGGGAGGAGAACTGATCAATAAAACATCAGGAAAAATGATCCTGCTCTATTATAATGCTAAAACAATTAAAAAAATTGAGGACAAGAAGATAATCCCAACTTGCACCTATAGAGCTTTCCCTGTTAGAAGATTTGATAAGAGCATAATGTCAGCAAAAATATCCCTTGAGGGGGGGAAAAAAAACCCCAACTAGAGAGCAAAAAGATGGGTTTCTTGTAAATGCCACAAAATCTTTAGGAGAAAAAGAAAAAATATTTTCTCCATAATATTGTTGTCTAATGGAAGAAGTAGCTAAAGAACTGAGGCTAGAAAATACAGGTGGCATTTCCTGTTCAAATTTATCATCCCTTCCCTAGAGAAAAACACAAAAATGTTATCATTAAAGATCTGGAAGAAGTGAAAGGGATGTTTATGAGCCTTAGTGCTACTTGAGGAGAAAGGAGATAGCTTATTGCAGAGAGGACGTGGAATGGCAGATTCTTAGGGTTGATGTAGACATCTATGAAATGTTCCATAGCCAAACCTCTCAACAAGCTGAGACCAGATTACCAAAGGTATTGGTTACATTCAGTAACACCTTTTACCTACTAAATTGCACAGACAAGACAGTGTTACACTATTTTGCAAGCCCAAAATGGGGAAAAAAAACAATTTTCAGTTTAAAACTTTTTTTTTAATTGGGAACACTAAACATAAAACCTCTCGTCTTTAGGATTTTAGACAAGAACAACATTGTAGCTTGGGCTTTCCCCCAGATGTGGAAAGCTTATAATTACTAAAATATACTGTCTTTCACATTAATGTATTAAAACCAAAAATAACCTCAACCATGGCTCTTGCTTCTGCTCCAGAGCAGATCTGGAATGGCTGTTTGGTATCTGAATAGACGATTACCACCTAGTGGTTTAAGGCACACTCCAGAATACAGAGGAGCTGTTGCTGCCATTTGTGCATGAGAGGGAAAGTTAAAGTTGGGGCAAACCTTGTGTGTAAGTCTGCAGTGTGGAAATGACAGTAGCTGCTGCTATTTTTTTTTTTTCCTTCAGCACCAAGATAGACAATTTTTTTTTCTAAAATAATGGTAAACTGAGCAAACTAAGCTTGGGAAATTCTATTCTAGCTTGCACTCTAAAATGAAAATTTACTTAGTATTTAAAAATTATTAAAATAGAATTAATACTGGAGCTTATATGATGGATGGATACAAGTGCTTTAGGGAAGGTGGGCTCAAAAGATAGAGGGGTGAGGTTTCCTTTTGTGTGAAGGAGTATCTCAGATACATGGAGGTCTTTTCTGAGGTGGATGACAGTCTGGTTGAGAGCCAGAATGGTTCAGAATTAGCGGTGAGACCAGAAACTGTGGCATTAGGGACGTTGTTGTAGACCACCTGATCAGGGTGAAGAAGTAGACAAAGCCTTTAAACAGATGACAAAGTTTCTGAATCTCAGACCCTGGTTTTCATGGGGGACTTTAACTTGCCTGGTGTCTGCTGGAAGGGCAACATGGGGGGATGTAAGTGGTCCCAGAGATTTATGGAGGATATCGGGGAAAATTGCTTGACACATGTGCTAGAAGGGTCGGCCAGATTATTCTTATAATTGGCTACAATGGATGTGAAATAGTGGAGCTCAAGATCATTAATACATTGAGAGGGGAAAAAAGTAACAGAATACAGGCCTTAAACAGAGAGTACGCAAGAAACTGGTGGGTGGAGAGCTCATGAGAGGCAGCTCTAAAAGGCAAGGGAAAGCTGGCAGTCCTTTAAGAACAACACCCTTCAAGCACAAGAATGGGCCCATCTCAGTGCTTAGAAAAGCAAGTAGACTTCTCAGGAGACTGACTTGGTTAAGCAGGGAATTCATGGTGGAGGTCCAGTGAAAAAAACCTTGTATACAGGAGGTAGAAGCACACATAGGCTGCAAAGGAGGAATTTGGAAGCATTGCTTGGGTGGATCTGCATAGTGTCAGGAAAGCTAGAGCTCAGCAGGAGCCGAGACTTGCAATGGCAGTACAAAGGGCTTCTATTCCTACTTTGGTAGTGAAAAAGCTGAACAAGGGAAGTGTGGGCCCATTGCTGAGTGGGGCAGCCAATTTAGTGACAGCAGAGCCAGATAAAGTCTGAGGTGCTAAGTGCCGCTTTTGCCTTGGTTTTCACCAGCAAAGTCTCCCAGGTCTCTATGCTTAGTGAAAGGGCTGAGGAAGAAGATGAATTACCAGCAACTCAGCCCATACAGCTTAATGGGACCAGATGGGCAGCATCCAAAGGTACTCAGTCCTTGCAGCAGGACAGGGTTTGATTGTCTTTTGAAAGGTGATGGAGACTTTTGAGTGAGGTACTTGATGAAAAGAGAAGGGACCAACTTTTTTTTTTTTTTTAATTAAAAGAAACAAACAAACAAAACCCCATTCCAGCCAATATTACCCGTGATTGTAAAATCCAAATGTGATTTCCGTGCATTTCCCATACATGCTTAAACTGAATATGTGCTTTGATTTGATTTTCTTTTCATGTGCTGGTAGACCTGGAAAGATGGTATGATTAAGATACAAATTTAGGTATGTATGTGTGCACCTGTACAAGTGTCTAAATTCCCTCTATAGTCAATGGAAATCTAGTCAAGGAATAGAGGGAAGTTAAATTCATGCTTCTTTGGGGACGAAAGGTGCATTTCAGTTGCCTAAAGATAAGCTCCTACTGCTATTGGCAATACCTGGGAAGCTATGCCTTACCTCTAGCTTCTGCTCTAGGAGGTATGCATCTCTGTAAGTCCCCTGTAATTTCTGCCAGTACCATGTGAGTGTTGTAGATACCTAGGGAATCTTGAACACTACTAGATGCCTATGTTTAAGCTACTGAATCATGTCTTGAGTGACTGGTCAACTTAGAGCTCTCCAGCTCTGTTTGTTGTAGTAGAAGCTTGAACAGACAACTCACATGCAGGGATCTGAATTTAAATAAGATATCTCAATCTGAAACTGAATTCCACCTGAAGAGTTTTGGCCTCAGGAACCTGCTTGACAAGTTTGCCTTTGGCTTGTAGTAAATCTTGTTTTACAGATTAAAGAAAACACTATTGACTCTTGATAAGAAAAAAGAGAAAAATTTAAATTGTGAAAGTACCAGATAAATTCTATCAATTGCAGAACTAAAGCTTGAACTGTGATGAACTTCAAAAGTTTAGCTAATCACTGAAACAATTTTGATGCTCAAAGTTGGAATAATACTGAAGACTTTGGTACTGATGCATGTTTAAAAAAAAAAAAAGAACAAAAGAAACATTTTCCAATAAGTTCTACCTCCTCTTGAGTTACAAAGTACCCAGGGAAGGAGCATTACATTAGTAATAACAAAGAATTAAGAAATGCAATGTAATTATAAATGCCTTGCTGACATCTGCATTTGTGGAGTCAACAGTATCTTAAAGGAAGCCATAAAGGTAGTACAGGTTGCCTTCCTGCTTTTTCCACTTTCTTATCACTTGTATTCCAAGTGTCAAGATTATGCTATAAGAAGTAATTAAATACTGCTGGTATCTGCCCAATGCAGTATTATGCTATTTATAAATAGCTTGATTTTTTTTATTCCACAAATGTTCACAATTTCCAGTGTTAACAGAGAAAAAAAACAACAAATAGAACTGGAAGAGGACTGAGGTCTGAAGCTGAAATGACTATTATTGGCATTTCAGTATCAGAAAAATTTTATAGCCATTTGCTGAATTTGGATTCTGTTTTACATCTAGGTTTGTGATTAAACAATACTGTCAAATTGTAAAATGATACAGATTAGTGCCATAACAGGATGAAATGAAGGCCAGATTATTAAAAAATTTGCTGCAATAATACTAGTTTACCATGAAAAGCCAGAACAGCTGCATTTATAGTATTCAAAAGCTGCTTTTTATTCCACATTCTTTTCATTACACTACTGTACAAATTCTTTGGGAATACGTATTTACTTTCTTGCTTGGAGAAAACTGTGAATAAATGTGAAAAATCCATTTGAAGCAATGAAAGTTTCAATGCTAACCACTATCATCAGCCTAGTAGTTGGTAGAAAATACTGAGTGGGTTCACATCCTTCAAGTGTTCTTTTCAGGGTAGTATTTTAGCATTGTAGGACTGTTTAAATGCTAATGTTATAACCTTGGGTTAAGGAAAGTGCTAATTCCCAATGTTTATGAAGAGCCAGCATTGAACATAATGTAAAAGAGGAGGCAGGGAGAATTTGCACAGAGCTAACTTCAATATAAAGAAACAAGTCCTCCCAGGCTTCCTCGGGAGCCTAGGGACGTTGCTTCCTCCATTTCGTCAGAGGTGACCAAGAGCTCCTTAACTGTACTTCTGCTCTGAATCACTCCGTGCACTGCTGCCCAGCTGAAATGACAGTGGGAGGGACTAGCCTGCAAGGCTAAGATTAATCTTTGTAACTTCTGTGGAAAGTAGAAGGAAAAAAACCCAAACCATAAATTGGTAGATTTCAAGTTTTTGAAGAATCTGAAGTGCATACATTGTAATGTGCTCCTCAGGATTCAGGTGTGCCTCCTAATAACTGCTTAAAGCAGAATCAGCTACAGCAGGTTGCTACCAAACTTGTTGTGTTGGATTTTGGATATCAAAGGCTATTCAGGGTATCTCCGGGGATGGGGACATTCAAGACTGGTTGAGAGGTGCCTTCCAGCCCCAGCTGTCCTGTGAGTCTCTAAACTTACCGCAGTCTGGCGAGCCTCTGCCACCAGAGGGGGGACGCTTTGGTCTCTCTTGTGCCTGCCATGGGGGCTGTGGCAGAGAGGCTGTACAGAGGGGGGCCCTGATCTGTGAGCCTCTGGATACAGATGGGCCCCTCATTTGGCTTACAGATTCATCCAATGGTTGGGTGAGAAATGCTTGCTGTTCATGCTTCCCTTAAATTACACTTGATGTAAACCAGAGGAATAAAATGGGTAATGCAGGCGTTTACTGGTAACATCTGAACAGACAACACCATTGTTGCAAGTGTTTATGAAAGACATAGATAAAGAAATCAGAGAAAGTGTTTCAATCTGCTTGCAGTTTTTTGAAATAGTCTCTTTCCATCATTGCACATGCTTACTGTCATTTCCTGACAAACTGGTAGCTAAAGGTTTCAGCCGTTTCTTATGCTTCTTTCCCCAGTGGAATAGCTGTGAGCTTTTATAGCTGTTTCTCCTTGGAAATCTTCCAGTGGGTCCAGAGTGGCTCAAGCGTTCTCTAGTCCTCCTTTTGTTTTTCCTCAACTAGGACACAGTGTGGCCATCTTTTTTAAAATGGGCACATGAAGTATATAAATCTTTGTTCCATTAAGTCTTCTGCACTTAGCTAGTTACTAAAGAACATTGAGCTTTCAAGAGATAAAACTGATTTGTGGCGATTCATTTGAGATGCTGCTTCTTAAGTAAACTGTAACATGTATGTGTCAGAAAAATTCTAATCAATTTTCCAGTAAATAAAGGCATTGTGATAACTCAGACATACTGTTCTGCCATTATTTAACACAGGGTCTGTGTCTTCTGAAAAATAAAGAGGACTTTTGGATTAGGAGGTAGTTTCCTGGAAGTTCGCCTATGCTAAGGGTGATATTCCATAGATAAACCAAGTGTGGGGTTTTTTTAACTGAAAAAATAGAATTACAGTTTTTCTCAAGGGAGAAATATAGACAAACACCTCTTCAGGGAAATTCTTTCAAGTATTCTCCGAAGGTGTAGAAGAATACATAGTGCTATGACTTTCCAATATCAAATGGTTTGAAAACAGAAATTGAATCCATCATCTTGCACATCTCTCTCTTCTACAGAGAATATTCTAAGATACTCCACTAGATTTTGCAAGTAATGTTGCAAAATTCCAGCATCTAATATTAGAAGTCTTAAGAAGATAGAAGCTGTGTTCTGATCTGTAAGGACTGCCCAAGGGTAGCAGTGTTTTAAGGCAGAATGCAAATGGAGTCAGGGCAGTGTCTGGGCGAGGTCTTAAGGACCTGATGTATGTGCAGATAACAATGCCAGTTACCTCTCAGAACTTGCATTGCGATGTAGCTTGGCCTAAGTTGAAAGACTTTTGTAATGACAAATGTTACACTTATGATACATTGATGAATACTGACTAAAAAGTTAATATTTTCTGTTCTTGTTTTGAGGGTAACTTTGAAAAATGAATTTGCTGGTTTTTTAAGAGTTTCATTTTAAGCAACTCATGAAAAGTAAATGCTTTACTGTCTTGTAATGGTTTCATGGGCTTTTGTTGCCTCACTGGTGATTGCTTAATATTCTGTGATTTGTGCTAGAATAAACATTATTGAAAGATCAATTCTAAACACTTAAATGTTGAAGAACGTAATAATGCCTATGCAAGTTGAAGTAAAACTGTACTACTTTGTTCAGAAAAGACATGAACTGTAGCATATGTTTGGCTGAATTTTGTTGATTTTTTTAATGTATGTCTTTGTTGTGGCAAACTAAACTGTATGAATGTAATTATGGATTGGTGAGGATCAAATCACAGATTCTTACTTGCTTCTAAATTATTCTTATAAAGTGTGACTTTTATAAGTAGAGAATGTGATTGATTTAACTTTTTTCTAGCAGAAGTTAAGCATGCATTTGTCTTCGGGTCTTATATCCTCATACTTGTACAGATAGAAAACATGAGCCAATCACAGAACATGCCATATCATATCTTAATGTGCCATTTAATATATCAGCATAAAACCCTGATGTGATGTACTAGATATTGCTTGAGCAGCACTGTCTGAGTAAAGGCAGCAACATGCTGCTGATTCATGGCATGTGCTCAGTATTGACTATTGCTGTCTGTTTGTTGATTTTTATAAACATGTAGTCTTTCAGTTGCTTTAAAAAAGCCACGCTTGAGAAATTCTTGTAATCATATAGGGTGAAGCAGTAAAATTACAGCTGAATAATGTAACTTTGTGAAGGACATATGACGAGATGGTTTTGTCACATTAATTTTTCAAGAACAGCGTATAGTTTGGTAGGATATGTTTCTCTTTCCAGAGAAGAATGGTTATAGTTCTAAGATCTTGAGTTATGCTGAGGAACATCTTTCTCCTTGAGTATTCCCATCATTAACATCAAGGATTTTTCTAGAAAATGAGAGGTACATTCCTGCACTGGTTTGGACGAGTACTGTCATGCGATATATATTATGTAGAGACAATGGAAAAATAGGAGACCTCTATCCTTTAAATGAGGTAAAATGAAATGCTTTCGAATCAGGGAACTCTCCTAGTTTGATACTGGTCACAGAAAATAGTGGGTGCTACAGTCTTGTGAGGAAACCTGGGAGAGAAGTTCCTGGGTAGCTAGCAGAAGAGCAGTGAGAACTGCTCAGCTCCCATAAGGGTACTCACCTCTCATCCCTGGCTAAGTGGACAGACAGTTTTCTGCAGAGGCAATTCCCATGCATATTTTGAGGTAAAGGAAAGGATTGAGCCCTAGCATGCAGTCATTCCCATCTTCAGGACTGGATATACTCTTTTTCCATCTCCTTCCTCCTCTCTCTCTCTCTCTGTTTATATTTAAAGCAAATAGAATAGTCATGGATTAAGAAATTTTTGTCTTACCCTTATTAAATGGTATCAGCAGGTTTGTACATGGAGAAGAGACACGTTTTGCCCCATTTTAGACACACATAAACATGTAGTCTGAATAATCAGTTTGTGTACATCTTTAACTTTTACACAAAGTGTTTTCAGTAATATTAATCTGTTGTTGCATGCTTAGCTGTAAAACAGTGCTTTTCCTATAGTTTTATAACACAGAATATTTATAATACATGTGCTCAATAAGCAGAGGTAATACCAATGCTAAGAGAGATTTGACTCATACATTCACAAATTTGCCGTTGCCTCAGAACAGAAAGTGAAATATTGAGGCCAGAATTTTTTAGTAGAACAAGATAATGAGATGCTTAGTAATAAATGTAGCTGAGTGAAGCAGAACTACAGCTAAGTGAACTCAAATTTTCATACTTCATGATATAAGCTAGTAGTAGTAAGTAGTAGAGATCAGAAAGGATATCCTGTGTTCCATAAAGAGCACAGAATATGTAGGATTATGTGAGTTTTTTCTTTTCTTGACATTCATTGAAGTCTCAAACATTGAATCAACTAGTAACAGCTTATCTACCTAGATGATACATTAATTAGATATGAGAATTTTCCATGCTAGAAGTTGGATACTGACTTATTGTTTAAGTGGGATTTCTGTAATCAGACTGAACATTGTTTTCAGTACTGTTTCAGAGTACAGTCTTGAAAAAAACTTTTTTAAATGCAAAAAAGATATTTCAAAGAATGACAATTCTATTTTGGAGAATTGCAATTTGGCCTGTTTTTGAGGAGCAGAGAACCAGATCCACAAAAGAGCTCAAATCTCCAAGAGGACTTTTAAGTAAAGTTTAAGTAACAAAGTCTAAATTTGATCTGTAAAGAACCTTTCAGATTCCCACAGGAGTCTGAATTTTCCCTGTTGAATTCCCTCACTGCTGAAAGCTCTGCTTTTCTTTGTATCCCTGATTCTGTCCATCTTTTCAGGGCTTAGCAATGTGGTATCTGTTTGTTTTGCACCTAGTGCATGTCAGTACTTGTTTGAGACTTCAGGTGTGCTCTGCATGTCTAGAGCCTGGCAGCTCTAGCATCTGTCTCCTAAGTAGATATCAGAAGTCAAATAAGCTAAATTTACTCACCCTCTTAGCAGTGTTCCTTCATAGTGCTAGTAACTATTACTATTATTCCTATAATTAGATTTAATAAATATAACAATACTATAATTTAGTAGTAACAATATAACTGGTAAGATAGTCTGTTCAGTTTAGTTTAGACCATTAAGTTTGTAAACTTCCTAAACCAACATATTTTGGAACTGTATTTGACATAAAAGCTATAGATAAGCCAGTCAGAATCACTCTGAGCCTGAAATGCCTATTATCTCCTCAGTTCTGATATCTCTTTCTTTGCTGTTCTGTAAATTGGTTGAGCAAAGAGTAGCGCTTCGACCTTTGTAGTATCTCAGCTGAATTTATGTGATATATCGGCCTTCAGGTTAGACCAGTGTACATGGAGGGTAGTTTTTGGTAGCAGAAAAGCAATGCAAGTCCTCTCTTAAGAGTTAGTAGCATGTGTTGCTTCTGCTGAACTGACCTTCTTCAGTGTGACATAGATATAGTTTTGTCACAAATCAATGCACAACATAATGCTTCCAAGTTTTTCTGATAGATGCTCTGAGTGATGATGGAAGGATTTTTTTTTCAAACATGCAAATTATACACACACATATATATATGTTTGTTTGCAAACTCATTTTTATTGATTTTTGTTCATAGTAGTATTGATTTTCAATTAAAGGCCTTAAAAGGCATTATTCACTATCTACAGTAGTCTTTCCAGGTGCTTTTATTTTAAATGGGATCAGGTGTTTTACAGGTTCATGTATTACAATGATTTGAACTGAAAAACAGAGTAAATGTTTGTGCTATTCAGTACTTGGTTATGCAGATGTCTTCAGGCATTCCAGAAGGGCCTCACCTTTTTATTGCTGTTTCCAATCCAGCCTTTGTATGCTATTAATAGTGGGATATTCGGTTGGAGGTTTGGAGTTGGTTTTTTTTGTTTGTTTGTGGGTTTTTTTGTTTTTTTTAAACTGTGCTGCTTGGAAAAGGTGTGTAAGCTAGATTTAGCTGGTCAAGTGACCCAGGTAGCCTACTGCCTGTCTGCTCACATGCCCTTACTCTGTGACCTTAAAGCTTCTTCCCCATCCTGTTGCTAAAATTGAGGTGCTGCATCATTGCATTTAACAAACCTGCACTAGTGATGCCATGTTGGCTATTTGGCTGTGTGCTAAACGCGTTCCTTCTCCCACAACAAGACAAATGTCTTCATTTAAGAGAAAAATGTGACCTATGTTGATCAGGTTTGGTGAGAATAGACTAGAGGAAGGAATGCAAAGGCAGGCAGGCATTAAGAATTTATCACCTATGACCGTATAGTAAACACAGATTAATGCTTTCAAATGCAATTAGTGATTCTGATTTTGGATATGCTTCCCTTAAGATGCCAACTTTTTTTTTAAGCAGACACTGAGAATTTACTTTTCTAAAATCATGTTCTTTGTGGATATTTGAACTTGAAAGCCCAAAAACTTTTGGCAACCAAAATTACAGGTCTCATTGTAAGCCTTAGTCTGCCACATGCTAGTACAGTATTTTCATTTCAGCTCACAAAGATAAGCACCCAGACTCATGCTTTGGTTAGATAAAAGATTGTTTGACTTTCAGAATAACTAAGCAACGAGAGTCACAGGGACAGCGCTTCTGAAAAAGTAATTGATACCTGGTACATATTGGGGTTCCTAATTGTGACATATCTGCTACATGTGGCTTTGTATTGCATTTGGCCTGATCACTGAGGTATTTACCAGATTTTTAATAAATTTTGGTTTGCATTGTGAAATTTCTCTGGATGCTGTGGGGTTTTTTTGTCTGATCATCAGGTAAATAAAAAAGAGAAAACACAACAGATCTTGCTCATTTCCCTTTCTTTGCTTTTGTTTTACAGGAGACACATGAAATTGTGGCTATCAAGAAATTCAAAGACAGTGAAGGTAACCTTTTCTGCTGCATAATCTTTCATGTCAATAACTATGTTGTTAATATCTCTCCAGTTACAATAAGAAGTTGCATATATCAAGACATGATTTAAAAATGATTTATTAGCTCTGTGAATATTCAAGGCACTTGATCCTTCATACCTGCCTAGGGACTGCAACTAGATAACTACCTTTCTTTCTTGGTGCATGTACCTTAACACGACTGAGGTGGTTGTGCCATACACAGTAGTAAGATCTACCACTTGGAGACTCGATGGGATCAGAAAATGGCAAAAATTCCTCCTGTAGTAGTGGCTTTCAGAGTCTTTGGGCTTTATCACCCTTAATCTGTGGGAGGGGATCTAAATGTTAGGGGGACTTGAAGGGGGTAAAAGGAGGAGCCTGAGAGAAGTCACTGCGAAGTTCAGTGGTACGAAGAGGAATCGAGGAATGCTCGGGGATCCGCGGGAGGATTTGAGGGAGCTGTGTGGCGAGGCAACAGTGCTGCCCTCCCCTTAGCAGGCTCTGCTCACCACAGGAGACTTGCTCTTTGCCCCCTCACAGCAGCCTCTGTGTACTCTCCAGTGTTGCTGAGTTTGCTGAGAGGGGAGAAGAGCCGACTCCTGCAAGGCTTACTGTTGCTGGCAAAGTCGGTGGCAGGAGACAGGACATGTGGAAATTGCTGCCAGTGCTGCACACACCTATTCCGCTGATAAAACCAAAGATCTGTACAAGGCTGGCTGGCTGACCTGCGCTTGTTGTGGGACAGTGAATTCCAGTATCCTATCATAGGCAAAACTGGTGATCAACCACGAGAGAACTGTCTGCTTCGCGTACATCAGAAGTTAATGCTGATCCCTAATGGCCTAGCACAAACAGAAGGAGAAGCCAAGTATGAAGTAATAAGAGGAGTCATCCCAGTCTGAGGCAATGGCAGCAATGATTTGCCATAGACCAAGGCTTTAGCTAAAAACTGATGATGTGGTTTAAAGAAACAGCAGCCACTTTATTTTAGCAAACTTTTCTTTTTTGTTATTGTTACAGGATTGCTGGTGGCTGTGGAGGTGTGGTTGGTTACAAGGACTGTAATTTTCAGAGTCAGTTAGACACAGCAAAGTCTGATTTGTGTCTGTTTTATGCAATACAAACTCTTTGCTTTGCAGCTGATTTTGCCAGACACTTGAAGAGTATATTTGATGAATATTTTAGCTCTGCTATTCAGAAATCTGTTTTAAATCCACGTTAAATAACATGGGAGATCATTTAATTGTGGTGACCATCTTGACCAGGTCATGAGAGTACTTCAGAATTCCTTTTTGGAACTCAATATGGCTATGCAGTACAGATCCTAGGCAGTGAATCTCAGTATTTAGCCCTAAATGGGATTATTATATTAGCCTGTCTACCAAAAAAATGAAAACAAAAAATACAATATTGCCATTAGGTCTGGCTTTCCTGGAGTGTTACATAATACCAGTTTACATGACTGACTGCTTTTCAGAGTTCTAGGTAGTTGTTTACAAGTTTCTGGAAATGTGACAGAAGTTCTTTTGATGGATGTGATTCAGCCCATTTCACATCTGTCTTTTTAATACGGTAGTTCATTAGAAATCTGAAGATACTGTAATTGTTTCTATTGCCATTTTTCTTTCACTGAATTTTGCTGTTGACATATGCATGCTAAATGCGCTGGAAAGAGTGTGTGTAGTTATAGATGAAATTATGTAATCAGGCTGATGCAAGCCAACACTGAGCACTCAGTTTTAAAATGAAATGATTTAGATTGCTCTAAATTATATTTTTTTTAATCAAAACATTTGTGATGATAGTATTTTGGTTTTCTCTTCCCTTCTGCTACACTTCAATTTTATTTTTTTTCCTCTCTTCTGATGATGATGATATGTGTTTGCATGACCTGCGTTATTCTCTGTCCCCTGCAAACCTGTTCTTGCCTTTTGCTTACTTGGAAAAACAATTTCTCTTCCTTGTTTCTTCTTCTTCAGTCTCTGACTGTCCTTGCGGTACATGAGCTGCAAATGTGATTTAGCTTTGAATTTATGCGGTCATATCCCATTTAATATCCCTCTGTTGTGGATAACAGTTCTAAGCGATTAAGAACCCTGCTTCTACATGTGCATGGGCAAATTTACTGAATTAATGGATTTCATTTTACTAAATGAAAAATAAAAGCCAATGTAATCTGGTTTACTTGTCATTTCATTGGTAGTATCCTTTAGAAGCCAGTCATTTCAGGGCCCCTTGATGATAAGCAGTGGACGAAGCTTTAGTAAAACAGCACTCCTTTCTTGAGCAGCTTTCAGACAACTAAATTGTCAAAACAACAGTTAAATTTCTTGACTCCTCAGAATCAGATTCAAGGCTTCATTGAATCAATACTTGCTCTACTGGTCTCTGTGGCTGCTGCACTGGTCTGCATTGGTGAATTTCCATTGAAAGCCTTGTGGGGAAACTTACAGGACTTACAGATCTGTGCTTCAGTCTTAAGATTTGTCATGGCTTTTGGAGATTAAAATTATTTTAGAATCGAACAGATTTCTTTGACATTGTTCAAACATGAGCTTTGGATTCCAGTGTTTCTGCGGAGGACATATTAACCTTGCCGGTGCTTCATGTGTGCGACCTGTATTTGTGGGGTGGAGGATGTGTCTGTACACATATGTGTATGTCTTTTGAAGCATATTAGTGCTCTTCATAATGAACAAGATAGAAATGCAAATGATTTGGTTTTTATGATGACTTCTGCCACTGAAAACGTAGATAGTACTGATGGAAAGTCTGTGAGGGTTGCATAATGATAGCACAGTCACCAGTTACCTCTCTTCCAGTGCAGAAGCATCCAGGCAGCAGAGAGAGTCCACAGTGGAAAATAAGCCTTTTTCTCTGTAATATCTAGAAACAGAGAATTTAATCAGGAGCTCAAAATAAAGGTTGTAACACTTGTTACTTGGGGGTTTTGTTTTGGTTTATAATAAGTTTTACTGTGTCGTTTTTATTTGCACTCTAGAAAATGAAGAAGTTAAAGAAACCACTTTACGAGAGCTTAAAATGCTTCGCACTTTGAAACAGGAGAACATAGTGGAGCTGAAAGAAGCCTTCAGAAGAAGAGGAAAATTATACTTAGTCTTTGAATATGTGGAAAAAGTGAGTTCAGTTTGTATTATCCTTCCTACAGTTAAATCATCAGCTTACTAGAAAAGTCTTTAAAATTATTTTTACTTTTAAAAATGAAGCTATTCTAATCTATAAAGAGGAACATCAGAAACTTTAATACAATCTGAATTGTTGTAATTAGACATTTATTGTGAGAAACCAACACTGATAACTTTCCCATTGTTTCTACTTCATGTGTTGGTATTTTAAAAAAAAAGTTCTTCCATATATGAACACAAACATGTTCAAATTATGTAGACTGGAATACATATCATTTGAAGAAAAATTTCAATCCAAGTGCTAGAATCCAGCTTAATTGTAAAGCTTGTTAACTGTCCTGTGTTATGTTGTGTAATGATCTTGATATGGTCTTTCAAAGCAAGATCATAGAATTTTGACCTTGGAATCTGTTTCAACTTTCTCCATCCTTCCCTGTTAAAAATAGGATTTGTTTCTATATTTCTTTAATAAGGCTGCTATCGATAGTTGCTTAGAAGGATTTGGCAAAGATCACTGTCATTATCTCCAATCCTGACCTCATTTGAAACGATTCCAAAACTTCTTTAGATTGGCCTACTGCTGCCAAGCATCCTGGTCCGTTTCCAGGGAGAAATAACCTAGAACAGATTGGTCTTTTGTTATTTTTGCAACCTTTGTGATGAAGGTAGACCTTCCCTCTGAGTTCTAACCATTTAGCATTTCTTAATGGAAATAATTAGATGGTATTCAGATACACACAGTAAAAATAAATGCAAGCTTAAATATATCTATCTCTGCAGCTTTCATGAGATATTGTTCCCTTGATTGAAATTTTCATTTACTATCCTGCCAGTGTGATGTTGCAGTCTAGCTGAGTGCTAGTCCTCTTCAGTCAATTCTCTCTCATGTAAAGATTCCTCACCTTAAATACTGTGTCTCCTTTATCTCAGTGTAAAATTTACTATGTCATATAACTTTACTGCATAATGTGAGGGGACCTATATTAGCTTACAGTTTGGCAGAAATCAGTTTTGGTTTTCACCAGCAGATCAGCAACTTCTAATGCGGTGGATCTTCCTTCAATCTAACATCCAAAGCTTGACTTGTTCCACCCATGTTCTTTGTAATTGTTCCACGTGGAATGTCTTTGATCACACACCAACTTAGAACATGCATTTAATTTTCTATTATAGTTTACTTGGCTAAGCTTTCTGTAGTAGTGGGTTGGAAGAACAGCATAAGTAAAAGACATGCAATTGATCCTATAAGGAGTATACTTCAAAAATTGTTAATATTGGTAAAAACACAAGGCTGCAATATCTAACATTATTTGCATCAGAATAAAAGGATATAATGATAGAGGTAGATGTTATGAAGAGTCTGTGCCTAATGTCATTTCTATATTAATGGTCACCTTTGTTTTCAGTTAAACTTTGCAGTCCATGAACATTTCTCATTTTCAGATATGTCACATAGTTTCCACAGTAGTATCTTTGAAGACCAGGATGATTTCTGTACTTTTGGATGAGGGAAGGGTAGAAGGAATTAAATAAAATGTGGTATTGTAGGCTAACTTTTGTTTTAACTGGTGATGAACACCTTGTGTCCTTTAGGGAATCTTAGCTCTGCAATACTCAATCCAGATTACTTAAATTCACATTTAGTCTAATCTCCTTTGTTCATCATCCCCTTAGTTAATGTCTTCATATAGGATTATGTCTCACTGTGTGGATGCTACTATTTTGGTATTTGTAACACTAACTTCCTGACTTATTTATCCAGATCCAGCTTCTGTGTGGACAAGAATCTAACTAAAATCAATACAATTCCTTAACAGAAAATTCCTTTTCTCAGATCTGAAGTGTATTTCTAAGGAAACTTACACTCAAGCGCATAAGTTCTAGTATTTATTCCCAGATTGCAAAAGTTAGAAAGGTTTTAAAATATTATCAAAGTTTCCATTTGTTTTGTGTTATATTTGTGTTCATTAAAATATCTGACAAGAGAAAGCTCAAAGATTTTATTATACAGCTAAAGAAAATGTCAAAGACAAGGTGAATTTATTTTAAATGAAAAAATCTACAAATGCTCAAATCCATAATTAAACAAGTTGTGTAAGGCAATATAGCCAAAATACTTATTTCTATTTCAGTGTTCAGTAAATAAGACTTTTCTCTCTTCAAGCGGGCTGCTGCTGGCCATTATTCATTCAGGATTCAGTCTACAAACTCCATTGTGTTTCTAATTGTGCAAAATTAGAGACATTTGCTAACATAATGGGAATCTCTGTGTCCTTTCTCAAAGAGGAAATTGACTAGTATAAACAATCAGTTTATTTTCTTCCCTAGGTATATCCATAAACCAGTCAATATGACCATAGTTACTGTAGTACAAATATGTCTAAGATCAATGTAGTTGATATATGGCTATAGGATATTCCCTAGGTTACTATTTATGCCCCTATGAGGCATTTTTATATCTGTTAACTTCATGTGCACTAACAGGCTTGTGTTGCTTTAATTTTACCCATTCACAGACAGGCACAGTTTGTGATTAATCATGGCCCTGCTATGTCAAAGCAGCAGTAATAGCTTAATAATGAAGAAAACAGTATGTTAAAGCACAATTGGATATTTACAAAATGCTGTGCTCTACTAAACTTTTCATATAGCCACACTGACCCAGTGTTTCTGTTTCAGCAACTTTTTGTAACTAAATGACTTTTTAGAAGTTTTAGGGTAAGTGGTTTGATGACAGTTGTCCTAGTTTCAGCTAGGATAGAGTTAACTGTCTTCCTAGTAGCTACTACAGTGCTATGTTTTGAATTCAGTATGTGAAGAATGTTGATAACACTGATGTTTTCAGTTGTTGCTAAGTAGTGTTTAGACTAAAGTAAAGGATTTTTCAGCTTCTCATGCCCAGCCAGTGAGAAAGCTGGAGGGGCACAAGAAGTTGGGAGGGGACACAGCCAGGGCACCTGACCCAAACTGGCCAACGGTGTATTCCATACCATGGGACGTCCCATCTAGTATAGGAACTGGGAAGTTGGGGCAGGGGATTGCTGCTCTGGGACTAGCTGGGTGTTGGTCAGCAGGTGGTGAGCAGTTGCACTGCGCATCATTTGTACATTCCAATCCTTTTATTATTGCTGTTGTCATTTTATTAGTGTTATCATTATTATTATTAGTTTCTTCTTTTCTGTTCTATTAAACCGTTCTTATCTCAACCCATGAGTTTTACTACTTTTCCCGATTTTCTCCCCCATCCCACTGGGTGGGGGGGAGTGAGTGAGTGGCTGCATGGTGCTTAGTTGCTGGCTGGGGTTAAACCACAACACAGTCTTTTAAGGACTTGTGGTATATTTGTGGTTGGCTTTTAAGTATTATTGTCTTCACAGGTGATTTCTCCAGAATGAAAACCGCTAGTAGTATGCTTATGATTAAGATACATTCCTGGAATGTTAAAATACTGATTTTTGTATAGCCAGGCTCAGTGGCCTAAGTATCTTGCTTCAGAATGCTGAAAGTGTGTTATCTTCTAGCAACTACTATATAACTCTTTTAAATAATGTGTCTTTTAAACGCTTAGAATATGCTTGAATTGCTAGAAGAAATGCCAAATGGAGTTCCACCAGAAAAAGTGAAAAGCTATATCTACCAGCTAATTAAAGCAATTCACTGGTGCCATAAGAATGATATTGTTCATAGAGGTAAGTGGGTACCTCTCCACATGGAAATAAGCCCTGGGTAGGAATTTGCTTTCTAAAGGGAAAGATGTTACAGCTTGAAGTAATTTGCATTTAATATAAATACAAGTAATTGCTTTATATCAGTAGAAAAAAAATCTGTAAATTTGGCTGGGTCTTAAGTCTGCTGCATGACTTCAGATTGTTTTAATACTAAATTCATCTGCAGATAAAGCTTGCTGCCCACTGGCTTTGGGGTATGATATAAAGATTGTATCACATGCACAGTGAAGTGAAACTGCAGTACGGACTTTGCCAAAGGAAAAGGAATTTTTTTTAAGCATTTCATGGTTCTCGGTCATTTCACTTTTGAATCTGGTAATAGAATATTAGGAGAGAAATAACCCAAAACTTAAAAGTTTGGTCCTCCATGTTTTACTTCTTAAGGCAGTTCCTTCCAGCTCCCATGAGTTCAGCTCTGTAGATGTCCCTCCTTTCCTAAGCTTCAAGCAGTCAGAGTACATATCTTGATGTGTGACTTTAGGTTTCGGTATTGTATCCTGATTTAATAAAATTCTATTTTGCTTTGTGGTTTTGCAAGAGTAACATTTTTAATTAATGTTTCCAATAAATTAAAATTCTTATACAATATGCTATTTATATTTAAAACTGATCAAACATAAGCATGAGTCTGAAAATATTTTTGAGAATATAGTTTGAAAAATGTCATGTATGGATACCACAATATCCCTATAGGAATAAAAAAAACGGACTTAAAACTGGACAACACATTTTTTCTATAGAAATTATGAGAGGTGATCAAGAAGATCATTGTAACTGAAAATGTTGAGCACAATACACTAAGCATTTTATTGGTTAACTGGGTAATTAAATGTCAGTTCTTGGTATTATTTTGCAATATGCAATATTCTGCATGTTGGTTTGCTGCCCAGGACTATCTGTAAGCACCTTTTATCTTCCCATATTTTGTTGGGAAACACTTTAAAAGACTTCAAAAGGCAGAAAATTAATTCTGCATGTTCACAGACTGAATTGCTGGAAGCTGTTTCAGCAGTTGCTCTTGTAATGCTTCATTTACGATTGCATGAATATCTCTAAATACGTTATAATGAAATAATATTTGTTGACAAAGTTCAAAATTAAAAAGAGAAGTTAATGGCGGGTTTTTTTCTCCCTCACTCTGATACTCCAGATATCAAGCCAGAGAATCTCTTAATAAGCCACAATGATGTTCTGAAGCTGTGTGACTTTGGTAAGTTCAATAGATAGATACCTGCTTATTGCCTTTTTAAAGAAAATCTCTTGCAGTGGAGTTTTGCCTTATTCTTATAAGGAGTCTGCAGTATGTAGTGTTTAAAACCCTTTTAGTGGTCAGAATTGATTACTTCTTCAGGTTTGTGGCTAGTACTTTAATCTGAAAGATCTCTGGGCTTAATATGCATACCCTGTGAAATACCTGTATTAACATGTCAGTAGAAACGTTGCATTTATCTCTTCCTATATTTGACAGAGTTTTTACTAACAGTGTTATTGGCACCTAGCAGAGAACAGTGCAGTTGATAACTGATTAGGAGGCTAGCAAAACTGTAGGTTTATCTGGCCTGTGTATTAAAAGAAAAGATAATTCTTCCTTGTTTAGTAAAGACACAATAATCTTTTTATTTATTTTTTTAAAACCACTGGCTTTCATGGACAGTTACGTGTGTAGTTATAGGTCAGCTTTTATCCTTATGTTAATTAAGGAATCGTGTCCACATATGATCAGTAACTGAATGGCTGGAGGTTAGTCTCAGAGTTGTAATGTTAACTCTGATGTTTCCTGACCTATGAATACATGTTTAATGTCAGCTTTAAGGCGTTGAAGAATCAGCACCCAAGTGCAGGGTGAACTTTGCCCATGTATGTAATCCCCAGAAGACAGTAGGGCAGAGCGTACACTGTTCCAACAATCTGTATTTTTATTTTAAATGCTACATAAACACAGAATAAAATATTGTTCTCTTTAAAAAACTTAGAGTTTGGCTTGGTAAATAAAAACCACTTCCATAGTGCTGCCCAAGGGTGCTTTTCAGTGAGAGTGGTTTGAAAGCTGTCATTTCAAACCTCTGCAATTTTGACTGAAAAGAACAACTGCTAAAAAAAATGGATTGAAATAGTCTTTTAGGAACACAAAAAAGACGTTTGTCATTTGCAGTGCTGCTTATTTCTTTTAATCCTAAAGGCATTTTTGCTTAAGCATTCAGAAACAAAAACCATTCTAGGAAAAGCCTTAGAAGATTTGGTCCGCACAGGTTCTTTGAATTACGGGCAATTTATTCAACAGCGTAGGGAACGGCATGATGGCTCTGACAGAACAGCAGCACGCTGCCGCGTGGTGCCTTCAGTGCCCTTGGTGTCCATGCCTTTTCGGTATCCACGGGCTTCCTGTCTGCACCGCTGTGGCTGCCGCCCTGTGCCTAGGCTGCCCTGGCACCGTGGCCCGGAGCTGGTGGGTCGGGACTTTTCCCTTACCCTACGCTTATTTTGGGGGCCTTGCCCCTGCAAAGCAAACCCCACTGGGGCTGGCAGGGCTGGGGCTCGCCCCTGGGGGTGAAGGCTGGTGTCGCCCGCACCTTGCCCCCTTGCACCCCTTTACCCCCAGCGCCGGTGGTGGTGGTTGGGGTCCCAGTCGCTGCCTGGCGCAGAGCTTAACAGCCAATCGGCAGGCAGCGCCTGCCCCAACCAGTGTGTGCTCCAATCGGGGCTAACGGCATCACCAGCGGGAACAGCCAATGGGGGCGTGGGCAGGCCCTGATGGGAACCGTTGGCCCCGCCTCCTGCCCGGCCACGCCCTTGCCTGCCCTCCCTCGGGACTTGGGGGGGGTGTCCCCTGAAAATAACATTCACCATTAGAGTTGGCAAATGCCATTGGCTAACCAGTCTGGTGTGTGAACTCATGTCAACATCTTCTGTGCAGCAGCATTACAGGAAAATAAAAAGCCAAATAAATGGTACGATCGTGTTCTGGACGTCGGTTTTCTCACGAGGTACAGATTATGTGAATTTGGCTGTGAGCAGTGGTGCTCTCTGTGGTCCGCTGGCTTGCTCACACTGTATGCTCCAGCCACGTTCTCTTCCTGATGTTGGAAAAGTCATGCAGTCACAATGTACTCATGGTGCTCGGCACAATTGCGAGGAAGGCAACCTAAATTATGGGAATTTCTGTTGTTCTTATTGTTCACGTGGGCTAGTTTGAATTCTGATCAATGTTTCAGTTTTAGTTGAATTTGAAATTCCAGGCAACTCTTATAATTTGGGATAAATTTTAATTTTTTAGCCTTATTGCTAATTGACATTATTGATGGTAGCCTAAGCTTTTACTGTAAAATGTCCGTCAGAACGGTATTAGCCACAAGCATGTCCTGAACACGTACAGATTAGGACATAAGAATTTCCCTTTTAACACAATTTAACATATGCTGTCTGCCTACCTAACTTAATTAATGTTTTGGAACACAGGTACTTGTCACTTACAGTGCCACATTTCTCATGTGCTAACAAATGCAAAGAAAAGGTCTGTGCATCCATCCCAATGCAGATATTGAAGTAATTGGATGTTTCCGAGTAGCCCAGTGGACAAAACACTTCACATAAAAAAGTTCATAAATTTTTAACAAGATGGTTCTTCGTAATCCTTGTGCCATGTGTTCTGTACATATCGTGCTAGATAAAAATGAGATGGAATGTGGTGATTGCCTGGACACATGTTGTGTGGGTGTCATTTCTGCCAATAGAAGTGGAAAAAGAGAACAGTACAAAATGCCGATTATAGGAGATGCATCTGACTGTTGGAAATACTTAGGCTTTCTGACTAGTGTGTTTGCTGTTTCAACACCAGGGCTTCAAAATTACTTGTTTTAGAAATCTCTTGATCTCTGTATGATGCATAAGCATAGAAATCGTGAAATACAGGACTGGAAAAGGCCTCAAGAAATTCTCTCGTTATTCCACCTACTCAAAGAAAGGATTAAGCATGCCTGTGTCATTCTTGACAGGTGTTTGCTTGAATAATGGAGGTTCCCTAGTGTTCCTGGGCATCTGTTAAAGTACTTACATGTCATTAATGTTAGAGTGCTTTACTTTATGTCTAACTTAAATTTGCCTTTTTTCTTTATCAGAAACTGACAATCTCCTTTTTTTCCTTACACCTTTTTCCTTGACATCTCTCCTACCATGTTCTGAGTTGTTTAAAGTCCTTTCTCAAAATTTCTTATTTTGCTTGTTCTTCCTTCTTGTATCATGATGCCTTTGCAAACTATTGCTTTCATGGTTGTTCTCACCTTAATCACCTTCTGTCTTCATCTTCTAATCTGTTCCTTCTCACTGTTTAGAGTTTGGTCTAATCTTCTCCTAGTTACCGTCTCTTATTTTTGTATCAAAAAATTCTTCCCGATACCTCAGCACAATTTGGAGGAACAATAAGCTAACTCCACCACAACAAAAAAAAAGTAATTGTGCCCTTAGAAAGGTATTATGCTTTTTTGAATTATTAATTCTGTCCATCCTCTTTCAGCGTGGTGTCATAGAGTCAGAGCAGTAGTGAATCCATAAAATGGTTTCTTGCATCACCCATCAGTATATAGATGGCACTGAAGCCCATGACAATAATTTTCGTTTCTGTCTTCACCAAATCCATGCTGCACCTAGCCTGTAAAGTTGGGGGCTGATTTTTCAGACTACATTAGCTGCTGCTGATTTCTAGACATAGTTAGTATCTCCTGACTGTGACCAAGTTCCAGTAGACTGGCCTAGGGGGAGGAGGATGCATCCTTGACTTGTTAATTCTTCTGGTGCACATGGGCTTGTGGGCTGCCAGGCTTATGCATTACATTAGCACATGTGTTTATTTGTATCGTGCAACATCTTTTCTTCCCCCCCTCCTTCACTTTGGGGCTTCCCACTTGCTTTGGCTATCCCATTTCTTCAGTGTAGCTCCTGGTTATCTTCCCTCTCTTTAAACACATGAATGAAAGACTTTTTTTTCACTGACAAGATTAATCAGATAGGTCATGTAATTTGAAACAGAAACAGGGCTGCCTAAGCAGTTCTAAATATAGTAATGTTTAGAAAATTACTCAATCCCAATGTTACAAGTAATAAAAAATTCCTTACCACCTTTTCTCCAGCAGCATCAGTAATGTTCATTAACCTTTATAGGAACTGATCAGGATTATTATTATTTTGGGACAATTTTGAAATATCTGTTCCTCGTCATACATGCCTTTTAGTTTACTCACTCTTGAAGGTAAAGGTATCTTGCAGAAAGCAACAGCTGTAACCTATGTCAGTAACAAATTTATCATTGTTTTCTCAAATCAGTAGTCTAATAATAATGATCTGCATCCAAACCTTTACTTCAACTTGGAGTAAATTAGTCTTCCACAGGTGTGAGTGGGGCTAGGCTTCTTCACACTAAGCTGCCAAATGAGGTACACTTTCAGAATACTAAAAAAAAATATTACAACCTTACAAGCATTGTTGTGTGGGAAAAGCAATTTTGGCAGCTTCTGCATAAGAACTCAGATATCAAGAAAAATTACTATTGCATTTTGGTAGCACTTATTGATTCTGAAAATGAAAGTATGCCTTATACCCCTGCAACACTTTGGAATTTTTATTCTTTCTTCATCACTCACGCAATAATGGAAAGAGTCATAGTGATTTCACTGAAGTGAATTTTGGACCAAGCTTTAATGCTACATCCCAGTAAGAAAGCATTTTGAAATGTTGCTTCTGCATTTCTGTCCCAAAAATCTGTCTCAGTTTGAGCTCTAGTAAGGAGCCTACACATCTGGAGTCATGCTGCTGAGATCTGTCTGTCCTCAGTCTCACCTTAATATTAATTTTTTGTTTGAAAGCAGTAAGACAGTTGATACTTTTCTGAAAACAGTGACAGCATCTGCCTTAGGGTGCTTCTACATGAAGAATCCAGTAACATCATTACTGTGGTGCTCAGCTGACTTAAATGGAGGAGAATGAAAACAAAAATATAAATTACACCTACGTCCGGGTTTTCTAGTATATGCACTCTTCTCACAGTCAGTGGTCTTAATTGTTATACCTTAGGACAGAAGTTAAGTTTTGCTACAATTGCAAATAAGTATACTGTTTGGGTTGGGTTGGGTTTTTTTATTATTCTTAACAATATGATGTGGAGGGGGAAGTTAATTTGGACTTGGTTTCTGATCCTAATTCACTAAGAGCTGTGTTACAAATGTGATGCTAAAGCAGGTGGGAAGCTGACAGGTGGAGTCAGCCAAATGCATGTATAAAGAAGTTTTGCTGATCTTTGGTAGACTCCTGCCTTTTGTAGTTTTGAGGAGATGACCCTGTTCCTTGCCAGGTCAGAGAGGGAATGTCCTTAGATGACAATAATACGTGATTTTCTGACCAGTTTAAAAAGTTGAAGGTAGTGAGACTGTAGTAGTTAAGATCAATGACTAGAAGAGTCTACTGCCCAAGCGTGTGTTACAGTTCTAATGTTATGAATCTTCTGCAAACAGCATCTCAGTGAAATTACTGGCAATACTTCAATAGCTTGCATGGCATACTGACAGGTAACTTTTATTAATGTTTTGATTATGGCAAAGCACCAAGAGTAATAGCAAAACCCCATAGACTTCTGAGGAGAGTACACAAGTAAAGTAGTCATTAAAGCAGACATGCTGACTTTCACTGTCCTATCAATAAAAGCTTGCATTTCAGTAGACAAGCAATTGTTGGAGGCATCATTCTGCACTAGGGGTTGTAAACAATTTGCTTCTATATTAATAGGTGTGACCTGTTACTGCCAAAATCAGTGCTGATATGCATACTGTATTTAAAATAGGATATAATCTTTCGCACTGTTTCTTTGACAGGCTTTGCTCGTAATCTCTCTGAAGGAAGCAATGCTAACTATACAGAATATGTGGCTACCAGATGGTACCGCTCACCTGAACTCTTGCTTGGGTAAGTACTGTTTGTAGAACTGCCATGATAAATCTTAACTGATTCTTTACATTTTTTCAAGCACCTTTTGTAAGGCTTACCGATATAGAGCTGTGGTTGATTTAAAGGGAAGATTTCAAGAGGCTTCCAGGTTTTCATTACTTTTTGTTCATTTCCAGTAAGTCAGCATGAGGCATTGACATGTTGACCTGTCTTGAGCTGAGCAGTCTTTAACTGACTAAAATATGAAGCTGAATTGTAACAGATATAGTTCAGATTCCTGCACCCTGCACCCTCCCCCCCTCATTTCAGAAGAGATTTCCATGGCAGTCCTGTAGCCTGAAATGTTCCATCAGCCTTGTGGTGGACATCACATAGCAATGGCAGTGCAGCTTTCACCACACTACACTCCTAGTTCTCTTTCATCCTTTGGGTCAAAACTATGATTTGGTTTTCATTCCCAGTTACCCTTTACCAGCACTGCTGAAGTGGCTCAGAAGGATGGTGCTAGATTTTTACTAGTGAGGAAGAATTCATTGAAGGCGGCTGTATGAATCATTTTAATAAAGCACTTTAGAAGTTAGTGTTGTATTGCCTGTGAAAGCCATAGTTACATGAGTAGCCTCAGTCAGACAGTTTAGTTTTACTCTTTTATTAATCTGCAAAATAAGTGTTTTACTACCTCACAAGGTTAAACAGATTTTCAGATCCTATATGAACAAATTTATAGGACCCAAAAGGGCAAAGGAAGAGACAAAAATAACTGGAAATTTACTGTATGTGATCTTCCCATTACTATCAAGTTTAACAGTGCATTATTCTGAACTACATGAACACTCTCATAGAATACAATTCCTGTATGTATAACATATCTGTATTTATATTCACGTATTCTAGAAATAAGGAATTGATAGCCACAGGATGAATCAAAAAAGTACTAGTCACCCCTAAGATTCTTTAAGCAAAATGTTTCATGCTGCTGAGAAACAAGTCTGTTGGAAGCTTCGATTAACACTGAACTAGACATTTCCTGAATAGGTAAAGCATTAGGTAATAATTATTCTGCCAATAAAGTTGTCTCAGTATTCCCAGAGCTTGCTAATCTTAATCAAATTGGTAGGCAGTTGTGTTGTTATGTGCAGAATAGGATGTTAAAGCTGCCATTAAAAACCTCAAAGCTCAGTTTTTCATATTTTGGAGAAAACAGATATTATTAAGCTTCTAGCAAAGTGCATGTGTATATATAAGTATAAAAAAAGACATGGAAAGAAAGCATCAACTGTGGCCTGTTTCATTACACAACATTTTACTCTTTGTCTACAGTAGTAATGAGGATTTAGAAGGAAAGACACGAAAGACATAGTATTAATCTCACCTGCAGTTTTCAAAACTGTTTTGTGTTACCAAAGGAAATTTAGCAAGAATCATGTCTGTTTAATTGACTAAATTTGTTTGATTAGCTTGTAGAGAAAGGGAAGGGGGTATGTGTACTTAATGCATATGACTTCAGCTTTGCCGGTGTATGATTTTAATGCCAAGTTTTTCTGGCACAAAGTGATGTCTGTTTCTTGGCAATCCCGTTCTATTTCCCAGACACTCATCTTACCATTCCCCATTCCCCTGCATTTACCAAATCTTTACAAGCATCTAATATTCAAAAGTCTTTCCATGATTATTAAATATATACATTTTAACAAATACAGTTTTACTTTTTCAATTTTTAAAATGTGTGCCAGAGAGGTTTCTGGTTTGCAATAAAGTTGAAGAATTAAATTTCAGGAGGGGAAAGAAATCACTGCCTAATTATTCACAGAACATCCAAAATCTACTGACTTTGGAGAGCCTCAGGTAACTGTTAGTGGAGTAGTCTGTACCCTTTGATGACAAAATACTGCTAAAAGCCAGTAGATCTTAAGGCATACCAAATTACTAGATGAAAACATGTTTTGGAGAATCTAATTTGTGCAGGAATAAACTACAGTACTTCTGATTTGTGGTGTCTCTGTCTGATAAGAGTTCTTCGTTTATCCAGCCACATCACTCTTGCATTGTTTACCTGTTATGATCTGACAAGACTGATCCTGACAGTCAGCAGGAGTCTTGAGCATGCCTTTTCAAACAAAAAAGTTGCAGTTTACTCTGCTACTGCCTTAAGAAATGGGTATTTGCTGATTTGTTTTTGTTTGACTACAGAGTAAATAGTGGAAACTTCTTAAAATGTGATTCAGCTTCATTTATTCTCATGAGCAAGGAAGGGTAGTGGTCCCTGCCTCAAAGGAGTGTTAGCCCATTTTTCAGTTGTAACCCTAGCTTGTTCTCCAATGCCCCAGCCTACAGCAACCTTTTCCTCAGTTCACCTCTCAGTGGAGAAACCTGCCTATTAAAGGGGTTGCAAATAAAGATGGGGTTGTTTTTCTGTCATAATACAAGGTAGGTTTTTTAGGTGCACTCTCACAAACTGTTTTGCTTACAGAGCCTCAGTTTTCCAGTAGAGGCACAAAATATCTTAAGAGCAGATCCTTGGCTTTGGAGCCTGTTTGTGTCTCTATTGTCTTATGCAGGATGCAGAAAAACTAGTCCTTCCTTGGCGCTCAGACCTGACCTAATGGGTGGGTTGGACTGGCAGCACCACAGAAAGGACAAACATTGAGTGTCTCAGCAAATCGACAAGTAGTCACTATATGAGATTAGTAAGGGAATTATGAACCTACAGAGCCATTGTAGTAGTACTAGTACTTCAGCAGTTTTGGCATGCTCATGCACTGGTGGTTCCTTGTCAGCAGTCTATTCCAATGGGGCAAACTTTGATTTTGTGAAGGTTGTTTGTGAAAGGACTGCAGTATGTCATGGCATATTCTGAAAGGCAAATGGTTCTTGAAATTTTGGTGACCTACTTCAGCTGTCCTAGGTACTGTAGACTACTGCACTAGGCATCTCAGTGGACCAGTAGTTTCACTCAGGCTATTGTTCAGCTAGAAGTGGTTTCTCACCTTCCCCTAACTAAATCATCAGAGGGGTTACAGGGTCCTCTGGCCAAGTGTCCTCCGCATAAAGGGAAGTAACTAACCATGAGTAATCAATCAATGGGGAAAAGTCAGATATTTTTTTCTTTAAGTCTGAGGGTATTCTCTCTCTAAACATCTTTAATAATCAGCATAGGGAAGGAGCGAAGTTAGGATAGGATTTGTCACCTGCAACTCCTAGTGCTGTCTTATTCCAGAAATAGGCAAGCCAGCTGTAACTTCAAAACCTCTTGAAACAGCGGTTGAGTTGTTGGATTACAAGTTTCAAAAAGAAGAGACTCAGTGAAATATGTTTTCAGTTCAATCTTTGTTGCAGTCTTTATTCTTTTTATATGCTTTTTCTTTGACATAAGAAGAATTCTCTGGTCGTTCTGCTCAAAACCTAAACATCTAGAAGAGATTCTTGGAATAAGTTGGATGTTTACAAAATTTTTTTACAAATTCAACGAGCAAGAATTCAGGCATACCAAAAAGGAGTTGCTTTGGTCTGTAGTAGAAACAATGAAAAGCCAAAAGTATGTCATGCGTTAGCTGTTGCACAGTTGAGGTAGACAGCTAAACAAGCTTGCCGATGAACAGAACCTTAGAGTGAAAATCAGAAGCTGTCCAAAAGGATTTTGTGTCTCTTCAATGTTCTAGCCTTTAGATTGAATGTTGCAGTAGTCTACCTCTCTCTTCTTTTCATACAAATTTCCATTCTCTACATTCTGATTTTCTGTCCTACATGTCTTACAAATCATCCTCAAGCCCATAGTCTCTCCTGACTGGAGTATCCACGTTGCTGCTTCTTCCATTAAATACCCTTGTATGTAGTCTCAAGAAAAGCTGGTATAGCCCTTGCTGGTGTAACACACACACCACTTAGTTTAGTTTCTGATGAATTCCCTATACCTCTTCATTGCTGACCTAGCTTCTTTTGTAATTTTCAGTTTAAAATAGCAGGTGCCATCCTCTCCACCATGCAACATTGTTTGCACACACAGAGACCACCCATCAGAGTTTCTACCCAAAACCCCACCTGTGGCTTTGGTCCAAACCAGGAATTACTTACTTTATGATGCTTTCTTTGCTTTCTCACCTGTGTTTTTTAAGGAATAGTTTTCAGGGGCATTCTGTTTTCTCTCTAATTAAAATTTTTCTGTATGAATGCTGAAACAAAGATTTCTTATAATTTCTTTTCTCCCAGTGGCCAGACCCAGTATGCCTATTCACCTATTAAGCTTAATGGAAAAAGAAATGTAATGCAGAAATAGAGCACAGTCATTAACCCCCCGAGAGAAGGGAAGTTAGTGCTAGTTCTAACTGGGAGTAACTGCTCTGCAGTCAAAAAGATTATTCTTCTATGTAAGATTTTTTGCAAAGGTAAGCAGATCCCTGGGGGTAATTGAGAATTCCTCTCCTGCCTCTTCAAGCAGTGATACATCAGGCAATCCAGGGCAGAAACAGAGGATTTGGTATTTGAGGTAGTTTCTTTAACATCAGAGTTTATTTTTCCGTGTTGGAAGGAAATAAGCTGTGGGAAATATGGCCAATAAACTGAAACAACTCAGTAAGAAGACAGTGTCAGTGGGTGAAAAAACATTGTACATTCACTTTACAGAGCCCCTTACGGAAAGGCTGTGGATATGTGGTCTGTAGGCTGTATCCTGGGAGAGCTGAGTGATGGGCAGCCGTTGTTCCCCGGTGAGAGTGAGATTGACCAGCTCTTTACCATTCAGAAGGTGCTAGGCCCACTGCCAGCTGAGCAGATGAAGCTCTTCTATAGCAACCCACGCTTCCATGGCTTGCGGGTAAGAGAAAGCTTTGTTCTTTTTTTTTAATTTACTCACACAGTATTTACAGTATTGTCGTTTTTGTTGTGAAGGTTCTTCTCATTTACGTAGTGCATTATCTATTGCATGTGTTTCTGTGTAAGTACAGGATATTTAGATTATAAGACATACATAATTCAAAGTAAAATTCTCATTACACCAGTATCGAGTTTTATAAATATGGGGGGTTTACTGTTAAAAGTTGATTAAAGATTTTCTTTCATTTCGTTGAGTTGTTTAACATGCAAGTTAGCATTTATCCCCAGTTTAGTATCGCCCTGCCAGATTTGCACTGTGAAGTTCAGTGGCATAGCTCTGTCAGTTTGGGGTGTGGAAAATTGATGCCTGCTGTCTTCAGGCTACTCTGTTGGAAAAATCTGAGCCATAGATGCTGCTATCATGGCAGAAGAGCTTTTTGCCTTTCAACTTACATTCCTGGGGAGTTGATGTAAGCCACGTGAGTAAAAAAGCTCTTCCTACTGGCAGCGTTGTTCCCCTTTCAGGGGTTTGCCAATACCACGTAATGATAGAGACTCACTGGTGTGGAGAAGCTGCTCAAGTTGAGAAGCGCAATATGGCAAAATCCCAGAAGCAATATATAAGTAATAGCTCTTTTATCTTTAACAATTCCTGGTCAGTGATTGTACTTACGTTTCCTTGTAATTCAGTTTTTGTTGTCATTTTTTATTAACAAATGTTGCTTAGAAAGGTGAATTTATGGTCTTGATAAATGGCCTGAAATCATTAGCGTAAAATCCTATAAAGAAACATACAAAGGTTTTGGGCAACATGGTCTGTGCTAAAGACTCGAGATTTGAGTTATACTCTGTAAAAGAGAAAACTTAGAGAATGAGAAAGGGGAAAAAAGGGGGGACCTAGTTGTGTTAAAACATGTTAAAAGTTGCCATAAATTGGGTTTAGCTGATGATTATAAGAAATAGTTGGCTTGAGCAGTTAGGATAATTATTTTAGCTACAAGGATACCTAATTCCTAAGAGTTTTTGTTGAAGTTTGTAAACTCTCCATCAGTGGAGAGTTTAAAAAAAAACAATTAGACAAGCATTTCTTACAAGGTCCTATTTGTATTTGATCCTGTTTAGAACAATGGGCTGGATAGGTTTTTCTGTTTAAAAAAATTTATAAACCCTTATCAGGAAAGCAATGCTTTAAAAGTTTTAAGCAAAATAAATTACTGCCTCTTCAACATTATTTTAGAGCAGTTCTAGTTATGCAGTGTAATCTTATTTGGATAAATGCTCTGTAATATCTTAGGATAAGAATGAAGTATATTTGTTTTGTAGCTTTAAAATACAGTAATTCAAGAGGACAGGATGGACCTAATGTGATTAGCGCAGCATTGAGAGTTATGAGTCTGTTCTCATCCTGGATCAATGGTTTATTATTTGGCCTCAGACGTGTTGCTGCCTTCTTAGCCCCATCTGTAAAGTCAGTATATTAATGATGATGACAGTGGCATATGCCTTCTAATAGAGAGTAGTTTTTGAATACTGAAGTAAAGTCTGAATAATGGCTTAAACATGAAAAATACTACAAAGAATATTAGTTCAGAATGTGATATTCATTAGTTAATTCATGGGGAAAAAATATTCCATGCCATATGACAACCTTAAAAATACATTTTTTTGAATGTAGTATAGTGCTTAATAGTGGAAGATTTTCTGTTGCATAGCAGGTAGGAGGTATGCCGTGATTGTGCAAGTTACTATTTACAAGCTGGATCTGGCGCTGGGTATTCACAAGATAGAAGCTAGCCCATGATGAGAAACTGTTTATCCATATGTTTAGGCTTTGTGAGTTTCTACATTACCGTAACTGTGAGTACTACCATATTGTAGCACAGGATTTTAAAAATTCCAATATGAACA
The DNA here is from genome assembly GCF_929443795.1 of Astur gentilis. Lineage (NCBI taxonomy): Eukaryota > Metazoa > Chordata > Aves > Accipitriformes > Accipitridae > Astur > Astur gentilis. Next base: position 20,617,121 of record NC_064911.1, on the reverse strand, counting down.
CTCCAGCACCACGTGGACATGTATACAGATGCATGTTTGCAAGCTTTCTGTCTTTTCTTCCTGCTCATTTCCGCTGTGCATCTCTCTCTATGTATATGTATATACACATACACACACAGAGTTTTCCGCATTCCTGAGGTTTAGGGAGTGTTTAGTGATCTCTTTTCAGTCCTTTTGAGGAAGAAAACATCCATGGTATGTTGAAGGGCCAAGGAAATAAAATAATATGGGATCAGAAAGTACCAGTAGGCTCATGCCTTTATGGAAAATGTGAGTGGTGATGTAGGAGTGTAAATATTGTTCTACAAATAAGTTATAAATAAGCTGGAGAATCTGAACAATTCCAGTGAACAGCCATCTCTTATTACTGCTTTGCATGGCTTCGGCACATTTTCATGCTTCCCTGATCATTCCAGATGTAAAATCTTCTTCATGATGGTCATTCTACATGAAGACAAGAATATTTTGCCATTTGGTTCATGTAAAAAGCTGAGGAAGCATGGAAGCCTTGCTTCACTTAAGTTACTATCGAAGATTAACATAGCAGACTTGGATTTAAAAAAAATTCTCAATCATTAGTAAACCACTTCAAAAGAAAGCAAAGTAAAAAGAAAAATACAGCAACTATTTAGGAACAAACACATTCAAACTATGTTCTTTCATTTTCCTTCAAAGCTCCCATAATGTAATTTATGAAAAGTAATGCCAGTACAAACAATGGCCAGCAATTCATAGTGTCTAACACACATATACAGTGCACATGCAATGCATTTTGCTTCCAAATAAACTGCGTTTTTGGAAATGAGTGTTTGTACTAGGATGCTCTTTAAAGCATAGGTTTGAAGCTAGTATTTAGTGTGAGGAAAGTGAATGTGTAAATATATGCACCCAACTGTAACAATGCCTAAATGTAAGTGAGAGTTGAAAAATGCAAAAGTGAAAGTAAAGGAATAAAATCTTTAAGGCTTCCGGCTCATTGACATTTTAGACCAAACATAGAGTTCTCATATGTTCTTATACTATAGCAAACTTCCACATAAAAAGTTTGTTTATCTTCATGTTTGATGGTTTTGTTGCTGTTGTCTGTCTTAATCACTGACTTGAATTTTATTGTTTTCTTGTATTTTCAGTGATTTTTAACTATAAATCAGTATTTTATGTGGGTATATTTTATGTATGGCTTGAGCCCATTTGGACATACAGTGATGGCTTTTATGTATCAGTAGACAAGAAGACTCCATGCTTCCTATTGTCAGTATTCTTGCTTTGTTGTGTTAGCTTAAGAGGACTTTTTAGAAAATACATAGGATGTGGATGGGATCAAGCCAGGCTGCAGCTGAAACACTTTCATAGTATTAGGCAAATTCCACAACTCTGGGAACTACTAATAAAGTGTCTGGATCTCAGCTGCCTAGTTTTGGAGAAACTGTGATTAATGCCCATAGACTAACTCATTGTTGGTTTGGTTTGGTTCATTTTTTTTCCAGAGGCTTCTCTGGTATTCAAATGTGTAATTTTCTCTAAAATCAGCATAAGTTGGATCCATGAGGTATTTTATGCTTCTGTTGGAAATCCAGCCTTAAATTTGTAATTCTGAAAATGCTGGTATATATTTTTAGGTTTTAAATTTGAAGTTACCTCGCTGAAATCAGTTTGTCTATTTGTTTTCTGTCAGTTCGACGCGTACCGCAGTCTGGAGATGGATCTTTGTTATCTGTTTCTTCTCAAGTCATTGTACTTGATGTTATGTTATTTCAATGAAATATTGAGCAAGTTTTCTTTCATTTGATATAAAGAAAAGATTCTGTTTTCATTTTATTTGACTCTTGCCTTGTTTACAAAGCAAGCAAAAAACCCCATTTCTGTGCTTTATTTTTTCTTTCTTCAAATCATCAGTGCCTGTCCTGTTATTTCTAGGCAGGGCTAGTTTCAGATACTGCTTTCATCAGGTTTTGTCCAGACTCTAGTTGACAAAAGGTGCCCTCCAGCAATGTGCGCTACTTCTCATGGTGTTGCCAGTTCTTACTGCAGCATGACTGCAGGAGCTATCCTGAACCTTAAACTTTTGGGGTTTTGATGTTTTTTCACTAAAAACATTTTTTAATTGTCTGTTAATCTTTGGTTTTTAATTAGTACTGTATATGTGCTCTCAAATTCTCTCAAAGCTGTTGCTATTAATCTTTTTTTTTTAAATATATATTACTTATGTTATTTTTTAATCTATTTTAAACCTCCTACCTCTTGTCAATCATAATGCCACAAACACATTTATAAATATAAGTTGATTATTTCTCATTTGAGAGAGGTTCCTTGACTGCTCTACTAATCCAGAATACTTTCTTTGGTTGACTAGATGTATATCATACATCAACAGTTACTTATTTCATTATAATGTTTTGTAATGTTTCATAAACCACTAACTTTTTCAGTGCATATGATTCCCACTGATTACATGCCTTGATTCACTGTGTAGTTTCTATTTTTTGAAGTATTGTATTCATGTATACCTTGTTTACATTCTCAGTATATTTATGCTATATTATTTTTACAGTTTCCAGCAGTCAATCATCCACAGTCTTTAGAGAGAAGATACTTGGGAATTTTAAGTGGTGTATTGCTTGATCTTATGAAGGTAGGAAAATGTATTTTATTTTCTGCCTTTAATATGTAAGGAAAGATGTCAGTGACTTCTTATCTTTGTTTCCTAATATGATACATTTTAGAAGTACTTGTGGACTTCCTTTTGAGATATTTTCATATCACCATTGTTTGTAGCAAAGCTTGATATTTCCTAGGAATCAGGAAAATACCCCTTGCAAATGCCAGGACAGGCTGTTCAAATTTGACTGATTTGATAAACAATACATAGTCCAGACAAAAGAATCACCATCGTTTGTAGCAATATGCATTCACACTGACATACATTCAGATGCACAGGTTACCTTAGTAATGCTGAGTATGAGCTCTCAACCCATAATAAATTTAGATAAATCCACAGAGTATTAGGCTAACCTGAGGTGGTGTTCCTTTGTTGTTGGATAAGCATGAGACAGTTGTCAAAGACAAAGTTGATGCACAGTAATTTATTTATTTTTTTTTACCCGAGCCCTTAATCTGCTTGCTATCACTCACCTCTGCACAGTGTATATGTTAAGTTACTCTTCAGTCCTGTTTTGGAGCAAGTCAGCTAGTTACCCATGGCCAAGCTAGGATGTGGTCCTGAGATAGTTTCTTACAGGGGATCAGGAGAAGCTGGCTCCCCTCAAAATGGCCAAACACTGTAAAGCATTGTGCTATGCATTTGTGCCGTGTTCCTGGGTATGCAACACATGTTGTTGTCCTTATTGTACTATAAAGACATCGCCGTGGTAAGCTACAGTACATCCCACCCATTATTTCACCCACAGCAAGCTGGGAAAAAAAAAAGTCATAGCATCAAAAATTAGGTTTAGAATCACAGGGGTACCACCTAAGAATTAAAGGCAATCTGGGACAAATATGAAGCATAGATATGGCTAATCAACTCTAAATGAATTGTGTGGTCCCAAGCCCATCTGCGCCAGTTGTCCTGGAAGCCAGAGGTGGTCAGCTTAGAGGTATACTTCGGTGTTTACTTGCTTTTAACAGTATTGATGTAGCCAGCAGAAATCCACCAAATTTGCTCTACGCTTTTCTTCAACACAACCGGTTCAAATCACTTTCATTTACTCTCTCTGCCTTATGAAGAGAGTCAGCATAGCTTTTATCTTGGTTTCATGGAGCCTGCAAAATTAGGTACCTTGGTGCATATAATTGCTTGTTTTGGTATTGTACATTCTCCTCTATTTTCTAATTCACAGGAACTTTTTTCTGGCATCATAGTTAGCTGTAGCTCAAGCTGTAGTAGCATATATCGCAGATCATTCTTCGGACCATTGTTACATGTGCTGGGGTGGGGTTTATTTTCATTTTATCCTATGTTTTATGTTATATCTCAATGTCTTTTGGGTCCTTTCATTGTGATTTAAAAGTTTAAAAATTGTGAAATTAAGCACTTGATAATAAGCAAGGCTGAGGTCTTCCATCTCTTAAGTAGAGCATAGATTTTGTTTGTGTTTATTTTGTGTCATATGTAGTTTAATGCAACATGAAATTATTCTAGCAGTTACATTTAATCACAGAAACTCAAGATTAAAAAACTATCCCAATAATGTTCTTTATTTTGATGTATTTTTTGCTGATGCAAATACAGATACTAACATTTAAACTTTGGGATTTGTTTTCCAAAGAACTTACTGAAATTAGATCCAGCAGATAGATATTTGACAGAACAATGTTTGAACCATCCTTCGTTTCAAACCCAAAGACTCTTGGATCGCTGTGGAAGCTCACCTTCGCGGTCAGCTAAGAGAAAACCTTACCACGTAGACAGCAACACATTATCTAACAGGTAAACGTAGTCATGTCACCGTCACCACTGACATTTGCTCTGCCAATGAGTGAGTTGCTATCATGCTTACATACATCATTATCTACAAGAAAAGAAAAGTAGTCATTTGGCTGTTTAGGCATATTTAGACATATATACTCTTCCATGTTGCCTCACTGAATAAAGGAAGTAGACACAGTTTTACTGTATTATGGCTATTCAAGCTGAAATTTTTGCTAACTTTTTGCATAAGGCTGAATGCTTCTTGAAAAAAAAAGACAATGTTCAAGCCATTTCTGCATATGACAAAGGAAAAATAAGTTGGCTTACAAATCTTAAAAAAAAGTTGGCCTTTTTCTTGAACAACAGTAGGAATTTTGTGGCTTGGAGAACGCCTGAGATTCCAAAGGAATGCTCTTTGGAATGCTACCATTACTGTACATGTGCAAATATGTCCAAGGTTTTGGTATTTGAAAGTTCAAAATTCACACAGATTTTTAGCAGCTAAATGTCCTGAAAATTGTGTGCATTGATCATGCTCCAAATTGGGGATGAACAGAATTTTGTCTGCAGTTGCAGTTATGAATCAAGTCTAGTCTACCTGAACTTAAAGCAAGGTGTATTTGCTCAGAGACTCCCTTGCTGGACCCATATAGCTTGAGAGAAGCCACTTGATTTTAATACGTCAATGAACCAGATTTACTGCTGGGTAAAACACTTCAGTACAAGAAGCCTCATGGTATTCCTCTGACAAAAGCTTTCCTAAAGGTCACTCTCTGGAGTATGCGGAATGATAGTGGCTTTTAATCCCAGCCATGTTTTTCTCTAGCTCTTCTTGTGAGAGTCAAAAACTGACTCCTCATTTTAAGATTTGGAAAGATGACATTTACAGTCTATACTTTTTTGGAGATAGACACTGAAAAGTTTTAGCTGCCCTTACAGATTTTTAGGATAGAAGTTTTACCATTAGAGATTCGGCATCAGAAAGGAAAACCTAGATCCATGGGAAACTTGTTGTCTAAAAGGCTTGCCTAGCTGCTTGATTTAAAATTACTAGGTTCCTTATATCTTTAAGTTTTTTAAAAAATATACTTACTTTTAACTAAAAAAGATTTTAAACTGGCATTGAAATTGCTATATTTCTAGAAACTGTAATGGAGTACATAATTAGATCACTGGAAGTGGGTAGTACAAAAATCCTAGGTATGAAAATGGCTAGCATTATCCAATTGTCATTATCAACAAGATCAACAAAGGTACAGACTCATCTGTACAGTGAGCTCTCACTTTAACCCTCAGTAATATATCTGACTTACTGTATCACAGATTTGATACAGAAATAAGTTAACTGCTCATAGCCCACCTAGGTCCATCAAGGCTAACAAGTACAGCTGCAGCACCACTCAGTCACAGCTAGTTTGCAATGCCAGCACAAGTGCAGGAGCAGAACTGCTTTTATGCCAGAAAAAATGAGATACTAAATCCTGCTCAAATAAATTCAGGCTAAGTGTTTGCAGAACCAACTCATATCTCAGTCCCGTAATCCCAGAACCAGGAGAGCTGGAGAGCAGAGGTTAAGGACATCACCAAGTAGCTCTGCACCAAGTCAATCTGGTTGCAGAGCATTTCAGGTGCAGCTTTGGGGATGAGTTAGTGTGCCAAGAACTGGGGTAGTGCCAAGTTCCCTGGACACTGGGGTTCCTGTGGTAGACCTGGTTTGGGGTTTGGTGTTACAGGGCTTGCTCTACTGCACTGAGCTCAGGCTCACTCCATCTGGATGTCTTCACCAGCACAATAACCTCTTTTCCCCCTCCTCTTCCCTCCTTTCCTCCTCCAAATCAGACATGCATTAGATGGCCTGGAGGATTGATTGTATCGGGGGGTTTTGACAGTGCTGACATGCTTTATTGTTCTATCTTCACTTTGATATGCCAGGTGTATTTAAGATTTTTTCAATGGATATACAGCTAATTTTCGTAATGTAGTGGTTACATTATTGATGTGCACATATATTACTAACACATATGCATAAATGTGTAAATATATGTTGGGATTTCTATGATTGGATTTTGTATCACTTTTGTCAGCAAAATCCATTAACCAATCAGGATATAACCAGAAAGAAACAATAATGTACTAACACTTGCAAATATGTTATTTTAGTGGACCTTCTGATGCCTAGTTGGCAGTATTTGATCTTACTGCAGTTAGATTTTGTGTCCTTAAATGGCAACTCCTTTCTGAAATGGATGTACTGTTGTTGAAGTTATTAATACATGAATATGTAATCTGGTATATTAATGCTTCTTTATGCATTTTAATGTAGAAATCAAGCCAGCAAAAGTTCTGCTTTGCAGTCACATCACAGATCAAACAGCAAGGATATACAGACACTAGGGGTTAGCGGGCCAAGAGAAGAAGGTCTTCCAGCAAATGAAAGCTTTTTAAATGGAAACCTTCCTGGAGCTGCACATAGTCCAATGCATGCAAAAAAATCAAGCAACACACCTGGATCTGGCAACAAGGATCTAGCCAACAATAACATGCCACATCTTCTCAGCCCAAAGGAAACAAAGGCAAAAACAGAATTTGATTTTAATGTGGACCCAAAAAGTTCTGATGGTTCAGGCACAAAGTACCTGAAGTCTAACACCAGGTCTCAGCAGAACCGGCACTCGTTTATGGAAACTTCTCAAAGCAAAACTGGGACACTGCAACCCGGCGATAAGCACAGTCGCCACAGCTATATTGATACTATCCCACAGTCTTCTAAGAGTCCTTCGTATCGGACAAAGTCAAAGAGCCATGGGGTTCTGACAGACTCAAAATCCGTGGGCAACCTTTCTGAGGCCAGGGCCCAGGCTGCAGAACCAAACAGCAGCAGGTATTTTCCATCCAGCTGTATGGACTTGAACTCTCCTACCAGTCCAACTGCTCCCCGACACGGTGATAATAGAACTTTGCTCAGTCCGTCTGGGAGGAATAACCGCAGCGAGGGTACCCTGGACACCCGAAGACCGTCAACAAGACACTCCAAAACAATGGAGGAGTTAAAACTGCCAGATCACATGGATGGAAGCCATTCCCACTCTCTGTCTGCTCCACATGAATCTTTTTCCTATGGTCTAGGTTATACCAGCCCTTTTTCTTCACAGCAGCGCCCTCATAGACACTCGATGTATGTGAGCCGGGACAGAGTGAGGTCAAAGGGCTCAGAGGGTGGCTTAAGCATAGGGCAAGGGATGGCAGCCAGAGCAAACAGCCTGCAACTGTTATCTCCACAGGTGCAGCATAAGTCACTCACAAGATCTGTTGGCTCGTCACGGGAAGACTGTACGGAAGATACTAATAGGGTTAGTTCAAAATATTGCCTGTTATGGAAGGCTTACCTTCCTCTCTTCACTGTGTGTGGGGACAGTGTCCTTTCTCTCTTCTGTTTGTTTGTTTGTTTGCATTTATTTATTTATTTGTCCTGTTGTAAGGCAAGGGATGTTGGGGCTTTTTTCAGAAGGCCTAACTATTTCAAGAGCAAAATGAGAGGCTATTTTTTAAAAATGAACTATGAATACCATTCTCTTAAAGTACTGAAATGTGAGAACAGAAAAATTGGTCTCTGAAGTTAAAATTTCATTAGTAGTTCCTAATCTTTGGTTACATTGTCTGATGTCATTTTTATCATATTGTCTGGCTTAATTAACCCTCTCATTTGTGGTTTTATTTAGCTTTTTTGTATGTATTTCTGTTATGAATGCTAATGTTAATTTTAGAAGTGAGCTTTTTTCTCCCTTATAGCAGGACATTATTGCTGAAATACCATCATTTACTAGAGGAACATCAAAATTTGCAATATTTCTCTTGATTGGTATGATGAATAACTGGGGTAGTCTAGAGATTTTATGTTGGAGCAGCCGCTGGTAAATTGACTCCTTACAGTGATTACTGTCACTAGAGATACCTTGTTGTGGTTTACTGTGAGCATTATTTAATGAGTAGTGGAAGGGCTAGTTCTGGTGTCATTTACATTCCTTACACAACGCTTCTGAATTATCTGCTCTTTTACTCATCAGATGCATAAAGATGACTGCATTTGTCCCCAGATCTTTAAATTGATGTACCATTGATCCAAATTGGAGCAAAATGGTACGGAGAGAGAACTACAGAAATGAGTGTTTGTTTCTCTATACGTACATCTGTGATAAAGTGACTACTAAGGACAGAACATCTAGTTCAGATTTGTTGACAAATTGAAGGAAGTCAAAGAGCTGCAAATATTATTTAAGGTCTAAAAATTATGCTTTACTGTGAGAGACTAAAAAACTCTGGCTACTTAGTTTATGTAAGAAATATGGGTAGCTGACTTGATAGTGGTCTACCAAGTATCAAGTACCATAAAAAAGAGTTTTCAGGTAGTGATTGCCTCTTCGGTCCAGTAGGGGAAAAAAGGCATAATACATTTTTCTGTACTCGCCACATCTCCTCCATTCAGGATTATGTGTATTCCCACATGAGGAAAGATCTCATCAAAATAGGAGAAATGCAATGTAATATAAAAACAAAACAAAACAAAAAAACAACCAAAAAAACCTACTTGGAAGGGATTACAGCAGCTCCATTGCAAAACCAGCTGGTTTTTTTTTCTTGATGTAGTCATTTTTCTCTCTCATTTCAGTCAAGTTAAATGTTACTTATTCTTCAGGATGTTACTGTAGAAGGGCGATAACACCAACATTTGAGTTTTTGATAATAAAAACTCTTGCTACCTTGTATTCTTCAGTGCATTAGGATCTCTTTCTGCATTATGTAGCAGATATTAATTTGATACATAATTTTATTTTTTTTCATATTATGTAGAGGCAGATTGGTTTTACCGGATCATTCTTTGTCTTTTGCCAATTGGTTGACAAATTCTTATTTTAGAAGAATTGATGTGTATCTTAATGCTTATGTTTTTGTTCTTCTTCATTTGCTTTGGAATTCCTAATCGTTTGTAAAGGACTTGCCTTTATCTCTTATGGTCAGTGTTTTTAAACTTAAGCCTTCAATTAATGCTCTTAAATCTGTATTTCAACCATCAGAAGTTAGAAAGGAAAAATACTCTTCTGAAATGGGTGGCAAGTCTTTAAATACATAAAGCTGGTTTTGTTTGTTTATACTAATTTCAATAACAAATCAGAATTAAATTGTCAATCTTCTTATGCCTCATAAAGGCATTTTCACAAAAAAGTGATTCTTAGGCTCCTTCCTATCTCTCCTCCCCCCCACACATATTCTGCATTAGAAATCAGAAAATTTCACTTTCCTCAGGATTACTGAATTAAAAAAACCAGGAATAACATAAGTGCTCTCAAAGATTCTTTATTGTTTTCCTATTATTTTTTTCCCTATCAGTTCTACTGGTTCTCTCTCTGCTCATACTTTGTGAAGTTTCCTCACGTCCATGTTTCTAGTTTCTCATTGATTTTCTCTTCAGCTCTACCAAGTCTTCTTAAAGAAAAACATTCTTTGTTTGCCAGGCTTTAAATCTTACTTTAAAGAAAAAGACTTGCATTCAGCATTAGTTTTGGGGCTTTTCAAGTCTCAGTACAACACTTTTGTTTTAAGGGTTCTTTTTAGTTTTAAATTAAATGTACACAAAAAGGGGCAAGGAGAAGAAAATCAAGTACAAGTTGCTATTACTGTCTCATATTTGTAACTTAACTGCTGACAAGGAGATGTCTTACATAAGCAGTAATTTAATCAAATGCTTCAGCCTCTTGTAAGTTTTAGAAGAATCAAACTGTGATTTAAAGCATTGTTTTAGCTGCACTTGTTGTCTTGGCACAGTTTCAAGGGTTGTTTTATCTGTGACAATGAGGCCAGATCTTCATTAATAAAAGGCAAAATAGAGTCTGCAAATCACTCATAGAGTGAATAGAAATCCCAATTTTTAGTTTTGGTTGGGGTTTTTTGTGGTTTTGGTTTTTTAAACTTTTTCCTTCCTGGACATTCTAGATTTAAACTCCTACAGGGTTTTCAGTACAGTTTCCTGTGGGGTCTTGTAGACAGCATTGAATTTTATCTGTTTGGTCCATGCTGCAGGAAAAATTGCAGCATCTTGTTCATTTAAAAGTGGGGTTAAGTCATATTTGGTGGCAAATTACATGCATATGGGCGTTTCTAAGGGCTTACTTAAGCTTTTGCTGAAGTACATCCAGGAAGTACTGTATTCAGGAAGAGAGACTAAATTAGAGGTAATGATATTCTTTTTGCTCTCCTGACTTAAATAGTTAACTTATAGATGTCTTAGTTCAGGGACTACCTCTTATTTTGAGTACAGTAGATTTTATGCCTGTTGGTACCTCTAGGTACTACTGTGCAACAGCTGGTAAGAGGTAGTGCTTTGGTCTTGCATTTATCACAACTTATACGCATTTCATGTTTGCTCTTTAAAATTTGCCAGTAGCAGAGTGACCTGATTCCATCAGAAATTAATTGAACAAGGCCTCCATTAAAAAATTCGTCCAGAGATGTTAAAACTTCATTTCATTCACGCCAAAAATCTGAGGGGTCTGAGTCATGCTCATGTCTAAAATTACAACTAAGAGGCAAAATTTTGTTAGTGCCAGTTTTGTCATTTTGGAAAAAGCAAGCAAGCAGCAAAACCAAATAATTATTGATTAGATAGTCTGTGATTTGATATTGGCAGTTATTAATAACATGAAAAGAAAATTGCGTGTGGCTAAGTTCAGGGTTTCTTGCTTGTGTGTGTTGGTTAAAAACTGCAAAATCAGTTTATAAGCTTTCATTTTAAGTGGTTGATTGTTCTTTTGTTTAGGGTGGAGCATATCATGATCCACACACAGAAGATGGAGCATCTACTAAGGAAAATAGAATTCTGTATAATGACCCTGTTCCAAGAAGAGTTGGCAGCTTTTACAGAGGTAATTTTATGGTGGATATTTCAAAATTAAACAAGAATTTTAACATGGAATATAAATTAAGTAGTAGAAATGGTTACAAAGAACTGACATGAACAACTAAAATAGGTTATTGGAAAAAGAATTGTTACCCCACTTTCAGAGACTGGGTTGACCTGCTAGTAACTGTATTAGTATCATATTATTTATTTGCAAATGGTAACACACTTTGATTGACAAGTATATCCAGTGCAGTAGCTTGTAAAGCAGAAAATAATTTATCAGGGGGAGTTGAACAAAATGAATTAATATTACCAGAGTAAGCAGTCTATTAATGCTTTTAATTTGTATTTTAAATTCTTACTAACACTATATCCAAACACTTTGTACTTGTAACACATTGACATACTTGCTGATCTGTTTCAGATACTGTGGTGCATGAAACTGTAATGCTAGTTTTTCATTGCTTGAAACCTATGTTCATTTCTTTCGTTCAGACTCACTAAAGATCAGGGTTTCCTACAAGCAAGAGCATGCTTACATAATCCCAGTTCAGAATAAATAATAAAACAGGACTGCGTATGTGCAATATATATGTATGTATATATACGTGTGTGTGTATAAATACACACAAATAGGTATTTTTCTATTATGGTACACAAAAGATGGTGATTTCTGAGCAGCTGCCTCATGGCTAAACCTGGGTAATCCTTTTGAAAAAGACAAGGATGATAAGAAGCTAATTACTGTCCTGCAAGTGTTATGAGGCTTGTGTGGCTCCCCTGAACCTTAAGAAGTCCCAATCAGCTAAAATTTGATTATGAGTCACCTAATAACCTTAAGTAGAGTCACAAATCTCCCTCTGATCCTCTTCAGGTTGATCAGTTGGCTGATGACCTGATTCAGACATGTTGAAATCTGCCATTCCTTGCAGTGTCCATTGCAATATTAAACCTGTGAGCAATATTAAAGCTTGTACTGTTTTGAGCAATGCTTTTGAGTGTAAGGTTTTATAGCACATGCAACAGAGAATCCTTAAGGATCCTCAATCTTGAATTGCTTTTATTAATCCTTAAAACACTCCTAAAATTGGGCATGGATTATCCTTCTTTTTTATACGTAGTAAAACAGATTTTCCAAGGAAGAACAACTTTCTGGGGTTTATTTAATTCCTTATTATAAACTAGAGGTTTCTTCCTCTTTACCTGTATCTATGAAACACATGTATTTTAGTTCACAGACCTAATTATTGCTTTGGAAAAATGATACTATATTTAAATAATACATTGATAATAGTATATGAAAAAACTATTGAAAGAAAAAGCTACTATGAAAAAATTAAATTCATATTTATGCAATTCTTAAGTACTGACTTAATACAAAGGTTATTAGCATGTACTTTTGTAATACAGCTTGAAAAAAAACTTACAGATTCAATTTTGATAGATGGTATAGTGTGATGCTGCAGTAATGCTGCAACTAGTGTCCAATCAATTTTTAATCCAGTGCACGTATTACTGGTGATATTCATAATTCTAATAGTTATGTTCTAGGTATGCATAACCTATTTTCAAAACCACAGTATGTGTGTTTGAAAAATATATAATATCTGATTTTGATCCTTTCATTTTTAGTGAGTAAACTCTTAGTTATATTAAAATCCAAAGTAATTTTTTTCAGGGTGGGTACTATTTTTAAGGTCTAAGTGAAGACAAAGTGTAACCTGTAGTATTTTGTGTCTTTAATAACAGTATGCCAACCTTTTATTCTGTTTCCTGTTTTTAAATATTGATTGCACTTGTGGCTCCATACATATAGAAGTGTTCTCAAATCTAGTAACAACTTAGTCAAGTTCTGATGATGGTCTCATATTACAACTGATGCTACCTTGCAAGTATCACAAAACAACAGCTTTCCCAACTGTAAAAAAAATATGCTTTTTTTCAGACATACATAAAGTACAGCTGTCTTCACTCTCTTGTTTCTGTAAAAGAGGTAGAGAGGAAGCAGACAACTGAAAGATGGGATTTTTGGCAGAGCTAAGTATACATTGTTTGCTATTTCTCTGTTCAGTTCCATCTCCGCGTCCAGAGAGTACGTACATAGAAAACAATGTGTCAAACAGAGCCTCTGTGTTACCAGCAGACAGCAGCACGGTGGCAAACCATTCAAAGAGACAAACCACCTTTGATACCTGGTGAGTTGTTATTTACACAGACGTGTAGAGAATGGCAGGGAAAAAAAGAGATTTTTAACAAGAGGGAAAAGTTTTTCTCAAAATTTCCAGTTGTCTATATATGCGTACTTGCTTCCTGTGACTGTATTGACTTAGCATTGCATGCTTTCTGTCCCCTTTTGAGCAGCAAGAAATACTTCGTTACACCATCACACTGAACGTATTAAAGATTCTATACTTTTGTCCAGTCTTTCCTAATTTTTTTCTGCTACTAGTCTTCAGTTAAAGATAATACAAAGTGCTTGTGTGCATATAGTATGGATAGCAAGGCCATAGCTTCATCTGTGGATTCCAGAAGCATGAGTTGTCAGACAAACGGGAAAAATATCAAAATGCATGTTTCCATATATAAAATAGGACTGTATTAATGAAGAATATAATATTCACCCTGCAATGGGGACTGCTGCTCTTTTCGCTTGCGCACCACAGAAGGAAATGAGTATGTCCTATGGGAAAATGGACTAAGCAACATCTTAGTGGTGTATATTGATTTTAAAAGATTAAAAGCATCACATGGCTCCATTATATAACATAGAACAATTAACTATAATTATGCTAATAGAATGACAGCATGTGCATAGCTGTGCAGGACTTAAAGGAAAATATCTTAATTTTGTTGCTCTCAGACCTGTTCAGCTTCAAAATACTCTTAATCTTCTACTTTGTTCAATCACAATAAAGTACACTGAATAAAAATAAACGGTGCTTCAAAGGATTGGTGGGAGGATTGGACTGTATGCAATCACATGGTTCAACTGTGCTTTGTACCACTATCTGAAACACTGCTCTCTGAAAGTGCGATAAAATCACGCTATCTAAAGAACTGTTGCAGTGTTTTGTTGACTTAACGTGTTTCCACATGAACAACCTGTGAATTATCTGCTTAAAAAAGAAGGGGGGGGGGGAACAAATGGTATTTCAGTTTGTGTTCAGGTTATATACCCATGGTAGTAATAGAAGATGTTTACTCCAGAACCCTTGTCACCTGCTCTGATTCACTAGAGTCTGCTTCCTGTCCTTCAGTAGCTCCACCTACATCCGTTTTGTGGAAGTTAGCTGAGGAACCCGGTCACTTATGTAAAAATGTGGTACTTGTGTTGTGACTTATGTGGCTAAAGAAGGTATTTATTCCTACTGTTGAATCCATTTACTTATTTTGTTGTCCTTCATATCTGAATCTTTCTATCTTGCATATAACATAAGCCAACTGGAATCTTGTTTTGCTTTATATATCATTCGCCAATATATTAGCTTTTATTATGTGGTCACTGCAAAGAAACACATAATGTTATTTTAACTCTGAACTAAAATAATAGCGTATGTTATTAGAGCTGGTTGGGAATTTTTTGACTAAGTATTTTTCTCGCTTACAATGCCAAATTATCAAAACTAAAACTTTTCAAAGGAACAGACTGATATCCACTAACCTTTTACTGGGAAGATTCTTCAGCTCCAGGATGGAATTGCCAGTCAAAACCAGAGATACACTCAAAATAACAAATATTCTGGGGGCAGCATTATTTTTGGAATGTAAGGAACTCAAGTGCAGGGCCTTTGTTCTTCATTATTTAAACCAGAGGCTTGAACCAAGATCCTAGATCTAACGAGTGAACGCCCTGAACCAGAAGTTAGAGGTTATTCTGGAGCACATTCTCTGTTTCCCTCAATATATCCTCTTGAAGCTGTTTCATCTTGTTGAAATAGTGAAAGGACCACAGAGATGCTGAATATGGCCCAATGAATAAGGCCCTTCATTAACTTTGAGGCAGTTAGATTTAAGTCCTTGTTCCAGTTAATGTACTCAAATAGTTTCACAAAGTGGAACAGCTCCTTTGAGAGAAGAACCCACAGAAGAATAAGCATTTCTTCTTATGAAATGGGAAGAATGGCAGTGCCCACAACATCAAGTTACTGCTATTTTGGCATGCATTTCTCTTTCTCTTTGCTTTTCCTACTCTCTATTTTCCTGAAATGTTTCCTGCCCAGCTCTACATGTTAACTCTGTGCAAGTTGTCCTGGCAATGGTCTAATGTTGTTGCAAAATTGTTCTGTGCCATAAATGCAGCTTAATCAGATTCCTGAGTGATGTAGAGTCTATGTTCCTCTACTTAATTTTCTGTATAGAAGTTGTATAAACACTTATGAAAATGTTGAAAGCTCTAATGGAATGTGATTCTGCTTACATCAATTTTATGGTGAAGTAAATATTTGATGTTTGACTGACATAGATAACTGGTACATGACAATTCATCTCTAATTATGAGTGACATGTATTCCACCTGGACTTGCCACTACTGTAAATTATTGCTACTCTCATACTATTGCTCTGTGTTGCCTTTCTTCTGTCAAAGATTTTGTGAATGTTTGCTAGACTGAATTGTCACAGATGTTCCCTTGTCTTTGTGTGCATTTCTTCACTCTGTCCCTACTGTCCTGCCTCTTTAAATAAAGATGTTATAAACTCGACTTTTTGTCATCAGGTTTTACTCTTAAATTACTAGATTGCTTCTGAACTTTAGACAAATTGCTTTGAAAAAAGGCAAATTTTTCATCCTTCTAGAAAATCTTCTTTGCCAGAATTTAATTTCCTGTAAATGGTCTTGAACTTGCTCAATTTTTCCTTTTTGATACAAGAGTAGGTGTTTTATTCTCTTCACCTGTACGAGCTTTGTCTTGAGCTGGGCAAAATCGGTAGGTATAGGCAAGATGCTTAATCTTGTTCTGCCAGTTTGCCAAAATGTTGGCCTGAGGTATCTTTACCACTGTTATAGTTCTAAATATCTCTTTAGAATACACTCCCAGCATGCAGTACTTTACCTCACATCATATTGGAACTGTTTGCATTGATTGTTTACACGATATTTGGGGGTTTCTGGAAAGCTTTGTTGTTTACACCTTTTATGTCCGTATAAATGTATTCATTCTATGACAAACAACTTGTCATATCCTCTCTAGCATACGTCATACCTTTCTGCAAAAATAATAAAAAGGGGAAATATGTAATATTAATTATTATTTTTATATGTATATAATATATAAACACACAAAAAGTCTCTCTGTCATTCAAGAAAACAAAAAAAAAGAACATCCTACTCCTAGGAGTGTCAAAGGCTTACAATTATCTATATACCATTAATTGTCAAGACTCCAAAACAATACAGTATATTGTAAACATGACATGACTGGCTATAATATCGCTGTTTCAGCATCAGTGTAACAATGTAGTCGCACTTAATGTTCCTGAAACTAGAAGGTTGCCAGTATCTGAGCAAGCTATTTTAAAGCTTCAGCTGTGTCTGCAGTACAACTGTTGCTGCATTGTAAATACTTTCTATACTTACAGAATTCTTGAATTTGTAAAAAATATCAGGAAATTTCAAATTTGTAACTTTCTCAAAAATCACCTGTGTGTGTTACTGGTTGAAGGTTTAAGAATCTGCTCTGCATAGCTTGAAGATGTTCACCTTCCTAATGGTACAGTTTTCCCTCTGACATTTCCTGCACAAGACAGTTGCATATGCCTTGTCATCCAGTATGTTTGCTTTATTCATCTATTTGGCAACATATGAGCCTCCCTACCAGTCTCTTTTAGTAACCAGTGCCTCTTCCATGACCCTTCTTCCCTCATCATCAGTGGTTTTGTTTGTACTAAAACTTAGATGATGCACTCTAATGTAATTTGCAAGGAAGCTTTCCAGAATTTGTAGTCATCAATATTCTGTCCAAAAAATAAGCCTAGTGAAGAATTATGTTTCAGAAGTTTACGAAACTAACCACTTCCAAATTTTTATGGTTACTGATGTTGAACAATACCAGAGGGGTGTAAAACCTATGTGTGTATATATACATTTATATGTATACTTTTTTTGGTGATGCCACAACTTCAGGTGACCTAGTGGCTTTAGTGGCTTCTGGGTAGTATTTTGTATATATGAAAGTAGATCTGGGGTTTATTCCAGTTAATAAATCCTCCTTTTCTACATTGGGGGGAAAAAAAAAAAATTGCAGCTCCAAGCAAAGTTCAGATTTGATCTCTGATTTTTAAGCTTTCAATGCCAGGCTTTTAGACCAAGAAGTTTTAGTGTGGACTTTGGCTTGTGGGATTGCAATTCTTACCTTAAGTAAACCATTTATTTGAGGTGCTTCGTTAGTTTCTGACATTTTCTTGCCTTCATTTATGGTAACTCTATAACTGCCAAGGGTTTTACTTCGAGTAAAACCAAAAGCTAACTTGTAGAATTAGTGTTTGTTCATTTAACTTCCACAGAATACTTCAGACGTTTCAGTAACTCCTCCATTAGACCAAAATCTTACTTGTGTGATTGTGAGCGGTTCAGTAAAGGGAGTAGTATACTGGCAGTTAAATAGGATTTCCAAGCCAGGCTGCCTGCTGAGATTAGGGTTGCTGAAGAATAACTGAAACAAGCGTGAAGAATTGTCTCCCCAAAAGAGCTGTCTGCAATAGGAATCTATCTATGGCAGCATGCTTCCTATTTATTCTTTTTAGTTAATATTAAAGCACATCAGCTTGCTTGCCCCATGCATGTTTGCTGCTATGCCCCATTGTACCTGCATGAAGTTGGATACTTTGTCTGCCGGGGCAATAAATGCTAGTGATAATCACAGAATTTCTGTATATACCTATGCTTTTTCCAAGTGTCTAAGACCAGAATAACTAATGTGATTTACATTATATGTCCTAAGCAAGTGAAAGGCACACAAAGATAAAATAACAAAGAACACATTTTGCCTTTGGTTTCTGCTTGAGGGTGAGCTTTCTTGAGTCGGGGCTCTTCTCTAGGGCTAGTCTTACCTGCTAGTAAAAGAGGCACTGCGTAACAGATCCTGGTGTAACTGTTCTCTTTCAAGAGCTGAAGTGTAATGCAAAATACTAAGATACTTGCAGTTACATTGTAAGAGTTTAGCGCTGAGTGACGGTACCATACGGATTTTTTCTGATAATCCTAATTTTTTCCTGTACTGCCCATTGTCTCAAAATCATCTTTTGGGATGCCTAAAATATCTCAGTGTTTCATCCCATGGATCAAAATGTTCTGTTCTATTTTTGCTCCATACAAAATCCTGGTGTTGAAGCTTCCTGCTATAATGCTATATATGTTCATTCTCTTCACATTATGAGCATATGTTTTGAAGCAGTCACTATTCAAGGTCAGTGCTTTTTCAGACAACTGTACTGCAATATGAGTCATAGGAATTAATGACATAAACCAGTTGGTGTAAAACCACTGGCTTTTGGGTAAGCAGCAATTGAAAATGAGCAGAGTTCTCAGCCCCTTATTTTCCTCCTCTGTATGGTCACTGTAGTTGTAAAGAGGAAATGATGGTGCAGGTGCAGAATTTCACTTCTCTCCTCTCTGCTTATCTGCTGTAGGGAGCAGTTTTCTCCTCCAGGTTCGCTGTGCCAAAGAAAAGAATCACACTTGAGCAAATCTCTGTCTATAACTATGGCAAAAATTGCCCCAAGCTTTATTCTGAAGATTAAGTTCACCTTTAAAAATACAGTGTCTATATTTTGGAATGGACTTTGGAACAGAAAACCCATAGGAAGACATTGAAAAATTTTAAAGGACAATGTAGAGTAACCACATGGGGACTTCCTTATGATCTGACACTGGTTCCTCAGTGGACAACATAGTTGCTGGGTTGGTAATTTGCACTGGGGCTATGGTTTGGGGTATGTTAGCAGATGTGGATGTACAGTAGCGCCTTTGAGGAAAGGCTCAGAAAATTCTAAGCCCCATTCACATGACTTTCAGAGTACAAGTAGGATAGACACTTGGGTGCATGCATTCCTCCAACTTTTCTAACAAATTAAGTAAAACCTATTTAGTAAATAATTCTGTGGGTGTTTTGTCTGTGTTAAGTCAGCCTCGTTAGTTCACCGAATCTGTAAAGCTGTCAGTTCAAACTTCCACCATACTCTCAGCCTATGAATCTTTCCTTTAAGCCCATTCTCTTACTCAGCAGTTGCATTTTATTACAGCGTTTAAGCACTGCATGCATTTATATTTAGAACCAGGTAGCATTTTGAGCTTGAGGTGGTTTTGTGAAGAAATGGAGGAACTGATCATACCACCTATCAGAGTGAAGATACTCTCTGATAAGAAGGATGATTCTAGTGATTCCTCTCCCAATTATGTGTTTCATATTTGCTTGGAAAAAAAATGTCAGCTTGGCATGTAGTAGCAGCTGAATCATGAGCTGATAGCATAGCCTTTAAAGCCAGAATTAGAAGCCAGTGGTAACTATAGTAGACAGCTAAGTGCTGCTATATTACAGTTACTCCAAGAAAAGCTGTTCCTGTTTGTCATCCAGAGCCCTTAGAACTGTGGCTTTCCTTTAGCTTTTCCATCAAGACAATGGAATAATTTCATTTTTGTTTTCATACAACTTCAGAATGAAAAAGGGCTATTAAATCACCCAGTATGATTTTCTGTATGTTAGTAGCCTTTAAATGTCATCTGTTCTCTGGGGTCTCTGGCGGTTAATGATTCTTATGTTAAAATCAGTGCCTTATTTCTAATATGGCTTCTCTGGCGTCATCATCCACCTACTTGTTATGTCTTTTCCCTTTACTTTAATGATCCTTCTAGTATTCTGTAATTTCTTCCTGGATAAGTACTTGTGCACAACAATCAAGGAAACTAAATATTTGGGCTGGCTTGGCTGTGGTTTTTAACATACTAAAGAGATTGAAATCTCTGATTCTTTCAATGTAGGCCATTCTTTCTATCTCTGAAAATATTTCTGTGACCCTTTCCTGCACCATTTCCAATTTTCAAACTACTTTAAAGGGCACTAGAACTGCATTCAGTTGTGTCTCACCAATGTTCTACGTAAACCATCTTTTTACCCCATATCAGTACTTTACATACGTAGTTTACTGTGTATACTTAAAGTAACATTTATCAGCTGTAGTTAATTCAGCTGTGCAGACAAGTTAAAAGGTCGAAATTCAGTCTTCAGGCAAGTCACCTGTTCCACTTTTGGGTCATCTTCTTTTGCCAGCACTGTCTCACTCACGCATAACAAACTAACTGAAGTTTTTATGTTGAAATGGACAACAGTAGATCACCAGCTTCCCTGATGATAAATTTGGAACCATGTCACCAAAGGTCAGGAAGTTCAATTGAAATTGGTTCTCTCTGGCGAACTTTGCAACTCCTGGCTCTGCAGCAAGCAGTGGATAAACTGGACCTGTGCTTTTGTACCTCATCACCATTTGTATGTTCTCTCAGATATGATTTTTTATTTTTCTAAAAGACTTTGTGTGTGATATTTTGGTTTGAATATTAAATTCTGGCTTAAAAAAAAAACAAGACATGCATGCTTTCCTTTTCCCTAAATAACTATTCACTGGTTTGAGCTAGTCATTTTATTCTAACACTGTGTTCCTCCTATCCCATTTAATAAGACTATTTATCCGGTGTTTGTACAGTAACCCTTGAACCAATGAATGCTAAAACATTGAGAATCTTTTTGCTTTAATCAATAATTTGCATTCTTTGGCATCAGATCTCATTATTACACAGAATATGTATAATATCAAAACAAAATCTCTCTTACAATACCTTATTTCATGTTTAGGAAAAGTCCTGAAAACCTTAACAGTCACTCAGAACAGCTCAAGGAGAAAGAAAAACAAGGTTTTTTCAGGGCAATAAAAAAGAAAAAGAAGAAATCTCAAACTGTAAGTATACAGTATTTCTAACAGAAAATATGTTTATCAGTTTTGAATTATACCGTTTTAATATGCTAGATTAGTACAGTACCTTTGTGTTATTTATGATCATGCCTGCCTGTATCTATTTGTCTTTTATTTTCTCTCTTCATTATATGAAAGTCAAATTCCTCTCCTGTTCAGGGTTTATTTATCTGCCTTTTCAAATATTTCTTCACCTACTAGTCCTGTGCATCTGTTTTCATTCAGACCCTTTGAGAGCCAGTTTTGATGCAAGTTTTAAGCTGATGTTGGAGCAGATTCTTTTGCAGGATATGGTGATGCCATTCCAAGAATAGCAAATGCATTATTGTGTGTCCTCAGGGCTTGAATAATCTCAGACACCCATTAGGAGGAGATCAAATGGTTATAAATGAGAATTCTTCCCAGTCTTTTTATGGCATTGTCTTGATAACAGCCTCCATATTCTTGCTGCACAACATGGCCAGAATAAGGATGATGAGTCTTAACCATTCTTCATGTCCTACGTTTTGTTGGGGAAATGGATTGTGGCTTTTGTTATTCAGTATAAGCCTTTGGTGTCTTTTACGTTTTTACATTATCATCTAGTTTTTGGGAGGGATAAAGGACTCTTTCATCAGAAAGCAGTGATATATTAACATTTCCCAAAGTTTTATAATGAAAATCTCGCTAAGAACTGAAGTAAACTAACATCATCTCATCTCATTCTCACCTGACAGTTCTGGAAACAGTAAAATATTTCAAATGTCATTTACATAAAGTTGCAGTGTTTCTGTAAGTGTAACTGCAGTTATAGTTTTGAAGGTTCTCAGAATGGCGTAAATCACACTCACTCCTGGCGAAAAGGAGTAACTAAATCAAAATATCTGCTGTCACAGAGTGAGGTGGCATGACTCTGGCTGTTGGTGGAGGGCTGGTCTGTTGAAAATTGGGGGAGAGAAGTGATTGTTGAGTGGGGAGGTTTAGTTTCTTTGAACTGTATGGAACATGTGCATGTGTGTGTTAACTAGCACTCAAAAATGCACCTCGCCTTCCTGCTGGACAGGTTTTAGAGCAGTGGCATCTACCTCTCCTTCTGAACTTGTTCATCCTGATACCTGTACACAGTTCAAATATGATGATTTGCATTACACAGCTGAACAAAATGTCTAGATTAACGCTAGGATTATTTGATATCAGAATGTCCATGAAAGGTTAGCACACCTAAGGCCCTTGCTTCTAGTGATGCATTTTCCAAAACCAAAGTGTTAAATCTGTACTGTTCTAGTCTACTTTGATTCCAGCCATTCAGACATGGTGGCAAGGAAGACTTCAGAAACCCAGGTGATAGATGGTATATCAACTGTTTCCACATTAAACTGTGTGAAGGAAATACAGACCAGATTGTCTTGCATCTCAAAATCCAGCACGTTCCAAAATATCTAAATCACAAGTACCTTGATCTATAGCTACCAAAAACATCACTGATTACAAGACAGGACAGATTTTTGCATAATCTTTACTCCTGTTTCTTCTCACTCTTAAGAAGAGGAGGGGAAGGGGAGTGGGGGAGAGAGAGGTTTTGCGTAAGGGAAAGTTTTGTTGGCTAGTTAAAGCTAGTACCTCACAGGAAGATAAATAAATTAATGAAACAAGGTAGTGATAAAACTCTTGCTTCCTCAGCTAGAAGCTTTCTGACATCAACTTGATTTTGGGCCCAAGCAGAGAATGAAAAAACTCTTTTCATTTCTACTTACAGCTGTTTAACAGGACAGTGTCTAGGGATAGACTGTACCCACCAATGTGCATACAAGTGTCTGGTTCAGACACTGTTCTTTGTTCTTCACCTGTTAGTTGAGAACATCTACCTAACAAACATTGGGATGTTCATTAGGATCTTCCAGCACAAACAAAAATTATTATCTTCAGTTCTGCACCAAGTTTGACTTCAGTAGTAAAAGCTGTTACCAGCACTGTAATATTAGCTCCTCAACTACATAAATAATGTTTTCTGTGAATTCATATTCACAAATCTAATAGATAGCTTATGACTACCCAAGTTTTTTCCGAGGCTTATAATTCTTACAGAGTCCTAGAAGTATGAAATTCCACTTATTTACTCTAACACAGACTTGCAGCAAATAGCAAACTAGACCTGAGAACTGTCACAATGCTGAGGAGCACACATCGTAGCTAGCTACTATTCACTTCTGATATCCTTTGGCAAGTCTCATTTTGCTAGTGATCATCCTAAGAGTCACAAAAGATACCTGAAACTGGATTGAAGACATCATCTTAATAATGTCATTCTCAAAATCTCTAATAGCCCAGAACTGATCCCAGTTCCTGACACTTCCTCCTGCAGAGTTGTTCCCATTAATCATTCTACCTAGAGTTCTCCAGGTGCAGTTCCCCATGGGATAATAATTGTTACTGGCAGCTACAGGAATTCTCTGCAATATTCATTTTGCAGAGCTATTCTTACCCATTCTCCTTTTCATCTTATTTGGAGTCTTTCAGTAAAGTAGCAAAAGGTTTTGAGGATTGCTACAGTCAGTTTTTTCTGTTATCTGACACCAAACAATTCGATACCCATGCGGGTTGTGCACATGGGTATCAAACATCAGTGTCAATACGTGCTATCTTCAGAGGAGCCCGAGTTTTGCAGATTTTGGCACATATCACAAGCTATGGGTCTGAAGAAATTATCTGCTTTGGAAAAAAAACAGTTGCAGGTGAGCATTTCTCCTAGCGATGCTTTGATTCCTTTTTAATTTACTGAACTTGAAACAGGAAATTCTTCTAACCATAAAGTTCCTAAACAAGCTATGCTAATTAGCGGCTCTCTTTTTCATTAACTTGAATGGAATCTAGAAGCTCAGAAAGCTCTTTGAAAATCCTTGCTTTTGGTAGTGCACCCATCATGCTCTTTTGTGATATAATCATTATATTATATTATAAAGTTTTCTTTTCGTAGGCAGAATAATGCTAGACACAGCATATGTGTCCAATGCTTGTTCAAACCTGAGCAGGGCAGAAATAGTCCCATTCATAATTTTAATACTTGATAGTTCTGTTTGTTGTTTGTGTGTCCATTGGTATGCTCTTTGGTTGTGTTACAGAAATTAAAATAAAACAGCCAGTGCCCTTGCAGTTCTACATGAAATTGTTGATGCCATATTTTTGTCATAATTGAAATAATCCCTCTTGGAGCGCTAGCTCTTTTTACAGGTTAAAAACAGAATATTCTTATTTCTTCTAGAGGTAGCTATCAACTGCTCATTCTGAAGCCAATTGCTATTATTGTTAGTGTATCTTTGATATTTTATTTATATAAAAATAAGAAATCTCATACTGCTTTAGGTCATTATCATAAGTAACAAATGATTGCCAGAATTACAGGATTTGATCCAAAGCTCAATAAAGTCAACAAGACCTACCGGTTGTTTGCAAAAGTCTTCAAAACGCACTGTGCATTCCTAATGAACATGGATAGAAGAATAGGTGTACCGCTCTCTTTTTATATGCATTGAGTTCCTTGAATTTGTTCCATATGCTTTTTTTCGTTCAATCACTATTATATTTTCCCAAAGCAAAATATAGGATTGATACCATATATTGTTGAAATAAAATTTAAAAACAAATAAATAAAATTAATATAGTAAGGACAGATCTCTTGAACTGAAATACTATGCATTTAGTTTTTGTATCTTATATTGCAGACAGACTCAACCAACGGGGAGAATCCAAGCATCAAGAAATCCCTCTTTCCTCTTTTTAATTCAAAGAATAATTTAAAGCATAGTTCTTCTTTGAAAAAGCTTCCTGTAGTCACTCTACCCATGGTATTAATTTTTAAGTACAGTAGCACTGTAAAATGTTCCAGTAAACTTGTTTTACTGACTACAGCAGCATGTGTTTTATTTTCATGGGATCACTATCTCTTCATGCCAGTTAAGTATCTTGGGCCAGTTCAATAAATTTAAGTAAAATTGGCAGTTCTGTTGAAATAGATTGTGCCTAGATTTTTTAAAATTTTTATTTTTTATTTTTTTTTTTTAGTATTTGATATACTGAAAATGTAATACACACAGTTCCAGAGAGAATGAGCTCTGGGACTAAGACTAAAGGAGGAAAATAGTTGTGAAATCATGTATGTTTAAAATTAAACTGTGTCATTCTGTTTCAGTCAGGAAAAAAATTAGCCTGGTTTTTTATAGCTATATTGCAAATACATTTTTTAATGAAAACTGCTCCATTATATATAAATTTAATTAATCAAATATTACCAACAAATTGTCTGGAACCTACATTTTAGCTTATGCCTCTGCTGTATTTTTGTTTGTCCTTATTGTTCATGGTAAAAGACAGCTTGCATTAAAAATAGGTTACATTTTAACTGTCCTCTTTTTTTTTGTTTAGAATTCTTGAAATGAGAGAAAACTCTACATATCTTCTGCCATAAATTTTGTTGGATTTTCAGCTGGGGGAGGGGGGGATGTCTTTTTGCTCTAGTTTGGGATATTTATGGAGGAGAAGAAAGACAAGGAAAGGAAAAGCTCTTGGTTTTGTCATGGCAAAATCAACCAGACATCAGTTTAGAGAGACTTTAGTCTGCTTCACTCAGGAACAAATTTATAGAACTGATCCATGGTCTTAACTGCAGTATGGAATGCTTTTTAAACGAAGATGAGGCTCAACTTTTTTTTTCTTTTTTTTTTAAGCCTTGTTTAACTGCTCTCTCTTACAGCAAGTAACACTAACAGCATGTGAATGCTTTGAGGGCTAAGGGTATAGCAAATCTGCATGATATCCACAGCCACTTGCTCTTACTATGGGGAAAAATATCGAGAGGTCATTGCAATTCTACTGCAGTAATGGGCTTCACTTGGGTTCTGTAATTAACAGGGGGAAATGATTTACAGGTATTCTTAAGAATATATTAGGAGACAAGTATTTAATATTTTGTTGCAGATGCCTAGCAGTGATGGTCAGGATCTCTTGGCATTACAGAAAGCCATTCATTCTTCTAATCACCAGAGCAGCAGGCAGAAGGATTGGCATCCTGAGAAGATGACAGAAATCCAGCCTCATGTAAGTGGCATTATCAATTCCCTGTATTTTAACATCACTGAGTTATCTTGACAGCTTTTTCTCTGGTGAATAGAAAAATTGCATTTGACGTTATTTCCCAACCTTCCCATTCCCCGCTTACTGAATGTGAAAAATCATGTGCCTGCAGCGCTGCATAATTCTTTGAAAATCTAGGCACAAATGACAAGGAAAAGAAGAGACACTAAATGTCCCTGTGTCAGTCTTTGAGCCTTTCGAAATAATTAGTTATGTTTTTGTGTTAGAGGCAAGCAGCCTTTCCGTGGAGGTCTGTGGTAGCTGTGCCATGCTGTAGAAAAGCCCTTGCATTAGCTCTGTGAGGAACGGTGAATCCTAAGGGCACGCTGTGGCTTGAAACAGTTTGATACTCGATGGAGTCACCAGAGCATCATGACCACATCACGGCGTGGCTGTGCCTCAGCTGGCACAGACTGCGGTTTAAGCAGGCTACATTATTGGAGTGCAGCACTGCACTAATGCAACTTTATTTTCTCCAGTTCTAAAACCAGCTGGGGGGGGCGGGGTTCAGGGGGTAGCTTCAGTGCAGTGCTCTGTTGCCATTATAGCATTGAAAACTGAAGAAGAGGGTTTGTTGGAGCTGCAGTGTTTGAAGAAGCAAGTTGCTCTGTGAGCTGTGGAATTTAATGAGTCTGTTTTCATACCACTTTGTGTACTCAGGCTTCCCCAGGCTCTTGCTACCCATTTCAGTAACCCCATGTCTCCATTTTCCTTCAGCTTGCTCACCAGTCAAAGAAGCTGTGAGGGTCTAGAGCAGCTTATCACCCAGCTGCCGGCAAACAAAGTATCTAACTGCTGAGTTCCATCAGCCCTTACTTCAGTGCAGATGATTACTCAAGACTCTCTATAACCCCTAACTGACGTTCACAGAATTTTTAGGAACTTTGGATTTCTGATATCTGTGCCTCATAAAAAGTGGCTGAGATTCTGAAGTTAATAGCAGGAGTAGTGACAGATAGACAGCTAATGCAACTGCCTATGCCTCCGTTTTCATAAGAAACAAGGTTAAAATAACTGATGGGAACAATTCTTTTTTCTGATGTAGAAAAGGTTCCATCTTTTCAGGTAGCTAATAGATTGAACCATAATGAGAAGACATTTTCTCAGGTGTGTAGTCATAGCTTGGAATGAAATATTCCAAATGAATACAAATTAAAAGCGAAGTCCTGTGAGGTTCAAGGTGTTCAGTTTAGGATATGACAGTTTTGTTATAGGAAGTCTGATAGGACGGAGAGCAGAAGGTGAAGTGCTTCTCCACATGTCTTTCAGAGCCAGCCATTAAAATCTCTTCGAAAGCTCTTACACCTCTCCTCGTCAAACCATCCTGTCCCTGCTGAGCCTCGCTTCCAGCCCTTACCAAGTCAGCCAGCCAAAGCTTCTTTTTCTGAAGTGCGAATTCACCCCATGAGTCAAAGCTCCAGCAGCGGCAGCAGCAATGTGCGGCAAGAGCCTCAGCCGAAAAGCCGGCCGACGCTGCAGTTACCAAGCCAGCTGGAACCTACCTGGCACGTCTCCCCAGTAAACAGGAGTGCCAGCGATGGGCCTCCCTACTCCGATCAGCTGCCTTCCAAGAGCGGACAGAACGGGCACACCTATAACCGAACAAACCGATCGCGAATGCCAAACCTGAATGATTTGAAAGAGACAGCCTTGTAATTGCACTCCAGAAAACAGGCCAGTTCGGGCGGAGATCAGCGTGGGGGAGCAGTGGTGGTTCTGGTGATGGTAAGACTGCATTTTCAGCTTTATAAAGGTGTGCAATATGTACATGTGGAGCTATGCTGTTTGGCACCACAGTGAGAGTCAGGGATTATACAGTAAAACAAGTTGAATTCTGAATTACCAGTCATCAGAAATGTCACTGGATGCCAGGCAGAGTGTGCCGGTTAGGGAGAAAAATGCATTGCCGTTTTCTCTCATTTACATTCCAGCTTAGTGCACATCTCTGTCTGAAAGCTGGGAGACTTCTGGTATGTACTGGCACTTAGAAGGGTGAAAACATTCATGTCTAGACCTATGCCCTTACTACATTTTTTGCTGCCTAGTTAAAACAGTGGGGTTTATGTGATAAAGTGTATCCCTGTTAAGGGTTTAAAGTTAAATTGTATGTCTTAAATTTGTTTTTTAACTTTCCATATTTGATAGGATTTGTAATATTTATTTATGATGACCTAATATCGTACTGTTATAATCATATCTTTTATGTTATAATGTAAAGTTATTTTGAGCTGTTTGAAACATTGTGAAGCAGTGCAACAGCTACAGTAGTTTCTATAAAAAACTAACGGTAACATTTATATATTGCATCAGGAGTATTTTATTCTATATATAAATATATATATAAATGGAAAATAACTGTCTGTTTTTTAAATATACTCATTTAAAAGAAAAGTATTGTTATGACACTATCTGCCATATTTTTATACATTTGTGATATAAAGTGCAGTATTATACTTCTAATAAAAGGAAGTTGAATGTGGATATAAACATGACTGTAACAGTATGAATCTTGCTCAGCTATGAAAGCCTGGTATTATAGGCATTATTGGTAACAAACAAAAGACAACATTCAATTCCAAGCTTTATTATGGGCTATTTTGTTGGAAGTATTGGCTAAATGTAAGAGACTGCAGAACTGTACAGTAATCTAAATGTGGTACGTTCCCCCCTGTGTCCTTAGCTTTCCTAGTAATAGTAATGGTATTTCTGCATCAAGAGCACAGAGACCCAGTACCAAATTTTTGTTTCCTCTAAAGAGATAAAGTGCCCCATGACTACAGGCTAAAGCAGGTGCTCTTCCACTTAATAGCAGGGGTGAAAACCAAAGAAACATAGCATGAATTGCAAGTGAAATGCCAAACTTTGACACTTAACGCATAGCATGGCACTGCGGATCATGGTGTAAGCTTTTATGCCTATGTGTACTTTACATCTTGTTTAGCAATCTATTAACTAATAAGATAAACACTGTATTTAAATTTAAACTACTCTTGCACTTTGTATTATATTTCAGGATGTATTTAAAGCTACAAATCCGCTATTTGGATATTGAGGGAGAAGGTTGCCATGCAGCTTAATTTCTCCTTAGATCTTACTATCTGAATATTCCCGTACACAGTTGAGTTACCAGTCTCAGCAAAATAGTAGATATTGGGTTCCAGTCTCCTGTACAACATTGTTAAAACTGCCTTCACGTTGGTGAATGTTGAGTGTAGCAAATGCACAACCTGATTCTTCTGTTGCTACTGGTAAACTAAATCAAAGGTGAGCCCGTAGGAGTCAAAAGAGTTATACCAGTCTAAACGTTGTGCAATAAGAGGAAAGTCAGGCCTGTAGTGTCAGAACAATACAATCTTTCCTTTTTAAACACATTAGTTCAACTCCGTTGTTACTCTGCAGCATAGTTCGTTTTCTAGATGCTGTCCTCACAAGACACTTGTACTTGCAAATACATTGTCTTCTCCAAAAAGAGATTAACCGGAATGTAAATTCGGTGATTTAGCCATAGATGTAGTTAACAGAAGCTGCCAGGCAGTAAGAGCTGAACTTCCTACTTGAATAACAGTGCAAACTGGACATGCTGTTCAGCACCTCTCAAGTCATACCAAAGTTCTAACAGCAGCAAATTTGGCACCACTACTCTAAAAATCTTTGTCAGAAAGTGCAATATGGAAAGATGTTACATCAGGTTTGTCCAGGACTAAAAGTCAGTCTAGTAAATTTAAAAAATTACAGAACAAGAATTCTTTCTTTGTCAATTGCCTGCAAGAAATGTGCATGTGATTTTCTATAGACATATATGATATATGATATCTATATATATATGATATATACTGTGTTGATATATCATATATATAGCATATATAAATACAGTAGACATGAAAGGGCATTCAGTTTTTGATAAGTTTGGTGGGCATCCAGGAAGGACATTGTGGTATTTACTGGTCATCACTGCCAGAGTTCAGCAGCATGTTTCTGCAGTCTCTTTTGGATTCACCAGTTGGTCACAACTAGGTTAGTCCTGTTAGTCCTGCTTTGAAATGGGCTGATGCAACTGAAATCCCTCACAAAAGCAGTGTCTGAGAGTGGGGCTCTGAGCAGTACAGTTGCAATGCCTCCAAGGGAGCGTTCAGACTAGACTCTTCTGTACTTTGTGGATATGTATCCTTTTGCCTCTGCAAGACTTTTAGCTTGCTGGTAAGAGCTTCATGCTGGGGATGATGATACTGGGCTGTATGTGGCTGTTCTGATTGCTAGCAAGGAAGAATGTTTCCAAAAGATTTTATTTTTTTTTTTCTCAGTACCCATTAAGTTAAATCAGGGTAATCTCTGACTGTACATATAGCTGTTTAAAGTAGTTAGCAAAGCTTCAAAGGTGACCCAAGGAATGTTCAAGTATTTGGTGGCCCATATTTACAGAAAGTTGTTTCTACTTCATACTGCATTTTCTTCTTGAATTCAACAAACCATAGTAGATTTCATTTGAATACTAAATTGTGTTGAATGTATGTAGTATTTTATTCCTTCTGTTGGAAAGGAATTCCAGCAGCTTGGCCAGCTGGTGCTGGGATAAATTGTGTATTTTTATCCTGGTCTAACTTCCCAATATTTAGAATATTACTAATGTAATTTTGCTGAGGCTTCCAAAGGAGTCTTATTATAGTGACTGTGATTTGCTGGCTCAATAAAGGGGAAGAGAATTACAGAGCAAATGATTTTGTAAGTGTGAGCTTTCCTCTTCACTGGTCTGTGAGTCTTGTGCTACATGTTCTATAGATTTACTTAGTATAGAGTATCTTAGTTAAACTGCATTTTATTCTTTGGCAATCTGTTTTGCCTTATGGCATCATTAATGATGTGAATAGAAACCAAGTTTCAGAAATGAATTATAGTCATTTTGCAGAACTCGAGCTGCCTAAACGTTTTTACTATAGCTCTTGAGCTCTTTTTAAGTGAAAAAGAAGCACCTTAAGCTCATCTAAACTGAAATTGTATATGTGTTTAAGCTGTCCTTTTAAACTGCCATGTCAATGTATTAACCTAGAACAACATATTTTTTTTCAGCAGACCTGACCACAGAGAACAGTCCTTTAGAGCTCTTGAACACTTTTTGCTCCACATGTCACAGTCCAAGATTTGTTGCTCCTCTGGGAGGTCACCAGCACAGAGCACGGGGCACAGTTCTTGGCAGGAAGTCAGCAATCCCAGATTTGGTCCCTTCTTCCGAAAACATTCCCCATCCCACAGGGCTTGGGACTGATACCAAGCTTTGATTTCTGATACCAAGTCAGACCCACCTAAATGTGTGGGTCCTGATGCCACTCTCTTTACCAATACTTGCTCTTTTAGATCAATATTAAAGCAGGCTTCAAACTTCCAAATGTACGAGACACCCTCAGGTCATCCTTAGGCTTGTTGCCTTTCTCTCTGCTACACCAACCTGTTTCTGGGAGCAAAGCTGGAGTGATTCTTCAAGAAGCAGTGTCCTGTAATAGGCTTTTAGCCACTCCTTGTCATTGCAGTTAGGTCTCTTAACAGATGAACCTTACTAGTGTAAAAAGCCACATAGCAACCTTTTCTTTTTTCTTCAAAAGCTGTTGTAGCTATTAGCTGAGAAGATTCCTGTCTTCACCCAGAAAAAGCTATGTATTCTTAACAATTCAGTGCTGTAGACCTCCCTTATAAGAATGGGAACACAGACGATACAGCTCTGAAAGCACTGTTGTGATCTATTTAGCTAAGGCAAAACCCAGCCGCTTTTGAGGGGAGCCATGCTCTAGAAGCGTTTGAGGTTTTTATTCATGTTTCAGTTTTTTGTTGTCTTGTAATGATTTGGTAGTGAGACATGCTTCAGAAATATCTGCATGTAACTAATTCTGTATGTGTTGAACACTGTCAGAGCTGGGAGAATATTTGAATCCCAGTCACACAAAGAGTATGAAAAGGATAGCCATATATAATATACTGCAAATTGTGGGGTGGCAATGAATGTTTATTTTTTCCATTCCAGCTAGTATACATAATACATCTGTTAATGGGGTTATATCATAAACCATGCATCTGGGCTGTTGTAAGTAGGCCCATCATTCAAAATAGGATAGGAGTGTCACAGAAGATGATTGGAAAGGTGATGTGCCCTATTTAACCATTTTTAAATGACCTTCAAATCAGGACACTATTTAAGAACAGGTGCCTTTCCCTACACAGCTCTTTCTAATGGTGTTGTGATATTAACCATTCATTAACTGGGTTTGTAGTAAATGAGGAGAAAAGCCATTTGACTTCTGGCCTTTGTTAAAAAGACAGCAATTTGAGTAAACCCTTTTAATATAACACAGTTTGGAAGTTCTAGATGTTGGCTCCTTTTTCAAAGGGTCGCACAGCAGCAGTACATCAATGCTCAGGTTCATCAGACAAGCGAAGGCTTATGCACATCACTTGGTTCAGATGTACTGAAACTGAAGATTTCTCATTTTGCAACCATGAAGCAAATTTCATTATAATTAAGAAACCCAAATTTCATAGGAGATCCTCTTTCAATAGGAAGAGAAAAGCTGTGGTAGGTCATCTGTTTTCTCTGTGGACTGTCTAAACAGCCACTCCATGAGACAGCACAGGTAAATCTGATGGATTAGGTCTGCATTTTACTTGCTTGGATGCTTATTTGTTACCTTGTGTACAGCCAGTGATTTGGTGCAAAAGTTGGCTTTTGACAAACTGAGTGGAAGGTGCATGAGAAGTGTGAGAGGACCAGCCCCGCTATGTTTGGATGCTTTCATTCCACCAAATCAGATTGCTTCTCAGGCTCTTTTATAACATAATTCAAAATATGCAGCCCGGCAAAAGTGGCTTTTAAGACGTGGCCTAAGAGTCTGAACGTGGAATTTGTGACTTGGGCTAAGAGTGACTCTACACATCTCTTGTCCTCTCTGCGAGTCAATCTACCTCCTCTCTCTTGCACAATGTGGTCGAGATTTGGTTGGTTTGTTATTATTATTGGCTCCAAATTTTGAAGAGACATATAAAAAGATTCTTCCTCTAGGTACTGTTAGCAACCAAGTAATAAAATCTTGACGGGCCTTCATCTGATATACTTCTGAAACCTCCAAGCCATCTGAGCTCTCCCTCTGGAATCCCAATGCCATCCTTTGCACTGCTTCGCAGTCTTCCCTTGCCCTTCCCCTTGTGGTTTTCAAATATTGCAGTTGCCTTGTTCTTTGTCGTTTCTCTAGTGCAGATTATCAGGGAGTTAGAGGCCTTATCTACTACTCCACCCTGTTTGCTGTTTTATTCAAACAGCTATCCTTAGACTTGCTCAGGATTTTCTTCATTTTAATTTTCCATTTCATCTGGGTGAGATAACTTACCTCATTGTGCCCCCACCAAAACACACTGCCTATCAGGCTTTTCGTTCCACCAGGTCTCTGTTTTCACAGGGCATTGTTTCTCTGGATCCGTTCTGAGAAATGCAAGGTGGCATCTTAATTGTACAGGCGTAGAAATGCGTTGTGAAGTAACTGCTGTCATAGAGCTTTCCATTAGCAACGTTAAAGCATGTTCATAGCACGAGATGGAAGCCGCTATTCAAGTTTCCTATAGGATATGAACCTCTTGGTGTAAACTCTTGACATGTAAATCCAATGGCAGAGCTTTTAACTGTTTAGTAACAAGGCAAAACTTTTAAGTGTAGGTAACTGTCTCGACTTTCCTTTTCTTCTTTTTTTTTTTTTTTTTTGCGAGTGCACATCTTAGACTCATACTACTGAAGGATATGTCTAATTGAAAGGAGTAACGTATATATATATTGGGTTAATATGAAACAATAAGCTAAAATCTTCCCTGAAACCTTAAGTTTGTTGGAAATTCTATGCGGGCATTTTAAAATCTGGTTAATCTGCTAAGGACTTCCAGGACTGCTTAGATGTCCACTGTGAAATGCTGAGTTCTGAATTTGTGTCATTTGGGAGGAGGAAGGAAGAATAAGATTTAGAAAAATGTGATCTTTTATCGCAATCTGCTAGTACAGATCACTCCAAAAATAACAGGCTGGGGAGGTAGCTTTCAAAACTTCTAAATTATGGATAAGATTCCCCGATGTTTTTTAACAGCTACTAGAAATCTGAAGCGCACAAACTTTTAAATCTACCATGCTTTCTGTTGTGGAAGGGATGTGATGTGGTGTTAACCTTTTTAATCCTGGAATACAAATTGATTTTAAAATGTGTTGAATATTTAAGGATGACTTCATGCAAGTTAATAAACCATTTGTAAAGTGTTTGTATACAACCCTTTGTATCATGTTGTTGGTACACCTTACCAGAATTTTTTTTTGGGGCATGTATTCCATTCTTAACTTCTGTACAATTTCTATTGTTGCTGTAAATATTCTAAAAGAGGAAAAAAAAATAATCCTGTGGTAACCTTAATTATCAGCATGGAAATGGTTAATTTTTACTGAGCACAATGTATTTTTGAATGGGCCTTCCAAAACATGTCTTTAATAAAAATGCAGATTTTGCACTAGAACATTGGCATTGCTCAACAGCTGATCTTATTCCTGATACGTCTCGTCTAGAGCACCTCCCCATTCATTAGCTTGGCTCAGATGAGCAGAACAGGACAGAACCGCACCAGGACTCCTTTGCCCGACAGGTCGCTGCCATGTCCTGGCTAACTCCCCACCTGAGAAGCCAGCTTGCGTCTGTCTGCAAGCCCGTCGTCTCCACAGGAGCACGGGCAAAGCATCTCTGAAGCACCTCATTGCCCACCATTCCTGTAGTCTCACTGCAGACATTGGGTGGGTTTCTGCCTTTCAGGGCAAGAATCTCTGCTGTTCTCCCTTTTGGAACAGTATCAACCCACCAGTCCCCTCAGCAGGCAGGCACTACCCAGAAGTTAAAAGGCCCTGAAAATTTCCAGCCCTTAAACTGCTTTTGCTGTAGAAGGGGATCCACCAGTTGAGTAGCATGTTGGCATTTCATCACAGCCACAGGTAAGCTGAGACTCTTCCACGCAAATGTTCAGGTGTTGGCGATGCGGTTTTTGATGGGTTCCTCTTCCATGTGTCCTGGCCATGGCTTCTGTTGTTATTGTTATTGCACAGCTTTAAAAAACCTTAAATATTTCTCTGCTGGTCTCTCATTCTTCAGGGTAATTGGAAGCAAACTGAGGAGTAGGGACCGCTTTACCTTGGCCTCCCTTCTTTCCCTCTGCACTCCAGCACAGCAGACCTGCGGAAAGCCGGGACCTGCGGTCTGCTCAGATCCTCGGAACAGCCACCTGACGCCTTGTGCCGCAGCCGCCACTGCAGGGGGACCTGCTGCTGCCTGGTGCCTTCACTGAGCTGCACCCGTCGCCTCCCAAACGGGGACTGCTGGCCCGGGCTAACGGCTTCAGCTTCCACCAAGGCAAGCGGCCCAGCATTCCAGCAGTCCCAGCCAGAAATGCGTTGGAAATGCCTGTTTTCCTTGAGGTGCCTCGCTCTCTGGGGACTTGGCTTTACTCTTGCAACCTCACTTTGCGCTTATGCTTTCAATGGCCTCCTGATAGTGACCCCAGGCTTTGGTGCCCTTTTCTGTAGCCCTGGCCAAGCTCCAGAGAATGGAGCGGCCACATCCTTGCAGGGGTCGAGCATCCCAGTGTAGTCAGCGTTGGTCCCCTGTGGCATAGGGAGCACAGCGGGTGCGGGCGTTTTTCTCTCAGAGGGAAGTGAAGGGCTTATTCCTGCCTGTACCCATTAAGAGAAATGGGGCTATTGACTTACAAATGGTGTGGCTGGTCCGAAGGCCTGAGGCAGTCTCTTATCACACAGCTTGGATGGGGCAAGCTTGACCTCTGGGTGCAGTTCCCTCACTTCTCTCTGTAAGCATCCCAGACTAAAAATTCAGGTGGTGAAGCTGGAGGCAGCTCTTGGTCCTGCCTCCTGTTTCAAACCTGTTGCATTTTACACAGTTGCAAAGCCGTGCATTGGTCTCCCTACCTCTGCAGGCAAAGACCTGCAGGTTTTTCAGTCCTAGAAGATAAATGTGTTTTTAGTGCTGCTTTGCATCATCTCCTGCAGCCTCAGTTCCTGGCTCTGTCCTGATTGTGATTGGAGGCATCTGTGCCGGTAAATTAAAATGATAGGGATATGCTAGGAGAAGGTAGACTTCATGAGGGAAACATTTGTATTTTTGTAATTGCATTTTGGCTGGTTCTATCGCGCTTTCATAACGCCCTTAGTCACGCTGTTACTCCAATATGCTGCGTTTATGCAGAGATGGAAGTCAAGTGCAATTCTAAAAGCATATTAGGACCACTTAATTAATTGAGCCTCTCAGCACCCTTCTTTTTTAGATAAGAGGCAGAGGTTAAGTGAATTTCCAAAGGTCGATTAGCAAGCGAGCTGCATAGCTAGGATCAGAACAGAAACTCCTGCTTTAGCAGGAACAATTTAGACCTTGCAAATGAAAGCCAGAAGTAGGTCCCTTCCCCATTGCAAGCTGGAGAGGTGAACTGCAGGCAAAGGACAGGGCGAGGCAAGATGCAAATGAACTGTGAAATGCACTGTGTGCCAGTTAGTTCCACCTTGTTTATTGCTGTACATTTCAGTCTGGAAAAAGGGTCTAGTAATTTCTTTGATGCTGGGAGGCTGGAAGAGTGATAGCACTGGTGCTTTCTACCTGGACAGTCTTTTCTCCTTCCAAGGTTTTAGTATATCCTATATGTAGGATCAGTCATGTGAAGATACGTAATTCCGTGTGGTGCCTTGGTGTATAATGGTGTGTGGTCCATCCATTCAGGCTGTGGATTAAGCCTGCAAGCTCTTCCAAATTACGCAGGAGCTCTTGGCCCTTGCCGCAGGGTGCATTTCCAAAACCAGACAACTTGCGAAACCCTGGACTGTGCGTGGGAGCTCTTCAGAGGCCAGCCACAGCCAAGGCTTTGATTAGCTACAGTCAAGCTTAACTGCTTTGGGGTGCTACAAATATTCATCAGCTGGTGCCCAGTCCACCCTTGCACCCCTCCAACCTCACCCCACCATTCCTCAGTCGTACAACAAAACAAGAGCACCAACCCTCCTCCCCACCAGTCACCACCCGCCGGGACACGCAGCAGAGCTGCCCCTGCTGCTTCTAGGGAAGGGAGAGCATTGTGTTAACGTGATGGCAACTGCGTCCAGGGCCTGGAAACGCTTCAGCGTTGGTGTGACTAACGCAAGAGCTGTGTCGGCTGTTGGAGAGCCCTAGTCTCCCTGTTACTGTACGTGCAGTGCCTCCAGGGAGGCTGTTACCCCATGCTGGTCCCACAGCTCTGCTGCATGGAGGACTTGCCTCGAGCTCAGTGGACCTTCTCGGTAGAGCTTGCCTCGACTGATAATCATTAGAGAGCCACACAGATTCACTGATTTCTTGGTGAGAAAATGTGTCCCTAGACCCGTTTGTGGATAGGCAAAACTCCTTTGGGGGGTAAGGGGGAAGCAGGGGAGTGATGGTGACATGACAATCATCTCAGGAGATTGGGATTGGTCTTTTCTATGTCTCTGTAGATTTCATACTGTTTGTATAGTGGAGCAGAAGCTTTTAGACTCACCAGAACAGCTTCTTTTCCTGACAGCTATTATTTGTCTCTATATACAGGAAAAAACAAGGCAGAAACATCTGCCCTCATGAATGAATAAAATGTAACGAATTGCACAGACATCCAAAAGCTTTTCTCATGTTTTTGGTCACATCTCATTTGGTTTTAGTCACATCTCAACTCCTGCCCTGCACACCAAGTGTTCGCCTCTCTGCCCCTAGGAATAAGAAGAGGGCAGGAGAGGCAGATGGCCTGCCTCGGCACCGCTGTCCTCCTGCCGCTCCTGTTCGCTGAGACTGTTCAGGTGCTGATGCCGTGACTCTTTGGGATGGCTGCATGGACTGTTAAAAAGGCCTCCGGTGCCTGCCAGGTTTGTGCCACAGGTGTGTGGGAAGCCAAACAGTGGCTGCCACCCTGGAGCCCCCCCACAGCCCTCCCACGTGGGAGCTGTGGGGACCGCAGTTCCCACCTGGGGCGTGCTGAGCATCATCAGCTCCCAGGCAGAGGCAGGGACACGAGCTGTAGCACCCAGGCGGTCACCCGAGGGAGATGGGTACATTATCAAAGCCTCCTCGTGCCCCAAATTCCTCAGGCTGCTGGGGGTCAGGCTGTGGAGATGGAGGCAATTAATGAGACCCAGTCCCTATTCCTGTGCCCAAACGCCCACAGAGAGCAATGCACCCTGGGCTCCCCGAGATGCATCAATGCACAACCAGAGAGGATACGGTGAGGGTTCGGCCACCCGGTGCACAAGGCACCGACGCTGGTCCCAAAAACAACCACAGCAGCTCAGGCCACAGGGGACCTGATATGTGGGGACATGAGGTGATTTGAGAGTGTGAGATACAGGTGCAGCCCCTCACACCAGAGATGGGCCAGATCTGGCCCCAACCCTGTCTCAGGGATGGCAGAGACCGGCAGGAGGAGCATGAGGAAAAGCAGGGTGAGACGTCTGCCCCAGAGTGAGAGCCCTCCCTGGCTGTGGTGG
Organism: Astur gentilis; assembly: GCF_929443795.1. Lineage (NCBI taxonomy): Eukaryota > Metazoa > Chordata > Aves > Accipitriformes > Accipitridae > Astur > Astur gentilis. Next base: position 20,578,202 of record NC_064911.1, on the reverse strand, counting down.
GGCAGCAGGGGGTGCCCGGGCTTGGGGACAAATAGCCCAGCGCAGAGCTGTCCTCCCCCAGACAGTCCAAGCCCTGCCTGTGGACCTCATCTGCGTTCACTTTGGCCGCCACAGCACGCGGCGATGATGATTTCCCCAAGCTAACACCCGGGGCCAGAAGCACCACATCTCACGGGATGAAAGCTGCAGCTATGAACCCTCCCGCCTTCCCCTGTATGTGCCCCACAAACACTCGTCAGCTTCACAGCAGGGTTTAGCTTTATCACCAGGTGTGGTGTGAAGCAACATTTTATTCAAGACAGCCCTTCCCTTTGCAGGCTGGGCATTTACATGGCAGGACCGGGGCCACAGCCGGCGTTGGTGGCCAGGCAGGGCGGCTGCTCAGGTGGACACCTACGCATCTACCCCAGGAGACAGCGCTCAGCCACACTTGCCCAGGCACTCGAGGAGCTCCATGCGGATGGCAATGCGCACGTGCCAGCCCAGTGGGATGAGACGGATGTAGCGGGCCACGATGGGCGGCCGCAGCAGGTTCTGCACTGAGGACGAACGGTCCGAGTTGCCGTAGAAAACCTGGGGAGAGAGGTGTGGGCAGGTGGTTAGGGGGCTGGATGTCCTGCCCGGTGAGTTTGGGGTGCCTGTACAGAGTGGAGGAGGAGGAGGCTCCCTCTCATCCACCCCCAAAATAAAGGACTTTAAAAATAGCTAGATGCAGACAATTTTTGACATGCTGACTGGGTTTTATGAGTAAGTCACTTTTCCTGCATTGTTCCTGTACTATTTCTGTTTAGGCTAGACTTGATCTCTAGACCCCGTTCTCTCTCATCTGCCTTCTTGTAGCAAGGTACCACATGTTTGGAGTGAGCGTGATTGACCTTGACTCTTTGCAGTTCATGAGCTGGGCTCCTAGACACAGCGATATAGACAAAAAATGTGTTTGGGGGCCCTTCTGCCACTGCTTGGTCATGCTGCCATTTCTCCTGCTGCCGTGACCTGTTTTGGGGGGAAAGCTCAGCATCCCCCCAGGGCTGCAGGAACTGGTACTTCAGCAAAGCCACCAGAGCCTCCCATGCTGGGATGAGCAGATGGACACTGAGGACACCTGGGAGGCAGCAGTTGTGGCATCCCCCAGCCCACCTAGGCTGCACAGGGGCCACAAGCACCACCGTAAAGTCTCCCCAGTGCAATTTTTCACTTCAAACCAGCCCCTTATAGGTGCGGCGTGAGACCGGTTCGGTTGTTTGTGACTTAACTAGTTGCAGATTTTGTCTCAGGGGTTTTTCTGCATTGTCACTGTGCGCTAGCACTGGACATACGGCAAAAGGAGGAGCCCCTGTTTTGTAGTGCTCAGGCGTGCTGGGGTTGTGCGGCTGCAGCTGAGAAAGGGGTTTTATCGTGGAGGTGCTGCCTCCCCTGCAATGCCAGCTAATGCCTCCAAGCTTAATCTGGACCCCACTATCATCATTAGAATATGTCAAAAACGTATTTCGTCCTTCTGCGGATGGTCAGCGAGGCACTTACGCTCACCACAGGTGGGGATGCCCCCCTCTGGGCTGTCCCCAGATGTGGGGTGAGCAGCGGGCCCCATCCACCCTGCTGCTCCCACAGAACTCCCCTCTTGGGGCACCTCCCCACCGAGACCCGACGCGTTCACGTCACCAAACACACCACCCCTCCACCAGTGGCCGAAGCGTGAAGTCCACCAACCCGGTTGTTCCCAGTCTGGTCCTTGTAATAAACCCAGTTGAGGTTTTCGTCGGTGCGGTACTGCATGCTGTACTTGGTCATCCACTCATCGGCGTCGCAGCGCCCTTGCGTGAGGATCCCTGAGATCACCTTCACCTCCTTCAGGTCGATCTGCAGCCACTGCCCGTTGTCCTGGTACTTGGAGAGCCACGCGCACCTGGGGGGACACCGCCGGCCCCGCTACATCCTCTGCCGCTGCCCCCCCCGCAGACCCTCCTGTCCCCGTGCTGCCAGGGGTCCCCCACACCCACTCACCCACAGAGCCCCTCGGGGAGGCGTTTTTGGACTCACCCGAAGCCTTGGCCATTGAGGCGGGCCTTGTTGGCCGTCCAGGAGGAGTACCAGCCCGTGTACTGCTCAGGGTTGGAGCAGCTTATCTGGTCGGGGGTGACAGCGCCGGACTCGAAGCCCAGGGGCTTGTGGTAGGGGCACTCTGCAGCACAAAGGAAAAAAATACTTTAGGGGACACAAGTGGCTTTGTTTCCTGCATGTGTTTGAACGCCTGTAGTTGACAGCCCCTGTGGTTTTGGTGCACCCTCTCCTCCCCAGCCAGGATGCTGGGGATGCTCTTAAACCCGGATCACAATCCCTGCAGTATTTTCTGCCCAGGGGCCATGGGGTCCTCATTTCTGACTCTTGTCTCGTGTGAATTTCTAGCTCTCCCCTCTTTCTCAAACTTACTAAACCTGTGCTGCCTGCAGTATTTGGGGGGAGCGGGGGTTTAGTCAGCTGTTGCAGTCCGAATCTCCTTGCAAGCACATGGAAGCAGATCCAGACTGGATCCATCAACCCAGATCCAGCCTCCAAGCTGCCAGCCTCCACCTGGTCCTTGAGAAATGTCTGGCATGGCTTTTCTTGCTGGGCTTTATCTCCTTCTGCTCCTCCATTCACTGTCTTGATTTATGGCTCTGCCTGCATGGCAACACTGCTGAGCCTGCTCTGATCATCCCTCCACAAGCACCCTCAGATCTTCTGCATTTTCTGCTATGGGTACTATCTTTGTATCTGGAAATGATCCTGTCTTGCGGAAAACCTGCGGGTACTCTGGTGCCAGTGAGGTGTAATGCTTGGCCCTGCCAAAGGCTCAGGGATCTCCCTCTGAGTTTTTGCCTTCAGATCTTTAGGCTACCAAACCTGAGCCCACCGCTGTCTTCTGCGAGAGCAGGAAGTACAGCAAGACCTGCTGGCTGCAAAACCACAAGGGGTAGAAATACTCATTCACCATTAAACCTTTCTGTGGTGGGTCACTGCAGAGTGCTCTGGAAGGCAAACCTTTGGTGATGCTGCCATGCAGCCTGCAGGCTGCTTGGACCTAGTTGTGGGTTTTTCTGTTATGATCATTTTTTTATGCAATCAGGTTATCACTACCTATCTAGATACACATAAAGAAGGCGCTCACAAATGTCACATGGGGATTGCCTGGGCAAACATCTATATCATGGGCAGCATTTTCTGATTTTACAGCCTGTGGAGCAGGCGTGATGCCCCCAAGGGTAACTCTGTCACATTTTCCAATTCAGCGTAGTTCATTTCATGGGTTTTGGCAATAAAGGAGCGAGCGAAGCTCTGCACAGCTTCACTCGTGGGTAGGACGTTTCCTCACCTTAGCCATGCCCAACCAACTAGCGTGCTGCCTCACGTTAAAAATGACCGACATGGGGTGTGTCCGCAGGCGCCAGGGCCTGGCATGACTGTGGCCTCCCCGGTAAAACTCCCCCACGCTGCGGCCATGCAGTCGATGCCTCATTAGCAAGCTCCACTGGGTCGATATCATATGCATCAATATCTCATTAACATATCTTGCTCAGTCAGCACCTCATTAACGCATTTTTCCCCACGAAAACACGTTTCCTCCAGGCACGGAAACATCACGCTTTTCCACCACGTTAAAACCCTTGCTCCCCCCCCACCCCCGTGCAAGAGGGCGGCCGAGCTGGGGTGGCCCCGCGTGTTTACTACTCGGCAGCTTATCTCGAACACCACGCAACTTTACTTTTAGCAACACTAATCTGCAGACCACACAACCGTAATGCAATTAGCAGGTCACCTTCTGGTGCGTCCGGCTGCGTTACGCGCAGGGACCCACAAAACAGATTCCTGCTGCCTGCCCGGCCAAACTGGCTGAGCCATTTAACACCGTTACCACCGACCTGGAGAAAACTTGTGCGGTGGTTGCGAGGCCGGCTGCTCCCCGCCGGCTGTGCCGGAGGCAGCTCTGCAACACCTCAACTCGGCAAACCATCCCCAGGCAGCGGGGATGCCAGGCCACACCGCCATGGCTGGGCTGGGCTGGGTGAGCAGAGTGCGAAGTCCCCTGCCCGGGGAGAGAGACAGCTGGGAGATATGGTGACAGTGTTCGTTATTCAGGACACCAGCCTTGATTAGTCTAGGAAGGCGCCTTCATTACTCAGCTACATAATGCTAATGCGTGAGAGCATCCCTCACACCTCGCCTGGCCAGGAAACCTAGAGCCGCTCCTCTCACACACATGTCCCTCAGCCATGGACGGATCAACCAAACCTGCCGTGTCACCTTCCCTTCCTTTTCAAGGGGCAGTGGTTTTAAACAGGAAGAGGGAAAATTTATTTTGGACGTAAGGAAGACATTTTTTACGCCACAGATGGTGGCGCAGGTTGCCCAGAGAAGCTGTGGATGCCCCATCCCTGGAGGTGTTCAAGGCCAGGTTGGATGGGGCTTTGAGCAGCCTGGGCTATGGAAGGTGTCCTTGCCTGTGGTAGGGGAGTTGGACTAGATGATGACCTTCAAAGGTCCCTTCCAACCCAAACCATGGTGTGATTCTGTGATTCCTTGGTGCACATGACAGCAGGGTGGTACCAGGCTGTAGCAAGGCTTCGGATGGAGAATTGTGCACTGTTAAGGTTGAGCAGCAAGAAAATGTGTGGTAGGACCAGGCTGGCATGCCAGGCATAGGTGCTGGTGGGGAGCCACCGTGAGAAGAAGGACTTCCCCAGGGGCTGGTCAGCTGTGCCTCTGCTGTGACGGCTGCGGTTCGGCACTGCCATACGGCTCTGCAGGGTGTGTAAGCATGCCTCACAACGAGATATAAAGTGTCATTTCTGGAGCTTTTATAAGCGATTCTTCTGCATCCCAGGGGCCGTCTCCAGCAAATGCCTTCTTCCTCTTCATACCTGCCCCAGCAGGCAGCCCTGTGAAGCTATCAGCTGCAGAAACTGGAAGGACAGAGCCTGAGAAGCCATGGCCCTTTACTGGGGATGTTTGGGGCTGCTCTGCCCTGGGGGTGAGACACCACCCATGCACAGTGGATGAATCCTCTTCTTGTAGTTTCTCCAGGCAGGAAAGAAGCCTGTGGACAATGCCTAAGCTGGGTGAGCCCCAGGTGGACATGGCCTCCACAGGAGCAGGGCACCCAGTGGGAGAGCTTAGAAGAAGCAGATGGCCCGGCAAGGATGACTGGGAAGCCTCTGCGCTTGTCAGCTCCCTCGCGCCGCAGGAGGGAAACCTTCAGGTCCCACACCAGCGTGGGATAGAAATGCCTGGGGGTTTTCCCCTCGCATTTCCATTTGCGTATGCCTGTAAGCTCTGCCAGTGGTGTCGTATCTTCTTGTCAATACATGTTTTTATTTGCTTTCTAGCCCATCCTGGCTTCCGCTCAGAGCTCTTCCAGGTTAACTCTTTTAACCTCCTCCTCCTTCTGGGCAGCCATGCCAAATGCTGAGCACTGGGGTGGTCGTTTCCCTGGTGTATCTCCCCAGGGGAACCCGCGGGCAGCAAAACACACCTCAAGTTGTTGCACAGCCTCTTGCGGGAGCTGGGAAGAGGTAGTTGCTAGCGGGTGTAAGGGAGGTACCGCTTTCAGCACCCAGCTCCAGAGGGGGTGAACACCTCTGAAAATCTGCGTGACAGAGGCCTGAACAAGACTACAGCTTCTGTGGGACACATGAGCTAAACCTGAGGACCAGCCAGGCACCGATAAAGCCTTGCTGGGGTAACACGTCTGGGAAAATGTGGTGGTTGCAGAGAATAAGGAGGCAAGATCTTGATCAGAAATCTATAAAACATGATCTGTAAGGAATGGCTGAAGGAGCTGGGCAGGGGCAGCCCAGAGAAAACACGATTGTGGTCTTTTACTGTTTAAAAATATGCTGCAAAGAAAGAATAAACTGTTTTCCTTGACCCCTGGAGAGAGGAGAAGCTGTCACAGGCTAAGCTGCAGCAAGAGAGAATGAGCCTAGGTGGTACAAAAGGTTTCCCACAGCAAATCCTGCACAGGGCAGTAGCTGCCCCAGGCAGTTTCTGGGAGCACCAGTGCTGTAGGGACAGGGCAGGCAAGCGCCCGCCGGCACCGGCCAGCCTGGGCCACCCTGGGTGACCTCCCGAGGTCCAGGCACGGCCCCTGCCCCTCTGCCCAACGGTGCAGGGTCACCCCGCACCTCCCACCGGTGCAGCTCCCCTGGCCCCCGCTGGCAGCTGGGTTTGGAACAAGTACCACCATGATGTGCCACCTCTGCAATGCAGGGTGCAACTGGGGAAGCTGTTGAAGATCACCCAACACGGCTAAATTAAGCGCGCTGGCCCATTACCTGGCATGCACTCTAAGCTGTTAGTCCCACTGGACCACACCGAGTTAGGGCCTCCTTGGCAATTGCATTTGCAAGCCTTGCTGTGCCACAGCTCCAGTCTCTCATCCTAAAGAGAAGGTAAAAATCCAGTGATAAATCAACGTAGTCATCGACAATAGTGACACAAGACTAAATCTGAGTCCCGAAGCTTAGACAGACCTCGCGCCCGCCTGGGCTGCTGCACCTTCTCCGAGCCCCGTTCTTCATGCCAGCCTGGCATGAAACGTGGGATGACTCCCTCTTGGATTCAGAGGTCAGAGCACATGCCTGGGCTTGGAGGCCGAGTTGCCATCCCTCCTTCTGCCCCAAGGCACCGGAGCTGGGCAGTGCCGGACCCCCAGCGTTTACCCGGCAGCCAGACCAGCCAGAGAGACTTACCTCTCCCGGGGAGAGGGCCATTGCAGCTGCGGCAGTGGGCATGGAGGGAAGAAGAGAGAGAGAGGTCAGAAATGAACATGCTGCAAGCAAACGTCAGGAAATGGAATGAACATTTACTCCTGAGCTGGGGACAAATAAATCAAGGAAGGACTGATGAATCTACTGCATTTCCCCAGGCTGATTGCCAGGGGAAAGCAAGAGGATGGGCAGGAACAGGGCACTACATGTGCCTGGGTCAGTGCTACTCCTGCACTGTTCTCTTTTCGATGCCTTTGGCATCTCCTCTTTCTGATCAGACGTGCCTGAAATGCCCTGAGGAGACTCATGCCAGCCCCCTTGGTCTCTGCTATACAGCTAATTTTGCTCCTATCCCTTTTTGCTGTCTTCCTGCCCCACAGTTTCCCTTTCCCAGTTTGCCCTTAAAACATGTGAGCTGATGAGCTCCAAGGGTGAAAGCCCAGCCTGGTGCCACTGCAAATCCCCAGTGCCTTTGGAGGAGATGGGACAGCCCGCGAGGTGCCTGGCCTGGCATCACTCCCTCTGGATGGGATGGAGGAAAATTAAATGTCAGTAGGTCTTCCCAATCCATCTTACATACAAGACCCCCTTTTTTTTCTTTCTTAGAGAAAAACAGTTGTTGTGGCCATAGAGGAAGAGCCGCTGTTTTTGTGACATCTGACCTGTTTTATCTCCTGCCTGTCACTGAGTTTTTATGAGCCCTTTCCTTGCTGAAAGGGCTCTCCCACTTCACAGTGAAGTCCAAAGCAGACCATGTTAGTAGCGTTTGGACTGGCAAAATAGTTCCCAGACAACTATGAAAATAAAAAAATTTACAAAAAATAGTGCCAGGACTGCTGATAACTCATCAACACAAGTGAAATGTCAAACATCATGTTTTCAATGCCAGCAGGGAATCTGTTAGCCACCAAGGACCAAGCTATTGAGCAGCTAAAAACTTGCATACAGGATCCATGAGAAACCTGCCATCTCCAAACAGAGGTTTTGTGAACACAAAAAGAGGATCTTTTCACCAAATGAATTAGACTCTGAATTATTCACTGAAATCTAGTTATGATTTATTCATTCATACACTGTCACTTTGCTGAGCCTAGGAAGCTCCAACTAATGCTGGGAATTTACATCTCGCATTTCTATAGCAAGTTTCATCTCAAAATACTCATAAACACTGTGCAATTATAATCATCTGAAATATAAACTATATACAAAGTTCCATTTATTACTGAAATGCAACAGCTCCTTGGGTGTGACACTGAGCCTGAATGTATCAAGAGTCTGAAAGAAAGACCCCAGAAAAGAAAAAAATTATAAAGAAATTTGAAAAACCACCCTTTCTTTAACACAGAGATGGTGTCCTTTGCTTCAGTGTCCCAGCGCAGCATTTCTGGCATCAGGAACTTACCGCATTAACCCAAGGCATCAGCCCTGGCAGAAGAAGTAAACGTTGGTTTACAATAAAAAGACGCGGCTTTTAGTCGGGCCCAAGAGGGAGGGAGGGGGCACCATGACCCCATCGAGCTCAGCAGGAAAATGTGGGTGCACGTCTCCAGGTCTGGCCTCTTGGACAGCGCAGGCTGGGGGCCATGCACAACACCACGCTCCACCTTTCCCAGCACAGATGTTACCCGGCCAAGCCCCGTGACTCCATTGTGCAATGAGAAAACCACGGCGGAGGTGAGAGCGCGAAGCCGCGTGGCACATCGCCACCTCCGTGCTGTCCCACGCGGGGCACAGCAGGTCAACGTACACCCGCGCGAGGGTGGCTCAGGGTAACGCTGCCTGTCCTCGGATCAACACGGTACACAACAGGACTTTATCACCTATCAAAACTGTACCACCCTGGCCAATAAAAGCAACGCAGTGCCTCTCCCGCCGGCTTAATGCTCTGTCTGATGCCGATGCCGGAGCGGCACTGGCACCGGGGCACGGGAGCCGGGCCGGCAGGCGCTCCAGCCGGTGGCGCGGTGGCCTTTCCCAGCAGGATGGGCTCCCTGCTCTGGGAGCACCAGCTGCAAGGGTGCAGGTAGCATTGATACCCTGGGATTTGGGAGCCCAGCTCCCCAGCCAGCATGGCCCACCATGCATCCCCGCCGCCCAGCAATCGCGGAGCAGGTCTGAGCTCCCGGGGCAGCAGGCTCGGCTCCTTCAATCTGCAGGCATTCAAGTTTCATTCAGAGATGTGTGCTCACTATGTGTTCCTTAACCTCTTTATCTGCATCTTTAGAAGACTGATTTTTGTGGACAAAAAACTTTTGTGGGTCATTTCCTATTTTCCTTATGGCGGTTAAATGCACTTTGGCCTGGCAATGACCTGAGAAGTGAGTGGAGCCATGCAGAGGGAAAAGCAAAGGTGCCTGCACCTCTCTACCTCAATACTCGCCGTGGCTCCCCTTTAGCAGCTACAGAGAAAACCTGGCAAACAAACTAGCAAATGAATATACTTTGTATAGGGATAACATATTTGATTATATGTGTGTTGGGTCCATTTGCCCAGCATGAGGAAGACTGTATTGTGGTGAAGCTTACTATTGTGCACCGTGCGCCTGAGGTGGGGAAAGGGGATGTGAATTACCAGACTGATGTAGGGTATTGCTTTGGGTCCATGCTGAGCACTTCAGCACGCCTCCTGAGTCCCTGCCTGGGTATTTGAGAGCCAAGACCAAAATTTGGCACATCATTGACACTTGCAGCTGGAAATCCAATGGCTGCAAGTAAAACAACAGGAAAAAAATGAATAGTTTTCAGGTGGGTGGGTGTACAGTAGCACTTACTCAACCACCAGGAATAAGCCCTCCTGCCCTGGCATTGCTTGGGTGGTTGCACCTGGTCAGCAATGCCTACTCCTGAGCTACAAGAGCAGCTTTTAGGGTTTTTAGGCTTCTCAGCTGGGGGACATTAACTGCAAATCAAGCAAGACTCTGGATTTCAGGCATAAAAGCCCTTTTTTCAATGCAGCCTGTTATTGGGCCAGCCCTGGGACAGGCAGTGGTGCAAAGGCAGTGCTGGCATGCTGCCCCTCCAGCTGTCCCTGCTGGGTTGGGGGCCTCCAAGCGTCGCTGGTTTAAATGTCTCAAATAGGAGATTGACTTTGCTTTTTTGAGCTAGAAGAGGTTAACTCCTAAGGGCTTGCTCCCACCGGTGGCTCAGCCATCCAACTGCTGCCACCTGCGGCACAGGGGAGCAGCGGGATCGGCTTGGGGTAAGCACAGCAGTGGGTCGGCCAAACGTCCTGCCTGGGCAGCGTGGCCTGATAACCCCTGGTGTTGGGAGAGGAGAGGAAAAGATGCCCTTGCCTGCAGTTGGCCAGAAAAAGCAGTAATTGATATATTGTTGTGTTTACAGCTGTGATGGGCCCTGTCCTACAAAGGAAATGAAGAGGAAAGCTGGCTGCCAATACTCTAAAAATGTGATGGGCAGCATGCTTTTATAGCGAGCGTGTTTGCCTTCAAGGAAGGTTACAGATAATTGGTAATTGTAGGTCAGACAGAACGAATTGCTGCAATTCGTGGGAGAGTCATAAGTCCTGCACGGCCGCCGAGGGCTGTTGTTTTAAAAGTACAGGACTGAAAAAAAACCCGCCAAAACATTAAAAAGGAAAGAGCCCTATTTACAGTCCCTGCAGTGCCCCAGGACATTCAGCAAACCATCAGTTCAGTGAAATAAATTATTATCTGTGACTGAGAGGCAGGGAGGTAGGGCATGTGCCTTTCCTGCCCTGCAGCGTGGTGCGCCCAACGTGCCGCTGTGCACAAATGCCACCCCGTAGCGCAGGATTTGGGGACTGGGGCTTGGGCAAGCACCAGGGGAGGATTTTTGCCAGAGCGCCCATCCTGGGGGCTGGGCTTGAGCACAGGCCCTGGGATGGCCCTGCTTGGCACCAGTGAGCAGGATGGAGGGGAGAGAGAACCCAGGGACTGGCCCAGGTTTGGGGCAGAAGGAAAAGAGCTGGCAGAGGCAGTCCTGGGATGCTGGAATAGGGAGGACGCAGGTTTCCTGAGGTGGAAGTGGGATAAAGCAGCGGCCACAACTTGGGGCTAGCTGAGGAAAGGAAGGGACAAGGAGGCTCAGCTGCTGGCATTTTAATGACAGGAACAGGTAACCACATGTCTCAGAAAATTTGTGGTCATTAAGAACGTGGTTAAACAAGAGGAAGAGAGGAGAAAGGTAAGTGTGGGCAGAAGTAACACTGCCAAATGCTGAGCAAATTCCGATAAGGTCAGCTTTGAGAAATCATATTGAATATCCTGACCATAAAGCCATGACGGCAAGCCATCTTTTTTTAGCATGGCTAGAACTAATGACAGATACACAAGTATGAGAAAGCACATTATAAAATAAAACAGGGAAATAGAATATAACACAGAATAAATGTCAGTCACTCAATTTACTGGAATAAGTTCACATAAACCTGGTCATTGCAGACAAAGCATGTGGAAAATGTTAATGACTTTGTTTGCTTATTGACTTCATGATTTAGGTGGCCTAGAAGCTTCAGCTGGAAAATAGTTAATTTTGCCTCTCATCTCTGCAAGCAACATCTCAGTTTAACAGAGCTCAGAGAGACAAGCAAAATTATTTTCTCCCTGCTTCTCCCAGAGGAGAGCGCTCCCTCAGTGATGCAGTGCTTTCCCGGTGTTCTGGCTCCTGCTGCATAGCTGGTCACCTGCTTCCCTTCTGCACGTGTGGGCCATGGGACAGGGGAAAGGAAAGCAGCTGGAAAAACAGAAGAATGTGACTGGGGCCCCAGAAAAAGCCGTCACAGAAACAACAGAGGTGACTGGAGTGAATGGCACTGGTTCTATCGTGTTTTCTGAAAGGCACACCATTGTAAGACCCTGTTTTCCTTGAGCACTGCATTAGAGAGCATCAGGAAGCAGTTAGGTAAGGCGGTCTGTAAGCAACACAGCAGGTCGAGACACTGAAAAAAACCATTGCGGTACCTCTGTGCCCATCAGGTGCTAGTTTGTGGGTTGCTATATTATTAACCTAGGCTATTTTTACATCCCAGCCCTGGAAATCGTGCCAGGCGAGCGAGGTGACTCACGCCAGGCTGCACCAGCCTGAGTAGCAAGGTGCTTTTGGGGAAGCTGCCCCATCCCAGGCCACCATTGCGCGCGGCGTTTTCCCCATCTCTCCTTGCCCTGCGCCAGTGGCGATGGCCCCAGGGACCCCTGCTGCAGCCCTGGCCAGTCCCCAGGTCCTCTCGGCAGGCGTAGCTCCCTCGCCCAGTCCCGTCGTTGCTTTTGTTGTTCCTCCCCCAGGGCTTTTTCCGTGGCCATGCTAAGCGGGCTCCGTGGGACTGTGTCATGCAAACAGTGCCTTTATTTCTAAAAAGTGCAGGCTTAAAATAGTCTTTGGGAGCTATGCTGGCAGGCAGAGAAGACCCCCGGGGCATACGCAGATCTGCGTCCACCGAAAGATTTTGGGAGCCGGGCTGGCCTGGTGAAAACAGGGCCTGTTCGTCCAGGGGCTCTCACCACCTAAAGCCATGCTGGGCCAAATGCTCAGCCTCTTTCCCCTGTAGATGATATTCTGTCCCTGGCACGACCCAGGAGGGCACCACCGCTCCGGCAGACATCAGCCTGCAAGGACTCATCTCTGCTCATCGCCGCCAGGCGCGGTTGGAGCCAGAGACTGGAGGCAAGAGGGCCAGCGTCAGCCTGCAGAGGGGAGAAGGGCTCACACTTCACCTTAAGCTCCTCTCTTGTGCTTTAACATGGCTGCTGTCTTCCTCCACCATTTTGTGGGGATTTTTCATAGTTTTGTTATTTTTGCTTCCACTTCATTTTCTTTATTTGAATTATTTTTATTTCATTTCCATTTTCATTCATTTGCATTGTGTCTTATTTACTGGTATCTATCTGAGAGTGATAAAAACATTTAAATAATGATAATTATACCTATTTAATTCATCATTTCTCTTTTATGCCTGCTATCTCCAACAAAATTTTTCTATGTTGTGAAAATATTTGGAAAAACCTTAAATAATTTGATAAAAAAATCAACATTTCCCCTTTTCTTCTTAAGAGATGTATAATTATCTCTTTTTTTTGAAGTGTTCCTTTGAAAATTTTTGGCAATTTCTGATCTTATTGACATGTTTGTTCCTTCCTGCTTAGAGCTATGCAGAACATTGCCTGCATAGTAATTTCATTAGATGTATTGATTACGCCAAAGAGTGGAACTGAAGATGTTATTTACTGTGATTAGAAGGCAGGTTTGGGCCTCTGATTTTGATGTTTGGGGTTTTTTTGTGTTTTGTTTTTTTCAAAGCTGCAACAAACAGAGGGGGGGGGGAAAGAAATCCGCTCTTTTAAACTGCCGAGGTGTGCTTATTCCCTGACGTGTAGTGAGCACGGATGGAGTAATGCGGAGCGGGCATGTCACATTCAATGTGCTAAAAGCATATTCATGTCAATCCGGGGCTTGGGGTGCTCCCCCTCACCATATGGAGGGGGCCCAGCAGCTGCTGCGGCTCTCGTCGCAGGAGCCTGCCTGCTGCACCATATGCTGCTGCTGCTGCTGCTGTGGTGGTGTCCCCGGCAAACACAAGCCCAGCCAAGGCGCGGGGGCTGGGGGTGCTCCTCTAAGCCATTTGCTCTGCCAGAGAAAATAAGCTAAGGAGCTTTTCATGGCATCGGGGCACGTGGCTCAGAGGACTGACCTAGCGGCACCTTCTCCATGGTGGGAGAGGCAGGAGTGTGAGGGGGGACCTGGGCAGAGGGTCACTGCTCGCTCTTTATCCAGAAGAGGACACTTAGACCACGAAGCAGAGAAAAACAGTAAATTAAGAAAACCAGTAAATTAAGCAAGTAAATTAAATACCAAAGGAGCGATGCCTGGAAAGTGATCCTGCAAGTAATTTTTCACTGCAGGCTCTCTGAAAATATCCTGATGTGTGGGTGTCTATTAAAAGCAAGCTGTGTCTGGGATTGAGAGCAAGGTATGAACCCATTCGAAGGACTAATTGCAGTTATGCCACCCATTGGGAAAAAAATGCTGGCATCTGGGGAAAAACAGCTTTTCAAGAAGCTCAGGCACCAGTAACCTTCCCACGTGAAACAAAGGAGAGCGAAGAGATAAGGTATGAGGAGAATGCACAAATATTTGCTGGAAGATTAAAAGAAAGACCTATTAATTAGAGCGGGGTACAGCCAAGCATAACAGGATGAAATGAAGGCACAGCCAGTTGAGGAATACTTTCTTATCCATGAAATTTGGTAGACCAAAATATTCAATGGAAACGGAGAAGGATAGAAAAAACTAGACAAAGCAAACCACTGAGAATTCAACATCCATGGGGGAAAAGCTGGACTGCCTGATAAATCTGTCCCGCACTCTGACAGATCATACTCTTTTCACACATTAATGTTGGTAGATACTGCCCAGCACTTCTCAAGAGCAGAAGTTTAAGATAATAGCAGCTTTGCTGTTGGCTTCGATGAAGCCATAAGTTCAAACACAACCCAGAAAATTATCTCCTTGTTCCACAGCTGGGTTAATTAAAATGGAAGGAAACTGTGACCCTGAATTTTCTGGCTGCTTCTAGCTCCTGCTTACCTGCTATCACTGCTACATTTCTAAAAAGTAAATTTGAGAAAGCCTCAAAATTGATAAATAGTTTTCCCCTTTTCTTGACTTATGATGGCTTTTTGTTCTTGAAGTGCCTTTGGAAGTCTTTTCCAGGCCAAAATACCTGAAAGAATCTTTTAAAAAAGGCATCAGCAATGTCTTGCTGCTAGAGAAAATGATCAGGTTTTGATTAATAAAGGACCCGTCTTTCATGTTATACTGTACCTCATTTCTCAAATCAGCGTTATTATTTACTCACTGGCTCAGCTGCATGACAATTTTCTTTGCAAATTCATATTTTGACAAATTATATGGCAATTTTTTCACACTGCAATTATTTTGTGAAACAGTTTTACTACTGCATATTCATAGAGCTGTAAGAACGCTGCTCGCTCATGTACATAAATTACACATCTCCTCCACAATTTTGCCTTTCCCTGAATTATTATGCTTCCATGAGAACATAGAGAAGAGCTTGCTCTGTACCCCACAGTCCCTGGCAGAAGAAAGAAGCATGGATGAAACAAGAAATACAAAGAGGGACATCTGAAAGTGCCTCTCAGGAGGCAAACTGCATACCTTTGTACCAGAGAAGAAGAGACAGCAGGACGCTTCCCATCTTGAACCGCATCTTTTCCTTCCTCTTTTGGGAATAGCTCCTTCGCGTGCTGCTCGGCTTGCTGGGAAGGCATGAGATTAACTTAAGCATTGCCTAAGCACCTTACTCTCCTCCATTCTCATGATTTTATCAAGCACCACCAAGCCAACCACACAATTATTGCTGTTGAGCTCTATCCTAGAGGATGTGTCATGTGTAACAGTTTTTTAAAAGGTAAAAAGTACTGAGGTACTGACACTATGAGTGCAATTCTGATTGTGTATGCAGCCATATTTCCAAATAAACAAGGACATACCTACCTAGAAACCACATATACCCCCCACAGAAATGCAGATGTCTAATGCTTATAAAATATACGTAGTATATAGTCTATTGTATGCACTATGTTTTTATTAACGTCCACCCCAATTATTTACCTCTACACTATTGATGCCTTTCCTAATAATAGCTGTGTGTAGAAATCTGCCCTGGCCTTACCGCTCTTTTAGTCACCTAATTGCAAGGGGCTGAAAACCGCAATTAGTAGATCAAACAGAAATAGCACATTTCAGTTGTTTTCTTGCTGAGCTGTAAAAATCTCAAACCAAAAAAGTAAACCTCCCTTTGCTAACAGTTCTACCTATAGCATTTTCTCAACCAGTTTACATCAAAGAGAGTTACACATTTGATTTTAAAATGACTGAAAGATTCAAGACAACAGACTGCTAGTGATTCCAGTAAATCTTGCATCCGTTCCTCCAATCTCTGTTAATTATGTGCAATTAGCAGTGAATTTTTAATGGAGGTTTTTGAAAGCAATTGCTTCAGAAGCAGCTTGCTTTGTTTCAAAAGATCTCAGATTGTATGCGCAGGGAGTAGATTAAAGTGCTGCATAGATCACGTGGGCTGCTGTTGAATTAAGCTAGACCTGTCTCTAGTCTTCTGGTCTACATCCATTCAAAAAATGCTGTGCAAACAAGGATGTTGACTTTTTGTAAACAGTCCCCTGGGCAGGATTAATCTCACCTGCCTTGGGATACCCACAAATTTGGAATGCCCCACAAATGGGATGTCAGGCATGGCATCCCTCTGCAGTTACACCTCCAGCGATGATGCATCCCGGCCTCGCCAGGGCATGCGGCGTGAGTCTCCTGCCAAGGGGGCTCACTGCTTTGCTCAGCCTCGAGCAGTTTAATCCCCTCAACCCACCACTTTTCCCACTCAAATCTACCCTCAGGGAGAGGGTGGGTTATCGCAGGCGGACCCCTGCAGGGACACGGCCATCCTGCTTCGTGGCCTTGGGCCAGCTGACCCCAAACATTGGGGAGCATCAATGCATGGCAGGGTGACCAAGCAGGGCAGCTCATCCTAGGCAGCAGGGAGGGGGTCATTTTCCTAAGGGCAGGGGGCTGCTCCTGATTTTTTCTCAGAGGCCTCACACTCATATGCAGCACCCCTCTTGGGGCAGCGAGACCTACCAGAAGGTCCAGCCGGGGGGTGAACAAACATGATCCTCACTGAGGGTACCAGGGCAGCCTCTGTGCATCCACCACGGTGCAGCATCTCGCTCCAGGCTCTAGACAGTATCCGGGCAAGGCTTGCTCTCTCCCTCTCTTTGCCATCTGGTCTAAAATGGGCTGCCACAGAGACAGAGATTTCCAGAGCTGCTGAAGACACTCAGATATCTATTCCTTCTCTGCATTGATAAGCACTTGCCATCTAAATCCCATGGGCTTGAAAATCCCTGCTTAAAAATCCCTAAATACCTTCATCCACATAGCTCTTGGAAAACCGGACCAGGGCTTCAGCCTCTTGCCTTATGGTCTCATAAGCATGGGTCACCGGGAGACAGAGCTGCCTACCCAGAAGGAAATCACCTACTGTATTTTAAAAAAGCAAAATCAAATTCTCCCCCATCACCCCACGCAGTTTAAAATCAACTTGGTTTATGGTCAACTCCACCCTTCAAACAGGTCTTGATTTTGTGTAAGAAATGCACAGGGATCATGTTCAGAAATAGCACAGCTATTATCAAAGAACATTTCATCCAAAGGGACACCCTCAAAATGGGTGGGTCCCCAGTTATAAAATTCCGTTCCCACAGAAAAGAGGGCAGCCTTTGTTTAAAAATATATCTGTAGCATTCAAAAAATCAAATTGGTTCACATGAAGAGTAGAAGAGCCTTAAAATTAAAGTCTCTGTATAAATACTATGCAGTTCAGACCCTCTGTGTCTAATGGTGTTGATGGTCCTTCATTTTAATAACTGTAAACAGCAAAATCATGCTGCCACTGCAGACAACATTGCTAAATGAATCACTTAGTTAATTCCTATTAAGCATACAAATACTTTCAGGTACAGAAGACAGAAGGCATTTTAAAGTGAGTACACAATACAGCCACAGAAAGGGCTACATTTGCCCTTTATAAAAAGTAAAAATAAAATTTTAAAAGCACAAACATTAGCCTAGCATTGATTATGAAACAAAACCATGGCTGGTACAAATGGTCCAAACTAGGACAGTTTGGTGACATCCACACTGCTACATAAAAAAGGGGCAGGAACTGTCTGGGCAGGTTCACTCTTTTGGCCACACATCTTCTTCAGGTCCAGCTCGTGTCCCATTGGCCTTAACACATTTTGGTATGTTTTCATGGCCCTCAGATACCTTGGTGTGTTTTCTTCCCCCAGACTTGGTAGATAACACAAAGGCCACCCTGCACCATTGGGATGCTTTTAGTTCGTGAAGCTGAGAGCATAGCTTGCATTTCCAGGGGTGCGACATGAAGGCATGGGGTTACGTAAGGGTGCAAAGCCCCTGGGATGGCAGCAGGGGGAACAAAGTCAAGTAGAGGCTGTTTGACACCCTGTCCAGGGATGCTTCCTGGCACGTGTCCTTCCTCAGCTGGGTTAGCTGGCCGTAACCACATTTTTACCAGGAGTTTGCTAAGAATTAAACAGCATGGATAACTGGAGGCCAGTACTCCAGTCTGTACCTTGGCATTGCGTTGTTAACAGATATAGATATAGCTCAGCACCATTGGAGGAGCCCCATGCCAGCATCTTATGCAGACTTAATGCTTTCTCCTTATGAGAAATGAATTTGCTTCTGAGCACAGCAGAGCTGTGCATCCAGGAGCTCTCAAAACACATACAAGGGCACGGAGCCCTCCCCAGCACTTGACCGACCAGCAGCGTGCGCATGTGCCTTCAGAGGGGAAGCAGGAGGCAAAAAGCACTTGCGTGTGAGAGAGAGAAGTGCAACTCCACAGGGTGATTTCATGTTTCTCCCAAGGTCGGAGTGCCAGACAGCTAAATCAGTGGCGCGCACAGATTCATGTGTCTGGGAGCTGAACACACACGACGCACGATGTCTCAGCACAAATGTGTGATTGGCATGCTTTGGTTTTAGCAGTTAGGGAATGTACAAAATACACATGTACATGTGAACAACAGGCATCTCTCAGAAGCAGGATACTGATGTGCTGAGAGAGCAAGGTTGCCAATGTTTTCAGAGCTTGAGTCAAACCATCAGGAGCTGGACCCCCTTGAAATGGATGGAGCTACGATGGTCTACACATGCTGAAGATCTGGCTCTTGAAATAAAATATTCTTTCCACACATCTGAAGTGTGAGCTCAGAGCTTTCTGAAAAGCAGCCTTTTTCCTAATGTAAGAAAACATGATGCAGATAGTTACCCGGTGCTGGCCACCAGGATCAGGCCCACCCCCTGTAATGCATGCACCTCGGGGAGCTGTGTCTGTTGTTGGCAGGGTAGGCACCATGGGATCACCATCCCTATTAGATGGGAAGTACCTACACCTAAGCCTACATTAGAAGAAGTCTAGCTATAGCTGATTCAGCTTTGAGCCTGTATCCTGACAGCAGCCCATCTGTGGAAGACAGTTTACCCACGAGGCGGGATACATTGCTTTGGCTTCACGTCCTGTGGGCTGCGCACACGCCAATAACCAAGCCAAGCAGAGGAAGGCCAGACCTGAGTGTGTCTGTACTTTCAGGTTGTAGGATACACAGGCCCTTAGTGTCATGACGGTGCTTAATGTTATGACCTTATCCTGCTAGGTATTGCTATGTGATATGCTTTCGACCCAAAAGAACTTTTGCAACCTGGCCCAGGTATCCCTGCATTGGACTGCACTTCAGCTTGCCCATACCCCAGAGTGTTTCTTTAGTAAGACCAAGGACTGACAAAGGTTAACAGTTTTCTTAAGATGACAATTATTAAGGTAAGTTCCTTAATAAGACCATGGTTAAAGTAAGTTAAGGGCATTCAGCCCTGCCGAGGACGAAGCCTCAGACCTGTGGCAGGGAGAGGCCCTGTCTGCACCTCACCACAGCAGCCCGCCCGGGCCTGAGCTGCACCCGTGCGAAGGGGCCCAGAGGAAGATGCAAAATGGCCCCTGAAGGCCCGTAGATCAGGCAGGCTTAAAAGGAGGGGTGACACTCTTTTATTAGGGCTTCCAGCTGCCTGTTCCCCCTCCCAGGCAAGCCGTGGCTCAGCAAGGCCTGGGTGCAGAGAGGCCCACAGCCCCTGCACCACCCCAGGCCTCCCCACCGCACCACAGGCAGGGGTGCTACCAGCCACCACAAAATGGCGCCCAGGGAGCATGGTGCAGTGAGCCACCAGGTTAAAACCTTGTAAATCCTGCCCCGCAGGGCCATGCCGGGCAAGCCAGTGGAGAGAGCGCTGGCTGCTTCGGCACCTCAGGGTGTGCGCTCGAGCCAGCTCTAACTGGGTCTCTGCATTTTGGTTGATGTTGCGGGAAGCAGAGCTTTTTTTTTTGGGGGGGGGGGGGGGGGGGAAGGCAAGCACTGCAGCAAAATTATCTAAATTACGTTCATAGTCTTAGAAACATGCTATTGCACAGGGCCTATGGAAAGGGTTCTGCTGGGCAGGGCATTCCTGCTTGAGGGGCCTTTCTGCTCCCCTCGCCACGCACTGCTCTTCCTCAGCCACAGGTAGGACTTCTTTACATGCTTATGAGGTTGCCCATCTTGGATAGGAAAAAGAGCAAACCGCGGCCCACCGCTTGAAAGGAAATGGTGAAAAGCTGAGGGTGCCTACGAAAGAAAACAAAAACCGAAGCCAGGGGCGCTGGTTCCACTGGGGCTCGAACCCAGGACCTTCTGCGTGTAAAGCAGACGTGATAACCACTACACTATGGAACCGCCACGTAAAGCAACCCTGGCGCCACTCCCTTTATCGACGACACAATGGCGGATTCCTCCCCGCGCGGGCGGGCAGCCGTTGGGCGCGCGGCGAGCCGTTGGGCGGTGGCGGGGGGCAGCGTCTGAGGGAGGGCGGGACAGCTCGCCGCAACCCCCAGGCTTCCCTGCCGCCCCCCCAAATTGTTGGTTAGTTACACGTGTAGTCATTTAAAAAATCACCTGAAGGCGCTTCCTGCCCCTCCGATAGCTACAGAGGAGCAGCGAAGCGAGTAAATCACGGTTAATAGCCCTTACACTGCGGGAAAGCACAGGTAAGGCTTTTGCGCGACTACTGTCGGCATCCGGGCCTGCCGGGCCCAGGTCTGCCCTCCCAAACGCGGCCCAGAGGGGCAGGTGAAGGGCCGGGAGGGCACGGGCTCCGTCACGGCCTCGCCTCACGCTGCGTGGAGCGGGCACTGTGAGCGCTCCCGTGCCCTGCGTGTACTCGGTACATCTCCGCTTTAGGCCTCTGCGCCTCGAATGTCGCTGCCTCTAGCCCCCCCGTTCGGAAATGGTTGGCAAGCTGCTCCTTGGATTCGCTCGGCTGCTCTGTTCTCCCGGGAGAACAGAGGTCCTTGGGCCGGCGCGGTACGTCTCGGTATCCAGTAGGTTGACCCGAGTGGGGGAGAGGCAGGCTGGGCTCCCCGAGAGGGGCAGCAGCACCCCCGCCGCGGCGGGGGAGCCTGGCTGCCTGCACGCCCTGCGAATCGGTGCCGGGAAGGCGCCCCGCTGCCGACAGCGGACCGCTTCCGCGCTCTTTTTCACTGGGGGGAGGAAGGCGTAGGGGATTTCCTCGGTACAGGAGACGGCGTTTGAGACAGCGTGAGGAGAGGGGGCAGATCCTGAAGTTTGTCCGTGTCGCCTAGCGGATCCGCAAAAGTCAGGATTTATCCCCTGGGACCCGGCACGGGACACGCCGACAAGTTCTTAAAATGAAGCGTGCCAGCGAGACCACCAGCTTGCTCCAGTCTACCTGGCGGGCTTCGAGGACTTTCCTCTCAGCCCCGGCCGCGGACCGTCCCCCGGCCGCGCCTCAGCCCCTCGCCGCGCACGCAAAGCCCGCCTCCGCCGGCGGGGCGGGGCCGCCAGCAGGGGGCTCCCCGCGATGGAGGCCTTGCGCATCGCGGGCCTGCGGGTGAGGCTCCTCTGCAACTGGATTTTTTTTTTGGGGGGGGGGGGGAGTTTTGTTGCGTGTGCGTGCAGCAGGAAAAGGCCTAAGTGTTCGCAGGTGTGTCTCTGCTAAAGGCAAGCTGACCGAGCTGCTCGTGCCGCCTGCTCGCCCCCTACTCCCATCCAGCAACAGCCGAGATGACTTAGGCTGTGGATTCGTGATGTATCCACTGCAGAAGATGGTTCTTCGTGAGCGTGCAGAGCAGTGCAGCTGTTCCGTGCAGTTCTGTGGCTGTCCGCTTCAGGCATTCATTCATTCAGGGACTTTGTCATCTGTTACACTGCACAATAATTGCCTCGTTTCATCTATTATGTTCTGCACTGGGGTTCTGCACTATTTGCATCACCTCAGTCCTCACTGTACTAAATCCTCACATCCCAAAGGGAGTGGCTTGTAGAAGTACAAATTAAGGCACCTGTACAGTGTTTACAGGACTGTGGTTAAAAGTTACAAGCAGAAACTTATTACTTGGAATATAAAATACAAGTTTGTTAATTTTCAGAAGTATGTGGTGCCTGTAAGCAAACCAGTTTATTGTTTGTAGCTAAGTTTCGTAGTTGCCTTGAGTCTTGAAATTAATAATATTTTGCTGAAGCAGCAGATGATTTACAAGGTAGAAGATTTTGTCTTTTTGTCATTAGAAGCAATTTCACAAGGATAAGATGAAAATAGAGGTCAAGAAAATAACTTCCATAGACTTTGCTGACCACCTACCATATATGTGATGGCTGTGCTTAGTAGTTGGCTGGTCCCAGTCTTTAAAAAAAAATAATAATAAAAAAAAAAATCCTTTTACATACTGATCATTAGTGTGAGTCAAATCTGTGTATGCTCCTGACCTGGATTTAACCCAGAGGTGCCTTTTGGGAAGAGGCAGTCTGGTAGGCTTGAGGCTTCAGGATGTAGGTTTTGCACTGTCTGTGCAGCTTGTGGTTCCCCAGACCAACAAAATGCAGGTAAAGCTGTCGTTAGGCAATTCTTATGCCCTTTTCTTTTTCCTAATGTTGCTTTACTAAGATTTAGCAAAGCCTGAGTGCTGTAGATAGCTATCATCTCTATATGCTGTAAGTGGAGGCTGAAGCTAACTTGTGAGGGAGGTAGAGTTGTGCAAAGTAGGTCATTAGTCATTGCTTCCCAGAATAATACGCATTCAACTGATAATTTGGGAAATTTTCCTTTTTTAAAAAAATTGTTCTCATTTTCACAGAAGGTATCCTGATGCTTTCATAGTGTTCTGGTCTAGTTTCTTGGCCTTCAGGAGTTTGGAAGCCCTATAGCTGCCTTTCTTTCACATTTCTGATTTTGTGTTCTTTTTGCTAAGGATGCTAGTTTTGATGTCTTTTATTCATCATCTCACCAAGAATTGTCAGTGGGGGGGGGAGATTTCTTTTCCTGTTCACCCAAATTAACCTATTCCTTCTGATTTGTAAAAGCAGATTTCTGTCATCCCACTGACTGAGACAGAGTTTAAAATTGTTCTGGATGTTTATTTCTCTCTTCATTTCTTCTGTTCTTTCTGTTTGTGACTGGACATCCAGGTCTCAGGCAGGGACTCGTCTCCTGGCTAGTACTTTAAAATACTTTGTTGGGTCGCATAAAAATACTTAATTGAGCTTGGTAGGGTAAGAGGAGGGGAACTATGGTCATGGGTTAGAAGGAGCACATTCACTTGAAGTATGATTATCTTCAGTCTTTCTGAAAAATATTGGTTGTATCACTTTGTAGTGGGTGCTTCTGAGAAATAGGCCTGAAGCAGAATTTGAATTATGTATGTGGAATGCCTGCCGGGAGGCTTGCTCAGGAGGTTAATGTTTCCAAAGTATTTGGAAAACAGAATATGTGCTATTACATTGAGAAGGGCTGCTTGTAAAGGGATGTTCTGATTGCTGTGCTAGCAACATAACTGTGTTTTTTCTTGTCATGCTAGACTGCTCAACAACATATTGTCAAAATTTTTTGGCCTACTTTCTGTTGCAGCTGTTGATCCTAAAACCTTTTTCAGCATCTTAAGTGTGCATGTGATACATGATTGCTAACAAAAATGCGGTAGTATGTGTGACCTTGGTGGGACTGGTGTGTTCTCTTTCCTCTATGTAGAAAGGAGAATGGTCTTGTTTGGTACAGCCTATGTCCTTGGACTTGAACAAGAAAGGTTAATTTGGGAAGCACATCTGCATTTCCTCAAGTTGCATGTTACTGTGATCCTCCTAGGTAACTGGAGAGGTGGCTCAGTCCAGTGAGACTGACTCTTTATCAGGCCGCTTGGTCACATCAGACTGCTGAGACAGAGGACAAATAACTTCCATGAATAACAAAAGAAAACATGCAGTGGAGGCTTTGTGTCCTACAGAACCTAAGAGCTAAGGGCTTGATCCCTCTCCCATTGATCTTGGATGAAACATTTCTGATGGATTTGTTGGCTGTTGGAACAAACCTTATAGCCTCTTATTATGCAGAGATCTTAGTAGATGCCAATATAGATGAATTTATCAGGTACAGTAAATGTTTTATAAATAATGTGTAACCCCAGAGTGCAGTGGAAAGAGGTTATGTATTTCTGCTTGCATGTATTTTGGCAGAACAGCGTGATCATACATAAATGATTAGCTACTGTAACTCCGATCAGGGAAAGTGCATCCTGCCAGAAAAACAAACATCAAAACTCTTTTGGGTCATGCAGAATTATTGTGCCTGGTGTGTATTCCATTTACTGTCTCATCTCACAGGAGAGGAGCAGCTTTGAAAGTGGATGCTTGTGTCTGGGACTCCAGAACCTCAAAGGACTAGCTCAGTTAATCAAACCAGTGCATTTACACAGTGTCTTCTGCTTTGCTGGTTTGGCACTTTAAATATCTTTTGCACATTAATAAATGTATCTGTTCTGTCACAGTAAGGGCAGTTGTCTCTCTGTCCCAAAAGATGATTTGACCACTCTGTCCTTCATGGTGGTGGTTGATGCCTATAGAACTGTCACCAGACTGGTGGCAAAAATTTCCTGAAAATACCACGTTACAGTATTTAGACCTTCTGGGCAGGGGCAGGAGGGTGAAGATCTTGCTTCTTGTTTGTTTCTGTTCTCAGAAAGCTTTTGCTCCCTATCCAGTCCTGGTGGGACTGCATCACATGGAGAGGCTGCAGAGCAAGGGGCACGGTGATCCCCATCTTTTGCCCATCCATGTGGAGCTTTCTCCCACCGCAGCATGATTTATAGCCTGTGGTCCTCTTTGGACCAGCATGCCCCCATGCTGACCCCACAGAAGGGGCTGCTGTGCTCTGTTCCATCACTTTGCACAGCAGCAAGCAGCCCCTCCCCAGCTTTTGAAGTGGGGTAGAAGGACAGACTGAGGGAAAGGTGGTGTGATGAGGTTGAGTGATGCTGAGGACTGGGCTAAGACTGTAGTGGTGATATTACAATACTGTACTTCTACTGATGCCTCATATTTTTGAGTGGTTTGGGGGTCTACATGTTCAAAATCACAGTGTCCCCATGCTATCGATTCACTGCCAGAAGGGGCAGATTCTTCAGGGGCTGTTGTGCTGGCAGTGGGCACTAACAAATCGCCTTGGCTGTGACGGCTGTGCCCTTCCCCAGGCACCTGTGCAGTGACTGAAAGTGCGGGGTCAGCATGGTGAGGAGCTAGGCCAGAGCTGCGGGCCCTGCTGCCGGGAGTCAGGGTTTGATTTCAAAGCATACAGCACCGTGGCTTCCTGACTGCACAGAGGAGCAATGCTGCAGCGTTCTCAGCTTGTCCGATCCTCTTCCAGTGGTCGAACGAGGAGCAGGTGAGCCAAAACACGAACTGAGTCCACTGAATTCCAGTCACATGTTTATGGGGAGAACATGTGCATGCACATGAAGAAATGAAGTGTGCAGTCATTGGTGCAGTGCTGCTGAGCGCAAGATTTGAGTGCTTCATACTTGTCCCATTCTCTGGGTATGAATGAGTATTTTGGAGAGCACCTGTATGACTAGCATGCAGATACAATGCCTCATAGATTCAGTATTTCTTAAGGGCTTTCATAGCCATGCCAGTCACATCAGATAACAAAATACCTGGACAGCTCTTATGTTTTTTCCGATGTGCTAGATCTGCTAAAATGCAAATCATTGCCTCAATGCAGCAGAAAGGCAATTCCTCTTGAAAGAGATCATGTGACTTCAGATGCGAAGCAGATAACTTCAGCCCATCCCTTTCTCTGCCTGAGATTCGGGAGGCATGGTCACAAAACAGCTCTTCAGCAGCGCATGTACAGCACAGTTGGAGGGCTGCAGCCATGAGCTTTCATATCAGACTGGACGATGAAAACAGCGTCTTTCCCTGACTGTTTCTGAAGAGCAACGCTCAAGAAATTCCCTCTCGGGAAGCTGTATAAATAGGTGGAGAGCAAGTGCATTACAACTCCTGAGCTCCAGAGCCCCAGAGAGAATTGGAGCACCTGTTCTGCAGAGCTGCACCCCTCATTGTGCAGTTCTGCTTCCAAAACGGGGCTGCTTTCTCTTAAAAAGAGAGTCTTCTAAAGGTACTCTTATAGAAAAAATCTCGGTATTGCTGAAGCAGAAAGAAAGAACAGGTAATATCTTTGGGTGGGGCATATATATATCTATATCTATCTAGCTTGCTTTTAAAGAGCAAATTTACTTCATCTTAAGCCTGTGTAGGGAATGACAGATGTACATGGGGCTGTTTATGATTTTACCCTGAGAAAAATCAGTGTGCTTCAAGCTATAAAGTTTGACCTGGACTGGATCAGTTATCCAGAACTTCTGAGTACAGATGAGATCAAATATCTTTGAGACTACTGGATTTCCTGTACTATTTGTTTTAGGAAAAAAGTATTTAATTTTGAACCTTGTTCTGATGCTTAACTTAAACATTATTAAAACCAATGTGAATTTCAGCTGAAGCACGAATTTAATTTTTAAACTGGCTCAGATTTCAACACATATTTACTCTATTCTGGAGCTTTGCTTTTTCACCACTTTCCCCTTCAAGTAAGGAGAATTAAATGGGATGTCATTAAGACTCTGCTCATTAACTGCAGGATGGTGCATGATTCAGATTTTCCTTTTCCTCCAGGATAATAAGCCACAACTGTTGTTAACTTTTATGCTCCGGTTGGGTCCAGTTTACTAGAACTAACTTTTCTTTAGGATTTTTAGTTTTCTGCTTGCTTCCTGAAGGAATCTCCCCCTAGAGGTGTTTAACATTTCTGGAAACTGATATGTCTTTGCTTACACTTCAAGGTGATCTGCACCCCATTTGTGCACTTGTGTTTGCTATTCCACCTCTTTTTAAAAAACATTCTCCCCAAAGTCTTGCTGCACAAAAAATGAGGCTGCTTGCTTTATTTGTTTATTTTCTGCACAAAAAAGTGCAAATGTTTTGTGTAAATGTATCCTTTATTGATTGTAAATAACACAAGCTGGCTTTCTCCTATAATTTTTCTAGAGATCCTCTTTGGATTTGCATGCAGTTGCTGAACTCGACGATTGTTTGAACAATCCCTGCATGTTCACTCCTTTGCAGCTCTAGCTTGCATTTCTTCTTGCAGTGCGTTTTTGTGCTCAGGAATATGAGTCCACCTTAATGAGCTGGTCTGTCTTCATCCTATTCTCTTTCAGGCTTTGCTGGCTTTCCAGTATCTTACTACATCCATTCCATATTGATTCCCAGCCCAAACACTGAGATCTATCACCATGGCCATTGCTAGAAATTATTCCATCAGTTCTATGTTGAGCTTAGCCTTGCTTCTCTGAGCAGGCTGAAGAAATTATCTGCAAAGAAAAAAGCTTTGTCATTTCTTTCTTTCACATATATAATCACTGAAAGTCACTTAACAGAAATGTCAGTTTGTCCCATGGATGTAAAATAAGTGACCTAAACACATACTGCTTTACCTATGTTTGATGTTCTCATATCAGCCTCTTGGCAGACCAAATTCAGCATTGATGTCAAAATTACAGCTCTTGTGTGCCATAGCCAGGTTCTCTTTCACTCTGTTAGTTGACTGTGGCTGCTTCATCCCACTTCATGCAGGGTGGATCTTTTAGCTAATGAAATCTTTTAACTCATCTCTAGATTCCCATCCTTGATGATCCCAACTCTGGCAACAAGACAGGTTTGAAGAGTTGTCCTTCTGCAGGTACTAACCTGGGTGTTGTGATTTAATGTCTGGGTTCTCTTCTCCAGGATATTTTGCTCTTTCCTGTTTCATTCCCTCAGTAATGCACAGAAGCAAATCCATCTTAAACCCATGTTATAACATCTGTTTCTCAGTTCTCTGCAGTCCTCATTTCCAAAGGAAAACAACTCTAAAAAAAAGTCTGAGTGTCACACACACAAAAAAAATTGATAGCAAGAAGACGTCAAAGGAGAGCCCCTGTCATTGGAAGCATCTACCCATCCATCCATCTGATCTTTCTGGAGAAAACTGTCCCCATCTCATCACCTCTCCAACCACACGTACCTTCTAAGACATGTTATGGGAGGAGATCATGGACTGCCTGGACTTGTGCAAAGTATTTGACACTGCCCCGCACAACATCCTTGTCTCCAAATTAGAGAGACATGGATTTGATGGATGGGCTACTTGATGGGTAAGGAATTGTCTGGATGGTTACACTCAAAGAGTTGTGCTCAACAGCTCGATGTCCAAGTAGAGATCAGTGATGAGTGGTGTTCCGCAGGGGTTGGTGCTGGGACAAGTGCTGTTTAACATCTGTTGGTGACATGGACAGTGGGATTGAGCACACCCTCAGCAAGTTTGCTGACGACACCAAGCTGTGTGGTGCGGTCAACATGCTGGAGAGAGGGTATGCCATCCAGAGGAACCTTGGCAGGCTAGAGAGGTGGGCCCGTGTGAACCTCACGAAATTCAACAAGGCCAAGCGCAAGGTCCTGCGCATGGGTCGGGGCAATCCCCAGCACGGATACAGGCTGGACGGAGAATGGATTGAGAGCAGCCCTGCGGAGAAGGACTTGGGGATGCTGGTTGACGAGAAGCTCAACGTGATCCGGCAATGTGCATTTGCAGCCCAGAAAGCCAACATATCCTGGGCTGCATCAAAAGAAGAGTGGCCAGCAGGTTGAGGGAGGGGATTCTCCCCCTCTACTCTGCTCTCAAGACACCCCACCTGCAGTACTGCATTCACCTCTGGGGCCCCCAACATAAGAAGGACATGGACCTGTTGGAGCGAGTTCAGAGGAGGGCTGTGAAGGTGATCAGAGGGCTGGAGCACCTCTCCTGCAAAGACAGGCTGAGAGAGTTGGGATTGTTCAGCCTGGAGAAGAGAAGGCTCCATGGAGACCTTGTAGCAGCCTTCCAGTACCTAAAGGGGGCCTGTGGGAAAGCTGGAGAGGGACTTTTTACAAGTGTCTGTAGTGATAGGACAAGGGGTAATGGCTTTAAACTGAAGAAGGGTAGATTTGGATTAGACATAGGGAAGAAGCTCTTCACTGTGAGGGTGGTGAGGCACTGGCACAGGTTGCCCCGAGAGGCTGTGGATGCCCCATCCCTGGCAGTGTTCAAGGCCAGGTTGGATGGGGCTTTGAGCAGCCTGGGCTAGTGGAAGGTGTCCCCGCCCATGGCAGGGAGGTTGGAACTACATGATCTTTAAGCTCCCTTCCAACCCAAACCGTTCTAGGATTCTACCATAACTACGTGTTTACAAATATGGTTGAGAAAGGAGTGAGTAGGGAAAGGAGGAGTGTTGCTGGAGATAGGCATTGAAACAACTTGTAGAGGAATTAGTGTAGTTGTGGAAATCCCATCCCAACAAAAATAAAGGGAGGAGCCTTTCATTCTTTGTTTATCAAAGGTAGAAAACAAATGGAATGAAGCAAGAATAAGAAGTTAAAGCCTAGTGGCTCTTATTCATATGGCTTCCATATCCTCAGGCTTTACCTAGCTTACACTTGTCTGCCAGTAGCACAGCTCATCTAATTTTAAAAGAGAAGGTATGCTTGAAAGGATGGCTCTCTGCCCAAAGGACCTGCAGCCTGATTTCATTAAAAGTCAGCTATAAATCTTTACAAGATTTCCATTATTCTTGAGGCAGCCTGGTCTTTATGTGACTGACAAAGTGGAGTCATGAGTGATTTTGGGCAGCACCTATTACACCTGGATCAAATGGTGCTGATTCATTATCCCTGTAAATCAGGCTCCCGACAGCTCAGGTACTGAACCCCAAATTTCTAGCACTTGCTGCAGTGTAACCTTCAGTGACTTCTATCTGGAAAAAGAGCAGCGTGTGCCACTCTGGCTTAGCTTGGTGCATGTCTGTTGGCATTGTTGGAATGACATATTATTTTGCTTCAGTGGATGGGCTGTGTGTTCGGTGCCTGTCCATCACAAAATTGCCTTTTTGCTGAACGGAGAGAAATGTAGCAATTTCTTGGAGTTATATCTAAAAATGGGACAGATCACCAGCTTGTAGAAATTGAATTACTGCCTGCTTTTTGGTGAACATGACAGATTCTTTCTTAAGGGTAAATCAGTGGTATAGTATCCAGAATGCTAACACAGCATTATGTCCCAAATTCTCATCCAGCTACCTTGTATCTCTGAAGCCTTTTTCAGTACCTTGGTAAAAGCCCAGCTTTCCATTTCATCAGCCCACATTTGGGGGAATTTTGTAATGGCAAATGCTTCTTCACCAGACATTGCTACACTGCATAGTGAATAGCTCACAGAAATGACTCTAATGTTTTAAATGCTTGGTTTCCAACTTTCTTCCCCATGGAAGGCCTTAATGGCCTTTGCCTGGTATTTTGCTATACTTTTGCCCAGGAAGGCATGGTTTGGCATGGAGCAGGAGTTGGCTTGAACCAGCATACCTGGGGGGTGGGAGGGGAGGGATTTCTCCCTTTGGAGCAGATCAGTTAGGAGCAATGAAGAGCTCTGGCCTGGGGAAGTCACTGGCTCTTTCTGTAGTGGCTTGTTCCCCTTGGTCGTGATTCTTTAGTCACACAAGAAGAGCAGAAAGTGAATTTGTTGGCCCTGCATGGAGACCCTGCTTGCTGGAGTCTTCAATAGTTGTGGCTGGTCTGGAGTCTGGACATGCAGGTTGGTGGCCAGGATGGCTCTGTAGCCACCTGAGAAGCCATCAGGAAATGGGGTAGTAGTTTGAATGTTTGCTACATCCATGTTAGGATGTAGATATTTGGGGCTGAAGGTGATGATTATTCCCCTGGACTAGCTCTTTGATGGCCAGATTTGGCCTTTTAAAGAGGTTTAATGATAGGATATATCTGTGCAAGTTTTCCTCCAAGCTTAGAGTGTATGTTTCGGGCTT
Organism: Astur gentilis; assembly: GCF_929443795.1. Lineage (NCBI taxonomy): Eukaryota > Metazoa > Chordata > Aves > Accipitriformes > Accipitridae > Astur > Astur gentilis. The sequence goes on along the minus strand of NC_064911.1, from coordinate 20,547,593 downwards.
CATTTACTGCTATCACCACAAAATTTCTGTCTCTCTGTATCTTTTGTATTTCTTTGCTCAAGCTGATGCTAGAAGTCCATGAATTAAGAGTTGGGTGGTGGAAGAGTGGGGATGACTGGGAGAAAAGCTTAAATCATTGCAAGTAGGGTGTGATAGTGATTCAGATCCCCGTTTCTTGTGTCAGCCCATTGTTTGCCTATGGCTTGGGTGGAGTCTTGAGAGGTGTGATGGTTCTGTTTGCAGCTCCAGTTGCCCAGTTGCTGGGCTCACACTGACCTGCCCTTTAAAGAAGATAGTCTCATTGCAATAGGACTTAGATTGTAAGCTCTATTTTGTTCTTGGTCCTAGTCTTCAGATCACAATTCAAGTCATGGCTGGCTGGTTTGAGATGGACTGGTGAAGGCTTGAGATTCTCCTAAGAGGGCAAATGAGGAGATGGTATTCAGGAGAAAACTGTTTGGAAAGAAGACAAATTTGAGCTATTAGAGATGTCAGTGCTGTATTTGATGCTGTCAAAGCCATTGATTGGCTCAAAATTAATGTAACAGCACTTTTTTGGATTTCATGACAGCTTCTTCAGAGGGAAGAAAAGCAGTGCATTGTGGGGGGAAAAAACACTAAAATCCTTCTTTCCTGAAATAAATACTGACTCAGAAGGTGGCAGACCCAGCTCAAATGTAGGTTACCCTTGTGTTGTGGGACCCTGAAAAATAGCCCCACAACTATAGAGTTGTGCAATATTAACATAACATAACCTGATATAATAAGTATATAAAACTTGTAAATAATCCCACAACAATAAATGTATTCTAACTATTGAAATTTAAAATAGGCTAGTTATGCATTTATGTTTTCCTCTCTCTTATCCTCCTGTTACTTTTATTTCTGCTAGTAAAGCCAGAGGAAAAGAATAGTATTTAAACATTCATTTTATGCTGATGAATTTCTTCTTTGTTTTAAAACTCCTTGTTTTAAGTTAAAAGGAGTATCAATGAAACAAAACAACAAATGCAATAATTTAGACGTCAGACATGCTAGAGAGAAACATGTATCCCTGGAGTCAGAGAGGGGTGTCAGTGTGATCGTATAAGAAACCTTAGCTAAAACAAAGTTCAGTCTCTCTAACAGCATCAATCACTTTCTTGTTACTTAGAAATGAATCCATTTTGTATCTCAGGGGAAATGTATTCGTTTGAACTTGTTGATTAGAAAGTATGGCATTAGTGAATGATACCATTTAGTGAAGAGCTGAGCGAGTGCCAGAAGAAAAACCCAAAAGGCCACACCACAAAATGTACTTTGTTAATTTATTTAATGAAACCAAATCTTTTATTTAGAATGTTTCAGTAGAAATGCAACAGAAAATTGGATGTTTTATTTAAATGAAATCTGATAATTAAGCAATTTGCTATTGCACTGTCTCTCCTTGTAAATTTGATGGTGGTGACACTGAGGGATGGAAGTGATAAATGGGGTGGTAGGGCACATTTTCAAATCAATAGAGTGTTAGGAGGGCTGAGGTTTGGGGTTTTTTTAGCAGTAGTATCAGATGTAATTTAAAGTCCATAAAATTCTGCAGTTCTGATTTTCAAATCACAAGAATGAAGAGTAACATGCCTCTGTAGTCCCTTGTCTCTAGTAGTAAGGCTTTAAATAGCTGTGCTTCAGATTAAGAAATCACTGGTGCCCATTAACTCTCAGCTAACATGTAAGGAGTAAACTGTATTAATTACTGAGTTCATCTGTCTTGAATGCAAGCTGATAGTAATCAGATGTGAAAAAGAAGCCTACTATGGTTCATCAGGTCCAGTTTGTGTAGGACATGCTGTACAGTAATTTGTTATGAGCTGTAGGTACTTTAGATTCTGTGTTGTCAAACTCTTTTTTTTTTTTCCCTCCCCCCACCTTCTCTCTCCCTCCCAATCCTCTCCCTGTTAGGAGTTCTAGGAAGAGCCCAGGAGCCCAGAGGGGTATAATCCTCAACACTGAAGGAACAACACAGGAAATGTGTATAATGCTAACAGCTGAGAAAAACATGCTTCATATCAGCAGCAATTAAAACTGATGAGCAGCAGCATTGGAGCCATGGGGTGTAGCAGTTCTGTAGCTGACAGAAGGTCAGAGAGAGGTGAGTGGTGCCTTTGTCTATGGGGTTAGTGGTTTTTCTCTCTGTAATACTAGAAGAGGATTGCAAGGTTACATTTCCCCCCAGTCCTGTTGTCAAAATACTTGTTCAGAGAAAATTATTTCCTAATTATCTTCTTTTTAAAAGAGAGCATAGCTTTTAGATGCTGGCTGAGGTCAGAAGGCAACTGTAGACCACCTCTAACATCTACAGATTGGGTTGGAAGAGATCCACAGCATCTGGGACAAAAGCTAAATTTCACATGTGTCTGTGCTTGCTCTGTCACTGGCCAAGTGTATGGGGTAAGGTATTGAGGGGGACCTTTTACGGCCTTTCACAACACAGGATTCCTGGGAAAACTGCCCCAATTTCCCTGCTGCTGGGTGACCCTGATTATGAAACTAGTGTAATAAAGCAGAGATATTACAATGACTCTCAGAATCAATTTTCTGTCATACCAAGTGCCCAGCTGGAAATTCTCCCTGACAGTCACAGAGGCTGTCAGTTGAAAGTCTCCACAGTCCCTAGTTAAATGTTCAATTAAAAACCTTAATGCATCATCTGCCTGCTTTTAATTGTACCACACCCTGGTATGAACACACCAGGCTTTGCACAGGCAGGTGGGTTCCACGATTGCCTCAGACCTTTGTTCAGACACTTTGTGTTCTCTTTCAAGGTTTGTCAAGAGCCATGTTATGTGACACTGCATGTAGTCTTAAGAGATTATTATGCTGAACACCCATGGCTGAAAAGGAAGGCTCTTTTTGGCTACCAAGCCAGGACACAAGTCACAGGAAACTGGTGACTAAGAAGCAGGAGCGCTTAGTCATGGCTACAGGGATTCAAGGTGACTAGTTTAAGGGTAGCCCTCAGCTTTGTGTACACTACTTGGCTGTCACAGCAGCATCATTGCTGTACCACAGCAGTGGAAGTAGAATGGAAACACCTGGAGTCCCAGACCTGTAACTGGGAAGTGATCCTTCCTCTTTGGGTTTGCATGCTATGCATTTATGTGCCTTGTAAGGCCTCAGAGATGAATTAGTTGGGATTATTTCTGAGGGCGCAAAAGCATGGAGCAAGCATGAGGAGCTGTACTCTTTCTCGGTCTACAACCATCAATACACATTGGTGTGGAGCCTGGCTTTGCTACCCCAAAACTGGCTTATGATTTTGTGTTTGTTTGATGATGTTTTGTCCTCTCCAGTTGCTGGGTGGTATTCTTTCTGCACCTCGGCTGTAGCCAAATGATGCTGAACCGTCATTCTATCCACAGCCTGAGGCTGTACAACCCTCTAATGCATTAATAACATGAATTTAACAGGTACTTGCTGGTGTAGAGACCTTCTGCAACTGATAACGATTTCTTTTACAGTTGCAGTTTAGCCTAGTGTGAAAATAATGTTCTGATTCAGTCCTGAAAATAACAGCACTGTAATAAGTACAATTAAAAAAAAAATATTACAGGAAATATTATGTTAGATTTGCAACATTAACCACAGTGGTCGATATATATCTGTCTTGCGTGATACCAGTGGAACTGTGCCATGTTAAGTGCTCAGGACCATTAAGCAACCCAGGGGGGCTTTAATGGGAAGTTTAATGGTTCTGATGCTGGAAATCAGTTTCTGTGCTGGTGGCTGTGCTTTGCTCCTTAGGTACTCTTCTAAACAGAAAAGTTGATGACAGCCTTTTTGTGATGTGTCAGGCTTTGAGGTCTGTGGTGGTGAGGAATTCCAGAAAGTCCAGAAAATAAGAGAGGTCTCAGAGCTTGTGTAAGGTATGAAGGATGCTCTTAGTTATGAGGATTACATTTCCTTCAGGCAGGAATATTTTTCTAAGATGGATGTGATATCTGTAGGATGGGAGTCAAGTGGTTTTTTTGGCCTTGTCTGGACTAGAAAACTTTACCACTTTAACTATACTGTATACTTATTAATGATAAAATAAGCAAATAACATGCTATTATGGCACCTGTAAGCATTTTTATTAAAAAGCTTCCTTAATGTTATACATTTATTAATAGAATCACTTCTCCATGGAGTTTTTTCTTTACCTGCATAACTGTCAGTTTAAGAAAAAAAATCATTCTCAGGGTGCCACTTATCCTAGTCTCAAAATTCCTGGTATTTGTGATCAGCTAAAATAATTGACTAGTGTAAACTGTTGTCCCTCTAATACAGAGCTTCTCTTTGCTGTTTTGCGGGGAGAAAAAGTATTAGTATGAATTGTTAGTTATTATTTCTTGTATTGTTTTGTTTTTCAGTATCAACTATTCGTTTTGGCAACTGTAGTAAAATAAAAGTGTATTGGTGTTAAGACATTAGTGTTGGTTTAAGTTTCCTCTTTTTTTTCTTCTTCATGAATTTGCAGTCCTGTGCATTGGTGATTGTGTGAGACTCTGGAATTCAGAAGAGTGTCTCAGTTTTGTTTCCATGCTTCTCCTGGTCATCTGTTCATCTGCTCAAAAATCAGCTCTAGTTCTTGAGAGTGTTAGGATTTACGATCAGTGTATTCCTTTTGTCCTTGTACCTTCGATAGAGTTGCCCTGCAGCTGCTTTGACTTGTTCCCCAAGATCAGAAGCATAAAGACTTTTTTCTGTGTCCTATGCTGAGCTATTAAGTTGAGTTCCTTAGGAAACTCCTTGAAGTGAGAGGTTAGCTGCAGGGCTGGAGGCAAAAGCTTGACACTTGTGGCCCTGTCTACTTATTTACTGGTATCCTTTTGACAGTACAGGGAAAAAGAGGTAAGGAACCAGTCAAGAAAGAATTATGTTCAACTTTAAGTGAATAAATGTGACATCTCTTGAGAGTAGCTTCCTACCTTACTCTATTTTTTGTTGCCAGGCAAGAATATGGTGGTGGCAATGTCATTGCATTGAGACAGGTGTAGGATCCAATACCCCTGTGTTCTTCCTCTTGCTGTTATGCAGTGATGCGTGTAATGCCTCTTGACTGTACCTGTTAGTGCTCTGTAGGGCTAAGCATGTTAATAGAGAGTCCCCTTCTGACTGTAATTTAAGCACATGACTGGATTTGAGTTTGCCATTATCTCAGCTGCTCAATCTTCAAGGCAGTAGGTGTATTTTGTTCCGATATTGTATAGTAAATGGTGTCCTCCTCTGGATCATAAATCCATACTTACTTATGCCCTAAGTATCTGAAATGTGCATTTAATTCCTCTCTAGCTGATCTTAAAAAAAACAGTTAACAAGTGACTGAGGAATGCTTTTCTCAAAGTTGGTTGATCTTTCTGGATAAGCACCCTTAAAGCACTAGAGAGTCACAGCTCTGTGAAACAGCAGAAGTTACTGCTGAGCTCATTTGTTCCTCCTCTCCCAAGCTCGTGCTTATATCAGGCCAAGCACAGCCCCTCCAGCCTTCTGCTTTCACTCCTCCCTCCAGGTCTGTTGGAGCTGCAGTGATCATCTGTAATGCGGAGGGCATGCCTGCCTTTTATCTTTCACCTTTCCTCTTGTCTTCCTGCTCACAGTGCTACTGCCACCCATGTTTCACACCCTGGCTCCTTAGAGCTACTGCCCTTTGGGGACCAGGAGTAGCAGGGGGGGATTGTCATCATGGTGGGGAGGGATCAAGTGAGCATCAGCTCTTGGATCTCCTGTCCTCCTGGCACAGCTTTGGCTGGTGGCCACTGTTCATGCAGCACTAACTGCTTGACATAGGTATGAGGAGCTATCCCCACAGGACAGTGCCCATCCCGGGACGTCCTTATGCCACCAGATGTTGTTCTGCTTGACAAACTTTTATCTGAGCAGCTAAAGGAATGTAATCTGTGGCATGACTTGGGCCTGTAGGCAGCAGGTCCTTCACTCTACGCTGCAGCCTTGGTGATTGCCCTTCAGTGAAGTTTCCAGCAGTTTTCCAGACTGGGACAATAGTAGACACAACTTCTTGAAGTGCTGAGTGGGATGCGTATCAGCATACAGTCCAAAATGGTCTTCTGACATGTCCCATTGAATTCTTGGGGTGAGCGTTCCTTCGTTCACTAAGCTAGCCAAAGATACATCTGCATGCCTTTTAGCGTGTCTATTTAACCAACATATTCTGCCCTTCAATTCCATTTGTTAACATTTTATCCTAAAGTTTGAATTTTGCTGGCTTGCTGGTACAGCTGTGCAGGCAAAAACTTTCTGTTAAAAGAGGCTGTTACAAACTCTGTCATTACAGGATGCTCATGTTACAGCTTGCGAAGTCTGAAGCTTTTTACTGCAGCTTGGTAAAGGAATACATTTTGTTGGTAGGCCAAATTGCTCCTCTTCCTTTCCTCACCTTCCCCAAACCCACACACTGCCCATCAGCTGAACATGGCTGACTTCTTACATGGGTACTGTCTTCAGGACAATGAAATGGGGAAGGTTTCTGGCAATATAGGCCTGAGTAAGTCAGCTAGTTTGGGATCTGTCCCTGAAGACAGAAAGAGTAAATGCATCATGTATTCATTATCAGAAAACCCTTTTTCAGAGTTTCATCTTAAATGTCGACTGCGCACAATGGACTGAATTTGTCATCTGTCTGCAAAATTCTGCAAAGGTAGCTTGTGTGTTTTCATTGTAGATTACACTGCATCCATGTGTACTCCATTGCTTTCTGTTTTGACAGTCATTAGAGCTGCTATCCTCATCCAGAACTGGTACCGCTTTACAATGGCCCGGCTAGAGATGAGGCGCCGCTATTCTCTGAGTATCTTTCAGTCAATTGAATATGCAGATGAGCAAGATCAACTACAGGTTTGTAATCTTCAATTCTTCCTGTACTAGCAGTTATATTATCCCGAGGACTGAAGTTGCACAAACAAAATGGATATGTTGTTATTTCTCCCTGCAAAGTTGTCCCCTGTATAATAAAACCGCTTCCCTGCCTCACACATGAACTAATTAAGTTGTGTGTATATATACATATACACCACCCCCCCCCCACCCCCCACCCCCTCCATAAGCAGCAGGACACCATTCTGCCTGTACAACCACATCTAGGTTAGAGGTTCCTGTAGAATAGCTCTGTTAGCCAGGGATTGCAGGCCATCCCCCTATGGGTGATCTTAATCATGTCTGTGAGACAAGATATGTGCAACAGAGATACCAGTGTCTCAGCATGTCAGCCCAGGCTTCCTTTAGGGTCAAAACAGGGAATTAGGAACTTCTAGGGCTTTGTGTTCATCCTAGCATCAGTGTCTAAAGTCAGTTTGGTGCATTGTAGCAGTATCTTTCTATTGACTACAAAGTCTGGACAAATAGTCTGGGTGACAGGCAAGATGGATTACAACCAAAAATGTCAGCAGCATTGATACAGCCCTGGAACTTTTTATGTATTCATGTAGTGTCAATCTGCTAATTCATAGCAAAGAAGGAAAGGAATAAGCTGTTTTTGTAGTAGGACACAAGTTGTGTCATTATTGCAGGCTGATGCTATGGGAACATACAGTAGTGTCTTAGATCCCCTAAATGGGAAATTGCTAGTAATTAAGGAAAGAGAATGTTAATGCCTGTTGGTTCCCCTAAACTGATCTGTGTGTGTGTGTTCTTTTGGTTTTTTTTCTTACTCAGCTATCCAACTTCTTTACATTCATGCTGGATCACTGTACTCATCCTGATTCAGGTAAGGATAAAAATCAAAGTAATATGGAGATTCTGTTTGAAAAACCTGATGTGAATGAATTTCCAATGTGAAGTTTACAGCATATGGCACGTGCTGGGGCTGAGGTGTGATTTCCCAAGTACTGTAATAAGAATTTTATCCTGTGACTGTTGACTGTGCTCAATATCTACCCAGTGAGTGAAGATGTAAGACAGAACAGATACCTATTGTTCTTATGAGAATACTCAGAGGTGCTCAGAGTGCTTTGTTACATGTTACTGCCCTTAAGCTGTTCTCATGGTAGTCTTACTGACTCCAATTTTCACAGCTTTCTGTGCATGTTTTCTTAAACTGTGAGATGTGATTATCTGGAAAGACTGTGTTTAGTTGGTTTAGGGCAGGTGTAATCAAAGAGGTTGCCTTCAAAAATGTCTCTCCTCTTCTTTTCTTTCTTTTTTTTTTTTTCTCCTTTTTTTATCCCTGAAGCAGTTCTGGAGTATTTTTTAATTTAATTTGTTCTAGATTTCACTGCAAAACATGTATCAGTATGTGAATGATTAAAAATGAAATACATTTAAACTGCTGGAGATAAATCTTTAGAAACCATCTCAATTAAAGCTCAGTTATTCAAAGAATAACCTTTAATTTTTGAAGTATTTTGGGATCCTTGGACAAAACTTACTTTTGAGGTCAAGCTCAACAGAAGGACAGGCTGAAAGTGATTCCTAAGTCCAGAAAACAAATATGATTTCCCTGAACAAATTGAGAATACATCTCATCCCAGCGGAGTTAAAAAGGAGGCTGTCCCCTTCTTATTGAATTACAAAAGAATGTCCTTTCTCTTTCATCTGGTCCAGCCACAGGTTATTCCAATTAAAATTTGCACAAGGCACTTTGATAGCAGGATAAAACCACCATCAAAACCGTAAGTGGTTCAGTGTTCTAATGACAACCATTAGAAATGGCAATTTTTCTCTCTTAAATACTTTAGAGTGCCTAATGCTCTCTGTGCTCTGCAGAAAAAGAAATTATGTTTGAGCCTTGTTCCAAAGCCAAGGCAGATGATACAATAGTTCTTCCTTTGATTTTTTCCATTACCACTGTATTCTGCAAAACCCCCTGCTTTAGTCATTTAACTTCCTGGGAAGGAATTGACAAACATAAAGAAAATCAGATATTGCTCACTTCATCTACTTCTACACCCTGATAGCACACCTCAGTTCAGCTTTTCCACCTGAGTGGGAAAGAAAATAGTAGTGCTATGTCTGAGATTTAGAAAAATAGTGTTAATCTCTATTTTCATTATAATATTAAAAGGGAATTTTACAGCTGCTCATTGTAGATGTGATTTATCCACCTTTATTAACTGTGTCTATTGGCAGAAGGAATAAAGGTAAGGTGCCTCAGGTGACTTGCTAGGGCTCAGGACATGGCTGGTACAGAGCACACTGCTACATGCATAGGCTGTTTGTGGGCAGGTGGAGATCCAGGCCCCACCCGTGCACAGGGAGGGATCGAGGGTACTGTGGGCTGCCCCTTGTCACACCTGCACAGGTGACCTGTTTCTTGGTTTTGAAGGTATTGGGAGTTGTGGACGTGGTTAAAGCTGAAACACATGGTAAAATGTACAGATTTTGGTAAAGCTCCCCTTTGTCTTGCTTAAAACATTCATCTGTTAGGACTGAAGCTGTTAAGCCTTGATAACTGCACCAAAGGCTTTACTTTTGTCTTGGTTTGTTATTTCTCTCTTTCTATCACCCCATGTTACAGATACCAGAACCGAAAACAAAACAGAAGGATTCTGTACAGTACATGTTTAAGAGAGAGACGGCTGAGGCTGCCTATGCAAAGGACCTACCTTAGGGGTTTTTTTGAGAAATTACATATCAAATTTGTATTGTGTGGTTTGTGGTTATGTTTGTCCCAACTACTGTCTGTGTGCATTCTTTACTTCAAGCTCTTGATTGCTTACCCCTCTAAAGGGACCTCTGCAGCATGCATGCTAGCCCCACTGATTTAAGCAAAATCAGTGCTGAATAGAGTGATTCTTAATGAACTGCTTCTAATTCTGCTGAATCACCATCTTAAGATGTGAGCCATGGTGAGTGTAAACATAACAAGCAGAGAGGCTTCAAATTGGCTTTGCTATTCCCAACATTTTCTAAACCCCATGATTCTCTGGCTTAGTGTGTGCTCACTTAAATTAGAGCGATAGCATATGGTTCAAAAGCCCTCTCCAAGAAGATAGAATATAATATTCCTACCAGAGAATAGGTTGCCTGTTCTTCTCAGTATGTGGTAAGAAAGCTACCTGAACATTTTGTGATCTGTGTTTTTCCTTACATTATAAGCACTCAGTCTCCACTATTCATCTTGTCACTTTCCTCTTTTTAATCTGCTTTTTTAGAATATGTTTTTTAAAGAAAGAAAGCAGCCACCATCTCATTAACACAGTAGTGCTTTTGATGTGATTGTTTATCTGTTGTACCCTGAAGCTTTTTTCATCCTCTCATTCTACTTAAGATGTCAGTGCAGTTTACGTTGTGATTGGGATATTATATAGCTGTGTGTCTTGTTCTTGTTCTGCTTGTGATTAAAGGCTATTTTCCAAGGGTTTGTGGGAAGTAAGAATTAAAACCTTTTCTACCTTACACTTTTCTCCCTTCCTACCTGAAAAAAAATCTGCATACCTACTCAGCCTTTCAATGGAAAGATTGCTGGTCAGAGAAAGGTGGAAACTGTTTTTCCAGCAAAAGGTGACCCATTTATTCATTCTTTTGTGAGTGCATTGAGGGTGAGAAGGCTGCAGACATGTCCTGGGCAAAGTTGGGGGACTGGGAGTCCAAAGCACCCCTGGCTGTGCCTCTCAAGGTCACCAGGGCAGAAGCCACACTTCTGGGAGCCTTCCTTCAAAAGGGAACAAAAAAAAAAAGGTGCTGTTTTCTGCAGCTTCACTCCCCATGATGCCTCCCTTATAGCATTAACACTCTTCCAAGGCTTTTTGCACAGGGTGATTCTTGCAGTGGGGAATAAGTCATAGCTGCTTGCAGCTTACAGTGCCAGGAACAGAGTGAAGGAATAAATATTTGCAGCGTTTTAGAAATGTTTATCCTCTTAGTGGGCTCAAGGTCCATCTGGCTTTGCCCTGATGGCTGGGAATCAGTATCTGGCAGATGTAAGAGCACTCCTCAGGAGCCAGAGGAGCTCTCAGGTACCCCAATGATTAGTCTGAAGGTACATGGATGGTGGCAGAACAGAGAGCTTATTTCAGAGCCACAGAAGTAGCTGATTCCCTGTTACCCCGATAGCAAGTACGTCCTTGGCAGTGGTGTCTTTAACTTGCCTTGAACAACTCCTGTGGCGAGGTGGTCTTGTCAGGAGAACCAGATCCCTGGGCTTTCTATGGCCAAAGTGACTCCATGTAGCTCTGGGCTTTCATATTTAACATGGAAAATGGCTATTGTCCTGCAGGGTAGTTGTACGGGGTCTGCTAATAGTAAAGGCTCAACTCACTGAGCTTGGGCTAGACCTCTGGTGTCAGAGTACAAAGCAGGTCATTCCCTGTGCTCCCTGTAGTCAGTGGAGAGGTGCAGATGCTGGCAGAGGGTATTTCATTCTGTCTTAAGATGTGCCTGGACTAGGCATGCTGAGAGTTTTCGTCTCTGTCTTTCAATATGGACTGAAAGAGCATTGACAGCTTCGACTAGAAGATGACTAAAATGAGAGGGGTGCCGAATCCTTCAGAATTAGTCCTGCATGGGGCCTGTGGTGAGCTGGGGTACTTGTCGGCCAGTGCGCTAATCCCAAGGCTGCATTAGGGCATCCATTACTGACTGCTCTGAGATGACACAGTCATCCTGTGCAGGAAGGAGCCTTAAAAATCCAGCTGAAAGACTGCCCGAGGAGACAGTAAGTGCACTCTAAGGCTAATGACCATGACTGGCTTTTGACAACTCATCCAGAAGTGGAAAATGGGGTGTACTTTGCACAGATATGCCCTACAGGAAAGGAGATTGGGTTTCCCAGCCTGGGCACATGCCAAAAAGGAGGTGAGGCTGTGAGGAAGGCAGGTTCATGTTCAGAGGTAAAGGGATGGGTAGCCTGCTGCGTGCAGGAAGGGAGGAGCAGGCATGGGCAGGTGTCTGCCTGGCTTGAATTGCTGAGAAGACCGCTGACTCTGAAGGAGTCGTGTCAGATTAGGAGAGCCTCTGGTCAGAACAGGCAAGCCACGAGGAGTTCGGGTGGTCTGAGGAACTGGCTCCGTAGTCTGCAGCTGCCCACATCCTGAGAGGTAGGGCACAGAGGGAGATGCTGTCTGGAGACCTGCTGCTAGAGCTGGGATGAGACTTGGTGCAGATGCGCTTGGCTGATCAGTATGTGGGAACCAGCAGTTTCAGTCCCTTGGGTGACGTTCTGGCGCCTGGCCAGACAAAGCTGTAACTGTGGTGGAAGACTGCAAATCAGACTACTTGGTGGAAACGGTGAACCCTGAGCACCTTGCTGTCACTTGATGCCTTAATCCATTTACATGGCTGTACACTGAATGTGCTAATCAGCTCACAGAAGAACAGCTGAAAAATTTATTTTTTTTAATCCAGAGCTGATAAAAAGTGTATTTTTATCTATTTCTTTAATATGGATTTTATCCAGTTATAAGAAAAGTTGGCCATTATGAATCTCATAATTTATGAGGCTGCATGCTGATTTTGGCTGCTGTGAGTTTTGAGTCACAGCCACAGGTATTCCTCTAGCAATAAATAATACATTTTTATTTCCAGTTGCATTTAACCAAGGTTACAGAAAACTTACCTGTAGTCCAGCAAAAAGTGTTTACAACAATCGTCGCATAAGAGCAACTCTGCAAAAACAGTTGCCACAACACTGTCCTCTAGGGTCTGGTTCCCTCTTTTAGAATAATATATGATAAAGACAATCTGCAAGAAGAAAACACTGGAATCTACTGTTTAGTCAGTTACATTTCAAGGGTATGTCAAGAAAATATTGGATTGAAGCAATTAGCAATGTTCCTGCTTTCTCCATATTCCAGGAAAATTAGAAGCTATGCTCTACTTATATGGCTATGGTTTTGTTTCCTTTATTCCATCCAATGGTTTTATGGCAGGCAACCAAAAGCTGGCATTGTCTCCTGGTTCTATCAGAAAGGAGTGCTTTGCAATCCACTGTGAATAAATAGGATTTTGTTAATGACTTTTAAAATAATCACTGACCTACTGGTATTAAGACTAAAAATTTTATGTAGAAAATAAAAGCAATAAAAGTGAATCTTTAAAACCTGTATTAAAAGCGTAATATTGAACTTTAAACAGATGATGGTCATTGAATGATCAGCCATGAGTTTCAATCTCCTTGCTTTGTGGGGGAAGGAGAAGAAGGTCGGTAACAGATTGTTTCTCATTACTTATGAGAGCAGATTGCTCCACAACTTCAGTGCAAAATGTTTTGCATTCTGACCATGGCTACTGGCTGTTGGGACAGAGTTTTTGCCTGTTTTTTTCATTTGTTTGGCTTTTGTTTGTTTGCTTGCTTGTTTTTAGTATTGTGAAACAATCTGGGGATACCTGGAGCTCTTCCACTATACAAGGCAGAAGTTAGCCACTGTAATACTGCAGCAAGTAAAGCATCAGTTAAGCTCAGCTGGTTCTGGTCGTGCTGTTACGGCCCTATGGGGGACTGATGGAGTTTCTACATTGTTGTTTTTCTTCCCTTTTGTTCCAGTTTCTCACATTTTCACCAGCCCTAGTGTTTCTCAGGTGGTGGATGAAGGCTTATATTTAACAGAATTTGAAAAGAAGATTGATGTTCCAGACTCCTATTATGGACCACGACTCTCATTCCCCCTTACTGTTGAAGATGCCAATGCTCTTCTTCATGCTTTCAGGAATGAACAGGTAAGTTGCAACTAGTTTGATTTCTTTTTGCTTATTTTACATGTCTGTCAAATTGTAGCTCTGCAATCGGTTGATTCCAATGTAAGACTGAACTGGTGCCCAAGGAGATATTTCACCCTTCCTTTCCACCCCATTACCCTTTCCTGCCAGCCTCATGGTGAGGTGTCTTGGGAAACCGATTTGGCTGGAAGCTAACACAACAAGGGGTTATCAGTGAGGGTGCAGGACTGGGGAAGGCATCCTAAGCTGACCTAGAAACTAGTAGTCATCTTTTTCTGGGTTGAAAGTGCTCCTCGTGTGTGGTTTTTTTTTTTGGACCCCCACCTCATTCTTCTTACAGGAATTGAAGAATGAATATAAAGCATTGCTTATGTAGCGGAACAGGGTGATCGCAAAAATCTCAGGAGCTTGCTGTCTGTGGCTGCCAAGACCCTGAGAAGGCTGTTGCTGATTCTCTCCATGTTCCTGAGCAAGCCCCTTTGCTGCCCTCTTACAAGATGAGGGTGGGGCAGGGAGGCGTTACATGGCACAGCTTTGTTTGAACTTGTGGTCATTTGTGTTTAACAATATACTGCATATAAAGGATAAGGGTCTACCTTGCTTTTTAACTTACTAAATAATGGTGGTGGTGGTGGGGTCTGTAATTTTCTGTGGAGGCTGATCTTAAAAGTAGCAAAACATAAAGCACATGAAAAATGAGCCCACCCAGACTTCACCTTACTGTCAGCTCTCTCTTCTCTTACTATGGGTGGTGTTTTATTAAGGAAATGATTATATGCAATTGGTCTTTTTTTTGTTTGCTTTAAAAACATGAATCTTGGAAAGTCAGTCGCATCTATCTTCTCTACCAAACTTCCTCAGAGCTGTGTTTGAACTAAAAGCCTTAAAAATCACTGACTGACAAAATTTTCATACAAATCATTGGCAGAGAAGACCGAAGCTTCAGTGTTGCATTGTCATACCATTTTCACAGTGAACAGGAAGGTAACTCTTAACCAAGGCAACCCTTGCCAGAATTTCCCTCTCATTATTTTTGCAATTTGCTGAAGTATAATTTATGGCCTTCAGGGTTTTTTTGGTTGGTTTGTGGTGGTGGTGGTGTTTTTAACTCATAGCTAGAACTACATCCTTTTTTCTCCCCCCCCCCCCCCCCCCCAGTTACTTCGAACAGATGACTTTATGCAATTATTCTGAGTGCTGTATATCTCAGCCTCTTATCCTTTCTGTAGATGGGAAGAGTAGAAACAGTACACAAGAAATAAAATGGGAAAATATGTAAAGCAAGTTCATTTAGTGCTCTATATCCATTCACCAGGAAGCAAGTGCAAAGCTATGAACACTCCTAATTCCCAGCACTATACCATACAGCCTGTAATCATGTCTGGAGGTCTGTAGTATAAATAATCTTGGCAATACGTGTCTGATATTAATAAAGCAGACAGACATATTGCTACTTCTAATAAGTCTTCCTTTTCTCCCTGCATTTTTTTCTCACAGCTGCTTCATGCCCGCTATGTACTGCAGCTATTATGTGAAACTAGGAGAGTTCTCAAAGAGATGCCAAATATCACCCATCTTTCAACTTCCTACTCCAAGGAGATAACTGTCTGTGGTAAGGTTTCAGAGAAGGTAACTGCTTTGGGCTACGGGTTGATATTCCAAATCGTTAGAAAATGATACTGATATTTCCAAATGTTGCCATTGCAAGAAAGCTCTCTATGCCTTTTTTTTTATCTTCTCCCCCCCAGCACCCAGTATAAATTGGAACAAATAAAAATAAGGTTCCTGAGTCACAGTAAGCATATTTTAAGAAAGTCCCTCACCTCCTCTTTCCTTTTCTCATTAAACATTTCTGAATGAGTCAGTATTAATTCAGCTAACACTGCACTAGCTTAAATATTCCTGCACTCCATCTCTAAAATGCCACCGAGCATTTTGATCACTGGCTGCAAGTCTCACTGTTTTCTCCTCTTACTGAGAAAAAGACTTTACCATCATAATTTACTCAGTAATGATTTTAATGAGGGCTTAATAGGGGTGGCAAACAAGACCTTTCATTGACAGCATGACTATCTAGAATAAATTGAAATTATAAGAAACCCTCATTTCTAAAGGGACTCTGGAGGATGGATCAGTCTTTATACAACCAACAAATTAGTCTCACAGAAGGATGTGATGTATCAGAAGGTAAAGAACCAAGAGCTCATTGCCCATCTATTTTGTTACGCTTTTGTAAATTATGGATAAAGGTATCCTGACTTGCCACAGAACGCAGTAGCTGCAAAACAGAACATTAACTCTTGACAGCTAGCAGTGTGTGCTGTGTGTAATAGTAAAGTGGTATAAGGAAGGGTACTATGACACATGCAAAACAAATAATGTTTTTTAAGTTGTGGTTATACACCTACTTTGATTGCCAGGAAAAGGTTTGTTTAAATGAGGTTTTGGATAAACAGTAATTTGTTAACCAAACCAACAAAACTTCTCTCCAAACCAAGGAAACACAGATTCATACTTGTTTGCTACACAGTGTGTTCTTACTAAGCAAAACATGTTTCTATCGCATTTGCACTGTATAAGCAGCACCTAAAGGGGTCACTTTCCTGCCATTGAAACCAATAACTTTTGTAACCAGAAAGATCCTCTGCAGAAGATGAAAGACCAATTTTTAAACATAATTGGTCCAAAATAATGATTTCCTTAAAATAAGGTATCAATCTCCCCATTTTCTTTTAGTTTCAAATTAATAATACAGATTAAATATGTACCTGAAATGTTTGCATCCACATTTGTGATGAAAATCTATCACAACTTGAAGGACTGCTTAGAATGACATCAGCAGGCTCATAATTAATAGAAAGTTACACAGAAAACATGTAGGCAGGGTAAAAATGTCACTTCTCATTTCCTGCTCATTGGTGATGAAAGCATATTATCACAAAATAGGTTTTGAAACCATTCTGTGGCTTTGTGGTGGTGAGTCACAGACATGAGAAGGTTGGTTCTGTGAGCATGAAATTCAGTCATATGCAGAGGGGAGCTATGCTGCAGTGATCTTTGTGTTGGAGTGAAACCCCCCCCTGCCTGTTCCAAAATAAATGACTTGGAAAGGGCCAAATCTGTCATTTCCCTGAGTGGACCTTTGGCTGTGTGACGGGTCTGATCTTCAGATCCAGCTGGAAGGACAAAAACTTTATGCAAGACAATTGTATACTCTTTTAAGTATTTAATTGCCAGATTTTAGAAGCGGCTTCAGCATGTACCTTAAAATGAAGCTAATCCTGATACAAGGCAAATTACTAAGGAAAACATGGGGAAGAACTGTTAGGACTAACTAATCCAGTTTCATAATTCCAGTTTTTTCCTCCTCTCCAAGAAAATAAAAAAGAAAATGATGTTTTTGTTTCCTGTAGGAGATTTGCATGGAAACCTGGATGATCTTTTGCTGATATTCTATAAGGTAAGCAGGTAGTCTGTGATGTAGCATTTTCACTTCATGACTTGTTAAGAACACGTATTTATGTCTGATAGATTTATCACTGTTAGACCTGTACATGCAGTGTGCATGTACTACACATAGAAATCCTGGAACGATTTGAATGGTGTCTTTGTCATAGCTTTTCCTTCTCCGTATCTTTCTGCTCACTGTGAAGGAGGAGATCCAGGAGATCTTTCTCTTCCTAAATGTTGAACTGGAGCATGAACCAAAACTTAAGAGGGTTCCTTGCAATGTCTCTAAAGTCCTGCCACTGTTTTATATTCCATATTGACTAAAGTCTTCTAAAATCAGGAGCTAACTTAGTTCCTGATGTAACACTACACCATGGATAATTTTGGCCCTCCAGAAGAAATGCAAAAGCTTTCATTTAGGCCTTCCATTGATACCTGCAAAGTGTGTTTTATTATTTGTTTACAGAAACAAAAAAGAGTGCTATCTGTTTAAAAGCTTTTTAAGGTTTGAAAGCAATCGTGCAGTCTGCACAAAATGGAAATACCTTGGGCACCCTTTACATATCCTTGAACAGCTGATTGCTTTTTAATGTTAAAAAAGTGTAGCCCTGTTTTACTGATGTGAAAAAAAAATTAAGGTCCAGGCTATCTTTTCCACAATTGTATATTTAACTGACGATGCAGGAGATTTCCTGTATTTAGTTTCACATTTATCTTTAGCGTGAATCACCACCTTTCATTTAGCAGATACTCTCTTTGATTTGAGCTTTCTGGTGGAAAGGGGTTGTGTCTGATCCTTATACATTCATCTGCACTGAATGGAGGCTGAAGTGAGGTAAACCAGGTGTTTAAATGATGTAATTTTCTCCCTGCTTCCAACTTCATTACACTTTATCTGACACTTGTTGAATTGAAACTTGGTTGTTTTGCCCAAGTGCATACATGAAGCCTGTTGAGGTATAATCAGACCTTTTTACAGAGCTCTGCTTTACTTATCAATCAGTTACATTTAGCTGGTCCTTGGCTTGCAGTCTTCTAGCTGTTATTTTAATTACACAATCTTCCTTTTTGAAACTGGAATAAGAGTATGATACAGATTGGTTTCATACACAGGACCTGAAATGGGAAAAAAACCCTATTATGAAGATATATGCTCAGATATATTTACAACTGCAATAAGCCTGAATTTTACTCCTTTGGAGTGAACAGAAGATGATTCTTTTTCCCCTCTCTAATAGATGTTACAAAGAGAAAAAAACTCTAAGCAAGGACTAAATCTTGACTTCAGTAAAATCAGAGCCTAAACTCCCGCTGACTTCAGGGACTAGAGTTTACCCCCATTTGTTCTCTGTTAAGCTTCTAGGGGAGTCCTTCCACCAAACCAAATAAAATGGACAAATATTTTGTCATTTCAAAGTGGCTGAGAAAATTGAGAGCACATGATAGAGCTGCTTAGTTATTTAGAAGCAAATTAAATGACACTATTTTCTGTCCCCTCTGAGCAGTTTACTCAGCAGAGCAGGGAACCCAGTCAGCCTCTGGGATCCATTTTTTTCTGCTTCCCTAACACTGTTTCAGTTGGAAGGGATTTCCTCCTCTGAATTGGTATGAATCACCCATAAACTTAAACAAGAGGGTGCAATCCTAAACAGTGCCATGAGGAGTGTAGTGATCTCAGGTCTGCACAGAGCTGTGCAGAGCTGAAATGGCTGCTGACACATTTTGGAGGCCTGCATGCAGACCAGCCACCTTGCACATAGTGCTCTGTCCAGGGAACTTTTATCACAGTGTTTTTACACTGCTAACAGTAAACACACAGAAGCTAGCAATCTACAGCTTATCAATGCAATGCTGGTTATAATAGCATGTATAATTCTTAAACCTGGTTTGGGTGAGGCTAAGATAATTACTTTTTTCTCAATAGCCACTTTGTAAGGCTCGTTCAGTCCCTGCATTAATCTCCATTAAATTACAGCATTTCCTGAAATTCCTTGAAACTCTTGAATTTCAAATGATGTATTGCTAAATTAAATTGTTAAATGGATGCTATGGATAGAAATAGCCTGAAGCTGTAGAAAACACAAATGACAAACGGAAGTTAATTAATCACTAACCCAGCAGATACAGTAAGGATGCCCAGCAGCAAGTTGCCTTGTTCGCCTCTTTGACGTGTCAGAGCCTGCAACAGCCTTTAATTTAGTTTTGTTCTTACTGTTGGTTGAAACCACAGAAAAGGAAATAAAAACTCTGCATGAGTGTGGAACAAAACTGAAATGTCACATTGAAGTTGGAAGTCCAAAACAAACTCTCATTTGAAACTAAGAGTTGTGTGTAAGCTTTTCCAAAAGAAATAATAGAGTCTGCAGAGTGCTTCAGCAGATCTGTCTTTTAGGACTGCAGTTACAGAGTGGCTGTGTGTATACTGACAATCTGCTGGTGATTCACATCCCTATTGGTTTTAAGGCAAAGCTTTTATTAATTCATTTTTCCAGGAGCTGCAGCTGAGTCTCTCCTGCCTGTTCCATTCCTGAAATCTGTCCTTTCTTTTTTAAAACCACTACAACCCACTGCATTAGCAGAGTCTCATAAATTGCCACAGAGCAACTACAGGCCTCTTCTAAGTTAACTTGGAGAGAGCTGGGAAGAGGCTATGCCAAAAACCAAGCAAGCCATATTTACAGCAGTCAGGATTGTGCCAGTGTGGGAATCGAGAGATCAGGATTCACTGCTGCATCCTGATGTAACAGCACAGGACACTGATTGGGACAAAAAAGATATTTCCTGATGGATTCAAATCAAATGTTTAATTGAGTCTCTGACCAAGTAATCCCTGACATCCTGCAATAAACCTGCTAAGGCAGTACACCAGGGAATGCCATAGGAAATGCTGGACACCAATGGCAGTAGCTGTATTCAGGAAGTGGGATGTCTTGCAATGCTGCCAAACCTGTTAAGAATGGCTCCCACAGCTGTAATGTGATTTTATATATGTTCTATTGATAGTTCTTATGCATGCCAATTGTGAAAAGAGGTTACCTTTTTCTGGCAAGTCAAAATTGAAATAATATTTCTGATACTCATGATTGGAAATGATGAAGCTACACATAGTTGCGGCTATATTTTCTGTAAGCTGATGGCACCTGTTGATGTGTTTATAACTAATCTAATGAAACATACCATCAATTCACTATACTAGCTTTTGATAAGTCACCATTCATAATAAAACATTGCTCTGTATCTTCCGAAAAAAAAAAGGTAAGAAATACCTGTATGTACAGCCTCTCAGGTTTGTGAGTGTTCAGGTATATCGTAGCCCTGGTGGGGGACAAAGTGCAATGTGCATAAAATTGAAGTAGTGCTTTCAGGATTAAAGCAACTGGAATCAAGTTCTTCAGAGTTCTGTATTAAGATTTGATATCCTCTGGACTATAGTCTTTCTCAGGACTTCTGGAAGCCTACACTGCAAACAATGTTTAACTATATGAAATCAATTTTCTTACTGAATAAGGAAACATAAGGACCTTCAGACTTGTGTCAGAAGATAATTTTTCATGGATTTCTTGTCTTCTATTCAAAATGAATGACTCCCTTCTATTTGCAAGTGCATAACTTCCTAGCAGCAGTTGCATTAACAGAAAAGTGTATTTTATTACAAGACTAATGTTCCTTTTGGTCCCTTTCAATTTAATTAAATATATAAAGGAAAGGATTAGAGGTGGCATTGTAAGAACAGCTAGAGAGGTCATCTCTGATGGCTCATACAGATTGTCTGATACAGAGGTTTTTGTTCTAAACAGTAGAAATAAAGGAAAGCTGCATTTTAGATCTCTATTAATGCAGGTTTTTGCAGATTTTCTAGCAATGTGATCTCATTTAAATGCTATTTCATTTATTACAGTAGCATAGCAGCATCTCTAAATGTCCTTGTTTTTGTTTCCTTCTGCAGAATGGTCTGCCTTCAGAACAAAACCGTTACGTCTTTAACGGTGATTTTGTTGACAGAGGGAAAAATTCTATGGAAATACTTATAATACTGTTTGCATTTCTTCTTATCTACCCCAATGATTTACACTTGAATAGAGGAAACCATGAAGACTACATCATGAACCTGAGGTGGGTTTTAGGGGCCAGGGGGCAGGGGAGGGGGCAGTATCTGGCCTTTCATTAGAAATGTTGGAGATTCTGAATACTACTTTAGCCACTGGGACACTCTAAAACAGAAGTAATGTTTTATTAAGTATTCAGGTGTACCTTTGCATCTTCAAGATGTGTGAGAAGGGCAAAGATCATCCTCGTTACACACAGACACTCGAATGGGAGTCATGTCTCCTCTCTGACCTAATCACAATCCATTGAGTCAATGGGCTTGGTGCAGCTTCTGGAGTATCAAATCTGGGAAAGGCGGGGATGGATGGAAGGGTGATATTTTAGTTAAAGCATTGGCTTTTTCCATAACATAGCAAAAGACATAATAGTATGCAATATAATGGAACTAGTCAACCAGGAGCTGATATTTCACTTAACTTTAGACTAAGATGTCACTTCCCAAACACACGGAGCAGGTAAATATCCTAGCTCCTACACAGAGGAGGTCCATTAGTTGAGAGGTGGCAGTCTGACCCATTGCAGGAACAGCTGAGACCCTGTTTCTAACGCAGACATTTGTACTCAGCTGTACAGCATTGCCAAGGGAGTGAGCACAGCCAGAGTCTCGGGCTGTAGTGAAAGCGTGACTGGTAGACAAAACCATCTCACAGACGTGAGAAGTCAGTCCTAGTCCCTACAATTCTATGCCTCCCCAGTACGTCTTTGGGTGACTGGCTGGTGGTTAACTTGTTGTACCCCTTCTATCACTTGTGTGCATACAGAATATATTGCAGTTTTAACACGGGCATAAACCTGGATTAGAGGCCCATGTTCAAATCTTACTAATGATCCATGTAAGAGAATCAGTTTCACATGACACTTCCTTTTTCAGCACTTAATTAAAACAAACAAACAAACCCAAAACCCAAACAAAAACCCCAAAAACAAACCATAGAGAAAGATCAGTTACTTTATCTACAAGGTAGGAAAATTCCCACCCAAAGTAGTAAAAAATATTAACTAAGTTTGTGATGGTGTGGAGTGCAAAGACGCGTTCCTGTGTATGGCTCTTTGCTGGGCATTTTGATTAGCAGTGCTGCACATCAGTAAATTTGAAAGCTGGTGGTGTGAAAATGCCCCTTGCACCAAGGATATCTTTGTCTTAAAAGAATGAGTATCAAAATCCTTATCCCTTGTGAGGGAAAAGACATGATAGATGACATTGTCTAATAAAGTTGAGTGATTTAGGACAAAAAATCTGTGGAGGTTTTTTGGGAATTTTTGCCCATCATCAGTTAGGTTCCTTTGAAATTTCTCTGCAGTATCTGAAAGGTAAAACTGCTAAGCTATTTCATTTAGATGGAAAAAAGGCCACTTAATAATTATTGGTCTGGATTCTGTTCCTGATCTCTTGTATGTACAAGAAATCAGTTTAACTCAATTCTTGAGAAAGAGCAGAAGAAAGCATCTTTAAAACTGAGGTGAGACAGAATGGCAGGAGAAAAACAGGGCTAGAAAACTCCTGGCAAACACTGTAGTGCAAAACATGATGCAGAAAGGGCGTGCTGAAAACCAGTTTGTTATGCTGTCCTATTTTCAGATATGGCTTCACAAAAGAAGTTTCGAAGAAGTACAAGGTAAGATTCCTCCTCCTTATCCTGTATTTTCTTTGTAGTCTTGCAAGTGCAAAATGAAACTATGTAAACAAGGAAACTTCCAGTTTATTTAGGTGTAGTACAGAATGACTTTAGTAATGTAGTTGAAATTATTTTGGATTTTCAGTGGAATAACTGACAAAACAGCTTAAGCCTTTTATGCTCAGAGTTCTATAGGGTGAAATAAATAACATCCATAAGCCACTCAAGAACACAAAAAGAAGTGAACGTGAAAGAAAAACGAAAAGCTACAGAGACAATCAAATGGCCTTAAGGTAAATGTCAGAACATGTTTGTCAGTGTTGCAGTTTGGGGTGCCACCTGGATGGAACCGGTCATACAGACTGTGGCAGACACTTCAGCAAAATCTTGAATTTAGAAGCAACAGAATCTGCTGGAAATAGCATCTAATATAAGAGTATGTTTTACAGGACCATGGGCAACAGATTTTGTGTCTTCTGCGAGACGTCTTTAGCTGGCTTCCCCTTGCCACTATAATTGATAGCAAAGTTCTTATCCTACATGGAGGGATTTCAGACACCACAGATTTGGATTTCCTGAATGCACTTGAGAGAAATAAGGTAAGAGATCATATCTGGGGGGTGGGGTGGTGGTGGTGGTCTAATTTTGTTTTGTTTAAAAAAATCTAGCAGTACAAATACTAAGATCAAGTTGCACTAGGAAAGGAAATGGCTGCTGTATAAGGTACATAAGGAAAAAAAAAAAGTCTTGTTTTTCTTCAAAATCAGTGTTTAGGAAGGAAGGTTTCAGTAGGTATTGGGAGCCAATTGTTTGGCTGCTGTAAAATAACATGGGCCTTTTGATTTTAAAATAGCTAAAAATACTTTAGATGCCTCCTTCCTGCAGTGATGATGCATTAGCCAGAAAGTATGAAAAGTACTTAATTCTCAGGCATTTCCGAACACTTTAGAAATCAGTCTAGCCACATCTTTCTAGCACTGCCTTTTGTCCCAGGGCTGTGCTGCTGCTGCTGCCTGTTGTGTGGGGGAAGCTCTCCACCTGTGAGGCACTCCATTGGCAGCAGCGGAGCTTTGCACATGTGGGAGAGCCTTTCCAGCAGCATCAAACTTCAAGACCTGGCCTCGAAGACAGGAACTGCTGCTTTTCAGGGATTTAGAGGACAGAAATGTTCTCTTTTTTCTGAAATGGTGAGAAAACAGCTCTATCAAATCAGTGGAAAATGATGTGGGATTTGGTCTCAATTTAGACAACTAAATCAAGATGTCTGCTTGTGATCAGGGTGCTTAGGCTCCTTATAATCAGTGGAGATCCAGGTCTTATCATTGCTCAGGCATAGGTCTCCAGTGCTGTTCCTGGAAGCACCCTGTAGCCTAGAGATATCCCCTCTGGCCTCTGCCTGCCTCTGGAGAAAGTTGTCTTCACAGGTCTCCTCCACCGGTCTCCTTTAGGTTTGATTCGTATCTGCCCATCTCATGCTAATTCACAGATAAGGCAGAGCATCCCAGATGGCACTACATACCTATGTTTAAGCAACCTTGTGTACCTTGTCATTAGTGTCTGTGG
Source organism: Astur gentilis (assembly GCF_929443795.1). Taxonomy (NCBI): domain Eukaryota; kingdom Metazoa; phylum Chordata; class Aves; order Accipitriformes; family Accipitridae; genus Astur; species Astur gentilis. Next base: position 20,523,231 of record NC_064911.1, on the reverse strand, counting down.
AATCCAGAACTATTTCTCTCATCCTCATGTTTTCTAATGCAGAAATAAATGCTTTACAGGACAGTCAGGTGTATCTCTGTTTCTTAAAGATGTGAAAAAGGGCAATGAATGCTTCTGGCCATTGGAGTCTGGGTTCCGTTGGCTGTATCACTGTACACTAAAATTGGGTACCTAACTACAGATGTAGGTGTCTTAACTGTGAGCTCTGTTCTGCCCACACTTTCACCAAGGCTGGGCTCGGCATGTTGCTGATGCGGTATCTGTGAAATTCAGAATTAACAGGTCAAAGTTGCTGCCACAGGAGAGCGTTGCTAATGAGACATGTGTGGGCTACAACTCGCAGTAATATCACTCAAGGCCAACTGATGTATTTTAATTGGTACAGCTGGCAACTGACAGGTCTCAAATACTGGTCAGCGCACTGGGGAATAACCCAGTGTTTTGCATTTTGTTTTGCATCAGTCCTTTCCTTTGTTAAAGAGTAGACTTTTGGGTGGTGGTGGTGTTTTGTTGTTGGGATTTTTTTTGTTTTGGAAATGTGCTAGTATTGAGAAAATTTCAAATGAGAAGAAAAGATACTCCCTAGAGAAGAGTCTGTATTAATGGGCATTCATGGAGCCATAGCACACAGCTCTGAAAAAGCAAATGCCCATGCGTATTGGAAGAGGTTAATTTAACAATAAAAGGGCCTGCTGTAATACTTCATAATTTCACTGTTATCCTCCCAGTATTCCATTTATTTTAGCCAAATTAACCTAGCGGCATGCTACTGTATCAGAATAGTAGTGAATGCAGTTCATCTTCAGTACCGTATACACATATATTTTCAGTTTCCAGTGAAGCTGGGCACTTTGAGTGTCATCCCTGAGTCCGGACCATACTTGCTCTATAGTGAGACCTTATGATTGACTGTGGCTTGGAATGAGTCTGTGTGTCTGGATCAGAATGTGAGAGCAGCTCTGAAGAGGCTGGTCACTGATAGACATAAAGCAAAATTTCTGCAAGTGCCAAACACCTGCAGCTTCAACCAAACCTGTGAGTTCAGGACATGAGAGAGTTTAATACTAAGTACAGGAAACAGGAGCTGATATGCCTTTCAGCTGACATGTCTGTTATCATCTTTATGTTCTGGTAACTCTTTCTTTTTTTTTTTTTTTTTTTTTTTTTTGAAGTTGAAATCTTTGATGCGGCCACCAAAGTCAGTGAGAGACAGACAGGACCAACTGAAGGAGAGAATTCCCACCACCAGACCCAGTAAACACACTGCAGGGAAAACACAACACATCTCTTTATCGGGCTCTGCTGAGCCTTCAGGCTCAAATTTGCCTCCAGACCCCGCCCTGAAGGAATGGAAACAAGTAGGTGAAACCAAAGACAGACTGATTCCGAACCCCCGCTGCACAAAACCAGCAGGTGCTCTGCTCAGGCAGTATGTTTGAGTCTGAGGGAACTGTCTCTTGGTAAAAACCCCATCATTCTTGGGAGTATACTAGCCAGCTATTAGTTATTCGGATGCTTTTTATAGACCTGGTAATAAAGGCTTGTGATTTTTATACCTAACAAGTACAGCTTACCCAGTGTTTTCTGAGCCGTTAGGAGGAGGAAACTGCTCAGTACAAAATGTGTTTGCGTGCCCTCATGTGGTTGGATCTGTTGGTACATACGTGGTTGTAAGTTTAAATAGGCCAGACTTTGCAATCCTTGGTGATAGTGAGCACCTTTTTTTGGCTGTGGTTTTGGCAGCTGAATGCTGATACTGTCCAAAAAACCCAACTCCTGAGACCTACAGGCTGATTACTCAAGAGTGGGAAGTTTTTTCCTCTGGCTGTTCATTTCCTCTTGAATATTAGAGGCAATATGGAGCTCTTGTCATACTGTAATTTAACGAATGGTGACAATGCGAAAAGCTTAATTTGCACAGAAATTTAGAAGCTCAAAATTGAGTTTTATATAAGTTTATTTTTCTGAGCCTCTCTTCAGACAACTGCTTCAAGGGGCAGACAGTTTTCTTTTGCTTCTTGAGAAGCAAATCTGTCTCTGAAAATCTGATTTCCCAAGATACCTATGTGAGCTACAAACTAACATAATGGGCACGAGCAACCCCCCCGAAATATGACAGTCCCCCAGCTAACCAAGTGTCCACTCAGCCACACTCACAAACGTGAAGTGGAATGTGTTAAGTGTACATCTTGTCCAGTGAAGTTTAAACAAACACATTTTGCCTCATGTTTGCTACTGATGAGAATTATTAGGTTAGGTGACTTTAAACCATGATAATTCATCCTCATGTCTGATTCCTACTAAAATGCTAATATGTAAAATCTTGTTTTGAAACATGAGCTAACTGAAGACAATAAAGCCAAAGGCAGCTCTTGTCATGTTTAGAATAGGCACTTCCAAGCTTAGTTTAGGTAAAACCATCAACCCATGTGGTTATCAGGTCTATGCTGGAAAATAGAAAATGCCTCTCACACCTATGTGTGAAGAAGGAAGCTTTTGCTCTCTTTGAAATAGCCCAGGTACCATTCCTGAGGCACCCACCTGAGTCTGGAAGCCTCAGCTGTAAAAGGAGGTACATTTCTGAAATGATATTTCATCAGAGGAAAGTTCATCCAAAATATAGAAAATGTTTCTTAAGAAAAGTAGAACAAAATTTTCAGCCCAAAAGAATGCCCTGCTGAAAGGAAGGAAGAAAACACAAGACCTACTGTTAGCTCAGGTGTGTTTTCTCCCTGTACTGTGGGGCTTTTGCTATAGCCAGTACTTTAGACAGCCATAGCCTGTCAGTTCTCACCTACTATCAGCCCTCACTTGCTTGAGTTTGCTATTTATAGATCCTTGACATTCTCTGGAGCGATCCAAGAAGCCAGAATGGCTGTACACCAAACAAGTGTCGAGGAGGAGGTTGTTACTTTGGTCCCGATGTCACTGCCAAGCTGTTTGAAAGGTATAATCTAAAGATGCTCATCAGGTCTCATGAATTCAAGCCAGAAGGTTATGAGATCAGTCACAATGGGAAGGTGAGGTGCTTCCATGTAAAGTAGAATTCTCCTGTGAATTTCACAGGCATATCCACAGCTTTGTCTGCAAAGTTAAAAAAAAAAATGAATGACTTCTTTAAAATGGGTTTGGGGGAATTGTGTGCTAGATAGATGCTAGAAGAAATTATGGAGTTCTGACAAAATTCTTTACAGCTTCAGGGAGTGGGGACTGGCTTATTACTCGTGTGAAAACAAATGAACATCAACAAAATCCCTGAGGAGAGTTATGTGTAAATACAGTGCAAGAGATGCTCTAAGGCTCTAGAAGCCTTTTAACTTAATTTCTTTTCTGACCCTACTCTGACATGCTATATCAGGAAGCCAGCAAGAATCCTGAAAACCAGATCTATCTTAGAAAGAGGTTTCTGCTAAACAGCATGTTGTATCACACTTCCCTCTGAACCGAAATCTTCCTGTATCAGGCCAAAAATACAGGCCTGGAGCTCTGACTCAGAAAACGTGAACGATTTGGTGAACAGTGTAGTTGTTGATCTCTGGTTTTATATGTAGACAATTTTGTAACCTGCATGTTTTGCTAAGATCAGTTTCAGAAATCAGTCTCAAGGAGAGTTGTTCTAGCCAATCCAGTTTCTTTATTTCCTATGATCAGGTTATCACTATATTTTCTGCCTCTAACTATTATGAAGAGGGAAGCAACCGGGGAGCATACATCAAACTGAATCCTGAACTGATTCCTCGGTTTGTACAGTACCAAGTCAGCAAGTACACACGCAGGCAGAATCTTCGGGAGAGGTAAAGCTGTGTGTTGTATGCAGCAAGCGTGTACTCACTTAGCATGTGAATACCTGCCACAAATCTATAGCTTCACTGAATAATTGAACAGGCATCTATTTTCCTTGGTTTTCTTTATTTTTCTGTTTTACAATTTAAAAAAATTAATGCAGCAGACAAAACATGTTTTAAGTGCTCTAACTTGGTTTCCTGAGAAACTCCCAAAGGTAATTGGATGTAGTAAGCAGTTAGAACAGACCATTGTCAGGGACTAGTAAAGGGCCTGTGCCTGTCTGTCAGGTCTGCTTTAAGGCTGCAGTGTTAATCTGGACAAATCCTGTTATGAATTGAGTCCAAAAAGTTTATCATGACAGCTTTGCCATGCCTAGCACTGTGGTTAGATTTACTAAAGCAAAGCAGCTTAGAATTACCAGCACAAACTCGATTATCTCTTAAATTCAGATTATTCTTATGGGCCTTTGTTTGTTTTGTTGGTTTTGTTCTTCCCTGTCCGGCACCATGTTGTCTTTTAGGATGACCCTAAACATGCTACATGTTAAAGGATATAAGAATTTGATAATGAATGTTGAAAAGCATAAAATGTTAGAGGATTTCAATCCTTTAATAATCTGCTCTGCATTTTTTTTCCTTCTAGGGTGGGTACAATTGAATCATCTGCCTTAAAGTGCTTACGAGAGAAGATTTATGCTCACAGGGCTGAACTCACTAGTGCTTTTGCACAATATGACCTCAATGGCACAGGTAACGTCCAGCTGCCACCATGGGGAAAGCAGCTTCCATGTGCGTGTGGGGGCAGAGGGGACAAACCCCATGGAGATGGGTCCTACCTGCAGCGTAAGGCTGGAAGGCAGCACAGGCTAGTTGATCTTGTGTTCTTCCTGACCACAGTGGAGGAGAGGTATTAGCAATTGCCTAGCCCCAGAAAAGAACCTGAGGTGGATGAAGCTTTAAGTAGGAAGAAGAAAACAAACGAAATGCATGGGCAAATAAGGGAATGGTGTCTGTTGTTGAGCAGTTTGGACAGGCAAATCTAGCTCCAGAAGCTCAAAGGTCACCACCTTCACTTAGGTGCATCTTCAGAAGATGTCAGACAGGAAACTGGGGTCTTGGGTGAGAGGGAACTGGTCTTCATCTGTGTCTGGGAGATACCTGAGGAAAGCTGACTGGCTATGCCACTAGCAGACACACACTCACCCATCAGTTGAGGAAAAGTCAGTGGTTAAACTGATACATGAACCTTTTATGTAGGAGCAAGTTGTTGATGATTTCTATCACAAATACAACTTTACCTCATGATGGCTTCTCACTTGGCTGGGTTGTCATCTGTGCCCCTAAAAGGGCAATCAATAACATGATGGTACTGCCTCTTTGGCCACTGAACAACTGTTTAACATGTTTCTGTCTTACTGGGTTTTCAGCCATGTATATGTCTCTAGTTGCAGCTCAGCTCACATCTGAAATACTCTTCATGGCATCAACTCAAAAGGTATTAAAACATGCTACACATCATAATAGCATCACAAAGTTGTTGAGGTTGGAAGGGACCTATGGAAATGTCTAGTCCCACCCCACTGCCTATTGTTATGAGGGTTTTTTATCCCAGGGTTAGGAGAAAATGTTTGTTTTGCAACTGCTCTTACTGATGTGTGCTGTATCATGTACTGCTTGTAACCATGAACTGACCCCTTCTGGCAGGCAGGATTTCTGTCAATGACTGGGCTGCAGTGATGGAGTCTGTCCTACAGCTGGAACTGCCCTGGAGGATGCTGCGCTCACAGTTAGCACAGACGACCCCAGATGGAGAAGTTGACTTCATGTCATGTTTTTATGACTTGAAAATAGGTCAACCTATAAAAGAGGTAAGGACGAAAATGCCTCCTTGCAAATCTTGGAGGAGCAGCTTTTGGTGCAACTTGAGGCACAAGACAGTGGTTTGGCCAATCAGGTAGACATCTACAGCTGAACTGGTTGCCAAGCTTCTTTTTATAGTCACTGGAGGGAAATGAGCAGTGCTAGGGTAGGAATCATCATTCCCTGCTAAGGTAGATGCTTAAAATAGGTTGGATGAATCACATGCTAGGACTGCTTCTTACTTTCCATTGAGTCTCAAGGGTGTTTAGATAATGTAGCTGAGGAGATGCGACAAAGCCTACCCAGAGCACTCAACCCTTACTCTTTGAGACGAACTTTTCAAATGTGCACCAGAGCCAATTCAGGCACCTGTAGGAGGGAGTCACATTTGTACATGGCCCTTTAGATGTTTTAACAGTAGCTGAGGTCTCTTCTACAGAGTCCAGTTGTTACCAAGTGGCTGCATAGTGATTTGGTACTTGCCCATCGCTGTCATTTTCTAAATGGCAGGCTCCAGTCATGTATGTACAGTAAAAGCTTTGTATGGGTGCATGGCATACAGCATCTTCCCTAGATTATCCGTACTTCCACAAATAACTACTGAAGGAGGAGGTTTGAAGGGCTCCTTCCCCTTTGTCCTGCCATCTGAAAGGGACAGGGTTTAGCTGATTATTCCTCAGGGCAATACACTAAGTATCATTCCAGGGAACTCAAGCGTAAGGAATTTTTTTTTAAACATTTGACAAGTTAGACTGGGAAAATAGATTTGGATAGTACATATTCTGTGGTTATCCTAATGCACACCAAGGTCTGAACAGTTTCCTTTCTGTGACTTCAAAACCAGGTTCAGCCAGCTTTGGTGGAAACACTGTGCAGATACAGAAAGGATCTGGAGATCATCTTTAATGTCATTGACAAAGATCACTCAGGTAAGCCTAGGTAACTCCACTATACCAGCTCTAAGAAGCCTATACTAGTTATCTTTCCCCACTGTGTTTCCTCCTTAAGGCTTCTAAATATAGAGGAACCAGAGGTGATGTCATTTTTCCATTTTAGTGAAGACTAATTTAAGCAGTCAGGCTGTAACCATATTAGGGGTGGTGCACAGAGCCTAACGTGAGAAAAACTTCTCATATCCCATCTCCAGTACTGGCTTCACTCTTTCGGGGGCTTTTTCTCCCTTCCACTCTCACTCAGTATTTACTGCTTTCTCAATTCTGCTGTTGAAAGCATTAGATCATTACCTGAAGTAAAAATGTGCTTCAGTCATGAAATCACAAAACTCACCCAAGCCATGGTAGGTAGGTAACTTTCTTGCAGTGAAGGAGCGTGCATGCGTGTGTGTATGCAGGAATGGGAAACAGCACTGCAAAAAAAGCAACCTGCTGTCTGTCTCCTTTAGGTCTGATTTCTCTTGAGGAGTTTGGCCAGACATGGAAACTCTTTGCTTCTCACCTGGGTATTGATGTGTACGATGAATCCCTTGACAAGTTAGTCCTCAGCATAGACTACAACAAAGATGGCCACATCGACTTCAATGAATTTTTAGAGGCCTTTCATGTGGTTCATAGACTAGAGAAGAAGGCAAACTCATGAAAAGGTAGAACTTGTGGGCTGTCTTGGAAGCTCACCTTCCTGTCATTAGTCATACGCAGTCTGGGAAACGAATTTCCAGACTCCCAATAAATGGGCTGCTCGATACTGTAAGCATTGCGGTCACTGTGTAAGCCTTTATTTAGTCCCTTCTAGATGGCATATACATGCTAGTAATGAGCCAGAAGAGATGAAAACCCACGACTTATAGTATTAGTTTGTCACTGCCACATCAGTACTTTACAATTTATCCTCCCCTTTGGTGGCATCTCCCCCATCCATGTAATCTGTGAACACTGCCAAGGCCGTACCTACAACCCACAGGAAGAGAAACTTTGGAATGCTTCTTTCAGCAGGCCCTAGTGTCAGCTGAGAAGTAGTGCTGATGGCAGCAAGGAACATATCAGACCCTCCCTGGCAATACAACAGGCATGACAGAGGCCTGCTATGGACTATCCAATCCAGGAGAGGAAAATAGGGAAGAACCACCATCTAGTAAAGAGAGGTAGTTCTGCATTTAATCTTCCTCTTCACGTGATGCAGTGGAAGGAAAACATTCCAGGTCACTATCTATCCTCCTCAAAGTTTACAGACACAACTTAAAGGATCTTAGTTGAAAGGCATTTATGCTTGCACTAGATTTCCTCTTGCCATTGCTTACTTTTCCCTATATTTGTTGGGGCTTGGAGCTAAGAAAGTAATAACTTACCACCTTACTGAAGGCTAAATCCATAGCATGTTAATGTAACATATGATAGATCACAAAATAAAGCTTTAGCTTTCACAATAATGTGTAAGGGTGGTGTCTTTTTGCCTGTATTTTGGTATCCTATACCTATGAGAGTACAACACACCTTTCCTGGAGATGAACTGGATTTCTTTAAAACAAAGAGATGAGTAAGAACACAGAAGTAAATAGATTTTGATACTACTGAACCTAATAACTATTCTTGCATATAGTTAAGCATAAATTCTTTATCAAGTAAACAGAAATTCTGAAATTGAGGTTTTGGAACACAGTGCCCCTGGCCTCTTCCCAACTGCAAGCCAACACTCCCATTCCTACAAGTACTACCGCATCTGCTCCTGTGGGAGAGAGCAGGGAGATCTGGACCTAATTCTCTTCCATGTTACACTGAAAGCAACACACTGCTGCAAAGTGAAGTGCAGCCAGGTCAGGAGCTTTTTGAGACAGTACTTACCTCATTCAGCCTTAGTAAATACAATGGGCATAAAGTGCTTTTTGGGTACAAAACAGTTGCAGCCTAGCCTGTCTTCAAATTTTAGTAAGAAAACATAAACTAATTAAAGTAGCTAGGTTTTATTTAATAATGGTGTTGAAAGCAGAAAAAAAAGCATCCTTCCCAGTTTATCATGACAGAATGTAACAGCAGCCTAAGCTTATGATATACTGCTGTCTGAAACCTTATTTTCTATGATTAAATACAAAACACTTTTCCAGAAGTATTTTGTAGCTTGACACATGAATAAATAAATGTGCACACACTTAGCTCTAGTGCCTAGGGGAGGGGGGAAGAAAAATCTTTAATAGTGCAAACAAAATTTACAGTAAAACATTAATGGCATTGGTAATATTGAATGTATATTTTTTTAGCATGGATTTATTCTGATCTATGCACCGTGAGGCTCAGTCCCACCTTATTCCAGTGACAAAAAGGCTCCACCTAAGGACAACACCACTGCGCATGGTGGGAATCTCGCTTCCCACTGCTCGTTTCCTTGCTGTGGGTGCAAAGCAACGAGGTGGAAGGGGACAGCGCAGCCCTTTGGCATCCTCGCTAGGGTGTCTGACAAGACGGGAGAGCTCAGGAACATGGCTGACAGCCTCCAGCTTAGGCATCCCCCTCCAATAACATGCTCCTGAAGCTACCCAAACATGACCTAGAAGATGCTCACCTTGAGGGATCACTTCACAAGAAGGGATGTATATGTAAGGCCGTGGCGCCGTGCTTCATGTGGCAGGTGGTGAGATGAGGCTTTCAGGGACGCAGTACTTTAGTATGAGAGGAGCCGAAGAAGAAAAAGCCTGCCCTGTCAGCTGCTAGTGGCACACAAGAACCCCCTAACAGAAGAAGGGGGTGGCAGGAGGAGTAACTGTGAAAAACCTAATGGCAGGAATAAAAGCCACTCAAGACAAAAACGGAGTAGGAGAGCCCAGCTACTTGTACTTAAAACCAAACCATTCGAGCTGAAGCTCTTCTTCCATAACCCCCCACCCCCAATCTTTATTTCTTAATTCCCACAATTTCATGCAGTGGCTACTTAATATTACAGCTGTGAGCAGTCCTTTGAGCAAGGACCGCATCAGTCTGCAGCTGAGTGCCCAAACTCTTGCCCTACAGTACAGAGGCCACTGCTGGAGGCATCACTCTTGATCCAACTGTCTGGGCAGCTCTGCCCCTGCCTCTGGACTGTGCCAGAAAGTGCCCAGCATTGGACCCAGGCCTACCCAGGTTCCCACTTCACTCAAGCCCCTGGCTGCTGCCGGAGGGGTGACCCAGTCCCACAGAGCCCTGTGCCGCAGGGGCGCAGCCCAGGTGTTTCACTACCCACCACAGAAAGCGACTGCCCCTTTTTAGGACTCCTAAGGCCTGTGCTGCTCACCTTCTCCTCCCAGGAACAAGTGGGGCTCTTTCCCTGAGGAAGGAGACTATAGTTAGCAGGAGAGAAGCCAGACAAACTTTGTACCCCAACCACCAGGTTTTCACATTTAATTGTAGGAAGAGCAGCCAGGGGAGATCAATGCCGCTTTTGATCTGCCCAGTCTGACAAACTCGTGTCCTTCACACAGAGGCAGGGAGAAGGCAACAGCCATGAGGCAGCAAGGAGGGAGGGCACTGGCCCGGAGGAGCTGGGTTGGGGCCAGCATGCTCCATGTGCTCTGAGCTGGACACAGCTCATTCTTCTGGCCAGCCCCCCACCAGCCCCATTTCTGGTTGCAGGCTTGCCTGGCTGCTCCCCAGAGTCGTGTAGGTGCTTCTGCCCCCACTGCAGCAAACTGCTTAGGGCAGCGGTGCCCATCAGACTGGAAGGACCAGGTCTCAGGTCGGTCTATTTTAATTCATTAATGCCCTTGTGTCTGAGGCACAGATGTGTCTGTTTGCTTTGCCTTCTTCCTATAAATGAGTTTCCAGGGATTTGAAGTTGGCCCTGTCATCCTCTGCTGGCTCCCCTCGGAAGCCTGACAGGCAAGTCCAGCCTCTGCCAATTAGCTCAGCCCCATACAAACTGCAAAGAAGTGGTCACATATTTTCACCAGGAGCACACCCTTACCGCCGCCAGCACTAGCTCTGCTTTGCAACAGCTTTGCACACAGACAGAGGTGGATCCTCAGCAGAGCAGGGCATCTATATAAAACCTTAGCTGCTTAATTAGGTTTGCACTAAAATGCGACTCTCCAATTGGAGCAGTTCTTCAGTCTGAGTAGTAATGCAGCAGCAAGTTGCAGCTCTGCCCGGCCTGGAGGTAACACGAGTTTCCCTTCCATTGCCCTTGTGTTTCAGAATCCCACCTCTCACCACCAGCTACCTCAACTCTTCAAACTGCCACGTAAGTACTTTCCAAGTGCCTGTACTCCACATGATAACTGATCATGATGATCATAAATATACCAAAACCTAGGTCATACTATGAATTTCAAATTCAAGATACCAATGATACTCCCATTACGAAAAAAAAAAGTGTCAAGGGGTGTCCAGGTATGTTTGGCCATAGGCTTGATCGTTTTAGACTTCAATGCAGCTGCATGTAAAACCAACCATGCCACCCTTGTTTCTGAAAATGAGATCACACTGTAGGTAAAAAAAAAATAATAAAGAGCCTGAGGGAAAATCATCTTGCATCACTCACAATCCAGGATTCAACAAGAAAAGCAAAGATAACTGCTACTACTGACTTCATATGATTCTGGATAGAACAAGAAACCATCGCACAGGTTCTCGTGTGCTCACACTCTGCACTGTCACATCTGTCTGCTTAAACTAAGCAAAGAATTTTGCTTTCATTTACTGGGTAACAAGCTAAACGATCTCTCACAATACATACAAAAAGGAAAAAACCCAAACCCCTGTAACAAAGGCAAACCCCTACAAAACAGGCACCATGCCAATAAATAACTTCCACATCCAAGTGCTAATTGTACCCGAAACGTACCTTTTTACTAGCCCCTCAACAGGCCCACAGTTTTCATGGTGGTTAATACAGTACATGCCTCTCTCAGAGCATCCAGTCCAAGGGCCCCCAGACCCTCCTGGTGTCTGCAAAAACATGAAATCACCTCCTACAGCCTCCCGCACCTTTGCTCTCTTGAGCCAGTGTCCAGATGTTGTTACAGCAGCAGCGACTCTGTGGAGGGACAGCAGGAGGGGTGGCATGGCCATCAGGAGCTTAGCCTCCCCAGAATCATGGGTGTTGGTGACTGGCAAGCAAGACAGGGGTTTACTTCCCTCCTTTCATCAAGGTATTTCAGGTATCTGTATAAAACTGGAACCAAAACCCTCATTCTCAAAAGCACCACATACTATTATTATAAAAAAACCAAAACAAGTTTTCAAATCCGGTAAAAGCAGCATAGTTATGAAGAAGTAGAGGGGGGGGGGGTCTCACAGAAATACACTTATCAATCAGGCTTATTTGCACAGAAAATACTTATTTCTTACAGACCATGTGTGCTCTTTTCCCCTCTACCTGGCAAGACATAATTGCTCTGATCCCCTCTGCTCACAGGGCAGCAGTGCCAGCACACCCCCACACTGCTGAGGGACCCCATAGCCACAGAGAGGGTAAAGCTACAGCCACTTTCATAAGCTGCCAGCCAGATGCGTGCTGGCTGTTGGCAAAACCAGCAGCACCAGCGCAAAGGAAACCACAGCTGACACCTGGGGTACCTTCCAGAGGTAGCCTACCTCTATTTTCAGTTTAAATGGCTACCCAGCCATTTCCCTGCAGTACACACCTATTCTCCTTGCAGCAGCTGGGAGCAGCTACAGAAACGGGTTTCCAGTGGAAAGATTCAAGGTGCAGGCACTAAGCTGGGAGCTGTCTGAAGGGAGGCTTCCAGGCAGCCCATTCCTAACAACATGTGACAAATGTGTCTTCAAAAAAAAAAAAAAAAAAAAAAAAAAAAAGAAAAAAGGAAAAGGAAAAAAAAAAAGTTAAAGAAAAACATCAAAGCCTTCCATAAACTCACACGGTACTGGAAGGGTGACAATTACACAGTACTTAACTCTGAGGCTATTTGCAAGGGAAAGGATCGGAAGACTTGGAAAGGGTGCTCTGGTGGAAGAGGTCGATCTTGCTCCATTCAGAGGAAAGGATTACAGGCATAAAACTGTCTATCACCCTGAGGAAGCTGGAGTCTTGAGATTTTTGCCTCCAAAGCCCTGGGGAGGCAGGGAAGGAAGCTATTTTGTTCAGATTAAAGACAGATGCAGCTTCCTGAGGGAGGCTATCCTCTCAAATTAGTGGATATTGTATGACATTTGTCTCTAGTGGCATTAGCCCTGCACTGACTAGGTGCGAATGAGATGAGAATCAGGATAAACATGTATGAGAAATATCACCTGGTTATTTCAAGTTATTCCTATTCCTCTAATTTACATTTCCCTGGATGTCTCACACTGTGCATTAGTGATTCACAATGATACACATTCACACACAGCAGGAGAAAAATTAATGAATTCCATCACTTCCCTTATTTGGGAGGCTTTATGTCTGAGATACAGCTCCCTTGTTTTATTATGCCTTTTGATCTCCACAGAGTAATCTGTTTTCCCCTTGGCAGAACTGTATAATTCTTGCTAATTTAATATGAATTACATTTACGCACTTTGGGCAGAATAAGCCTCATTATTTGTTATTGCTCACACAGTCTTAAAACCAAACCAAACTCCACCTACCTGTGCCCCACATGCACGTAGCATGACTACTGTAAAATGCTGAGGTAGTGCACAGCACACATACATGCAGCAACTAAACAAGAGGTTCATGACAGGGAAATCGGGAGAAAGAGCTTCTGAGCCTTCCCTCCTGCATGAGGCATCGCTTATTGCATTGCACAGCCTGTGCTAGGCAGGAAATCATGTAAATAAATAATTATGGCTTTTGTTAGGTACGTCATGGTGCCATAGGCCCCACTTGGAGCACTGTCATAAAAAAAGTGGCAAATTCCTGTGGCTACGTCTTTCTCCAAGATACTACCAGTAGCTCCGAATGATTTCTGAAAAGACACAAAGAAAGAAATAGGGAAAGTTAGGTGTGCATGCTTATTTATTGGAAAAACCCCGCCACGTTATGCTTTTGCATTTGTGCTGAATACTGAAGCCAGTTCTCCTTTTCCTCATGAAAACCTTAATCAGGATTATCATAGGACCCACATGACTTAGTTGGATCAGTGCAAGTAAATGAGGAACATATGAATTCACAGATGTTTGTCCTTTGGGACGGGCGGGTGGGATTACTCAAATATTAGTAATTCTAATGCCTCGGTAAAGCAAAACTTCACTTCAGTCTACCCGCTTACTTCAGAGCTTGTTAGCCACTACAATTTTATTCCCTTTAGATCTCTCGCAATTCTTAGATTAGTTTTCCAAATATATTTCCAGAAGATACTCAAGTGATTTGGTCTGTCTTTGTAGGGGAAAGAATAAGGATAAGATCAAGATCATCACACATATTAAAAAAGGAGCAGGGCACCATTTTCAAATGTGGAAGCTTCCCACCACTGCCCTTTGAACTCACCAGCTCCTGCAGAAACAGGTCATTGGCCATGTGCACGATTCGATCCACATGGATGATGCCCCCGATGCTGTTCACCTCGATGTCAGAGAGGAATGTGAGAACGAGAATAGCTTCCACCAAGAGCTGCCTGTACTCAGGCTGGGGTACGTGGTTCAGCACCGACTCCACGTGCACAGCAAACTTGATTTCGCACGGGGTCATCTGGCAAGTTTGAGTGGAAATGGAGACAAAAACTGACACATCCAAAAGACTAGTTCCCCACATCCTGCAAGCACTTACACATATGCTCCTCTCTGTACGTGGGGGTAGACTGACTGAAGCGAACAAAATGCTTGCGCAGCTTTAGCACTTACAGAAACTTTCTGTGTAGCTAGGCCCTGATCCTGCAAACAGTTACACAACTTCCAGAAGACCGCTCCAGCCCTGCAACCCATCACACACACATTTTGGTTACATACAGGACTGCTGATGCTTAGCTGACAAATTAACTCTTTGCTTCTTATGGTGCAGTCTCACACACTCTGCCTTTTAAGTATCTTTCTGGCATCGCAGTTAGTTGCAAAGCCAAAATTACTGTCAAGTTTTAAAAATAACCACCTTCTTAGAGTGAATGCTTTTCCACACAGGAGATATAGCTATTTTGTTTGTAGAGCAGCCTAATTTGCACTGGCATAGTTCTGTGGATGTTATGTGAAAGGCTGCTTCCTTGGGAGGTTTGCACTTAACTTTGTTTGAGTCCTTTTAACAGCAAAATTAGACACTGTCTAGGTCTGACAGGCTAAAAATATAAGCCTGTTTATCTACACAATAGGAAAAAATAAAGCTTTCTATTCTGAAAACAAAAGGTTTAAATTTGGCAGAAGATTCCAGCTCTTCTCTTCAGCTGCTGCCACCATCCCTCAGGAGAGAAGGAAGCCAGAGACAAATCTGAAGGCACCAGACAGGAAAACAGACTCAGGCACACAAGCAACTCTCTTGTGCTGATGCATTACTGTTCAGGAGAGTTTGTTTTATAGATGTGAATTCAAAACTTGTCAGAGTGCCTAAAGACAGAGTGGCAATCCAGCTAAGGAAAAAAAAAATTAAGGAAAAGTTATGGATTTAAAGAGTCAAAGCTTTGGTTAGAAACAATCATCCTTAATTGGTATTTACTTTTGAGACTGTGACGCCAAAATACACTGGCTGCTGTTGCAGCATACTAAAAATATAAGTAGCAAGCAACACGTCTGCTTTATTCCAACAAGGCCGTACTTTCTTCTCACCCTGCCTGAAGGACTTCCATCAACCACCCTCTGTCAAGCGCTGCTCCGTGGGTGCGTGGGGTCAGTGAAGGTGTGCAGAGGGCAAGCTCGGCAAAGGGGAAACCCTGCCACAAACCTGCGCCCAGGCCTGCCTGGCAGGAACTCATCCGCACAGCCCCAGGGAAGCTGGTGGAGGTGCTGGGGGAAGGTCCAGATCTTCTACCCTTCTTAAAATGAAGGATCTGCAACAGCAGCCCCGCTGCATCGTACACTGTCAAACCAAACATTCAATCATGGGGCTAGAAAATTGTTGGCATTTTACTGTACCTCTCTGGTGGTTGAAGAAGGAAGGACATACCCATCAATGGACAGACCATGGCACTGAAACAACAACATATTGACAATAAACAGAAATTACAATTCTTGCAAGTAAATCTGAGGGTTCGCTGTTCTAAGCCAATATATAACAACTTTCAGTTAAAAAACCCCAAACAAACACAAAACACACACCACCACCACCGCCCCCCCCAAACAAAACCAACAAAACCTGTTGAAAATATTACTTCACCTTTGCTGAATAAGTTATTATATAACCTGGCAAATGTTAGAAATAGCCTGACATGACACGTAGAGAGTGTGCTGTGTTTCAGTCCAGCTACGGAAGGTGAGGAAAGTACTTAAGAGAGCCACTACAGCAAGAGGCACACAAAGGAGGAAAACAAATCAATGAGCACATTCTGTGGGAAAGCATGTAGAAATAACAGATAACGCAAAAGTACAACAGACCATAGAAGCGAGAACCTTTATTTTTCATTTTTGCTAAAACAACATTTAGTTAAGTGTTTCAGATCCAGGGCACCACAACTCAAGGATGTCAACATGTTGCAGTGCTTGGACGTCGGCCACCAGCAGTGGGGGAGAGGTAGTGTTACAAATACCAAGTGGTATACACGAAAAGAGTGACAAAACCTAAATGGTAAGAAGGCAGGCTAAGGAATGACACATCTAGGTACCTGAGGTACAAAAATGCACCAAGAAGAGAGAGATTTTACAAGTAGTCCAAAGAGAGTTTAAGAATGAAACGTTGAAGACAACTTAAATAAGCACAATTGATTTTAATTGCCAGAAAAACCCATTCAAATACTCTCAGCTATTACGTTAGGTCAGGACAGAAGTGACACTCACTCTACTGAAAGATCCCATTAATAAATAGCCACAAGGTCACATATGACTCGTTTTGGCTGACATCAACACTAACAGCTTCAGTGTAAGTGATTTTAGAAGGACAACCAAAATCAACCTAAGCTGGTGATGCACATTTTTCCCAACTGTGAAGGCATGAACAGCTCAGTGCTGCAAGGTGTCGAATGCTGGCTTTCGTCCAGCAAAGCAGAAGAATAGGTGCATAATCACTTTGAAATGAGTAAAAATTCATAAATCCCCTCTCCTCCTTCCTGGAGAGCTGCTTCAAACACATTTCCATACCCCTGATCTCCAAGGTGCTGGCAAGGACTTACTTTTCACATAAAAACAAACCAAAAAAATGTTTAGAATGCCATAAAGCTCAGAAGAGCCAGCATTTGAAGACATTTTGGAAGAGTCAGTGCAGTTTCCCACTTCATTCCTCACAGACCTTCTGAACTGAAGTACATGAACATGCCCTGCCTCACAGTGCCCCACAGCAGCACTGACCACAACCTGCATTAGGCCACGGGTGATGCAGAATGGACAGCGATGGAACAGAATTGTTCAGCTGAAATTCAGCGCCGATGGTTTCAGAGAAAAATACACTTTCAAACAAACACGTGAACTTGTATTAATGGAGCCCTTTTATGTTCACGAGACACACTCCTACTAATGACTCTAGTTTCCACCAGTCTTCCAGCTGAAGAGAACTTCAACTCCCAGTGACACACCACCACTGGACCACCACCTCCCCAAGTTACTGCACAGCTTTCTTGCTTCCTGCCCTCCACAGCTGTCAACTTACCTTCTGAAGGATTTTCCAGACTTTCTCATAGAAGCCAACAGGGACTCTGTTAATAGCACCATCAAGCCTCCTTCTGCGCAGCCACTGTCCTTTTCGGTCACCCCAGCTGGTGTCTCCACTGGAGCCAGTTGGAGAAGTACTAGTGGGAGACGATGGAGTACTGCCCTTCTGTAAGAAACATTAAAGCCTTGGTTAGTTGCTTTCTACCACCCCAAGTGCTACTCCTGGTGAATACATCGTTCTGTTACAATGCTACCTCAGAACCAGCGGAAAAATACAGGCCATGATGTCATACAAGATGATGGAGCAGGATTGATCCCTTTCTCTCCACCTTCAGTTCTCCAGTACAATCATTTCTCACAAAACAGGCAAGCAGTTCAACAGGGCGTAACCAAGTAAACTTCACCGCTCAGTTCAACACAAGGCTTGACTATTTTAACAAGCAGGAGTTGACTGCGAGGGCAGTGTCACTGGTGTGCAAGATGGTGGGATTTGCAGGTAGGTCTGGGCTTAGTATCATAAGAGAGCCAAATGGCCCGTGACTCCAGCAAGAGAGGTCCTCCATGCAGAAAGCTCCATTAAAGTAAGTAGATTAAAAATTGACTTCACATGGTCATGTAATCATCATGCCTGCCTCTCTGTAAGTATCAGTCATCTTTCCTTTATTGTCACTACTGCTCTATTATTTTATTCTACCAGACTTGGAGACTAGAGTAGGCAGCAAATCATCTTCAAAGTTGTGGCGCTACCACCAAATTCTCATTTCCATTTCCATGCATGCAGCCTGCCTACTGTTTGCACTCCCAAAGATCATGTGCTCTTCTGTTTTCTTGTTCCTTTTTGCACACCTATTACTTTCAACCCAGAAAGGACTACACTGACAGCCCCATCTCAAATCCTATCATCTCTGAATAAGAAACCGCCTGAGCAAATACTGGGGAAGGAGGAAAACAAGACCAAAAATTGTACATTTGCAAAGGGTAGGCTCACTGATTCTACACAACCAAGCTCTGCAAAAAGACCAGCAAATGAAAACAGTCCATTTCCACTCCTACTGGTATCAGTGAGGCATAGGTGGTGTTCCCTTGATGTTTTGACACTTGCTATTCCTTTCCACTGCACGCTGACCAAGACAGACAGAACTTCCTCCATCCTGTTGAGCAGAGCTAGGGGATGCAGGTCAGCAGGAAGGTCGGTGCCAAAGTAGAGAAATCCATCTGCATACGATAATTAATCTGGCTACTTGGGTGGTTCAGAGAAGCAAAGATCTCATTGAACAATTCTGTGCACTTGACTCAAACCCACAATTGAGGCCTGCCTTGCTGCGCTGCTATGTGGAAGGAGAGAGGCAACAGCAAACTGGCAGTTGTCAGGCCAGGCCACAGGGCTCATGGTGCTCTGCAGTTGTGTATTTAGGACACCTGGGAGGTGTGCCATCCCAGCAAGCCTGCAGATGCGGAGAACCATGAAACACAACTGCCAGTTCAAAGTGCACATGTAGCTGCAAACTTTCCACATCTTCATGACAGATCTGGAGCCTCAGACTTACTTTAAATTGTTGAGGTTTCTGTTGGTAAACTATTTAAACAATTATCTTCCTCCTTAACAGCAAGAGCTTAAGAAGAGCTACAGTTCTCTGCCTTGAAAGAAGGTGACTGCTTGAGGAGAGACCCATGACCATAAAGTCCCTGTCTCAGCAACCTGAAGCTATTCTGAGTTCATGACTATCCAGGGACTGCCAACGTTTATCAATGCTACATTACTTTTAAATACTGATGACACCTGTAACATAATCTACCATCATGTAGCTAAATCTGCTATAGTGCTTTATCTACAACTACTTAAGCTTCAGAAGAACTAAGTGGATCTAAATGCGAGACTCAGCTTCTATTAAAAGATTACTAATCAGAATTGGTTGCCAATGAAGATGAGTAAGACAAAGAGGTAGGGTTTGAAACAAGTTTTTACACAGAAGTCACAGGAGGTGTCTAGAGCTAAGACATGCACACACACACACACAGGTTGAAGAGCAGGTGCAGGGCTGCAGACGGTGTTTTACCATGGAAGTGAACATGCTGCTGGACATGGAGTGGCTCTCATGAAAGAACTACAAAAGAAAAACAGACACCAACACGTCAGACAGACAGCCATGACAGAACAGGGCGCAAACACAGTCAAGTAACTTGTCCATGCGAAGGCAAGAAACATGGAATAAGCTCAGGTACTCGGGGGGAAAACTGCAACAGCCCCTGGCCTCTTGCAGTGCTGCACTTCAGCTGACCTGGGGGCAGCTGCTGCCGATTCCCAGGGTCAGCACGAGGCAGACCCCACCATACCAGGAGCCTATTTGGCAGCCACAAGCTGCTCGCGCCATCCACTGAGCTCCAAGCATCACCAACACAAACTGCCACAGTTTAAAATGCATGCAAAAGCTTCCCTGTGACTCAGGGCTGCGAAAAACCCCAAGCTCCCCACTTCCATTCCCCATTTGTTGCAACATCAGCAGCTTCTCTTTGCATGAGAAGGTCACCTTGCTGCAGAAAGTCTGTGGGCTGCCAACTGGGTGGGCAGTGCTAAACAAACAGCTGCAAGGCAAAATTTTTGCTGAAATGTGGATGAAGCACCTCAGACTTACAGCACTTTTCTCTAACTGTCCACCCCAAGCCATGCCTCCTAATTAAGTGTTCATGGTTCAGACCAGGCAAAAGCTTGATGTTCAGACTCAAGAAACGACATCAGCAAATGAGGAAGCTGCAGTTGCTCAACGGCTGAACACTGGTGCAAAGAGATGTTAGTACAAGTACTTGAAATGTTCCTTGTAACACAAAGATGATCCCCCCGCAAATGACATTGAATTAGTATCTAGTGAATTATTCAGAGAATGCAGCGAGATGCAGCAGGAAGCAGCACCAATGGCAAGGTGGAGGGAACAAAAATAAAACCAGCCAAGTCCTTCTCTGTGAAAAATACCAAGTTTCCACCTAATGCAAAAGCAGTGCAGGAAATAACACTTCCAACCTCAACAGAAGTCCAAGTGTTTCAGGTCAGGCCCACCTCTGTACTTAAAATAACGCTGCCACCTAGTGCCTAGTCCCTCTCCTTTCCTGGAAGGGTCCTGAAGCCAGCCACCCACCACACCTCGGGCTGAACCCCAAAGTTGCGTCAGGGCAGTGGAAAGCAGCTATCAGCACCTTCAGAGGCACAGCCACACCACGAGGCTCAGCCAGGATGATGCTTTGGCAGTGGCATGGCTCAAACACGGCAAGCAGGTCTCATGAGATGGACGCCATGCGTTTCACAGGTGCCTTTGCTTCCCTGCCTGATCGTGTCCTATGAAGGATCATTAACTGATCCTTACTGTCGTCTTCAAATGCTCCACATCAAGACCATGCAGAAACGCCACTCCTTTCTGAAGGCTTACTCAGCAAATCTGGCTCACACAATCAAAGGAAAACATCAAATGCTTCCTTAGAAACTTACAGAAATGGCCTCAGATTAAATGAAACAGGTTTGCTTGTTAAGAAGGTCTTTAAAAAACAGGTTTCTAATATAGAATCATAACATGGTTTGCGTTGGAAGCGACCTTTAAAGATCATCTAGTCTGTGACATGGGCAGGAACACCTTCCACTAGACCAGGTTGCTCAAAGCCCCGTCCAACCTGGCCTTGAACACTGCCAGGGATGGGGCATCCACCACTTCTCTGGACAACTTGTTCCAGTGGCTCACCATCCACATCGTAAAAAATTTCTTCCTCATGTCTAACCTAAACCCACCCTCTTTCAGTTGAAAACCATTGCCCCTTGTCCTGTCACTACAGGCCTTGGTAAAAAGCACCTCTACATCTTTCTCATAAGAACCTTTATATATTGAAAGGCTCCAATAAGGTCTCTGTGGAGCCTTCTCTTCTCCAGGCTGAATAACCCAGCCTGAAAAATATAGAACCATTCTTATAAATGTATTTTATTTGACTACTACCTTCCTATTTATCTAGAGCAAAAGAAAATTACTAATAATGACACAAAATAGAGAAACAAAAACCATAACAAAACCATCAGTCACATTCATTCAGAATATATTGGTTGTTTTCTGTGATATCTCTCCACGTACCCAGTTACTGTGTAATTTAAAGTACTTTGAACTTACATACATATATGCATACATACATACATACATATATATACATATATATATATATATTCTAGCAGCAATCATCCTCCATCCCTGAAGAAACAAAACAGGAAGAAAACAAACCAAGATTTCTTTTCCCAGTGTACCTTTTCCAAAAGGCATGTGGACCACTTCAGCAATTTGGGCAGAGTACAAGAATGAACAATTTACATGAAAGCTTCACTTTGTACAGCTGACTTCTCCTTAGCTAAAGATGATAAAAGAGCTGTTTTAAAGTTGCTGCCATGAATGCATTAGAGATTGTTCCAAGTTCTTCTATATTCAGCATGTGAAACAAGAATAAAAAAGGAAACACATTTTTGGAGGAAACATCGCCTTGCTGCCTTCTATTTAGTGACCAGCTTTAAATCAAAGGATCTTTGGAAACTTCTGTCATTTACCAAGAATAAAACCTAACATAACACAGTTCTGGAACAGCTGGATTTTCTGATTAGTATTGACAGAAAACCCTCACCTGCTTCATCTCACTCTTCAATTTAGTAATACCACTTCTTTCTGTTTTCGTTGCTCCAGAATGCCCCATTTCATGAATAGAAATCGCAGGGCTAGATGAAGAGGAATCTACAGGTCGCACTAAAGGAAGCAAATGGACATTTTTTAAATTCTAGGGGTAGAAAAACAGGCAAAATTGTATCTAGAAGTTGAAGATAGACACATATCCTCTCAGAATTGAACAATGCTCTTGGTGACAGCATCCTTTCAAATCACGTCAATAGTTCAAGCCTGACTGCATCAAGTAAGGGGCCTAGATCTGTACTTAGATATCGGGGCCTGATTTTCCAACACACTGAGCAATCATAGCTTTAAAAAGAGGTCAGGGGTGCCATGAGTCTGTGAGGGCCTAAGAATAAATGCAGGAGACAGTTGACGTGCCAGTTGGGAATATCTGGGCATCACAGACATGGTCCTTGAAGGCAGGTTAGATATGACCTTTTTATGATTTTCATTCTGGTCACATAAAATTTCTTCATTTTAAAAGTTTGCCTTCATATCACTGAAAACTTGATACAATCTTATTTCAATGCAGGACAGTTTCCATTATATTTGTTTTGTTTATTCCACAGCAGACATACACATGTACTGGCCACCCATGATTAATACATCACCTATAGCTCTAATTTACATGCTGAGAGAGCAGATTCCTACTTACAAGACAATCTAACTTGGTATTTGTAGTTCTCACTTAACATATAAAAGTAACCAAGTGGACAACTTACAGCTTCTTTCCACTCCAAACTCTTTTCCACTGAGAATATGGTGTAGGAGATTTTTCATATCAAAGGGGCTTAGATTCATCAAACTCTCCGAAGCTTCTTCACCTAGTTAAAAAAAAAAAAAAAAAGACAAACATCACTATAGGTGGCTTTATAGCTTTATTCCTAAGTAAGCTGCTGATGAATGAAGTTCAGTCACATTTACCTTTGTGGCTAATGCTTCCTTGAAAAAAATACGTAGAGTCACATTTCAAAGAAAATACGTTTCAGGACTAAACAACAAACACTGCATGGAAATAACACTATGTGCATTAGTGAATATTATGCTGTAGCTTGTGCAAAATCTTACTGAAGCTGATGATGAGAAAGCAGTTGCTCCTTTGTAAAGCAAGATCACTTGGAAAGGCATTACAGCCATCTCCCAACAGCACCTAGATCTAAATTACAGAGCCAGAGTTATTACATAAAGAAATGCATGCATGTGGAAGGCTTGTGTTTTATTTGATTAAAGGGTCATGCTTGTAAGTGAGAGGGAGAAAAAGCACATACGTACACAGGAGCACACGTGTGCACAGACAAGTCTCCCATAGGAGAACATGGAAAAGGCAGCAGTGAAGCCAAGGGCAGTGTACAAAGCAGCTGTCGTTTAAGGCTAAGGAATTACAAAAGGGACCCCAGGAAAGACAGGCTTTGCACTGTGAACAAAGCAGCTTCTGCTATTCAGCTACAGGTTTGGGGGAAACAGGGCGTTTTGTACACTCTTCACAGAGAAAGAGAATTATCCCATAAAATTACTTCATTCCTTTTGTCAACTTCTCCTAAGGAAGAAACTTGCTACCCCACACTGGCAACTAACCACTGAAGTTAGAAAGCAGCAGTGTCCGAAGTGGGCTCCATCTAACCAACTACCAGGGACCCTCCTCTGCACTCCACAAGCGAGAAAACTGGGGAGACCAGAAAATATGCTTCCACAAAGTCATCCTCCTTTAGGACATGCTAGGGCATTAGAAATGGTAACAAGAGCTGAGTTCCACATAAAATGGAACAAAAATATGGCCCAGATCATGCTCCTAAGTATCAGCATTTGACTATATGGTTGTCACATTAACTTGATTACTTTTCATGACTGCTCCTTCTTAGACTTCTAATACCTTTCAATAGGGAAAATTCTTCAGATCTCTCTTCAGTCATGATTTCCCTTTAGTTTCGCTTTTCTCTTCCAAAATGAGTTTTAAAGTATTTTTGCCTTGCACCACTTGTTACTTACTTCTTGGGTTTTTGTAGGACATATGCAACATCTTGGGGGCCTGTAAGAATTTTTACTCACCTCCTGGCAAAACAACATATCACTAGCTGAAATCTAAACAGCAAATACTTTTCAACTAAGCACATTCGAGGGGAGAAGGCTTATACATCACAAGTTACTTTGAATAAAAACTACAGATCTACAAATTAAAGCTCAAATATTCAGAAGAAACCTAGGGTCCTAATTCTCATTGATGTTAGTGGCATTAGGTCCCTAAATACACACACGTGCAATTTGATGACCTGGACCTCAAACACTTACTGAAAGTCAGGGGACTTACTTATTTAAAATCCACTCCAGTTTGAATAACTGGGAGATGGGGGGACAGGAATCTTTTGTTAAGTCAAAAAGGGAAGTTATTTTCAAAGTTTGTAACTGCGTGCTGAATGAAGAAGTTAATAAAAGGATTTAACACATATAAATGAAAAATCAACCACTGAGGTGAAGCAGAAATAATGTCATAAGTACCCTTATCATAAAATTGCTCTTACCTGAGCATTTCAGACTTCGAGCCAGCTCAGTGGCCATCACCTGAATTATCAGACCAATGCGGAGCCTGAGCATCTCCACAAAAAGACTAGGCTGTGACCGGACGTACATCGCCAAGTACATAATTATTTCCTGTAAGGACAAATCCGTAAGGGCACCCATTCAGAGTGGGTCCTCTTGGCTTTCCCAGTCACAGAGCAAACACTGGTGCCACACTGGGCACCACTGAAAGAAACTGTCTTATGCATGCTGTATACCTGTGTCAGGACTGCAATACTGATGTCTTGGCCGCTGGCTTCATAAATAAGATCTGTGAGCTCCTCAGGCGGTAGTGGGCTGCAAGAAGGCACACCACAGTTAGCAGTGACTCAGGCACCTGCGATTAACCTCTTGAACAAGCACTGGAACCAAGCCACCCAGAAATATCTTTGTACCACAAAGGCACCTACGATTCTGCCTGGGTGGCTGCAATTCCTTCTGAAGGTAAGGAATAAATTTTAAAACCAGATAATAGCAGCAGAACAGTACTGGCAAGAACATGAAGGGCAGGCTGCTTCTGTAACCGAGGCAGAGCTCCAACTTACGTGGTAATAATTTTCTCGCGGGGTTCTGGTGGCAGGCCCACTGTAAGTTGCTTGTGGTGTGACAGAAGGTCTGTGCATGCCTATCACAATGGGACAGAAAGCAAGAGACCTTTCTCTGAGTCATGTGGAAGTGATACAGCTTTTAATTCCTGAAAATGAAGCATTTCTTTAGCAATATTTAAGTGCATTTCTATTAACTATGAGACATGCAGAGCCAGCAGAATGCTGTTAACTAGTTGCCAGTTGTTAATTGAGGTCAACAGGGCTATGAGAGTCTGTCGAGGCTGAAAGCCTGCTTTTCACTCAGTGAAATCAGCAGCATAATGATTAGGGACTCCAGTGGGGCTGGCAGATCAATAAAGGACTTTATCCTTCATCATAAGATAAAAGTTTGTTCTTTATGCAAGACAACAAACATTTTTAATCATTGAAAAACTTGGCAGTATTAGCTTAAAGAAGTCCTGCATACTAATATATCTCTTAAAAGAAACAAACACCAAACATACTGCATCACATTCCTGAATTAGGCACCTTGATACATTCTGAAATAGGTGCTTCCCCCAGTACCACAGCATTTACCCACAGCATTTACTCTTTTATATCAACCTTTAAAAGTGGGTGTTCAGTTGACCTGTTTTAGCATCCTGAATCAAAGACCTCACAGAGCAATGTTCCTCTGATTTTGAAGAGCCTATCTTCCTTCCCTTAATGTGGAACAAACCAGATCATCTCTACTCTCTTCCTCCCCAATTCTTTGTCGGTACCTTCTCAATTTAATACACAGGGCTTTCTTTGAGCATGTCTGTACTGCTCATCCATCGTATCTTGAGGATGGAAAAGGTTATGTGCTTAATGTAGTACCATGGAAGGCGATTATCACAAATTGCTCCCTGCAGATATGACTGTCACTAAATTAGGGCATCCTAGGTGTGACAGTCAAAGCTTTGAAAATGGCCACAAATTAGAGAAAGAGCTCTTCAGAAATACACAGGGATAAGTAGGAAATTAAACAAATACTTTAGAGTACTTGAGAGGAAACATTTTCGTAATGTTCAAAAATCAAATCTGTACCCTTACAGGAGATCTTTCTTGTTACCAATGGGACGGAAGTCAGCAGAACATGTTTTTGCATCATTGCTAGCACCTTGACGTACTGGTGCTCCAAAAGTGTTCATGCTATCACAATAGCAATAGACCATTACCAATGACAACTACAGCTTTCAAAGCACATAATTAAGCTTCTCTGATTAACAGAGATGAAATGAAGCCTTCACATTTATAGCGTGACATTCTCAGTCCATGCCAATATTAGCACAGTTTGCAGCACAGATGAAAGGTAAAGGTGTCATAATAAGATTTTAGATCAGAAAAGCAACCAATGTTTACTGAAAAATGCTCCACTATGTATGTTGGGAAGTAAGACCAGAAGAAGGGCAAGCACAAGCCTCAGCAGCAAACTGGTAGTTTTATCTCTGTTTCCAGACAGGAAACTGAACCAACACTATTTGTATTTCATACCTCAGCCAGGACTTCCACTCTCTTTTTGAGCATGCCGGAAATATAACGGATTAAGCCCCATTCTTGATTGAGGCCTGCCTTTCTGTAGAGCTCATTGAGTAGGCAATGAACAGTGACACCGTACTGTCCATCCAGCTCTGTGTCCCAGTCAGCACCTCTGCCAGAAAAGTCACATAAGGTAACTGTCATCAGGTAAAATGCCACACTGCTTAACCTTACCACACAATAAGCAGCCTGATTTTGATTGCATTGCTCATTTTGGTGACAGAATTAAGTAGTACATGGGACATGTGGGCCTTCACCAGGCATTGGTTATACATGGACAAAACCCTCTTGATACCAGGAACTTTCATATTAATTTAAGCACTCAGCCACAAGCCTGTGACTTCAAAGCAACCACCCAAAGGGTTTCCCACCAGACTTTAAACTGAGCGTTCACGCAGAGAGTCTGCTGGAGGAACGCTCCATGCAGTGCTTTTTCAGAACAGAATTCAGCAACATCTTCAGTACTGCTGAAGACTGCACCTGTTTTTCAAATGCCTCAGAGAACCCTTAAGTTTTTTTGCCCTGCCTCTTTCTTAGCTATTAACTAAGCTTCCACGCTACTTATGCCATTACTGAAAAATCAAAGGAGATTTCTGTTCCTCTCCTGGTTTTGAAATTCACTGCATTATGGCTTCTCTTTGACAATGTTTTAAAGCATCACAGAATGACCTTTCAACTCCTGCTGGAGGGGCAGAGTCCGCCACAAGTCCACCTGCCTGCCCAACAGAGACTCCCATGGTGAAACAAGTGCAGAACAGGAAATTAAGGGAGTTATGTGTAGTTAAACAACAAAATGGTATTTTTTCAGGATTTCCTTTGCTCTTTAAGAGAGGCTGCTAAACATTTTGCTTGGGAAATCAAGAAGATCAAAGAAGAGGTCTTCACAGGAGAAAGACTAAAATAAACAAAAATACAATCTTTGTAGCAGTTAGAAAGTCCATCTTTGATTAACACATGCTTGCACCCAAAGCCAACTTCCTGACAGGTTCCAGCAGTATTCTCCTGCACAGGAAAAAAAGCCCAGTAAATGCACTCCAGAAGGTGATTCCTTTGGTTTGTATTTGCATTTGCTCCCATGAAACCTATTTAAATAGCAGCTGTTTACTAACCCCAGCAACTGGGGTTAGATTGTTTTGAAGAACGTTTTGAAGAGCACCGAGTTTTAGCCAGTGGTGCACTTGAACATGCACAGGGATTAGAGGAAAAATAGTGACTACTCATTAAAATTGCATTTTGCTTTTAGTTAGAAAACAAGAAGATGAAGTTTCCCTCCGCTTCCCTTCTTGTGTATAAAAATCATGCCAAATCTTTGTCAACTATTAAGTGCCACAAATATAGCAAGGTGTGGTCTCATTCATGGAAAGGATTTGTGTGTCTCACTTGTGAGCCTTGGAGCCTGTATGTATTCGTAACTGTGTGCCAATCAACTCTGAAATTTGCACAAGAATTTTTTTGTATCCAAATTATTTATGTAATCAAGCTAACTGAAAAAAAGCTTGTTAAAGCACAAAATATCCTAACCTCTCCCCTCAAAACACAACCCTGAACAGTGAAAAGCTTTTGCACAACAATAATCAGATAGTTGTGACCAAACTTAAAGATGCTGAAGTTTATACTCAGACAACTCACTTTAGTATAAGCAAGATATATAAGATATCTGCTTGATCATGGAGCGTTGGACATTCCTTCAGCTGCTCAACAAGCTTCCTGCAATCCAAATCACCGTGAGCATCTTTAGGTAAGTGCAAAACATTTTCACGGTCCTGATAACAAAGATGGATAAAAAAAAAAAATCAACAAAATGGTCTTAAAAAAAGTAGCAGATCAAATTCAAACTGTAACTTCCCACTAAACAATACAACAAACTTGCAACATAACTCTGCACTTGAAATACAGACACATCACACAGTTCTTGCCAGACTACTGCAAACATGAAAAGAAGACTAATCCCAGGAAACACAACACCCAGAATGGAACTTTGTCTCTAGTTTTGGTTCAATCAACAAGGAAAGCCGTTTTTTGGACAAAACAAAGAAATATTTTGTCAAAGAAGGAAACCAAATTATTTGCATGCTTTTCTCATCATTTGCTGTCACTTGTAAAGAGAAAAGCAGAAGGGTACTACATTTTTTTAGCTGAAATAATTCACAGCTTTCTGAGTTCCATCTCTAACCTGTATATATGTGGTGCTTTATGAATGCAGATGTTGCCATGATAAACTTTCCAAGCTTATGAAACTAACATATTAACTAATCAGATGATGCAATCCTGTGGCGAATTCTTGGATGAAGTGTACTTTTGCTTAATAAGCTATTCAGCAATTTATATGGTCCTAAAATACCATTTCCACAAACAGAGCCTGTAGAGCAGAATCCTTCGGGAGGCTGGATACAACCTCCTGCAACCATTCTCAGCTGCTGGTCCCATATACTAAGACAAAACAATTGCCCAGCACAACCCCATCTTCATGCCTTGCAGTGGGATTTGGCTGGCGCCTTAAGGACACCAGTCCTTTCACACACTCCCCTCCTGCCCAGACATTACTGTAAGCAGCATTTCTTGGAGACCATCTCTAAAGGCTGTGAACATCCTGTCCTTCCCTTTGTGTGTTCAGTTAGAACTAAAGACAATGACTTAACTTTTGGCCTTTAAAAATAAGCACCTATTACCTTATTTTCTTTGCACATACAATTAAATACTTTCCACTCGATAATGTTTATTAATTATAATATTTAACCAAAAAACCTTCACCCAGCCAAAAAATAAATTTGAAACCAAGGGAGTAGACAATGGCTTGTCTGTGAAAGAAAATGAGAATCAGCATAGGGTTTGGCTGGGAAACACAGGAAAGGCCATGGTGTTGCATCCTAAAAACACAAACAGCATAAAAATTCCCACAGCTTACCTTTGTCTCAAAGAAATGGGGATTATCAACAAGATTCAAAGACTTCCGGTGCGTGTTTAGAACTTTAGTGGGAAGAGACATAGACACAGCTGGAAAACAAAGCCACCAGAAAAAAAGGAAAAAAAAGAAATGAAAACTGAAAATACCCATATGGAGCAACTGTACTAGGCAAAACCAACAGAAATGCCTCCAAGAGCCAAAATACAGAGGCAACGCTTCTGAGATGCTGTGCATAGAACTCAGAGACAAGCTCACATTCTGAACCTTATCTCCTTGCAGGCTTGCTCCAAGAGCTTCTGAGATCAGCATGTCAAAGGCTCAGGCGCTACACACTCAGATGATACCTCTTACGATGGCCCATGCCTCAGAAATCCTACAGCCCCCCAATGACTTGACTCTGCTAAGCGTTTTAAACATTTTAACAGGATGTATGTGAAGAAAATGGTCTAACTAATGGTAAGACATCATAATTAAAATGATAATAGTAAATACAGGCTAATGCTCTGTTAACTTCATATGTTGAATTCAATAGAGGATCAGATGATGTGGGATGTGAAATATGGGAGAAAAGACTAACAAAAAAGCTTAAGTTATCAATTTACACTGAAGATAAGGGAAGCCTTCCCGTAACCAGGGCATTGAATACTACACACCTACATATAAAACAATGCATATCTTGGAATCTATTTACAAATTCAGTCAAAGCATTATTTTGGTGTAAATCCTCCAGTCTATTAGAAACGTAGCATAATTAGGAATACTGTCCTCCCTCTCTACTCTGTCTGTTCTTACAAATTTAGAAAGTACGTGTACATACTTACGTTCTTCTGGGATTGAAACATTTAATTCCACAACAACTTTATTAAAATAATAAATATTTTGTATAAACAAAGACAAAAAAAATGAATTCGCTGCCTCAGGTTCTAAAATTCTACCCAACTGAGAAGCTGTAGCAGCTTCCATAACATTAACTTTGAATGTTAAGTTTCATAGCAGGTTATTTATGTATACACCAAGACATGGGATACTGTGGGAACACGAGAGTAACAGTTTCACAGTCATTCTTATTTCTTGATAACTACAACATACTCATGCCACTAGTTCTTTTTAAATGGCAAAATTTTGCAATACCTGAACTTATCCAAAAACAGGTTTTCTATTATTATCACTAAATAAATAATAGGGAGAAATACCTGGAACCTCCAAGCCCTTTGTCTTCGCCATTATTGACAGTATCTCTTTCGTGGAATGGTTTGCACTGAACACAGGTGGTTGATTTGCGGTCTTTGAAGTTGGAGGCAGGTATGACTTCAGTGCTGTACTCTGCAGGACATCATTTATATACTGATCCAGCTCATCCTGGCTTTCTAGTGCGACATACATAAAAGAAAAGGTTTATTAAAGGTAAAAATCATAATTTATCAGTGATTTTTTTCAAACA
Source organism: Astur gentilis (assembly GCF_929443795.1). NCBI lineage: Eukaryota > Metazoa > Chordata > Aves > Accipitriformes > Accipitridae > Astur > Astur gentilis. Next base: position 20,492,312 of record NC_064911.1, on the reverse strand, counting down.
TACCACTCTATTCTTGCTTATATAGAAGGGCACACAAAAATAGAAGACTACCATAAGCAAGAGATTTTTTAAGCTGAACAAATTGGAAAGGAAAAAAAAAATAATCTGTTTTTGACACTTTGAAAACAGTTACATTAAGAAGTTGTTCTTCCCTTTGAAAGGAAGCAAAAGGATTTTTATCTTGCTGATATTCCACAGATAATGGTTGGACTCGATGATCTTAAAGGTTTTTTCCAAACTAAATTATTCTATGATTCTATCAGGTCTTCCACACAAGCTCTTGTCTACAACTCGTCAGAGACTCTTCTTCTCTCCAGCCTCTTCCACACACACACACTCATCTGCTGACTCTTCAGACTCAGCTTTACTGCAGCAGTTGCTAGTCAATGCCATACTATGAACATAGAAATAATATGCACAAATTCCCTCTCCAACTTAAGTCATGCAGGTCCTGTCCTCGGACTGATGCATGAGAAACCTGAATGACTGTCAACTGTGCACAACTGTAGGTAAACCCAGGCTCTGCTGATAGAACTTGACAGAGAAAAAAACTGAAGCATGAAAAAACACTACCGCTTTCACAGAAATCTGCTGGATAGCCTCCATATTCACTGTCAGGACTATTACGGCCTTCCTTAGGGTCATCAAACAGTTTTACATCACAGTCTGGATCCAGGAAGCTCAGATATGTATGAAAAGAGGTGGTAAGAAATTCTGATAGCTTGCCTATCTTCACCCTGCAAACAGGAACATGTGCCAAACAGTGTTAACATCCACCATTTTGATACTGATTAATGCTCACTGAGCTTTCAGCGACTCCTCCAAAATTTACAAGACCTACTGTTAAATCCACCTTTGGTAACTACAAAAGAGCAGATACTGATAACTGAGAAAAAAAAAATATAACTCCCTGGGGAGTTGGCCAGGGGACACCGTGGCTCAGGGATTGGCTGGGCACTGGTCAGTGGGTGGTGAGCAATTGTATTTTGCATCACTTGTTTTGCATATTCTATGAATTATTATTTTCCCCTTCTTCTCTGTCTTATTAAACTGTCTTTATCTCAACCCACAAGTTTTACCCCCAACCCTTCTATCCCCCATCCCAGTGGGGTGGGGCGGGGGGAGTGAGGGGTTCAGATAAAGACAGTTTAATAGGACAGAAAAGGAAATTATTATTATTATGTGGTCATCACCTGCTGACCAGTGCCCAGCCAGTCTCTGAGCCACAGTGTCCCCTGGCCAACTCCCCCCAGTTTATATACTGGGCATGACGTCACATGGTATGGAATACCCCTTTGGCCAGTTTGGGTCAGCTGTCCTTGCTCTGTCCCTTCCCAGTTTCTTGTGCCCCTCCAGCCTCCACTGGCAGGGCAGTACAAGAAGCCGAAAAGTCCTTGATTTAATATAAACACTGCTTAGCAACAACTAAAATGTCAGTGTGTTACCAACATTATTCTCATCCTAAATCCAGAACACAGCACTATACCACTTACTAGGAATAAAATTACCTTTATTCCAGCCAAAACCAGGACAAACAGAAAGCACATCAGATTGTCAGAGGAAGGTACTGATTGAGGGTGGGCAAGCAGAAAGGGAGTTACTGTAGCATCATATTAAATTGCTTTTGTATGTAGATAAATGGAACGCATAAGCTTAAGTACTACATGAATTACATGTTTAAAACATGTCCAATAACTGTGAAAGATAATTACTTCTTAAAAACAGAAGCCCAGCCAAGACCAAATTTTTGTATTTCCAGAGGTCTGACATTTGTTTTTCCTTATTCATTAATGGCAGTCAGAGTTGGTACACCTCTTGGGAGACAGATCTTTCACATTGCATCTGAGGTCCAGCTACCATCTCATTGCCACATAATAAAGCTGAAACTTCTCTCTCTGCAGAGTTCCAGTACAAGATCTGTGCACTATCACAAGTTCAAAACTGAGGCTTGTATAGGATTTAATTAAAAAAAAAATAAAAAATAAAAATCATGGAGAGACCCATCTGAGGGTTCTGACATTACCTTGCACCTCCAAAATAACCATCCTCTAATTTTCTTATGGTGGCAAGAACTGCTGGATGAATGTCAGTACCATCATCAACTAAAAAAGAATAATGGAAGAGTTGAAGCTTACCGACATGTTCTTAAATTATCATGTCCAAATAAACTGTATCACTGGGTGTTCTCTACAAAGAAAATTAGACAGATCTAAAACAGAACCCACAACTACTATCAATACTAGCTTATTCAAAAAACCCAAACAAACAAACAAAACCCAACCCACCCGACAAGTTTCAAAGGGTTTTCTATCAAATTTCTTTGGACAGAAATAGTATGGAGACAATGGGGAGATGCAAGGATATAAAGGGGGAGTAAAACCAAAATGAAGTAGTACCAATTCAGCATATACTTGAGAAAGTTACACTGTAGTTTTGGTGTTAAAACTCAGATGTGGAAACAGTCATGCCACCTGCCTCCTCTCAAACCGAGTTCCATCCTACTCCTCTGCAGTAAGCTACTCCGCTTGAAACAGAGAAAATTACGTTTACCAAGCATTGTGTGGGTGATGGGAAATGTCAGAGTTGGTCTCCCTGTCATCCTCCAACAAGAAGTTAGGTAAGCCAGCTCTGTCTTAAGCATCTCCACAATCATCTGATTGTCTAGAGCCAGATAGAAGTGATGCTGGTCAGTAAACTAGAGAACAGAGAAATATGGCATGTGAGTAGCTGTCGGTGCTCTCCTTACGTTTTCCTATTTCCTCCCTTAAATCATTCACCAAAGCCATATGAGCTATTCTTGACCACAAAACAAACTGCATGAATTAATCTAACAAGGCTTGAGACTGTGAAAAAGAAACCCATGCTTGTGCAGAGTCCATTTCCTTACACTTGTACGCTGACCATGAAAGAAGCAAGCCACGCAAAAAAAGCAGACAATCACACCCATGAAGTAGAATCTTCCCAATGATGAAATACAGTAACCTATGATCTGGGAGATGGAAGCACTCTAGAGGTGGAAGAGAAAACTAATGACAGCAACAAAAACAATGATTAGTCTTAAGTGCATGCTGGGGACTGGGAACTAGTAACTGTATGTCTCTTGGGAACAATCTGAAAGTCAAGCAGAATACAGAAAAGCTGGCAGTTACTGTGGAAAAAAGGTACATAAAATGTACAATTGTAAAATGTGCTGTTCCCACTACAGAGGAAAGCCAAGAACCACAGTAAGAGACTATTCTGGATGCTTCAGGAGCTAAAAACCAAAAAAGCTGGACAAACAATAGAAAGTATGTCAAAGCAGCCACAACAAAAGTTAAGGAATCACATAAGTCTTGGGGAGGGGTGGAAAAAGGAGGCTGGGATATAGAATAAACATCAATTAGCAAGACACATAGTGGTCAAGGAGAAAACATCCTGTGAACACATCAGAAGTAATAGAGAAACACAGAAACTGTAGGTCTGTTAATAAAGAAAGAAAGGAGGTAGGAAGAGAGGATACAGACAAGCTGAAGCATTCTATGCTGGTTTTATTGACAGAAGAAAAGTAGTAAATTATGACCTGTAATGTAAAGCGATACGAGTCCAGCCTCAGTATGGGAAGAAAAGGTTAAAGAGCACATAAATTCAAGCTGGAAAAGTCCAGAGAAATTACTTCATAGAACTTAAGGAACTAGCCAAAACAATCCCTGAGCCACTTGCAATTAGTTTTGATAATTCAGGAAGAAGTCCCAGAAATCCAGAGAGAAGCAAACACACAGCCTGTCTTTAAAAAGGAAGAGCCAGGATCACATAGACCAGTCAAGCAAATTTTAGTGCCTGAAAGCACAGGAAAACAAAGCCAGTTTGAGACTGCCAAGATGACTACAAAATGATAAAGCAAGATGGCCCAACAGTCATATCAAAAAACAATCTCAGAAAACAAGTCCAATTTCCTTCTTTGGGGGCAACTAGGTGATAGGTACAAGAAGGTGGCTGACACCTCTCAACTTTTGCAAATTTTCACACTAGTGAGCCAAAGAAAAAACACCCAAGGAGGCAGAGCTGCTTGAAAAATTGTTCTCAAAAGGTAGTTATTAACCATTTTTTTAGAATGAGAGGGTATCTAAAAGGGGTCAGCGTTTGCCCCACACCTCATTGATGTTTTCATTAGATAACAAGATGAAATACAAATGACAAAACCACAAAATTTGTGGACATTAGTCAAGATCAACACAGATGATTTAACAGCTAACATCAGGAAGGTCAAATTAACATTAATTCCAGCCCCCTCAGAAAAAAGTCAGGGGGAAATGTCTGGCTACAAAGTACAACAGAAAATGTTATGGATGTTTTAGTCAAACACGGAATAAACAGGAACTGCCAGTGTGTTGCTAATGCAAAGACAAATGACATTTTGGAATACATTAATACATACTTGATACATGGCAAGATTTCAGCTGGAATATTGGGTCCTACTTACATAGTAAGATATGGACAAAGAGATATTTTGAAAAAAAATCACCACTAAGGAATTTTTCCCTAATTTGCAAAGTCAAAATTGGTGTGGGGGAACAACACAACAAATAATCTGTTATAAAGCTGCTTGTGATCAATTGATATGGGGAAGAATGGGAAGGGATCCACATTTTTTTGCAGCATATCTCATATTGTTTGGATATTATGAAGCACTACAGAAGCCACCTATGAAGTCCACTGAATGTCTTCCACTGGAATTTAAAGACTACATTAGTCAAACATCTATTTAGGAGGGTATGAGCATTCTTTATCCTGCTTCAGTTGCACATGTTTAGAGTAGGTGACCCCTTGGCCTTCTAGTACCAACTGTTAGAATAAGTCTACAGGAACAAGTGAGTTGTATTTCATTAAATGTATAAATAACAGCCATTAATTCTGGCAGGATCCAAACTTTCAGCTACATTGAAAAAGGCACTAAACAGAAAACAAAAGAACATCCCTTTCTCAGCACTATTGATCCTTTCAACAATATAATGAAAAGATTACAACTGAATTGCTTGGGGGTTACAGTACTTGGCACGCTTAGGTGAAACTAAATTTTTCATCAAAGCAATCAGTAGAAAGGTATATTAAGTGACCTATTTCTGGAGAAACTATTTCATTAGTTAGAATGTTGGTTCAGGCAGAGATCAGTAACAACTTTGTACTATTGATTTTCTGTGTTCTCCTAAGCCAGAAGCCAAAGCCAGCAGACTCTGTATGATAGAAGAGAGATTTATCAGCACTCCTACCATGCTGATCATCCAACACTCTGGAAAATCCCACAAAGCAAACCACATCTGCTTTATCAGCCCTGCTCTACCTAAAGTAGAGTGACAGCACATTAAAGCAAAGTGCGTCACTAATGATTAGCCATTAACTAAGCAGCGATTTCCCTGCCAGCTTCACACGCTCACCTGAGGGGTAAAAGCAAATATTTGATTTCTTATCACATACAGCTTGGACGTGCCTAACACTCCAATGTGCCGGTGTGGCCGTCCACTTAATTTCATGTTCTTGTTCCGGCCTGTAAAGAAAAGAGAAAGAATAAAATGTCTCACCTAACATTTCCTGTGTGGTTTTCTACAACAACCATTTTAGACAAGGAGATCTACTTCATTGATATCAGCAAGGCAGAAGACAGATGACAGAGTAAGATGCTACAGACTGGTCCATTGTAGCAACCAGTTCTTCAAAGGTCTGATTAAAAATAAAAATTTTGGCTTCACTGACCATGGGATTGGGTCTTTTAATTATAGTCATTGCTCAGCACCCAAAGCTTCACCACCAAGGACAGGCATATGCCCTTTCAGACACAAGGCCATCAATGTGAAACAGAAAACTGCAGTGCTTTCACTGCAGAACCGTAAAAATTCTTGCCCACAGAAGGCTAAATCCAAATACAAAGTACATCCAAATACAAACACAAATTTTCATTCTTTTCACCAGGCTGATAAGCTCCACTTTTCTCAGTAGAGCTTATTAGCAGATGATCTGCACTGCACCCTTTGTTCTATCTTGACTTCAATCTGTCTGACAAGGAACATGAGCCAAACAACCATGTGCCTGAAAAAATACGACTGTGAACGTTCCCAAAGAAGTCACTGTTAAAAACAATACACCAATGTGTCAAATCATCCTACTCACCCCCCCCCCACTAGTGAGAGAAAGCTATTATGAATTATAATGAAATAAATGTAAGCTTCAGCAAAGCCCTCCAAATGTTTTATTCGTTAAAAGTTCTTTGTGGTAAAGAGACAGATTCTTTCCCAAAAGCAGCACATGCAATTTCCCTTCTCCATATACAGGGCGCACTTTATAAGACTTATTTGAAGGCTTAGCAGCGCAGCTCAGCTCAGGGTTGGAAGGAACATTAGCAAGAACCTGACAGCCCAAAGATGTCCGATAGCAGCACGGCTTCCCTGATTTGGAGCAGAAAACTTCCCAGGCTGTCTGCTGGTAGAATGGCAACCACATTACTGAGCTTCCAGTCTTAAACCAGAAGTACTCTGACTTCTGAAAGGAAAAACATTTGACTTTTTTCTGTGTTTTTCCAGGAATTTTTTCTAAAGCCGATTTCTCTGTGGAATTTTTTCCTGCAGGACAAGAAAAGAATCAGCTCTTGCCTAACTCCAAGGGCACAGGGAAACTTTTATTTTGGCCACCTTTTCTAATGAGGCAATTTTTTTTTTCCCCTGTTGGAGTCCCTTATTTAAGACATAAGTTCTAATTTTGTTAAGCTTCTTTGCACAAATGCATTTTAAATCAAAGAAATTGATTTAAATAAAAGAAATTAGATCAAAGAAATTGAGACAGTGTGAAGCAAGAAAAAACAAACCCCAAAACACCATCCTTAAAAAATACCTTGCACAGCAGTTGAGCAAGGCTTCCATGTTCGAATACCTACCCAGCATGGTGTAGAGGTTACTCAGGATGCGAGCTGGCTGCACTCTGAGCGGATGGATATCAGCGATGCTCTGAACATTGATTCCATGTTCTTGCAAGAGATTCTTAACTTGATTAGATTCTGCCAAAACAGTTACTGCGTAACAGAAAGCAAAAACACTAGTAAGAAGCAATGTTATACTCCTTTTAACTGACTGTCTCTACTGTCACCTCTCAACTAACGCATTTAGTTGACTAAAAAGGCACAAAGACCTCACTTCTTTCTTAACTTATGAGCCCATGAGATCAAAAGGTATACCAAGAGGGCATCAAACAGATTTTGGCTCTCTGCTTCTCAACATGTCTTGCCATCCTTGTCCACTTTGGACCACAGGGTAATTCAAGTTGGAAGGGTCCTCACGAGGTCTCTACTCCAACCTCCTGCTCAAAGCAGGGTCAGCTCTGAGGTTAGACCAGGTTCTCTGGGGCTTTATCAGTTTCTTCCAATTTCTTTCAGTACCACTAGTTTGGATCATGCAGTCTCTGCTAGCAGATGGGGCTTTTCACCCATAAAACAAGGGGAAACACCGATAGAAAATCTTTGTTGTTTTAATACAGCACACTATAACGCCACACCTGAGTCAACGGGGAACAGGTGCTGTTACTTGTAGAGCAATAAATGTTAGAGAGACCGTAAAATGGCAGGGGGGAGGGGGGAGAGAGAGGGGGGGAGCAGAGAAGAGGGAGAAGTCCCCACATCAGTGGAATTTACAATCCATGCCCTAATCCCACCTCTTGTCCTGCTTGAGGTTTTGCCCATGTTAGGTGGCTTACCGGTTTGGGACTAATAATTCAGAATTCTTCTCTGCATTACAAATACTTGTCAAAGAATGCTAAAAATAAGCAAGCATTTCTACTTCTACTAGAAATTAAGTGCTTCAGAATAAGAAAATGCCACCCCCATGAGACACTAACAGGGTGTCAACAAGCACCTGCCCAGGTCACAATACCATTGACAAAGGCTGCTCCTGATAAACGAGCTGGCTGCTTCTCCAGAGCGGTACAGGTCCTTGAAAAGCCTTTAAGCTCTGATCAGATGGTGTTTGCCCTCTGCTGAATTTTCTGATTTTGGCTGTTCCTGCACTGACTAACGAAGCCACTCCCTGCAGCACCCAAAAGACAGCCATAAGTCTGGCTGCCTCACCTCTGCATACAGAGATCCTCCACACTCGTTGGTCCCCGGTTCCTCCGAAAAGGGGCTGCACAGAAACCTAACTAAACCGACCTGTCTCCTGTTGATACAAGATGCTTTACATCTCGTGTTGAGAGAAGAACAGAGTGGCCTTGTTATGCTGACTAGTGGTGGATAAGAAAACCTGTATGTTGCAAAACATATAAGATACTAGAGGAAATTGCTTTTGGGCAACCTTGCAATTTCCTGGGAAGATGAGAACTTTAGGCCCTTTTAGATAATTTAGCTTAAGAGCGTCAATATGGCTTGTGTTAAAAGAATGAAAATCAAGAAAAGACAGATATTAGAGTTACTAATGAACATTCTTTAGTGTCCCACTGCACAGAATCACTAGAAGAGGGTGAACTAGCAGACAAATGAGGAAGACTATCGAAGACCACTGGATGGCCTTGAAGACACCATAGATCTTGAGCACGCCTGCACCAAGGACATTTACCTATGTTAATGGGTTCCTGGAATTCAGATGAATATGTTAGTTACTTCCAGGAAAAATAATGAATACGTACATCCATTTTGTATATAATCACAACTGTTGAAAGAATTGGTGTGCATGACAGGTGGAGCAATCTCCCATGCACCCAGTGCTGCAATAAAGAATGCCTGCTTTCTAAACTTCCAAAATCAAGTCTTAGAGTTTCTGAAGTACCAACTTATGGTAACACTGTCAGTCCTGCTCTTTCTTGCTAGAATCCACCAAGATATTCCTTGTCACTACAAGATTAAGTTTGCCACTCTCCAGTCCCTGACAGGTCTTAAAATTTTAAGAAATACTGTTTAAAAAAAGTTTGTTAAACCTGATCTTCCCTCCTGGAAAAAGGCAGCTAGGCAAACAACCCCTTTCTCCTTCTCACAGTATCATCAAAGCATCTACGTCCCATGCAAAAATCCACATTACTTTTCAACATGTCTTTTTTCTCTCCTGTACATAGGGACTTTGCCATCACATAATCCAATTCACCCGGAATGATCCAAAAACTCCCTCACCTTGTACCACAACATCAGGTTTAAATCCAGTGGAAAATCTCCTGTTTAAGGGATCAATTTCACCTGCAGCAAGAAATCCCTAGAATAAATGCAAAAGAAAGAAAAAAAAAGAAAGGAAGCAAACAAAAATTAAGTAAAAGGCTTCTGATGACATCTAGAAGAAACTTTAACCCATTTTCATATTTTATCAGGACTTAAAGCCTGGTTTATTTACTCCGTCCATTAAGTAGTACATTCAATTAAAAAAAATGGCTGCAATATTTTTTGGAACAACAAGAAAATGGTTATGACTGACAAAATCTGCATGCTCAGATTTCCTATTTTAGAGTTGCAGCAACTGACACAATTTCACTAGGCCAGTGAATTTTTTTGTAGCTCCACAGAGATATTCAGTGGTTCCTTTAACAAGTCCATGGCTAATACGGGACAACTCTGTAGGCATTGTATGCCACAGATCAAGGCGTAGCCTAGTGGAGCTGAAACAGTGCAAAATCCTAGCTCTGGGACAGCCAGGTCAGCCTGGGCATATTCCTTTAGCCTAACCGTATATCCAGCCCATTTGACAACTTATTCAGCTTGATTAGAAACAGACAAACGCGTATCTATATACAAAAAAAACCCCAAACCACTCCTGAAGGCTCAGGCTCACCCCTCCATCGTTCATGTACATGTTTCTACTGGAAAACACATTGTCCCCCGCCTGTCAACCAAATTGTACTTAAAGGTGAAGCCATCTCAAAACAAAATGAAATATAAGCTCACCTATTATACAAGAAACAATTACCTCTGCTAATAGGCAGCTAAGGACATACAATGACTGGCCCCAAAGATGAGGTAACTTTCCCACTGGGACACGATCCACTGAGTGAGGATTTTCATACTCCTCATCGACCTGAAAACAAACACATAAGCAAGAAAAATTACCCTAAAGTTGTGAAGAACAATCAATAACATGGAAGTATTTGAAAAAAATACCATCTATCATCTACCCTTTCTAACCTGCCATTATTACTACATCGAGATCTCTTGATTTTACTTTTAAGGCTGCACGTTTTCTGGGACAAGAACTATGCTTACTTTTCATACGCTGCCCCACCCTTTGAAGCTGGAGGTTGAATGGGGACTCTGCATGCAAGTACAGCTTTGGTGTTAGCACTTCCCCTTTCTTCTCACCACAACTTTGCTGCCTTCCCTCTGGGCAGCTTGTAGGTAATTGTGTGTCTGCTTTCCAACCCCTTGCAAGATGACACTTCACTGATGTCTACCTAGCTTCCTAAAGTAAAGGTGCTTTCCAAAAATGAAGGCTATTCCATCTTTCCTGTGTTAGCAAGAATGGTCAATGGAAAAATTAAGAGTAGACTCATCAGTTTAGAAAAACTGCCTTGGTTTTGCAGTATACAGATCTATTGAGGGCGGAGGAAAAACCCTCCTAGATAACATCTTTACCATAGCCATTTTAAAATTTATAGATGACAGGCAAAATCTACCCTGTTTATTTGGCATGTTCATCAGATCATCATCATCGTATCAAAATTCACAAGAAGGCTCTGAACTCTTACACACTTGTTCCCACTAGGAAGGCAATTTGGAGCTTCCACCCCAGATCTGCGAGCAAGACATCAGCTGTCAACGCTCCCTGCCCAAACTTGGACCAGCCCAGCAGGCTCCACACCCTTAGCAAGTAAGGGCTGTAAAGTCTGGAGTGGGAGAAGTTGGCGGGGAGGGATACAAAGGCACATAGCGTGGAAGAGCACATAAGCTCATCAGCTCATCTGAAGTTCTCAGTCACAATGGGAGAATCAGGTAAACAGTAACAGCAGTGATGGCGGGGGGGGGACCAAACATAACAAGCAAAAAACCCAGCCCAAACCATAATCCATCTGAAACCTGTTTCTCTCTCACATACGAGCTCTGGAGAAGAATGAGCACAATCAATCAATAGACTAGACAGGCAGGGCAGTCCATGCTTTATTTCTTCTGTGAGCTTCAGTTCCTAAGTCAGCATCCACACTTCTTAAATATATGTCTTGCTATAAGGATTTAAAACTTTAGACCTGCTCTAATACTTCTGCAGGCACCCAGATTCCCAAGTAAAAAATGTGACCATCTGGAAGCCTGAAGTTTACCATTTCTCAGCAGGAGCTGTGAGACATCTCTTTAGTTTTCAGATAATGGGCAGTACTCTTTTTTTTATTGCTGGTTTAGATTGATCAGCTACAGGAAAACTAGAAAACTATAAACCCAACATTCATGTTGGCATCTATACTTTGCGTGCTGAACTGGATGCTGCATTTTCACAATACCTTTTCTGGAGGGACTGCATACAGTTCAGGCATTAGAACTATTCCATTCTTCTCTCTAATAAGTATTCCTTCCAGAGCCTCTCTATACTCTTGTACCTGGAAATATTTTTAAAAGACAATGAGAATTCACATTACAGTCAGCAAAACCAAAACAGTAAAGTTCTAGTACTTTTCCAATGAAAGTTCATTTAAAAAAGACAAAGGGGAGGGGCGGGGGGGCGGAAATCATGACTTGCTGATGGAAGATCAGGGTTCAAGTTCTCAGAGACTGTTCCAGCATCTCAGTATTATCAGCCTCAGAGACATGAGCACCCATCTTTCATCTGTAACACACTGCTGCAGTACAAAAATTCTGACATATTCCTATCAAGAAGTCACTGGAACAAATCCTACATGAAATTTGCAACAGATGACAGTGCAGTGACATGCACGTCAGGACTGCCAATATCCACAAAAGCATAAGGTGTATAAATTGTTAGCTTTCTACCATGCACATTTGTCTATGATTTTCTGAATTCTGCTTTGCAGGACTGGTAAATCAGTTTCTCTTAACTGATTCACTTAAAAATTTGCCCCATGGAAAACTTAAAATAGATTTAAACTGTTTAAAAATATCTGAGTTAACTGAGCAGAAAATCTTCTTGTTCTTATGTTGTTAGACAACATATTATGAACAGGAATACCAGACTGGTACAAAACATAGAACATTTAATATTCTTTTTACCAGATCCCTTATTTTGTTCCATTTCTTAACTACCCCATTCCAAGTTTTTACTTACAGGGAAGCTGTTTTCAGGCACTACCAGCACCTGCCTCTGAAATCCTACTTCTGCTATCCCTTTCTGAGTACAGTGGAACTTGTGCAAAATAAGGTACCCACAGGTTCATATTATGGTACACTGATATTTTCAGTATCCTGTCTTTCTCCACTCTTTTTGAGTCCTCAGGGTCCTTATTTTTTCCAACAGTTGCTGCCATTGTCTTCCCCAATTACTGCTGCAAACAAGTGGTTACTAGACACTCACCTGCATGTCTCAGTGACTCATTCAGCTACATTTAAACAGTGGGAACCAAGAGCAATTGCCTGGTCTCACCATACCCTAGCACAGCCTGTCTGCACACCATAAAGGCAACCAGGAACATACCGTCCCAGATAATCTAAGTTCTAGATACTACTTTGTGAAGTGGTATTTTATTGACATGACTGAAATTTCAGTAAACTTCCTGATTTTTCCCCCTCATGAAATAATGCAGTTTCTCTCTCCACCAGACTATTTTTACTGCATTCAGGAAAGCGACTTATATTTCTAGTGTCATTAAGTATTTCACTTGATTTACAACATCTGCTACAGAAGGAGGGCTTTTTGATCAGAAATTCTGTTTTGTTTCTGATGCCATTTTATTTATTAAGGCGTCAAGTTTAGCAATCTCCTGTCCCTCTGCATACTAGGCAATTTTAAATCACATGTATTTACTTCCTTCAAGCCACCAACCTACAGAAGTCCTGGTATGAATACATTTAGTCCCAGCTCCTTGTCGCTCTTTAATTCACCAATACCCTCCAAGTGCCACTATAACCTTTGGAGGGCTACAATCAATTTAGCTCCCCTGACCACTGGATGCTTGACACAGTAAAGGCATGAAGTAACTTAGGGAATTACTGAAAATGGAATGGCTCCTCATAATCCAACCCCAAATCTTCCTGAATGTACAAAAGGACTGAAAGTACTATGAATCTTGTTCTCAGCAGCCAAGCCACAGAGGTCGATGGAAAAAGAAGTTGGTCTTATCCTGAAGTAATTGGGAAAGCGGCATCACAGTTGGTGGCAAGAGAACCAGGCAAATAAACCCCGTTCAGCCCAGTTTCACCACACCAGCTAACGGAGCCACTCAACCTGGTACAGAGGGCAAAGAGGTCCCAGTGTGCACAACGCTGCAGCCTCTACCAACGCCACGAACTCCCCAGAAAGGTGAGATTGGCTGAAGACTACTCCCACCCTGCTGGTGGGGTATCCAACTGATATTCAAAATAAACATGGAGCAAAGCCACAAAATACTACAGGTAAATGGCTTTGCATCTCCATTGAAAGTAATTTCTTCTTTCCTCACCTGAATTTTGTCCTCATTAAATACTCCATCAATTAGCAAGTATGTCCAGAATACCGGCCACTCACATTCAATATTCTCAAAGAGCTTGAGCTCAGCAGGATCATAGTGCAGCCTGCTTGGATCCTAGAAATTCAATCATACTCATTTAGTCACAGTGCTAAATTAGTCACTCGTATTCCAATCATAACAGCAGCCCATTTTATACAAGTGATTAAAACCAAGAAACCAATAAAACCACCAGAAATAGTTCCCACACAGTCTCTTGACTTCTTTTTCACATTGTCTCAAACTCATTTAATCATTCCCTAGACAAATCAACCCTTCCTAGTCTCAGACTCTAGGTGTCACCCAAATAATCTTGGCTCTGCTTCAGTTCAAAGACATTTTGGGACACCTCAGAGACACTGCTTCCGCTTAGGCACTATAAGCCTATTTAAGGGTTAATTTCTTACAGAATTATGAATTAAGTTCTCTCCTTAATAATTGTTTTTCAAACCCTTAGCCTCCTTCAGATAGGTGTCATTTCTAGTGTGGATACTGGGACTACCTTCAAATCCACTAAGATGTCTTAACAGCGATACAGAACTTTGCCCCTTCATGTAAATGAGACCAAAAAAGTCTATAAACAAGAGAAAATTCTTCCTAGTGCCTACTGAAAATATGCATCAGAAGTACCTCTCTGGGTGTCTTGTAACCATCTCGGAGAAAACGACAGCAGCCATAGCGGCCCTGTAAAAACAGACAAAATTACAGAAATCTTCACATGCTGTTCTTCCTCACAGACTAACATCAGCATAAAAGTACATGCTGAGTTTTAAGTGTCACTTAGGGATTTTCCTCCCTCTCTTCCGCACACAGACAAACCAAGTCTGGCAACCCTTGTTTAATCAGGATTTTTGGTTGAGAAAGGGAGGTTCTATTTTCCAAAGGGAAAGAGAAGGAGAAATAAAGGAAATCCTTACCTGCAATTTGGATATGATTTCACTCTTGGTTACATTAACAAGGTTTAGATCCTCCACTGCAAAAGCTGGGTAAGAAATAATAGAGAGAAGGCCAGCATCTATCTCCTTTGACGTGGATGCCCTCGGCAACATGGAGTATAGAATAGACTGAGCAAAGCAGGAACAGAAGAGAGGGATGTAAAACAATTTGCCTACTTCAAGACTATGTCAAGTGCAAATGTAATAGACTATACTATTTGCAAACTGACAGGGAACTCATTGCATAATTATTTTTAACTGAGAATGAGAATGCTTCACACCACTCACTTCCACATGATCTACTAGAAACTGGGTGAACAGCATGGCTGAAGCATGGCAGATGGCTGAAGTCATCCTTATTACGTTAAGTTCTTGGTTCAGTTAACCAATATTTCATTTAAAAACAAAAGGGTGCTGGGGTTTTCCCTAGCAAAGGAAACAGAATGCTAATTTTTACCTGACAGTGTTCTACTTCATCAGGCAGAACATGAATCACCGATTTGTGTCCTCCATGAGCTCCAAAAAGATCTAGTTCATCAATTGCTTCCAAAGCAGCCTTCAAAAAAAAAAACATCAGACAACAATCCCAAATCATTAAATACCTTTTAAGCTAAGTACCTTTACACCCTAGCACCTGCACTTACCCTCTGAAGCAAATTATTTAAGACAGAAGTTTGCTCCACAGATATTTTTTCATCTTTAAAGGGAAGCTTGGCAATATTTTAGAAAAAGTAACTATTTCTGTCTTTCTGCTAGTAGGATACAGGACTGATGTGCTGGTGATCCTTCTTACAATTTAAAGGCAATGCAAAACAATGGGGAGCTGAGCTTCCACTGAGATAATATCTAAATATTAAAGTATTTAGTAATAAATGCTTCTTCTGTCCTATATTCCAAAATAACCCCCATTCAGTGGCCTTTCACTCCTCCTGCCTGAAGGGCTGTTTGAAGAGGAAGACTTGCTCACAGCACCCCAGAATCAGCAGAGGCCAGTGCCCCAAGAAGAAAGCATCGCCGTCTCTCTCACACTATCGCTTCCCAAGGGACAGAGAAACGAGACGTCTGCTCTCTGCACAGCCACCCGAGGCACGCCACACTCCACGTCAGCAGGTGAATCACATCCCACGCCTCTCAGCCGTAACTCATTTGCCTAGTGAAGACATCAGCAGCCCATCCGCTGACTCCATTTGGGCACTCCTACTTTAACCTAGCAGGCTACAAAGCCTGGCTTTGCAGAAGGAGGGTGTGCAGCACCGTGCAGGGAATGCAGCAGGAGGAGAGCAAGGACCGGATACCCGGAGTCAGGCTAGCAGAGCTTTCCCCTGAAACGCAGATTCACAGGGTTGCAGTAGCACCGAACGTTGCTCCGTGCCCATTTTTGTCCTGCAGGTTCACGGTGATGTCAATCTCTGATAAAGGAAGGATCGCACAGTGCCCTTGCCTTATTCTCTATTTTTCTTCTTCCTTCAGAAACATGGGTTTACTGGCTCTGCAGAGCCTCTCTCTAGCTGACAGTCTTAATGGTGAAGATCAACTCAAAGGCACACGCTCTGTGCTGTACTGCTGCCACAGGTAGCCACACAAAGCAGATATGGGAGAGAAATGTTAAGAGGGAGAATTCCAGAGGCAGATTAAAAAAAAATAAAAAATATAACACCTACCTCACCCTCTGCAGCAGGGCCTCCAGCATGCCTCCTGGTCCCCACCCCAAACAGCACTTTTATTGAACCCAGAGCCACAGAGACGCAAAGCTGTGCAGCAAGTCCCACAGGTTGTCCTGACATCAATGCACCCAGAAGTCGTGCAGGGAACGCAGCAACCCACATCAGGCTGTTCAGCACAAAAAAATTCATACTGGACAGCTAAGGAATAATCTTCCCCACAAACGCTGCCCCACCACTGTTCGACTGAACCGTGGCCAAGACCTGCAGTTTCTCCCTCTTGCGGCCACACAAGATCTTGGTAACTAATAAATCCTTCTGAAATGCAACTACACCTTTGACCTTAATGATATTTGTCTTCTGTCAGTCCCCCAGATTCCATGTAAAAAGGCAGCTGTCAATTACACATTTACATTTACAGCCTTCTGAGTGTCATTTAGTATCTCTGTGACCTTGTGCTATGGGGGAAACAGAAATACCCACTTTCTTTTAAGGACGTCTTTACTCATTTTTCTCTCCAAATTATATGTGAGTTATTTCGTAGACTGATATTTTGCTGTTTTCCAGAATTTACATCCAGAGGGACCTTGGCAAGCTAGAGAGATGGGCCCGTGTGAACCTCAGGAAGTTCAACAAGGCCAAGCGCAAGGTCCTGCGCATGGGTCGGGGCAATCCCCAGCACGGATACAGGCTGGATGGAGAATGGATTGAGAGCAGCTCTGCAGAGAAGGACTTGGGGATGCTGGTTGACGAGAAGCTCAACGTGATCCGGCAATGTGCATTTGCAGCCCAGAAAGCCAACATATCCTGGGCTGCATCAAAAGAAGAGTGGCCAGCAGGTTGAGGGAGGGGATTCTCCCCCTCTACTCTGCTCTCAAGACACCCCACCTGCAGTACTGCATTCACCTCTGGGGCCCCCAACATAAGAAGGACATGGACCTGTTGGAGCGAGTTCAGAGGAGGGCTGTGAAGGTGATCAGAGGGCTGGAGCACCTCTCCTGCAAAGACAGGCTGAGAGAGTTGGGATTGTTCAGCCTGGAGAAGAGAAGGCTCCATGGAGACCTTGTAGCAGCCTTCCAGTACCTAAAGGGGGCCTGTGGGAAAGCTGGAGAGGGACTTTTTACAAGTGTCTGTAGTGATAGGACAAGGGGTAATGGCTTTAAACTGAAGAAGGGTAGATTTGGATTAGACATAGGGAAGAAGCTCTTCACTGTGAGGGTGGTGAGGCACTGGCACAGGTTGCCCCGAGAGGCTGTGGATGCCCCATCCCTGGCAGTGTTCAAGGCCAGGTTGGATGGGGCTTTGAGCAGCCTGGGCTAGTGGAAGGTGTCCCCGCCCATGGCAGGGAGGTTGGAACTACATGATCTTTAAGCTCCCTTCCAACCCAAACCGTTCTATGATTCTATGACTTAAGCTTACCATGAAAACATCACATATAATATTGGGGCTACAGGATTAAGATAAAGGGACAGAATATCAGAGGCCACTTTATGAGACTACTCCTCACTTAATCTATCAGATTCATGACTCAATGAATCTGGTACCCTTCTTGCAATCCTTGGAACAACTGTGCTGAAGTCCTTCAATGAAAGCCATCATCACAAGGATTTCACACTGAAAAATACTCACTCACACCCAAACAAAAATTCTTATACAATCAGTTAACTATCGCAATGGCCAAGAAGACTATGCAAAGGAAGCAATCAGGTTTGTCAGAGCCCTTCAGCATGACAGAACAGCCATGAAGGTGTCAGGAAGACATTCTTACTTTGGCCATCCCTACGGAGCTTGCGTTCAGTTCAGGGATGCCCTGGTTTGTCTTATCACCACGTTCCCAAATTCCATAATCCTGCAACAACAACATAATCAAGAAAAAATTGGCATGGTCACATACAAACCCAATGGTTTCCCCCCTCATCCCACAACAAAACCAGAGCCCTGCATGGAATTAGTTTATTTGCCTGGGGGGAAAAATAAAATAAAATAAAAAATTTTAAAAAATAAAAAATTAACAATTAAAAATTTAAAAATTAAAATTTAAAAATTTTAAAAATTAAAAAATTTAAAAACTAAAAATTTAAAAATTAAAAAATTAATTTAAAAAAAATTAATAATAAAAAAAAGGCTCTAAGTCTCCAAAGAGCCCCTTCTCATATTTAAAGAGCAGCACAAAAAAATATACCCCAACAGGATCAGGTCTACAATCATGAATCACTGTCTTCACAGAACACAGAAAGCCCTTTATACTTCTCCCTGTGCATGCCTCTCCCCATGTCCCTTCAACTTGTCACTTTCCAAAAAGCTTGTTAATGCTTTGCTCTTTTTAGAAACATCCACGAGATTTTAATGAGACATCAGGATATACTATTAAGTATCAATAAAGAAAAACTATTATTATGATGGAACAAATATACCTCACCCAGGCAGCCATAAATCCTCCACAGCCCTCCCACCATCTCCAAAGATGCTGCTCGCAATGTAAAGTACTGACAGGTTCTGCTATCTTTCATGGAAAAAGAAGTCTGTATTTTCCTTCTCCATCAATAAATACTTTTCCACCCACATCTGAGCAGCGTTATAGTAGTATGGTGTAAGTTAAGTAGTATAAATAACTACTTACAGCGACTTTGTAAGCAGCTTCTATGTAAAAAACAAGATTCTGAACAAAGGTAACTTCATCGAGGGTGAAGATAATACGTAACCCTGATTAAAAGAAGGGAAGAGAGTAATTATACTGTATCAGAACTGAAATACTTACTCCTCAGTGGGTTTCATGCTTTTGTTTATGTGCTACCAACTACTGCCCACTGAAATCAATGGAAAAACTCAAGCTGATTTCAAGAGATCAAGCAGCAAGCCTCAATACTTGCTGCTGATAAAACAGTTCAAATACCACCAACCCACACCATTTCAAAGAACAACCAAAAACCACCCTTGGGAGGGTGGCATTCAGACACAGTGGGTACAAAGCAGGTAGGTCTGAGCCAGCTCTGGCTCTCAAGAGCAGCGCATCCCAATTCCCACAGCTCCCCACTCCTCCACCTGCTTAGTGCTTTACCGAGGGACCACCAGGCGCCCGCTCTGCAGGGGTCAATGGCAAGGGGCTCTGAGGACAGAAGACCACATAAGGAAACAAATCCTATCCTCACAGGAGCACAGCTGAGAAGAGCACAAAACAAAACAGTGCCAGCAAGAAGAGGAACACAGATGGCACTAGTGGCACCTGACTTGATGTCCCCACTCTCTGAAGAAACCCTGTTGTCCATTAGGATGCCCTGCATTGTTTTCAAACACAAAACTCTTCTCTGACGTGACTCTGAATAGCCCACGTATTTCTATGCCAGCAAACATTAAGGGAATGAACGCTGCCAGTTACTATAAACATGAAACCCTAACTAACCCGCATCTCTTTTCCAGATAAATATTATTTTCTTCTGAGTAACAACTATGTGAAGGTCTTTGTAGTTAGTTACTTTTTTTTTTTCCTTTTTAAAAGATAATCAGAATAGAAAAAGACTGCGACAATAGTCAAAGCTAAAATATATTCTGCTTACCTGAAGCAGTCATCTGTGCCAAGAAGAGCAGGTAAAGCGAAGTTGCATCCACTTGTAGATGCCCCCACTGGTCGTCCCCAACCACTGTGGCACAGGTTGCAGAGTTATACTTGGCATGTAGGCAGTCTTTGGTACTCTGTGTGCGTTTGAACTTCTCTACCTTATCTACCTAAAAAATAAGATCCAGAAATCTCAAATCTGAAACATTTTGGAAGAAATTCTCCAAACTATTTCAAAATTAACAACTTTTCTTAGGTGAGGAGAAACTTGAGGTTTTAATTTTTGTTACCCCACTTCAGTGTGTTTTGATTGATCAGAGCGCTTAAACACAACTCTAACTTTAGGCTCCAGCTAAATCCACATCTCTTTGGGAAAGAATAAGATGAAATTACCTTGTTGAGTTCAGATCTTGGTTACAGGCATGCCTCTTGGTGAAAATCACTTTGCAAAGACAAAACTGAGATTTGCTACGAGCACAATCTCAAAAAGGTGCAAGTTAAGATCAGAGTTTTGCTCAAGAGTTTTTTTTAAAACTCCACACAACACCATCTACATGCATGCAAAAAACTCACTCTACAGAAAAGACACAAGGAATACACACTTCAGATGAAATGCTTTGTAAATGCAACACGTACTAGTTAACTCATACCTGTCTCATCATGCACTGTAGGAGTCCCCGCATCAGCTTCACAACGTTCTGCAGGAACAAAACAGACCAGTGACACTCTCACAGGGCCAGCCTCATCAGCTGTAACAAACAACATTCAAACGTGATAAAGTTCACACCCCCTACTAATAACGTCCTGCCAAAGGTAAAAACATGTGTATTTGCCTGAAATGCTTTACCTGCCTTTTCTTTTAATATATATACTGGTTGCTTTTTATTCCCATGTCCCTATCTAGGAGAACAAATCTTTCCCCAAAGGCCCTCTCTAAACAGTGGAGCAACTCTCTGTTGTTCTTCTATCCAGCTAAGGAAGCAAGAGGAATGCTACATCTTGTAAGATTAATGTTGATGATGATGACTTTTAGAGTGACGGATCCAGGGAACACCGGTAGGTGACTGCAAGACACTGACATGACTGGAAAACTTGTGGAGTTCTTCCCCTCTTTACAACAGAAAGCAGATGACTAAGAAGTGGCCTTTAGTGCATACAAAGAGAAGCTCAAGATTTTGTCGTAAATGAAAAAATCAACCCCATCTTTTTATCCAAAAATTATTATAGCCTCAACATATGATCATGCAAACTGAGTCAAGGTTATTTTGTCACCACAGATCTCCCTGGTTTGAGCAGTACATGTCAGCATCAAATTTGCCTTCAAAACAACAGCAGGGCACCGACACTAAGACTCCCTCACTTCCCAACTAATCCACCTCTACCCTCTCACTTCTGATACCCACTTTCCCAGCTGCAGATTATAGAAATTAACTGTGTGAGTTACCTACCCTTCCAATTCTCCAGCACATAAGTCTTACCGGTTTGGAGATCACTGCCTTGTCTGGTTTGATCAAATGCGTCTATACACCATGTACGAGTTCCGTGAGATGACACAAGTGCACATTTCAAAGACTGCTACTTTAAATAGCATGCTCTTCCTTATGGGGAAGAACGGTCTAGCAGATCAATTGCTACCTGAGGATCCAGGCAACCTAGGCTTGATTTTCTGCTCCATAATACACCTCATGTGGGATCTCAAGGTTTAATCAGAGGCTTGTAAATCTGGGCATAAAATCTCTCAGAAGCCTAATTTTCAATGATCAGCCAACTGATGGAAGTTTGATTCCTATATGTATTTGTTTCATTTATATTTTAATTCAGGTGTCGTCTCTCTGCCACAGTTCTCTAAAACTTGCTTGCCAGAAGGCTGCCAGGAACACTGTACACCCCGTGATGCACAGATACTGATGTGATAGGAACAAGACACATACCCCAAGATGGGAAAACCCTGCCAGATCCTAGACAGAGCAGCAATGCTAACACACCATTTGAAACCACTACCATATGAAAAAAACAAACAGTGTAACTGGATTGCACTGAACTTTGACATACCTGCTCGAGCTCGTAGGCTTTGGCCTTATCCTCATCCCGGTCTGCGTTCTTCCGATAAGCCATCCCCAGCCCCCACACGGCCAGGATGCTGTAGATGTTGTCCCGTACCCAAGCATCCTTATGGTCCTTACTGGCTGAAAGTAGCCCCGTAACTGGATTCTAATCACGGCAGAAGGAATAAAGAACAAACATTACTACCTGAAATCCCATCTTTCCAGGTCAAAGGGTAATAAAACAAAAGAGAGCGCCAAAGATTATTTCACACTGATTGCACACTGCGACTGCTCACAATTTTGCCACAGAAGTGAGGTCCCATCTTTCTTTCCCAAACTCAAGTGAAATGCAAAATTTCTTTGAACACTTAAAGATATAAAGCTTATGCCCTCCAGCTGGGCATCCTCATCCCCACAAGATTATTACCAAAGTCATTGAGTGAAACTTGAAACACCTTGAGGAAACAGGAATTTAAATGTTACACATCTGTAAGGAAAAGAGGGTACCGAGTTAACATTAGAAACTGAGCCTGGGATCTACTCTTCTCTATGCAACTGGTCTGTGGCAGTAAAAATCCTGAGGAAGTAAAAAAACCACTACTTCCCTTCTAGGAAATTAAAAAGGTATTTCTATATTTTTACCTGCTTGGTTTATGACAGCTAAAGCATGAATGCATGCAAAGCCTTTTTATATCCTCCTTTGGAAAATGTACAGAAAGACAAATTCTGATGGTGTTGAAAAGCAGCAGTGTCTGAAAACCAGCACACTGAGTAGTCTCCCACATCCCAAATACTCCATTAATTTTTTCATTGCATCATTAATTCCCATCATTTCATTATCATTCATTTTCAAGACAGTCTCTCTCAACTGTATGTTCTTCACTACCAAAAAAATGAGGGAGAGAGGCAAAAGGTCTATAGAGCTTTCAGTCGAGCCTTTACAGCAAATTTCAGTGAACAAAGAGCAGTTGCCATGGCTGGTGTGACAAGGGGCAAAGATTACAATAGTAAAGGTAAGTAAAACTAAAAAGAATACGTATACCAGTTTCTCATTTCTGCCACACACCAGTTCACTCAATCCCTTCCGTAGTTATTTTTAAGAAAGAAGTTTCAAGGGGGAAGAACTTCAATTACTATTTCCTGGGCTTTGCATGTGACAACTGAACAAGACATGGGTGACAGCCTGACACACACGACTGGGCACAATCAGTGCTATTGTTACGGTTTAAATACAGCTATGTCCAGTGGCTCGCTGAGAGCAGAAACACGTAGTTCTGCTGGAAGTCCCTCAGCACGGTCTTTACAAACCGGGTAACAACAGCAGGAACACCTACTCATCTATTTGCTGGGGAAAGTAGCACAGACGAACCCAAGGAGCTTAAAAAACTTCCTTCTGAACTTGAAAAGTCAAACCAAGAAGTAGCAGAAGAAGAACAAGTACGCAAGCAAAGAAAGTAGACCCTGCTTCCAGCTCAGCGCTGCACCTGCGTGGCAAAAACCAGGACCTCGAAAGGCAGAATGCATATTCACAGTATTTTAAATTTTACTTTGCTTCCCTCCTCCCATGCAGCACAACAAATTTCTACGTACCTGCAGCCCTGGCTTGACAGAGATAACCCTGCTGCCTGAGAAACGATCATTTTGGTTTGTTTTTCCCCACCAAGATGGAAATCCTGGAAAAATGGCCCACGCAAGCCTTTAAAAGACCATTCAGTCCCCAGGGAGGGACCTGCCTACCTTCAAGAGACTGCATTAAACACATCCAACCCTCCTAATTTGCCCAAGTAAGCACTGCATCTCTTCACCAGCTGAGCAGGACATTTTCAATCTATTGCAGTGGAAAACCATAAAGAGTATAGATACAGAAAACAAATCTAGAAACCCGCCTTGCAGTATCTCTCAGAGACTCTTGGGAGATCACCATCCCTCTGCCTTTCTGCTAGCCTGTGACTTGCCTTCCACACACAGAAGAAAACTTATTTATCTCCTTCCCCCACCTCTGAACTCTCCCCAGAATTGAGCACTTAGCAGAAAAGGCAGCACTAAGTCATGAACATGTGTCCAAGCACTGTAAATAGCAATTACAAAATTCCAGGTCACTGGTATAAACTCCCATATTACCATTAAGCTACCCTTTTTATTATTGTTAACTATTAATATCATTAAGGCACAGCTTTCACAGGGCACGTTTGGTCTCTGGCTCTCAGAGGCTCCATCTTGCCTCTAATGGAGGCTGCTACTGGCATCCTCATCCTATAAACATGGAAATCAAGGCAGGCACTGGAAGCCAAAGTGTTTTGTCCAAGGTCATCCCACAGACAAAAGGCAGAGACAGGAGCACAACTCAAAGCACATCCTGCACCCCAGCACAACGAGAGAGCAAAGTCATCTTCTCACACCACTTATACCATGTTCTTGCATTTGTTTCTAATGAGATTACAATAATTAGCACACAAACATTAATTCACAGGCATCTGGACCCCATGCCCACAACAGCAGTCAGTGACAAAAATCTTACCGACCTAAGCGGTTTGGGTCCTAACCTCTTCCTTCACTGCTTTCCAGTTCCTTGTAACTCTCAGCAACTAAGTATATCTGGGACCTTATTTGTGCAAAAACCGCTGTTCTCTCATCTTTATGTACTGGACTGTTTTAACCAACGCACTGCAGAGCACACCGAGTCCTCAGAGCCCACCTGGGTGAAGCGAGCACATCAAGCAGAGTACTATGCTACACGCTTACACATATGTGTTGGCCAAAACCCACATTTTTTTCCCTACCAGCCCTGACATCTTCATAGAACAGTCTGGGTTGGAAGGGAGCTTAAAGATCATGTAGTTCCAACCTCCCTGCCATGGGCGGGGACACCTTCCACTAGCCCAGGCTGCTCAAAGCCCCATCCAACCTGGCCTTGAACACTGCCTGGGATGGGGCATCCACAGCCTCTCGGGGCAACCTGTGCCAGTGCCTCACCACCCTCACAGTGAAGAGCTTCTTCCCTATGTCTAATCCAAATCTACCCTTCTTCAGTTTAAAGCCATTACCCCTTGTCCTAACACTACAGACACTTGTAAAAAGTCCCTCTCCAGCTTTCCCACAGGCCCCCTTTAGGTACTGGCAGGCTGCTACAAGGTCTCCATGGAGCCTTCCCTTCTCCGGGCTGAACAACGCCGACTCCCTCAGCCTGTCCTCAGAGCAGAGGTGCTCCAGCCCTTCGTTCTTCCGAGCAAGCGTCACCCACGTCCGCGCAGGACGCCCGCCCGCAGGCTGAGGCTCGCCGCCTTCTCCACACACCTTCCCGCGCGCGTTTATGTAAGCGGCGAGCGCGCGCCCCCGGGGACCCGCAACCGCCTCAGCCCTCCCCGCGCTCCTCCTCAGGCGGGCGGAGGAGGACGTGCCCAGAGGAGGAGGAGGGGGAGGAAGGAGATCCTTTCTCCCACCGGCCCCTCGTGCAGCCAGGCTGCGGTCAGCGGCCCCGGGCAGCTCCAGCCGCCGCGCCGGAGGTCCGCCCCGCCCCCACCCCTCCTCCCCGGCCCCATCGCGCCGGGCGCCCGCAGCCCCGGCCCGGCGTCCCAGCGGCGGGCTGCCCTCACCTGGTGGCGGAGGATGGTCCGCTGGACCAGGCGGGCGTAGCCGTCCAGCCGTACCCCCGAGTTGCTGCGGCTCCTCATCGCCTCACGGCCGGCCCGCGCGCTCCCGCCTCGGCCGGCCCGGCTGCCAGGCCCGGCCCGCTCCCTCCCAACACCCGCCGCGGCGCGGCGGCAGCCGGAGATGGCGGCGGCTGCAGCGGCCTCCTCTCTCCCTACCCACCCGCCTGCCTGCCTGCCTCCCTCCCGCCGGCCGGCCAGCCCGCCCTCCTTCCCTCCCGCCGGCGGGGCGGAGCGGGGCGGGGCGGACGGCTTCCTCCCTCGGGGCGGCGAGGGCGAGCGGAGCGGGAGCGCGGGGCTGCCGACCCGAGCAGCAAAGGTCAGGCTAAATGGTCAAAAATAAAGGCCATTTTATACATCCTCTTCCTGAGATCGCCAGACAAAACGCAGAAGGGCGGAACATGTGTTGGAAGCCTTTTTTTTCGGCCTTAGGAAATGCCCTTCTGAGATCCCATAGAACGAAAGGCAAAAAAATGCAAAACTTCATCCCAGCCTTGGCTTTCCAACTTAAGAAACAAACAAGATTTAGAGGTGTCTGATGGAAAAGAACCCGCTATTCCCACAGGCACTCCCGAGGGGCGTTAGGCAATGTGCACTTTTGACTCCATTTGCCCTTCCACGAGTCGGGCTTCCACGCTGTAGTTCGTCAACACGGATGGGACAGGAGCCAGCAGGAAGGGAAGTCAGGCAAAGAGAACCAAGACTTAGACACCTGACAGAGACTTAAAAGGAAAAAAAAAAAAAAAAAGACACGTGTGACATACGGTGGCAAAATCTTCAGTGAGTTCCCTCTGTGCTCCTGGGCGACAGAAGAAAAATACCACTAAGAGCGGATGGGTGCTGCAGAGCCGCTGGAGGTGTGGGACTGACTCAGCCTTCAGAAAGGATTTTTTTTTTTCTGTTGTCTTTTTTTCTCTCATGTAAAATTGTAACACTAACAGAGTTAATTTTGTAACTTTTTTTTTTTTTTTGGCTGTGCTTACTTCGTTGGCTGTAACTGATAGCCACAGCTGAGTCTTAAAAGCAGACCGTCTCTTTGTTCAGTGGTGGCCGTCGGACAGCATTTCTGCGCAGCAGGAAGGGGACCAGGCACTGCTCGGAGGTTCAGAACTCCATCAGCCAGAGCCCTGCAGCTGCTGTTCAGCGAAGGCTGCGCAGTCCCAGACCACGGGCCAGTTCACTCTCCCCTAAATTCTGTACGAACTTCCCGCTTCAGGGCACTACTTTTTACAAAGATGGCACAGGCCTAGGGAACAGGTTTGCTGAGCAAGGTAGTGCCAGCTGTACGCAGCATGTTGCTGTTTATCTATGACTAAGCTTAAAACCTCCTTACGGATGTCCCCGAGTTAGCTTTGCAGCCACAACTAGGTGCGCAGAATTTTACTTTGTGCTCTGGGAAGGGGTTCCAGCTTTCACCGAGCTCTGCGCTGCCACGGCTAAACTGCTAGCAGCGCACAGGAGACCAAGGACCAAAAGGATACTACGACACCCAATGTGCAAACGCTTTTTCAGCTAGTTTAATGATGATAATTATTTAGTGAGCTAAAATGATACGCTGCTGTGGGTGCAGAATTTTACTACAGCTTGTGCAAAGTCAGAAAAGACTCCCCACCCCCAGGAATGTATCAAATAAAAACAATAAAAAGAATCCTAACATATGTTAGTATACAAAAAGAAAACCAAAGACTGCAAGCAGGTCAGTGACAGTGGAATATGCATTTTCATAGGGAATTGAACTACTGAAGCCAAACTCGGCTATGTGCTTTTGCTGATAGTGTTCTTTTCGAAAAGCTTCAGCAGACGTGAGGGTCTAATGTCAGGGTTTTCTCTGCTAAAAACCAGATCTGCTAGAACCATGAAGGGTTAAATACGTGGAAGACAATGTAAGGACTAGGTCAGCATTTTCTCCAAGAGGTTACATACTAAGTAAGGCTCATGTAATCTGAAGAATTGTAACACAGCCCTGTGAAACGACACATTTATCGAACAAAGTTATTATATTTTAAGTGTTGTACTTGCTGTAAATTTATTACTTTTTTAACAGTTGAAAATATAAATACAAGAATATTAAATAAATTTACAAGAAACAGTGCAAAGGCAATTAGCCAAATGTTAAAGCATTCACAGAAATGCATTCCGGCTACTAGCATTCCAGTATGGTCTTTTATTAACATGCAGTTAAAACCTTGTGGATAAAGACAACAAATACTTTGAATTCTCACTTTAAAAGCATATTTAGAGTAGTCTTGGACATAGGTGACCAAAAGAACCCATGTGTTGCATGCAGCCCCTTACAGGGTCTGGCACTCCACAGTGCAGCGCCAGTTTGTCCTAGCTCTTGCTCCAGGAGCATCCAACCTTTGCCCAAGAACACAAGGGAAAAAAGTGATGGCCACAGCTGCACACCTGTGTGAGGAAGAAGAGGCACAACCAGGGTTCAGCAAGAATCTTCACAACGTTGTATGGGCTTTCAGCTGTTGTGCATGAAGAGCCAAAATCCAGCCTTTTCAGACAAATACCACAAAGAAAATGGAATTTTCCTTCAGGAATTACTGAGCTAGGGCCTCAGGGTTTGGCTTGCCAACCAAGGGCCAAAGTACAAGCAGAAATACTCATTAGAATAGCTCAAGAGCTGCCCCTTAAAAACCAGCCACACAGTGAAACAAACAGTTTCTCAGCTACTAAATATAGCAGCTAGCATTTATTCTCTGTATTTTTTCTTCAAAAAATAACACTTCTTTATTTTTCTTTATCATTGCAACTGAGAAATGGCAGTGTGTTTCATCTCTGGAACCACCACTCAAGATAAAATAATGACCCTGTTGAAATCAATGGCAAAAGCTCCCACTGATTTACTCAAGCCACAAACATAACTTACTTGTATTTAATAACCTACTGACTACTTTATTTATCACTCCCTCATTCATGGCACTCTACTTTGATGATACCCAGTTTCTATCCCTCTGTGGTGTACTAAGAGGTCGCTAAAGGTTCAAGACTGATAGTGTTTGTATTTACAGGTCTGTACTTAAGTGAATATACTTAAACCACTCTAAGTGACTTTGCTTACTGAACAAATTATCTTCCATATCATTCTATGTTAAAGTTAATTATCTCAATTGAGAAAAATGCAAACTTACAATAAAAGTTAAAACAAAATACCAATTATTTTTCTATACATAGGACTATTTATATTACAGGAAATAAATATAAAAGTATCATTAAGATGCTTAAAGGTTGATATTTTTATGTACATCACTATAGTTTGCTACTACAACATACAAAAAGTTGAAGACGGTGTAGCTTAACATTTTTACAGGTAAAATCATTTGTACGCACAAGTTGTAACTTCCTACATTTATACAATACTACTATGCATTATATCCAGATAAACTTAGTTGTAATGAAAAAAGTCTAAACAAAACTTTCCTTAAAATGTAAAAAACAACCTCAAAAAACCCTCTAATGAAGAATCAAAATGGAAGTGTGCCAGCTGTAATTTGACAACCAAGATATTTTGTCAAAATAGCAGCTTCCTTTTCTTTTTTTTTTCTTTTTTTTTTTTTTTAAATAATTGTCCTTGTCAATCCATTGCATGGCTGCCTTGAAGTTCCAGTACCATATATTAAATAAAATCAGTTCTTGGTCTGCTCACATTATGTAAAACTGTTAAAGTAAATCTCTACTTCACACTGTAAAACAATGTGCTGTTTTAAAAGGAAATCACATTTTCTCAATAAAAGTTAAGCTTCCCCTCTTTGAAGTCCTTCTGAGCGAGATATGGCTTTTTTGGCTGCCTGTATCATCCTTTTCTTGAAATACAAGTTGCTTGCCTGAAAAGTCATGGAGACACACATCACCATTCTGTACACTGAAAGAAACACCATTCTTCTCACTGGAAAGATGGCCTGTTGAAACAAAAAAAGTGCATCCCCTATCAGAAATGTTCAGAATCACGTCTCCCAATGCTTTTTCAGTCACTGCTGAGTTCATGCACTCTTTTCAAACAATTTCAAAATGTGGGTTTTTTTCTGTATGTATTCTGTATGTATTTCTTCTCTTGTGTGAAATCAGTAAGAGATGTGAGAGATGTTAATATATTTATGCACAATAGGATTCCATATTTTAAGCAGTGAAGGTCACAATACTCAGAATGTAGACTTTGACTTGGAATAATTATCACTAGGTAAGATGCAAAATACTTCTCATTCTAGTTTTGCTTTAATAAGGTAAGTTTAAAAGGTTTCTCAGGCTTGCCATGCATCTAAACAAAGTGTTTGAGAAAACAAGGATTTTTTTTTTTTTTTTTTTTTTTTTTTTCCTTTGAAAAGCACCCAACTTGCAGCATTTATTTCTGGAGGACAATCAGAATATGGCCTAGGTCTAGTCATGGGTCTAAGCCATATTTAGACTACAAATCTTACACATTTAGGTGAGTCTACCATGAACATGTGTAATACCACTGCTGATTGAAGCTTATTAATGAAAAGCTCCACAAATGCTCAGTTCACCAGATAGAATCTCCTACCTCTGTGCATCACGTTCTAGATAATTTTGATGAGAACTAGGATCTTTTTATTGAAAGTATTTGTGCAAATGCTTCTGGTTGGATTTTTTTTCTTTCTTTTTTTCTTTCTTTTTTTTGTTTGTTTGGTTTTTTTTTTTGCAAAGCAGTCAAGTTTAAAAGATCTGCCAGGATCCTGATATCTTATGTATAATATGAGTAGGAGTAAATTATAAGGAATACCATAATGGGGAAACCAAAACCACAACTACTGTTTGTTTTGGGAGGGGATCATTTTGTTAAACACTGAGAAATGAGTTCACAAACACAGATGCAGTGCTGTCATTTATACCAGAAACAGAATTAATAAAAGACATAAAACATCCAGGTTTGCTATTTGTGTTAATATTCACAACACTTCATATACAAACATCATCATGATTCAGTAGATTTCAGTAAATCTACTGAAAAGGCACAACAGTGAAGGTAGAAAGTGCTTGTGGTTTATGGTTTTAGGAGGAGGAAAAACACTGGTGAGAAACCTCTAGGCAGTGAAAGATGACTCTATTACAGGGATCAAAATCTGAGCCCCTCTAGTATGCCTGGTCCATCAAATACCTCAAATATCCTGGAGCAGAATTCTGCTTTGGCTCTGTCCTCCCCTTTCACTCTCACTACCTCAAGCTTCTGAACCCTTCCAGAAGGGGCAGGGCCACATTACAGGGTGTTCTTCAAGTATTTATTGTTGGGGTCACCAGAGGGATAAGTATTTGCTGACACCCCTCGCCTGCATTTAATCCCTCCCTCAGAAAGGAATCCGCTGCTTGAGTGACTGGGCTGGACTGCTTTTCTCTATTCTGCTTGGGCCAGGGCCCCCAAGCACACAGGTTTAGTATCGGTCTACCCAAACACTTCCTCTAGAAACTAATCCTTGACTTTAGGCAGACTACATATGCTTCAGCAGTTATTCTACTGATTCAAGCAGATGTCAGCACCAAAGTCTCACTGGCAAACTTTTCTTTGGAATGACAGATGGCACTTTTTAAATAAGATGTGAACGTATTTCTCGCTGATAAAGCCTACTACCAGTTTGAAAATGTAATGCATGTAACTTATTTTAAACACTTCAAGATTGAGTGGGTTTGTGGTGATGGCTGTCAAAAATTACAAATTCCATGCCAAACTACTTAGCTGCCACTGGACACACGAAATGGAAGCAATGGACCAACAGATTATGCAAAACCTCTTAAATATAAAGTCTAATATTTAATTATTAATGTAAAAGGCCATCAAGCACTTAAACAGGCACAAATGTAAACAGGGTAAGATAAGCAGAAGAGAGTCAATCAATTCAAATCAGTTAAAGACTGAAATGACAGAGAATAACCATACTTGCTGACACTGTAATTGTGCATATATAGTTGTTTAACCCCATGCCTGACTACAACTGTTTTATTTTAGAAGAAGCACTCAAAATAGCTGTGCCCTAATGTTAGGGAAAAATCTGAGAGGAAAATAAAGCTATTCTGTGAAAAAATTCAGAAAGGTGGTTTCTGTTCCTCAGTAAGGAAATCTGCAGGTTCAGCCAAGTGATACCTAATGGCAGTTTCCCAAACATGCAAACCTGTAAGAGAAAAACTGAAAACAAGGAAATATTAGTGTGCCATGAAAAGATGAAGTTACACAGTCCAGTAGGCAAGCAAAGCCACAGGCTGTATAGACACACACAAAACCATTAAGTGTTTACAGCTCAGTACATTCATGACATAAGTCTTAATTTCTAGAATGTTTTCTTTTTGGAGCTCATTTTTTTAAATGAAGCCTTGCAACGTTATTTTGAAGTTCTAGCTATGGCAGCAGGGAAATCGCGTACAGCAAATTAGAAGGTCCCATGTCCTAACACCAGTCAACTACCTTTTGGAGGCATTTGCCCAGCTCTTCTGAGATACAACTGCCCCATGTTTGGAAGATTAAGTGTAAGGAATTGCCTCAAAGAGCTTTGCTGGGAGGACCAGCTCTATCCAAGCATAAATTTAGCCTCTTCTTGTGGAAGTCCCAAAGACTCAGAAGAATTATTTAGTCAAATAAACTATGCAGGCAAGGTATCGTACAACCCTTTTGATATGAATGGAGGATGTGGTTCACAAGGTTCACAGCATTCAAAACATATAATAAAATACAAGAAGAGATGAGATGGGTCATCTGAGACATCTGTGTTTGTGAGTGTATAGGAACAAATTTCTATCAAAGTTCTTTCAGCTGCTTTGTCTGAGAAGTTGTTGGCACAGGACATACAGACTCTCACACTGGAAAGTTCTAATTATGTCAATAAACTAGGACAAAACTGGAGCACATCCCACAGAATTGGCATCACTCAATGGTTTAGACCAGCAATTTTGCATCTCATTCTAAAATACTACCCAAATCAACAAAAACTTGTTCCAGAAAGCCACAACAGGACCATTCACTCAGCTGCTACAACAAACAAGTTCAGTAAAACATTTCTGTTATCTTTCTTTCTGTTGAGAAAAGTAGCCAAAATGCTTTTGTAGCTGTGTATAAGCATGTCAAATGATGCAGGGAGAGGTGGCATCTTTCATCAGAATAACTAACATGGCTGGAAAAAAATCCCTACAAGACATGCAAGCTTTTGTGCCTGAAAATTTCTCTCTCTTTGAAAGGTATTACATATACCTAAAAATATTGCCTTGCTTTGTATTTGATGACAGTGAGAGTTACTGGATTCTGGTTCTCAACTGACCTGTTAGGTACAAAGTAAGTTAATTGCATTGTGTGGTATCAAAAAGGAGAGGTTTTATAAAGGAATGACAAAAAAAAAAAGAACTAATTTTAGAAGCTCAAATTGGAAAGCTTTTCAGGACTTGTCCAAATCCCATTTCCTGAAGTGTTGTGGTTTCTTTACAGTATACAGCTAGTACATCCAAATGAACAATAACCTATTAAGGGGGCAGCACATATGAATTCCACAGCTTTTACTCCATACATCTGAGAGAATATCTGCTGAGATTATCCCACTGATTATCTGCTGTGTTCTGACAGCATATGCCAGGAAACGAGGACAACACAGCCTCTGTGAGCGTGCTCTACAACATCATACTAACCAGTTTAGCTGATGGCACAACTTCTTAGCCTCAACTCTTGATCAGTTGGGAAAAATACCTCAGGCACGCAGGAGTAATGTCCTGTAAGTTTTGGTCAACTTAGGCTTTTATACATTACAGATTTGTAAGTTATTTTTCTCGTTGAAGAATTGATTGTCTTTACTGAGAGCTCAAATCAGCAAGAGTGTGAAAAACTAGATTATGTCCACTGAAAAAAATAATTTTTCAGGAAGTACATTCAGTGCAGATTCATATCTAGTTTTCTCAAAAGACAAATAAACCATGCCCATTTGCAAGTGAAATGGATTGGAGTGCTACATGCACCTGCATTTCAACTTCTCAGGAACAGAGCAGAAGGCAACAGTTCAGAGGATAGTACTGTGTTAGAACAGGAAGGATAGAGAATTTTACTTCTGAAGAATTGTTTTCTGCAACAAAGATATATATCTGTTAGGCAAAAACATCCTTAAAAACCCCACAGAGGAAATAAAGAGCTATAGAGAAATTCAGTTTCAATACTTACTCAGTAGCCAACAGTGAGGCAGCCCTCTCAACAGTGCTGTCTTCACTGAGGTGGTTTTATAAGTTACTCTCCATTTTCTCTTACTTCACCTCTCATAAGCAGCTTCCATGTAAGCATTCCATTAATGTTCTTCCTCATATTACCTCCTACATGATTTCTTTCATACTTTCAAGTTATATTATTAACCTAAATTTCTTTCTTCTTCAGGCAATGTTTGTTTTAATAAGGTTTAAAATATGAACTGTTTTAAAACATGCTTGAAGTTTATTGTCATATATTAAGGTGTCAAGAAAAGTGTTAACAGCAGCTACTGGTAAGTAATTGCTCTAGTAATGACTATTACCTGCTATTTGATATATAAATCAAGACAACCCACTGGAACTCTTGAATGAAATGGATATTTTAAAACTTTGTCTATAGTTCCCTAAAACAGATGTGTGGTATTATTTGTGAAGACATCCTGAAATATTCTGACCCTATACTTAGGGGTAATATTTTCTCAGCACTTCACTTTACATTAGCATGAGAGAGCATAGCACTTCTGTTTTAAGACAAGAAAAAAAATAGCTTGAGAAATACTATTTTTCATTATACATACCATTTCCATTCCCGTGCACTGAATAATCATTATTCATTAGCAGAGTTGTAGAGTTAGTGGAGTTACTGTTTGATTGTAAGGAATTGGAAGAACTGGATACTCCTTGATTTACAGTCTGCTTCTTTAAACCATTAGTAGCAGTTCGACTCCAGTCTACAATAGATATATGTCACAGAAAATAGCATAACTCATACAAGCAATATAAAAAAATATAGTTAATAATGCAACTGAATTAAAATAAAAACAAGGCTTTACCCACTGTCCTCACAGTATTCTAGACAGAATGATATTCTCCTAAGAATTTTATGATTCTTGATGTTTGAAATTATTTAAATCTAGTTGCTTTTTCTCATGTCCCTTTTTTAATACAAGCAGCGTCATAGTTTCACGACTGCAGACCAGATCAGAAAAATAACTAAAATACAGTTGATCCTCCAAGTTAAAGTGTATGAAAACTATACAGCTTCATGAGAAGTCAACTACTGAGTAACATAATAACATAAAATCATTTCTAGTTTTCTTGGTTTAAACTATGCTTCACTTTGTTTTTGTGGAAGTTGCTGGTAAAACTACAGCTGATTCAGAAGCTGGAACAAATCTTACAGTTTCTAACTGATAAAAGTCTACTGCAAAGACATGCCTTTATATTGCAGTGGAAGAGATCAACTGCAGTTAATAGCTTAATACAACAGCATGTAAGCATGTAAGAACGGCATCCACTACCACCTTTAAAGAGCATAATTTTGGAGGTTTATTATACCGTGGATAATAAATTAGAACTGCAACTGCAGCAACATGATTTATTGAGGTTTTTTTAAGAAGTATTGCAAAATACTAGGAACTTAACACTGAGTATAAGTATTCAGAAGTAAATAAAAGAGAAATATTCATATACCAGAGTTTTCAGCCAGCCTGAATTTCCCACAACAGAGATATCTTCTCCACTGTTTACGGACATTCTCCTTTGCTACACAATAGAAGATAAAAATGAAGAACCCTGCAAAGCAATAACATTAGAGAATGTTGCAAAATTGACGTTTACTATTTCTTAATGAACGATGTTTTAGTTTTCTTTCATTTCTTTGAAATTTCTAATCAAAGGT
Source organism: Astur gentilis (assembly GCF_929443795.1). NCBI lineage: Eukaryota > Metazoa > Chordata > Aves > Accipitriformes > Accipitridae > Astur > Astur gentilis. The sequence goes on along the minus strand of NC_064911.1, from coordinate 20,457,049 downwards.
AATGACACCCTTCTTTGGTGAAAAAGTTTACAACTCTAAACACTGAAGAGTACTTTTCCCTTACATAGATGAGGGAAAGCATACACACAAATGCAAGAACAACAAATATAACGAAATCCACAAAGTGCATAAATTTTCCTTCTATCAAAAAGGGAAAAGGCCATGCTTAAAAGTTAGACCACTAACTTCTAGATGTTGCAGCCTTGCCCGTCTCAACAGCCCTTTGTTGAATGCCATGCCTCACTCCTAAGCCTTACAGGTAAGTGGAGAAATGATGCAGTTTTCACTACATTAATTGCATTACTATGTGAACACTTACAGCAACTGAGTATTTATAATTGATCTGTTGACTAGAGAAATACAGTCACTTCCAGTGGTGTCTGGTTTGCATATATTTTTAAAGTAACAGTATTTATAGATATGAATACACTATACCAATAAATAGTAGCTAGCTTTCCTGTACCTTACTGTAACATAACTGTAACTTAAGATTGCAGTAAAGCAGTATCATCTCTAACTTAATTAACATATTACAGCATGTATCAGAATTATATCTTTATTGCTGAATCAAGAAGATGCCATTTCCAAATGTTTTGTTCATTATACTGTACACAATGTGCTGTCGCATGAAGGACAAACTTACCTTGCAAAGTGTTGAAAATGGTAAAGAGGTAAGTAAATACCTCATTTACTGTGAAGAAAGCAAATCCCCAAGTAATTCCCAACAAGAATGTGAGGCCAGCAACACTCCTAAGGTCTTGAATACTGGTTTTTCTTTGAGCACCAAGTTGTTTTTTCTTTTTGATACGACAGAGCTGGATCAGCACAACAATGAACATGCTGATATTGATCAGGAATATCAGGCAAAAGTATCCCACAGCAGTAATATAGAAGACAATTCTATTTTTAATCCAGCAGCTAGAACACAAGAACAATCTGTCAACCACTATCAGAAACAGAAATTAAGTAAAATAAACATGAGATAAAGCTGTAGTTTGTTGCACAAACCATTTTTGCTTCTTTAGTAAAATATTTTTTTGGCCAAAGGGTAAGAGCTTTTATATAGGCAATAACCACAAAACGCATGACGTACCATAAAGCTATACTGTTTCAAAGCTCTCCCATTGCTTTCTTCCCTTCCCCACTTTTCCTGTAAAGAAAAGCAATTTCGTACGACCTCCCCCCCTCCTCCCCTCCCCCCCCCCAAAAAAAGCACCTGTCTTTAACTCACAATTCATCAGGTCTATTTATTGAAACCTTTCCAGTGGTTATAAGTCCATAATTGTCTGGTGATACTGCCAACACAATGGACACAACTACTGCTGGTAACCCTAAAAAAGTATAAGCAAACATGTAAGTGAAAATCATGACAAAGACAGTATTATTATGAGGACTTGAAATTATTATATTTTTCTGTGAAATCTACAACTTGTGTCTGAAATTTGTCTGTTGAATTCTAGTTGGCTACTAGCTGTCTGAAAGAATCTAAAAACTGGAGCATTCATACAGCTCAGGAGTGTAACTTGCAAAGAAACAAGAGTTCTTCTCCACAGCTAGCTCCAAATGTTTCTGAATAAGGCAACAAATACCATCCCTCATCAAACCGATTTAAAATATCAAATAGAGGATACCTGATTTTCTTTCTTATGTATTTTAAGAAAACAATTCTATTGATTTTAGTGCCTTCACTCATGTTTACTTAAGTGGCCAGAGAGGATAATCAGGTCCAGAATCTCTTCATCCTTTATCCAGTTAGATCTGTTTTGCTGCTTTTTGTTAGCAACAGTGCCATCCCAGAAATGGAATATATATATTTATTGACATTTATTTTAATAACGCAACTGATGCTATCTGTTATGCGCATTCCAAATTGGTTCTATTGTACTTGCACAAGGAAAATTTATTACCAGTTTGCATTGCAGCAGTCTCAGTTCTGCAGTTAGTGGGGAGTTCCCTACCTCATAAAGGTGGAATACATAAGATCACGTTTACTGATAAGGAATACCTGGTCACTGCAAGATCATAACATTTAATGACTGCTTCACCTTCACTTCTGAACACATTCACTGAAATACTTGCTAAGAGGATTCATCTATTTAGCATCTAAAAGGAAAAAAAAATACATACCCCAACCAACAATGCAAAATTTAAGAATGTATTTCCGTACATAGGTATTAAAGACTTTCACAAGTGCCAGATACATGTGGAAAGCTTCTAGGCCCATCCAGGTGAAAGAAACCAAGAGGAAATAGTGAAGAAATACTGCAACTGCAATGCACAGGCCTCGTGTATCATACAGTGCAATCCATGAGTCAAGGAGGAAAACTAAGTTGAGTAGAAGTAATGCAGAACACAGTTGAATTAGGATTTTGGAAGGGTAGTCTCTCCGGATTTTCCTAAAAAAAAAAGCAAATTAGTGAGATGACATCAGTTGTCCACGGACCCCTAGCTTACTTCCTCTTTTGTATTCCTTAGTGCACAAATGCCAAGAAAAAAAAGTATATATTTTCATTCATATGTCATGCTTCATATATTGCATTTATACATGGAGAGAGTAATTTACAAGAGGTTTCCAAATTAATGGTCTGTATGGATAAAGTTTGTTATAATAAGATTACATCAATACAAACAATAACTTGAATTCTTAGAGTTTAGTACCATTTTTTTTTTTACATTGTATGTTGGACTTCTCCTTGCTACAGTACTTACAAAAAACCAAAACGTGACTGTTCCTTATTGCTAAACTAGATTAGGCTTTTGACTGGGCTTCTAAGGCCTTGATAGCAACAAGTAAGTCCTTGATGACAGGATAATGAATGACAGAATAAAGGTGTGCTGAATAACTTCAAGGAGGATTTCCAAAACATAGTATGGAGGGTTCAATAGTTAAGGCTCAAATGTAAGAAAATGTTCCAACAAACAACAAAGAATACAAATGCATTAAAAATGCTATCATTCTGCACTGCTTTATATACCTTGTATCTTTAACACATTCCTTCACCCTTCTATTACGGTAATACATTACAAAATATTTAAGAGCGCTACTTCTTCACTTCTTACTGCATAGACCCTCATGATTAATTCACTTGTCCACAAGATTAACAATTCTGAAGATTGAATCAACACCTTCTTGGTAAACTGGACAAACTTGTGCATTATTAATGGAGACAGAAGCCATAACTATTGGAAAGGACTGCAGTGAAGAATACAAGCAACCATAATGGAATAATAATGGGAGCTTAGTTGAACAGGTACTTACTCAAAGGCGATGTAGGTCACAAGAGTAATAGAAAGAAAGATTGCAGAGAGACCACAGCCTATATAGGATATAAAAGTCAGTACCAATTCTTGTGTGGGATTCAACGGAGTATTTCCATACAAGTTCTAAAACGGAAACAGAAGTTAATTTCACAGAACATGTTTATTAAATGGAAAAAGAAAAAAAAAACCCCAAATGGACCTTTCCCTCTGCAATTAAAAAAAAGGAAACAGTTCTTTTCATCATGGATCTTATAAAAGGTTAACTGAAAAAAAGAAAAGCCAGTCTAGTGTTGTGAGGAGCAGGGAGTTGGACTTGATGATCCTTTTGGGTCCCTTGCAACTTGAGATATTCTCTGATTCTATGATTCTATTTGTGAAATCCCATTTGATTAAAAAGCTGTTTTAAATTTGATGTATTCTATTTTTTATTTCCTACAATATATACAACTGCCTAAACATAAAAGCTGCAGTTTAATAAGCACTTAAGGAATTTTTTACTCCAGTGGAACTTTTGGGCCCCCATTCAACAAGCAGCTTAAGCATGTGACTGATTGTATGGCTATATGTACTAACACCAAAGTGAACAGGACCCGAGTAGTATTTCATAGGTGGTATCTGCTTCGTGAATATTCATTTGCTTAAGATAACAAGTGTTCTTGAATCAGGTTAAGATTGCATAATTTTTTAAATAATTACCATCAAAACTGCAAAGCTTGTGAGGTGGTTGCATGAACAGACTGTTTCATTTACTCTACTTTCTTTAACTATGCAACCTTCGTATGACCAGCCTCCATGTCCACCTGTTAAAGAAAACAGCTTTGTTATTCATAAAAGCCTTTATTTACATTAACATGAGTTAACATAGCTAAAACAGCATGATACCTTGGGTGATATCAAGTACTTACCATTTTTATTAAAGTCCCAAAAAACACATCTAACTGTTGAATTATCCTGTTTAGGAGGTTAAAAAAAAAAAAAAAAAAAAAAAAAGATGTTTTACTAAACTATGAGTTTATGATCAAGTAATTTATGAATTATCTACCAAATGCAGGCAAGAATAAATACTGTGTACAGCAAATATACCTATTTTACATGAACGCAAGATTAATTTAGGTGCACAGAATGGATTAATATTGCAGTATGCATGTGAAAATAAGCTGAACAAATTTGAAGTCACCATACAGGAACTAGCTCTCATGCTTAAGATTCTGTTCCTGGTAGAACATTATGAATGCTCTTTCATTGTCTTCCCACACTATACAAATCCTTGGGATTTCTCATCCTTCCTGATTTTTTAAGTATCAAGAACGTGACCCATAGAAAACAAAAATTTTTTTCATTTGCAAATATTTAATCACTCTATATTATCATGATGTTAAAGGTTTACATAAAGATTTCACACACACACACAAGAAAATCCTAAAAATAGTAACAGTAATACACTATACTGCTATGAACACTAATATTTCTGAAGTTGTATCTCAAAATTCAGTATTATATCAATACAAGTCAAGACTACACTAAGCCAGCTCTTGAAAAAAGCTTCAGGTACATTAATGGAATCTCTACATTTTTCAGTTTATAGTATCTTAGCATTTTAAATTCTTTTAAGATATGGGATAGAAGATTTTAATCCTTGATGGTCATTTAGGAAAGAGATGCTGTATATGAGCCCTAATACTTCCAGATGGTACAATCCTATGTTTCACTGTAAGGAACAACATTCCCCCTAAGAAAAAAGACTTATATTGCTTTCTGGCCATGTAGCGCCTACAATGTCATGATTGCAGCATCTCTGTAGCAACCCCCACTGTCAAGCTTTCATCTAAGAGTTTTTATTCTTTGGAGTATAAAACAGAAGGGTAGGTAGGAAAGATAAAAACTGGATGGGTAAGTGGTAAAGCAACATTACCTGAAACCATTTGAGAACATAAATTTATACCAGTGATAAATAAGCAAAGATGAGTGATTTTGAAAGTTCAGATGAGATTAAATGTCCACACTAGTAAAGCAGAACCAACCAGTCTGCATTCTTAGTACAGCATTTCTTCTACAACAACTCCAATGGAGGCAACAAAATTGTACTTTAAGTCTGTCAAAATGTAAATCATACCTGATTAGGTTTGATATTCTGTAAAGTGACAGTAACATTTGCCTTTAAGTTGCTAATTGTGAGGTTAGCAACACTTGATGATATAACATTGCTGATTAAAGATGCATTCTTCAGGGACAGATCCTGGAATGACAAAAAAGAATCTGATTTTAAAATGTTAAAGGAAACAATAGTAGAGTACAGCACCCACAAGCTCAGTTATTATGTAAAGAGAACACTGGACAAAAACAATTACTTTTTAAATCAGCAAGTTTTGAAATGTGTTTTGTGGGAAAAAAGTCCATTCATATTTCATTTTGCTCTAGGCTGGAGTTTAAAACACTCATGAACAGAGGATCAAAAAGATACCTGGAACACAGTGGTCTTTTTAAAGAAGTTGAATATAATTCTAGAAGCCACGTCCAACTCTTCAGGGGGTAAATTTGTCAGCAATGATGAAGGAAGTGTAATTGATCCAAGATTATTTAAATCATGAATTGCATTAATGCCTAGAGAGATCTGAAAAATAAATGCAAGCATTATGCTTCATTTCAGTCACTAAAGAAAAATTAAATTATGACTAATTTTCAGTTTGGAACTTTGAAATACATATCGCTGTAATCACTGTCAGGAACTCACTGCTGCTCTCTCATTTCTCTCCTGCTCCAACGAATAAATAGCATCTGCAGGCTGAAAAGGATGCAACTCATTTCAGGTCTGCCTACCATTGAAAATACTCTGGCCTTACCCATTTGCTTACAGCAACACAGTACATCACTGTGGTGTATAATATTGATTTGAAAAAGGTGAAGAGCAACAACCTCCGTAGGTCTATCTAACTTGTAACTATGTAGGGAGATTAACATTTCACAGCATGGAAGCCTGCAAAGGCAAAGAATTTTTATACACCATAGGAAGTATGTCAGAATTCAGAAGAACTGTAAATAGCCATTATTTGTCAATAGGTTTTTAAGTACAGTAGGCTAAGCAGAATCTAAGAACATAAACCCTAACTTTATGATCATCTGGCAAAAATGACAAAAATAAACTGGATAAGGTACAATTGAGATATCTCAAGAGCTTAGTGATCTAACATTAAAAAAAAAATATCTGAACTTTCACCCAGTTTTCTGTGCTGTACTTACAAGACAGAGAGCTTTGTTTAGTACAAAATCTCTAAAATTCTCTTGTTGCACATTAGTCACTTTACATACAATTATCATCGTCTCAGAGTTCCTGAGAGATGTGAAACATCAGCAGAACTGAAGAAAGGAATTATCTGTGTATTCAAAGAATGGCTGTAATAGGAATAACAGTGTGAGCTCCCCACAGTGCCCTAACAATATGGTTTAACTCTTCTGTTTAGACCAGTGGTCTCCAAACTTTTTTGATCATACACCCCCTACAAATTTTTTGAGCATGCAGCTCAAAATATCTATTTACAAGTTATATGCATGTACAACTGTACTAATATATTATGCATGTTATAAATCATACACAAACCCAGACATTTCAAAAAGATGAGATAAAGATTAAACATTTTTTAAAAAATGTATTTTTAATTTATTAATCATATAAAAAAATATTTTCTTCCTGCACCCCAATGGACAGACTGTCATGTACATGCCCTGGGGTACTCACACCCCACTTTGGAGATCACTGGTTTAGTTGGCTGACAAAGAAATCCCAAATCAATTCCACAAAAGCATTCCTGTTGCTCCAGTTTGAACTAGACACTTGTTGAAAATTCTCTGTATTTCACTGCCAGTGCCATGACATTTCCAGAAAGTTATTACTTGGCAAATATCTGTTTTTCAGCACTACCACCTCCTAGTCACCTCACGTGCATGCACTACATATTGCTAAGAAAATAGAAAAGAACTCAAATGTTAACATTCCTTATAATTTTCAGTATCATGGAACAGTTCCAGTACTACTTATGGCTGATGCTACATTAAGCTATTTCCTTCTCTGACAGGATAGAATCTGCCAAGATTTGTCCAGAACTTCCAACTCTCCTTGCTTAAGCCTCCAAGGCTGGTATTGTCCAAATTATTATTTCCTCAACCAGGAGGGAGTTTTTGAGTGAGTCAAAGTGGATCCAAACTTTCTAAGCACTTCTTTCTTGGCAACACCAACTAGTCATGAGTGGCAAATGTATGAATGTCATTATCCAAGCAACATAATAGTTCCTTCCTGGAACCCTCTGCAATTAATCTCCTTCTAACAGATGAAGCCATCTGGCAACACTCCTTGACAAATTTGAGCACTGTCATGGTGGGTGATTAAGTGACTCATGATTCAGGGGTTTTGAGGCAAAGTTATTTCGCCAAGCACTCTGTCCATTCCGGTGTTCTGGCTGTACCATCTCTAACAGCTTATTAGTCAAATGCCAGTTTCTGCTAAGTCTGTTGCTTATTTACGCTTATTTACACAATAGAAAATGAAAGAAAAAACTATGGAGGGCTTCAAAAACAAAGTATTTTTTCTCTGAAACTACATGAACAAAAGAACCTGAAATTCTGACATAAACACAGAAAAAACTCCTGTTACCTATAAATATAAAACCACAAATACTTAAAAATAAATGTTTGAGAATTTGTACATATTTAGTATTATCAGTGTTTAACCTGGAGATCAGCTGAGTCCTGGACAGCAAAAGACATTTGATTGGAGTGGATGCTATTGGTTTTGACAACTGCCAGAGCCAAGGAAGGGGAGGCAAAATCAACAGAGGTTGCTGAAAAGTTCAGTTTTAAGCCAATATAATCCACCAGTTTTATAATTCTGTTAAGAGAAAGAGATACGTAGTATTACCAAGCACATAAACCCAAAATTCTCAGGCAAGTTGTGGTTATGGAGCAGCAATCCAAGTGTACTGTAAAATACAAACCCAAAATTCTCATCAAGTTGTGGTTATGGAGCAGCAATCGACGTGTAGTGTAAAATACATCTGACTCTGCTCACTTACTGTGGTGTTAACACAAAAAAAATACACTATCTTCCACGGCATTATATTATAGTAGAGCTGGTAACGTTAGAATGATACTCCTTCCGTTTTGTGTAAGTACATTAAAGAACAAGAAATATTCTTTTGGATTATGATTATCAAAAAATGAAACTTGCTGAAGCCAATTTATCAGGAGAGTCAATACAACACACCTTTAATCTATTGCCAGAATGACTTACCTGTTAGAAATTCGGGGTGGTAATGGTTGGGAAGCAGTCAGGACTTTGCTAACCTCACTAACCATCCTTTCTACATCTTTTGGCTCTACTGTTCCAGCTGCTAAATCGTTTTCTATTTTGGACACAATTTGCTCAGCTGTGGTGATACTAATGGTGGTATATACAGAAGTTGTGTATGTGGTAGCTGACAGTATCTTTCCTGTGACAAAAGAAAAGTTGTGTCTTTATTTAAACATTGTGTTCAACAAATGAACTAAGCTTTGAGACGCAGAAAAATTAAGCAGTTCTCTTGACCAACAAACCTTATCAGAACTTGTAAGGTCTCTCATTATGTTATGTGAGACAGAATCCCTTTTTCTCCCTATCAGCTACTTTGCAGATAGCAATACCTTAAATCTTATGAAAACATAAAGCAAGGTTTCAAATGGCCAGCATTAATTCCACTTTTTATCGATTACAAAGTTCCTCACATCAGACCATTAGTGATGTTAAATAATCTATTATTTTGGATTTTTAGCCACTGGATGACTGAAAGTCCAATAAAGTCAAGATAAGATCACCAATTTGAAAAGAAGCTTGTGAAGATGCATACAATCTTCATAGGAAAATACATAGCAACTAAGAATATTCCCAATCAATAACAATATTTTAAGGAAGATCCAACACTGATTTGCAATATTTTAAATACTAGCTTAGCAAAAAAAATAGCTACCTGGCTCTGTGACTTAATTTTTTCTGCCAAAGGTACCTGTTGGGAACTTATCACAGTACTTATCTATCACAGTTGTGATAGATAGTTGTAGGGTGAGGTATCACTCATCATGGCCAAAGGCATCAGAATGTATTTTAAAATAAGTATACACCTCGTGAGAATTGTCTCAGGTTTTTCACAGTAATTGGAAGGTCACAGCTCAGACATATAATCTTGTTTAATGAAGTTTAAAAGCAAATTCAGTATATGGCATTCAAATTTAAAAAAAAATTCATAATCATTTTACTTGTCATATTTACCTGTGCTCCCATTAGGCAGGCTACCATGGCCATCAGCAGTAGAATGAGGATGAGAAGCTGAGACAGACTGGTTGATAGGACTAACAGTAGGGGTCAAAGTTATTGTGAAAGGAGTAAGCGGAAAAATAGGTGCTGTAGTAACGTTTTTGTTGCCAGAGATAGGTTGGGTGGAATCTGTAGCAGGATGAATTTGTGCAACAGATTTGGTAGTAGTCTCAAAGGGGGGAATTGCTATTGAAGGTTTGGGGGGAAGCTCAGAAGAGGAAACTGCAGAATGTTTAGTAAAACCTACAGAAGGAGAAATTATTGTAACAGGCTTGCTAAGATATGCGGCATCAGATTTAATTGAGAAAGCAGCATTAGTGACAGATTTTGTTGCAGGCATGGAAATAGTGACAGGTTTATCAGAAGCTATGGAAGAAAAAGTTGCCATGGTAGGTTGAGCAAGAGACTCAGAAGAGGAAAGTGTAGTGGTAACACTGGTAGAAGACACAGAAGTTTCAGTAGCAGATGTGGTAGAACTTTCAGAGAGAAGGTTGGTAGTGGGAGATGGGGAGAGAGTTCCAGAAAAAGAAATTTCTGTGAATGGTGGGATCAGTGGTCTAATTGTGGGGCTTTGTTTGGTAGAAAGCATGGTAGGGGAAATAAAAGTATTAGATTTGGGGGAAGTCTTTTTAGGGAGAGAAGGAGAACGAGGGAACGGAACCCATACAGAATGAGGTGGCACTTGTATAGTACTGTAAAAAAAAAAAAAAAAAAAAGGTATAGAAATGCATGTTAAATTTAACATTGTTTATGTTTTAAAGAAAACAAGTTCTAACAGAGGATATGGACATACTACTCATAATGTATATTTTAAAATCAAATCAGATTGGATGTTTCATGCTCTAGTAATGAATATGAATTCTGTAACATTTTTAGGGTTCTTACATTCTGTTTTGCTTTAGTTGTTGACTAGCAAGCCCATAAATACTACTACTGCCTTTGCTGCCTGTTCTGAGGTGACCTGATGCTGAACACAAAATCTATCTGCATCAGGGGGAAGGTGGGGGGGGGGGTGGGGGGGGGGGGGGGAAGAGGGAGGAATGGGGAGGGAGCTATATAGGAAAATGCCTGTCAGGTTGTTCTTGTGGAGACCTTCCTGGCTATTCCACCGCAACATGGAAGTTGACTGTATTAAGGCATCAGGAAATTTAAGAAATAAGCAAGTCGAATTTTGTATTTATACTTACTACATTTGTAATTCTTCAGCAGTCAAGGAACAATACTTCAGTGATGAACAGCAGCACTGTTCTGAGATGACAAAGAAGCATTAACCTAGTTTATCCTGAAGCATAAAAATTGCTAATACTGTTAAGTAGGATATTCAAATAAGCATGTGTTTTATGTTTTTTAAACAATAATGCATATTGCAAAATTGATTTTGAGTTTTCTTCTGAAATTACATTTGCAAAATAGATCTTGACCAGTCAGAATACTGCAATACCCCCACATTTTTGCTCAATGCCTCACAAGGACAGATTTCTCTTTTTGTTATTGTAAACAAACCAAAAAAGCAAAGCTACATCTTTTGAAACAGAGAGACAAACAGTATGAGTCACCACTCCATACTATCACAATATCACTAAGAAAGCTTGGCTACTTTGTGAACTTTTCAATTCAGATTGCCGTTTCAGTAACACATTTATGTTCTCAAGTAATTTTACACTTAATCCTTTCGAAGTCTGCTTTATTAATGTAGTCAGCAATTTTATACCAAAGGTTTTTTTAAAGATATTTCTATCTTCTGCCTCCCCACCCAAAAGTCAGAAGGCTGCATTTTTGATATATTGATATTATTCAACAAAAAATTATTTTTATCTAAAAATACTTAAAAATCTTTTCTTTTAGCTACTTGGAGGTCACATGTAAACACATGAAATTTAATCTGAAAGGGTAACTGATGAGATTGTGTTTAGAGCATAACTTACTAATTTGGCTTATTTCTGCTTCGTCTGTTAAAGTGCTTATATTCTCTCTCTCAGCCAGCTTCATTATGAAATTGCAGTGTATACTATAATGAGAAGAAAGAGCTTTAGACTCAAGAAACAGATCTGCCTCATTTTTACAACGCATGAAACTAACATCAAATCCTAAGTGAAAGCACATTAGCACAAATGCTAAGTGTGAAAGCACATTCTTCCTAGGCTCTTTCAGATTGGGGGATATTTTTAATGCAGATAAAACACTATGCCAGGCTAAACAGAAGAGTAATACATCAGTTTGTGGCAGCTTATTTTCTCTACAGATACTGTTGATTCTTAAATGGCGTCCTCCCTAATTAACATTAGCCATTAAAGCGTTGATAATTTTGTAAAGATAACAATGTAATCTCCACTGTTACTGTAAAGAGACTCCAGAGAGGAACTAGCAAGTGTCCTAGGCAGCTATGTCAGTGCATATGAAAACTCCGTCACCAGGGGAAGACCAGTGTTCTCTCTCCTGACTTTAGAGAGAACTTAAATGACCTACTTAAGCATGTAACTACATAGTTATGGTTCGATGACCTGAAGCCCTGCCTAAACTAGCAAACCTACAATAATAATTCTTCATGTTCAGCAAACTCAAACACACAGGTGAATGAAAAGGAAACACATAAAAGATGAAGTGAAGCTTCCTTCCAGCTAACAAGAATGAAAACAGTACCCTAACTACTGCCAGTATATGATGTGAAGGTGTGATCTGACTTTCTGTCTATTACTATTTAAGTGTTTTGGACTTTTCTTTCATCCTAACCCAGGCAGATAAACCCCACATTCAAGTATTTGGGAAAATGAAGTTCCACATTTTATTTTAGAATATAGCATTTCCAAACTGATCAGTTTAAAGGACCAGCAATTTAGTGATGAGTAACAATTAAATTAATAGACATTATCTACATTTCAGGGTTTCCAGGATCACCTCTGTGGAGCAGCTGTGCCATTCTGATACCCCATGGCTTCCAAACTCTGAACTGGTTACCTTCTCAGGCTTCCCATACCCTGAGGACAGCTGATTTCCCAAGCTAGAGGACAGCAACTTGGGATGTCTGAAGCAATTCTCTCAAAGACTGCATTGTATTCACAAGCTCTGTAAATTTGATGGTTCCAAATCCCACAGCGTTAGTCACTAAGTTGCTATGTGACTTAGCTAATACAAAGACGCAGATAAATATGGCAGGCAAGCCTGTGCTTCACCAGAAGATTAATGAAAAGCAATACAGTTTGGTTTAAAAAAAACAACAAAACTTAAAAATCACTAATGTGAGGAGAATAATGGGATCAGAATGTCAGCCTACATATATTTCTACAGCCTGTTTCTCAAACTTAACTTCCGAGAAAGTTTGTTTTTTCTTCTGTTACATAGCCATTCATACTTGATAGATCCCAAGACAATATATAAGCTTTTAAATATATGAGCATTTAAAAAATTAACAACAAACCTCTGGTTTTCTGCACTGCATTCCATAACAGAGGACTGTAATGACAAATGAAAATAGAAAAAAGTTGTTTTGTCATGAGAAAACAGGACTGATATTTAGATAATGACATTATCAGAAAGAAGTTGGAAAAAAGTTGTCCAAACAGTAGCAACAAACAGTAATCTTACCTCACTTACTGCTTGCAAGGTTTTGTTGAACTCTGAAATTCTTTAAAATAAAAAGTTACCATTATGGAGGATTTCTAGTTATGTTCCTAAAGACAATTACAACAATATAATGAAAAGAACAAGCAATTACTGAGAAAGAAAAACATTTTTCCAGTTGATCAGTGATTTTTTTAAATTATGCCAGTTCTAATATTGTAAAACCACTTTTCAAAGGATTAAACATTTTAAAAGTTGCCTTTTATTAGTCACTGCACAAACTAAATTTGAACCTCTGTCATCACATATTTTAATATCAATCCACTTATTTAAAAGTTATTTAAAAGAGCAAAAGATAAATCTTAATGTTGCCTTTTGGCAAGCAAGCATTTGGAACAGAATTCTAAATTTATACTCAAAACCACAGAAGTAGAATAAGTAAGAAATACGGATTTCTTCTATAAACAAGACCTGTTGGCCAATTACATCTTTCTGATTTTCAGGGTAAGTTTTGGGAATAGCAATAAATATTCACTCAGTCACACCTCTCCTTACAAAGACTGTGAAAGAAAAAACTACACCAAAATAAAAATATAGATATGACTGCAAGAATATGTATTAAAAAACATGCAGCTGTAAAAGTTCTCTTAGTAATTTCCTATGAGACAGAACGAATCCCTGAAATTACAAAAACCATTTATTCATGAAGAGCAGCAGCCAGACTGGCATTCTCAACAATCCACAACTCATGTCCTCAGGTGGTATTGTTATTACTACTACTACTACTACTATTATTATTAAGATCATCAGCATATAAACAACTAAGCCTTCAGGCCTTGTTGAGCCCCAAGGAAACTGAAGGGCCTAACAGGAAATCAGCAAGTGTACCATTTCTTAAAGCAAACTCCAGTGGTACATAAAACAAAACTAAGACTATTTTAACCAATGTGAACTTTATGTTAAAGAACAGTAACTTACAACTCCTGAAATTTTTAATTTATAAAGTGCAGGAATAATGCAAAGTGAAGAGTCTGCTAACCACATGGAAGGTCTCACGTCATCTTTTTCAAACATAACAAAGATTTCAATCCTTATTAAAAATTACTTACCTCAATTCTTGTGGGGTAGGTGCTGGAATTGCAAGTAATTTTGTTACTTGATTGTTGATGGTTATATTATTAATCTGTTAGAAACAAAGATTCCACAGCTAAGTAAACCCAGTAACTTTTAGCCTCAGAAGAAACATGTTTACTTCACACATTTTAACAGTCTGAAATTCCAAAGATAAGAAGCACATTTTCTCATGACTACACTTCAACGAATATTTACCATGATGCTGTTGTCACAACTTATGGAAGGAATTGGCTCATCTAGTATAAACTGAATAACTGGATCTGATTTGTGAAAGATATGGGCAAGAGGATAGTGACCTCACCATATCTCATGTTGGAAAAAGGGGAATTTGGCTTAGTTTGCAACAAAGACAGCTTAGACCAGACACTGAACAAACTTTCTAACTGTAAGTGGAGCAATGGGACAAGCTCCATAATAGACATAAGTAACAGACAGCATAGAATCCTGGGAGTAAGAAGTCAAAACTGAGGTAAAAGACACGGTAGGAATGATCTAAATATATAAGATCTAGCCTTAGGGCCAGGGGATACACTAAGGTTTATCTAAAGGCCCTTTATAGAACTGCATTCTTCTGGTTGCCACCATTGCCACTTATTTTTACATTTCATGCAAGCAGCAAGCACCATGATGAAAACATCTAACATATATAGTATTGACATTATCTTAGAAATATTCTGCTAAAAAGTAAAAGAGTTTAAGAGACAGGAAACCCATTTTTTCCAGTAGCTGTAGGCATAATGTTAATATGCTAGGACAGTTTCAGCAGGCATTATCACCACTGAAATGCAACACAATGCAGAGGTGGCTTGCTTTTGCCTGAACTCAATGCTCCATGTGTACCCGTGCAGTAGCTCTCTGCAGTGATTTTGCTGACTGCTCTCATGCTTGCAGAGATTGCATGTAAAATCTCAGCCTGAGCGCAGACAGGGATGTGTAGGAGAAAGTTACAAGGTTCTTTACAAGCTAATGATCTTTTTTTTGTACTCCCTTCAGTTTTCCATTTATAATGACTAAACATTCTCATCCTCATAGTATTATCTTGATACTGAATGACCTGTGTGGTCCTTGCTTTGCATGGTATCATTCTCTTAAACCTCTGTTGTGTTGTATAAGTGGACACACTTGTGTCACATAGGCCTATTGCAAAATTAATAACTGATTAACCACATATCAAAAAGCATAGAACAATAACCTATTTATGACAGTGTCAACATGAATTATTCCCAGGATGCAATCCAACTTAATTTATGCCCACACTGTTGCCATCTAATGATGCTCACCTTCTAAACTAAAGTGCCTAAATTAATCTCCAAAGGAATCATAGAATAGTTTAGGTTGGAAAAGACTTTTAAGATCATCCAGTCCAACCATCAACCCAACACCACCATGCCCACTAAACCATGTCCTGAAGTGCCACATCTACATGTATTTTGAACACCTCCAGGGATGGTGATTCCACCACTTCCCTGGGCAGCTTGTTCCAATGCCTGACAACCCTTTCAGGAAAGAAATTGTTCCTAATATCCACCCTAAACCTCCTCTGGAGCAACTTGAGGCCATTTCCTCTCATCCCATCACTTGTTACTTCGGGGAAGAAACCGACTCTCACCTTGCTACAGCCTCCTTTCAGGTAGTTGTAGAGAGCAATAAGGTCTCTCCTCACCCTCCTTTTCTCCAGGCTAAACAACCCCAGTTCCCTCAGCTGCTCCTTGTAAGACTTGTGCTCCAGTCCCTTCACCAGCTTTGTTGCCCTTCTCAAGGAAAATCCTGTATGCCTAAATGTAAATTCTTAATTACGCAGTTCCCCTCTCCAGACTTCCCAGAGCTTCCCCCTCCTTTCAGTGGCTATATAGATAATATAGGCCCTTAATGTAGGAAGTTTACTTAGCTGGAACACTAAAATTTAGGTGCAAAGCAGCTGTTTAAGAGAGAGAGAGAGTAAATCCACCCACTGCAAATATTAACTTGTACTGCAAACTGTATTTGAAATAAAATAGAACTACAGAAAACATAATAAGAATCATGTTAGGGTATCAGTATTTTAAGTGTAGACAAAGAAACTCATTTCAACCTTCCTTACAATAAAGTTTTAAAAGAGAAAACACTTACTATTTCTACATTTAGTGACGTGTTACTTTCTTCACTTGCCTGAAGTTTTACCTTGCCCACATAGAACACTAAAACCAAAAGACAAAAAAGTTAAGAAAATCAACACTAAACCACATGATGTAAAATTATTTGAGAATTTAAAAATTCACTGTCTTGTGTTACAATAGAAGGGAAGTAAGAACACTTATACTAGCTTTTCTGGTAATTCACTATTTTTGCAATTGTTCTTCCACCTCTTCACTTACTATTTCCACAAATGAACTAGTCCAATAGCTTCTTTATTTTCTTTATATTTATTTTTGTTGGCTGTCTCTAAATTCCTTCTAGTCTTTTTTTTTTTTAATCCCAAAACAGAAAAACTGCACTGCACATTACTATTAATACAACCCCAACTCCCACAATAATAAAACATGTGGGTATAGGCAAAGCAATATTCTGAAAATTATTCCCTTGGGGATTAAAGAACTTTCAGGATACCGTAATTCAGAGCATCATTCAACAGTCCTTGATTGCTGGTAGGCCCACTTTGGAGACAAAAGGAACTTCTATGATAATTCTCTTCCTGCAGCCACACATTCAGTGCAGGCTACAGAGAAAGACCCATACAGGAATGCATACATGACATCACCCAAATCACTAGCAATTTACTGTGTCAACCAGCAGGGAAACTGTATAGACAGGGGGTGGGGCAGATATTTATTCTGCCTCTTCCTAATCCATAAAGTACTCAGCACATGGCTACTCAGCAGAAGTGACTTAATTTTCTTAAGTATTCTCACAGAAGCCATTTATCAAAGCATTTTGGAAGGCAGCAATGTATCAACAAAATCTTTTACTATGTTTTTGTTAACGCACATAAAGGGAGTATCACTGCCCTTTCCATTTTCCTTTGTCTGTCTGTTCTGTCACATTATGCTTTTAAAATACATGCAGGCTTTTACAGTAATTCTCCTAAACACTATTTCAACTTCTATTCCTGATACAGAAGTAGGCTCAATATGGCAGGCATTAGCATCTACCATAGCATACTAATTTCTTGTTTTTTCAGGTTTGTAATTCTTATCTGCAACTGTGTATCCTTTGATAAGAAACCAAAGATCAAAACTACAATAGACTAAACACAACTTTTAAATTAAAACCCCCATACTTTATATTAATTTTTTAGAAGTTATACAAAATCTCTCTAAATTTGCAAAAAAAAAAATTATTACTGAGCTAGCTTTTATATAGCAACTAAACATTGCCTCATTACTTAGAATAGAAAATAGTTGTACATGTTTTTTGTAAGAAAAAAAGGAAAAAGAAAACCACTAACCTGAAAAATTACAGACAGGTGTTATGTTGCATAAAATAGTTTCTCCTGCAATAATTTCTTTGGGGAAAAAAAAAATCTAGTGAGTAAAAGAGTTGAACTTGAACCCAGTACTAACAAACATGCATATTTACAATCATTTCAATGTTTTAAATGTAAAGGTCTTCACCTTTTAGAAATAGTTCACATACTGTCTAGGCTTTATTTCCCTAGGGCACTTACCATGACATTTTCCAAGACTTAATATTCAGAGTGAAACATTCTGGTTTTGATTAATTAATTTTGAATAATTTTCTGTAACAGTTTCCACAGAAGACCTACCTACAAGTAGTCTCTATTTTTTCTTTCTTTTTTTTTTTAAATCCAAATAAAACAGAAATCAGCATACCCTAAATAAACTTTTCAAATATCACAGTATTCAGTCACTAAGTAGCACATTATCTGCTTCTGAGGATCCTACTACAGCTACTTAGGATAGCATGAGACTAAAACTCTTCTACCCGATAGAATTCAAACTATGATGATAGCAAATGTATACTCTCTTCTAGTAGAACAAGTCTTTACTTAGTTACAGCAAGCTTTTGGCTGCTCCCATATTTTTAATACTACCTACACTGCACAGAAAGTCTCAAATTAATCCCAATCCCAAATTAAGATGGCTCTGTTGCATAAAATCAAAATAAAGGACCGGAAAGATATTTGCATCCAAGACAAAACTCCTACACTTGTTCATAAAAACAGTGTGGCAGCACAACTTTCCTTACTTAAGCAGATAGATTGGCATCCATTAATGGAAAAACAAATGCTATTTTCTCTGCTGTTATCATTAGCTAGTAGCGAATGAGATGGGAATTTTTTTTACTTTTTTACTTTTTCTGTGGTACAAATATTTGCCTGTTACAGCTTGATGCTTCATCAATTTTATCACCATCAACAAACAGCCATCACAAGGGTACAGATCATGAGCTGGTGGCAGTATTCAAATTATTAGAAAAAAAATATTTTTTCAGACAGCAATTTAGATTTGAATAAATTTGCCTTCCCTTTTGTGTTGGCACTTGTCAGTGAAATAGTTAGGAAAATTGCAGTAGCACTTTTTCTTTTTTTTTTAAACAATTGTTAAAGAAATAACATGTTTATAAATAACTGAACTTGTCCAAATTATTAACTACATAAAAAACCCAACACTTATAAAAACCTAACACAAAATCCAGGAGTGACACAAAGTAAAGAGTAACATCAGCCTCTTTTTCTTTACAGAGTATCTATTTGTGTGCCACCTAGTCTTCCTTATGATCTCTGCATGCCACCAAAACGCACAAAATAGATAAACAGTGTGGAGGATAAAAGAGTGATCAAAAATCACTAATGCTTCCAGCCCCCAAAGATCATCAGATAACATAGCTGCAAACTTCCTGCAGGTCACATTCACACAGTCAAATTACACTAGCCAGTATGGCTCCAAGGCAGTTCCACCACTCACACTAATTCAGTGCAAATACATTCTAATCAGTCTTCCAGGCTCCTACATGGATAATAAAAAAAATTAAATTCAGCCTACTCCTACAGACTAGACCTGCCCAGAGAACATTGTGACTGGCTTCGATCTACTAAAAAGCATGAGAATTTTTTTTTTTTTTAAGTAAACATGGTCCCTGAGATTGTTTTTCTTACATCTTTGTGGTAACCTGCTGCTCTGACTTAGAAAATACCCAAACTCTTCTATAGGTGGCCATCTAGACAAGCATTGCAGAATTAGACCTTCTACCAGACTGGAGATCAATGCGAAGTAAGGCAGACTGCTAATATGACACACCATAATACCATGAAAAAAGATCCTATTAAAAATATTTGGGAGCAGACCTCCTGAACAAACACATACTTAAATTTTGAGGGGCATAAAAGATTAGTGGTGACATATGAATCCTACCTGGTGTTATGGTGGAGTAATAATCAGTGATGTTAAGAGCTTCTGTTACAAAAAAAAAAAAGTTTTAAAATTAAGTTTTCACTTTTTCACTTAAAAAGCCTATGAAATACATGTCACAAAAATAAGTTTCCTAATTTCTACTTCAGACCCTGTCTTCCCAGGAGAAGCGTGAACACATGACCATTTGGGAATTAAGTTACTTTCAGCAAGGGAAATGAAAAAGCAGCATTCGGAGTGAGATCCATCCAATCAAATGTTTATATCCCAATATGAGCCAGTTACCTTAGGGTCCCTATTATTCAGTGGAGAAAGTGGTGCTTTTAAGGTGTGAGTCATTCCCATTTAACCTATTCTACATGGGCACTTCAGCATAAGATGTCCTAAAAATGTGTCTTTCTCTCCACCAACTATGAAAAGTAGCAGGATGTCTAGCTCATATACAGACATGTAGGTATCTGTACTGATGTGGGATGAACCTACTCCTTGTTTTCAAATGCAAACGTCAGGAAAAAAAAGGGGGTAGCAAGTTCTTCTGATGGAGTCTTCACTGATCCTATTTGGCAGCTCACTGCAAGAACATATATCATCTAAGTGTCTTCAAGGAATGGGGTGTACGTTTTAGTTCTGTAAAATACTTTAAACAGTATCAGAAAGTACAGAAAACATTCTATCTACAGATATACCAAAAAACTACGTACTTGTTAAACATAAATATGCCCAGTTTGGGCTTTGGTAAGCAATGTAATATTTTGAATAAAAAAGCAAGGTTAACAGCTCAGTGTCAGCTAAATGCACTTCAAAACCGTACCCATGCAGATTTAAAATACACACTGGACATAAATACAAATTTTAAGTTCACATAAATACAAATTTTAAGTTCACATTTGGACTAAACAAATCCCAGTTATTAAAAAAACAAACAACAAACTTTCATGAATGCAACAAACATCTCCCTTCAGACCTTACTCTCTTCATGGTAATTCTCACCTGCAGTTTGTGTAGTCTCCTCTGAAGTCATATCTAAGGAAGAAAAATTAATAACAGTAAAAACAATAAAAATAAAATAAAAATCTAAAAAATCTAAGAAAATCTAAATCTAACTAAATCTAAATAAGAAAAACATTAATAAAATCTTGCCTGAAGGATTAATAGGATAGATGATAAAAGTAACAATAGAGGATTCTGGCAGGAAAAAAAAAAAAAGACAAAAGAAGTAAAAACTGTATTAATATAGTATTTTATTTCTATGAATTTTGGAGAAAAAGGATCAAGCATGCAAAATGTTGAACAGGAACTGAATATTATTTATCTAAGTTCCATTTTAAGAACAACTGCAGTACTTGTTAATGTTCACATTATTTCAATATAAATATTTGAAATAGTGTTCATATTATTTTAAAAATCTGAGCATCTGAACACAAACAACTGGTAATCGAGTTCCTTCAGATAAGTTCCTTTTACTGATTTCATTCTTTTAGAAGATGCAGATGAATTTGGCATATCCGATAGCAGTAACTGCATAGCCCCAAGGACCTTTTCCTGCATGAAACCACAATACTCATGAGCAGAGATGGCACACTGGCTTTGGCAAACTGTCTCTCTAAAAAAAACTGGTTTTGCCAATAACCATATATAAATAAAACAGTGTGAGGATGCAATTTTTTTCAGCTACATCAAAAAAAAAAAAAGAAAATTACATTAAGACAACAGAAGAAAATTTAAAGATTGCTAAGGAAGGATGTGCTTAGTAAGTATATTTTAGGTGTCAGTGCAGGAATACAAAGTAGTTAGAGGACCACTTTATAGCACTCCAACATGACAACTTAGTGACTTTTTTAAAATGGGCCAGAGCAGCTTCATAACAGAGGAACACTATGCTTTCCAAACTTCTCTACTAAAAGCATCACTGTCATTAGTAGAAGCAATATCCAAAGCATAATAAAGAAAAGTTGGTGGGTCTGCAAAAAGATAGTTGCATATCAAGGAAAAAAAAAAGCAATCTACTTCATTACATGGAAAGGGAGCTTGTCTTTCTGATATATTTATTTCAACTAGACGAGTCATTTTGAGCCTTTTTAAAAGCACCCTCTTAATTCCATACTCGGAATAAAAGCTAAGCATATTTCGTTCTTAAGTAATGTCCTGGTTTCAGCTGGGATAGAGTTAATTTGCTTTTAGTAGCTGGTATAGTGTTACATTTTGGGTTTAGTATGAGAAGGATGTTGATAACACACTGATGTTTTCACTTGTTGCTAAGTAGTGTTTAGACTAAGTCAAGGATTTTTCAGCTTCTCATGCCCAGCCAGCAAGAAGGCTGGAGGGGCACAAGAAGTTGGGAGGGGACACAGCCAGGGCAGTTGACCCAAACTGGCCAAAGGGATATTCTATACCACATGATGTCATGACCAGTATATAAACTGGGAGGAGTTGGCCAGGGAGGCGGATCACTGCTCGGGAACCAACTGGGCATCCATCAGCGAGTGGTGAGCAACTGCATTGTGCGTCACTTGTTTTGTATATTCTAATTGTTTTATTGTTATATTATTATCATCATCATAATTATTATTTTCATTTTCTGTCCTATTAAACTGTCTTCACTCCACCCACGAGTTTGGGTTTTTTTCCAATTCTCTCCCCCATCCCACTGGATGAGGAGGAAGTGAGCGAAGCGGCTGCCTGGTGCTTAGTTGCTGGCTGGGGTTAAACCACAAGTAACAATCCTGAAGACAACTGATTTTCTAAGACAACTAACAAACAGCCAAAATATGAGGAATCAGAGTGAAAACTAAAGTGCTGACTTCATCTGTATTATTTGGCTTGGTATAAACTACAACAAATAGTGAATTGGCTGCAGTGTTAAAGATGAACCATTCGCAGAGAAAGATTGTATCTGGAAAAGAACAAAAGCATGTGTATTTGCATCTGTATTATTTCTTTTCTCCAGAGCACAATATGTCAGTATACATTAAGCAAGAAACCAACTGGCTTTCACACAGCTAATTCTGTGTGTCTACATTCTTTATTTTTTAAAAATGCTTTCATAGATGATGTTCATCACCTCTGGTCCCAGGAGTTACTAGTCTCGCGTGTGTGCATGTGTGTGTGTGCAGTATACCACACTGCATGAAATGATGTATGCACATCTGCTAGGGTGGGAGGAGATGTAAGGGAGCTCTCTCACTACAGTCATCCTCCTCTGCCACCTCGGCAAACTGTTCGCTGTTTAGGTTACTGGGCAAAAGGCTCCTGATCAAGCAACTTGTACCTGCTTCATCCCCAAGCATCACTGCCACAAACCATGAGCGATCCTATGAGGTAAGCCATTTCATTACAAAGCAGAAAGAAGAAATTATTTTTCTCTTAAAAAAATAAGCAATGAAAACATTAAATGTGAGAACTCATTTACATTACAACTTTTCTGCATTACCTCAGATAAAAGCAGATTTACCTAACAGGAAATAAAAAACATTGCAGTATGCAGTAAAGTCCTGATTTTCTTACCAGAAATGGTTGTTGCAGCTGATTCTCTTGAATTTTCAGCTTTTGTTTGAGACATTAAAAAAAAAAGAGGGGAAAAAAAGAACCATAATGAAGTTTCAGACACATACATAACCTCCCTTTTCTTATATTAGCAAAAGTTTACTGCATTCACCAGAAGAGGGCAACACCTGCTTATCAGAAGAAAAATTCCAGGTTGTCCAAAAAGGCAGATGTAACAACCTCTAATTAAAAAAATTACAATTTTAATGAATTCAAATAGAATTCAACTGAAGACAACTTCTTTTCAACAAATACTGGACATTTTGTTAAGAAAACAAAAATCATTGACCCAAGATATGTGCCACACTAGCCTGAAAGCCACATGCCTACCATGAGTGTCTTGCTAATCTTCCTACGACCTTTCTAAAATAGAGAACAATGGGGAAAAAATTACACAGAACACCCATATACCTGTTAGCGGTTTTCTGCCAGGCAACATAGCAGCAGTTTCAACTACAAAGGAAGAAGATTTTTTAGGAGCAGAATTTTTTATATATATTTGTACACACGCATATATACACACACTTTTTTAAACGCAACCATTTTAGATGTGCTACTCACCTCAAGTCAACCTGGTTTGCAAAACTACTTTGCATCCATTGAGAAACACGTGTCAAGTCTTTTTGAAAGCTGAAGTTGCAACTCTATTGAGTTCAACTTTTTACTCAGTTTATCACTTCTACAGTCATGGAAGACACAAATTAGGCTGTGAGCTTTCCCACTGCCCTTCCATTGCCAATGTCTTCAGAAACCCTTTCAGCATGTTTGCTTGAGTGAAAATGAAGTAGACTAAAGAGCAGCAACCAAAATTGTAACAGGCATACACAGCTATGCTTTCATGCAGCTATTTTTGCAAAAATGTAGAAAAGAAATGCTGATGAATTATTCAAGAAGTGAAATTTTATTAACGCAAAGAGAAACAAAGAAATCAAACAAACAAACGAACAAAAAAGCAGGGGGCAGGAGAGTTGGGTAAGACAGGGATGCTTTATTCCATACATATTTACAAATCAATAAGGTATGCTTTGAGAATACCTCTACATCATGATGTGCATATACATCATGTAGATGCTCACATGCCCAAGAGCTGCACCACCAAAGATTATTTAAACAATAAGCAGACAGATCAGGCTGCCAGAAATGAAGTGGTTCAGATGGACCTGGACTGGGAATGAAAAGGTGAGCTATTATTTCTAGCTCAATGGGCCCATGAAACATGTCTCTAAAGACACCTTGGGAGAGATGCAGCATACAGGTGGGCTCTTGATCAAGTTGTGGATGTGACAATTTAAGCTACTGCACAGGCTACCCATGAATGTGAAACGTGTTAATATCAATATGAGGAGGCCCAGCAGATCGATTACATCAGACCACCACTGTGAACCTGCCACCAGGCCAAGTGCTATGTGCTTCCCGTGGCGGAGGCAACTAGGAGTGGCTAGAAATGTACGCTGCAGCCTATGCCACCACCCAAAACATCATCCTGGGCCTTGAAAAACAAGTGGCAACACAGCACGACATACAGTTAAGGCACTGGCACCTACTTCAGCACCCTTGAGAGCTGAGACGCTGGCTGTTGGGGCAAGGAAGAAAAGATACCCTCTTCAAGTCACCGAACCTGGTGGGACACTCTAGCCACAGCCAAGATGCAGGCCCACAGGGTTGCGGAGGAAGAGAGATTCTCTGAATTGCTGGAGCTAGTGGGACAGTTACTACACAGTTGATATCCGGACAGTCCATCACGGCCAAGGTGTTGGCATACTACACTGGTGCGTACTGTACTAACCTCTGCCACATGGCCCATGTGCAGTGGACATCAGCCAGATCTTTGGTTGCTGTAGACCACCTCCACCACTGCTAATTCCCTCAGATAATGGACACTCTCCTTTTTCCATCAATGGTGGTCCACTTGCCTTAGTAGTCTACAAGTAGTACTAGTAGTCTACAAGACCATCCTCAGACTCTGAATCCAGTGATCCAAGTTCAAATCTCTGTGGGACCTCCAGTAACCAACCAGTTGGGGATGACACACAGGAGAGTGCTCTGAGGCAGGAAATTCCTGGGTAGGAAGGTGTGTGGGAGAATTTGGGAAGTTGCCTAGAGCAATTTTCACCTCTGGTGGCCTGGGAGTTTACACATGAACAAGCACGGAATCCTGCTGAAATGGCAGACTGAAGGAAGGATGTCTTGCTTACACCAAAGACACCGAGACTTTGGTGCTGTGTTGGGGCCTGGCCTATGACTACCAGGCCTGTGTCCAACACCCTGGAAGGAGCATGAGCATCTCTGGATCTAAGGACATACAAATGGATGCTGTGGCTAAACCAGAGACACAACCCTAACCATAACAGACACTCCTGCAGTCAAGAGGAAACAACGGAAGTGGGGGTTGACCCAGTTGGTGAAGGAAGCAGCAGCTCCTCTTGAGGGGATGCAGGAGGAAAACTCAGAAGAGGCAGCCTGTTCTGCAGCAGGACAGCCACAAGAATAGGAGGGGGAAGTCACAGAAAACATAAAAGAGGCAGAAACCACCTAGTCCCTATTCCTGAGCGAGCTGCGAGATATGCATAAAGATTACAGCTGCCAGCCAGATAAACAGATTGCTGTCTGGTTGCTCCAATGCTGGGATACTGGGGCCAATGATCAGGAGTAAGAGAGTGCATGAGAGCTTGGCAAGATGTAAAGAAATGTCAGTTCATTTTTCCTGAATGTCATACACTGCATGAAGCTAAAAGCTGCAACTCTGAAATATGGCAGGATGAATACATGGAAATCAGATTAATTGTACTATGTTTAATTTTTTAGGAGTTTTCCTTGAAATTAACTGTTAGTTTTAGTTGATTTGCATCCTGGGTAGAAATTTTCTCATGTAAAAGCAGGGGAGGGGAGGGAGAGAGAGTGCCAATATTCTGAGTAAAATAATACACAACCATTAAGTTAAAAGTATAAGTAAAAAATTATACCTTCATACATATCAGCCTACTGAATGTAAACTATTTCAGTAAAGACAAAATCAAGTTACATCAAACATCTCATTTGAGACAACTAGGATTCTGCCTGCAGAGAAATACAATTGGTCTTTTAAACATCTAGCACTGTATGAACTTCACAGATCATGAAAATTTGACTATAACTTTAAATTTTACAGTCAATCTTCAGGAAAGTTAGGACTTCTCACTACATGGTAAGTCTGGTTAAAATACATGATCCTATAAGGTATGTGTTCTAGAGCTCTTATGTAGAAGTGTTGTTTCTTTAACATTGTACAGTGATTAGGTATTGTGGCACCTGTAAAATTATTTTCTTAATACTTAGTGTGGGTTTACGGAAGACCCTTAAGATACCATAGTGACTTTAAATAATATGCAGAACCGAAGCAGTAGTCAGATAAAACTGTTCTGTATTGTTTAAACAGTAAATAGTTTTTTAAGGTAAATGGGTGAATAAAAATAATTGAGTCAGTTCTACATAAAATAAAGTGGACTTTCGGTTAGAGAAGAAAGTATCCTTCCATATGAGGGCAAACTGGCTTTCCTACCACAGGGAGTGAATTCCATCTCCAAAAATTTACC
The DNA here is from genome assembly GCF_929443795.1 of Astur gentilis. Classification (NCBI taxonomy): domain Eukaryota; kingdom Metazoa; phylum Chordata; class Aves; order Accipitriformes; family Accipitridae; genus Astur; species Astur gentilis. Next base: position 20,430,296 of record NC_064911.1, on the reverse strand, counting down.
TGCCACTGGTCTGTCCTAGTAAGAGGTTAGCACCTTGTGCAAAAGCCCTTGTCTCCAACCAAAAGGCCCTGGAGGAAGTTAAATTCTCAGAAGAAACCCACCTTTTGAAGTATGCAGCATCTCACAGAAAAGACCACCACACTGCTGCTTTTACCTACTAAAAAAATAAAAAAAATCTGCCTGGGGAATCTGACCTTAAGGTCTTCTCACATACTCTTGAGGAGTCAGTCTAGCATAGTTACTGTAGACAATCTGCATTTCCCATCCTCCATATCCCTTCAACCTGCTTTGTGAATTTTTGAGAATACAGGTAATATCCTGAGGTAGGTAGGAAAATTGTCCACTAACATGTTTAGTACTGTAGGTTAGTAAGAAGATAGTGAACTCTAAAAATGCCAAATGTTTTTAATAACAAATCCAGCAGTACAGGGAGCAAAATAAGCTGAACACAAGCCATGAATATAGAGCTGGCAAGTGCAGCAAGTGATGATGGCATGCATAATCTCAGGGGCACTTTTTTCTGGACACTAATCTAACCATGACTTCCATTCACATATTCACATGCCTACATGTGAATAGCACATAGCACAATATTCACGTGCCTACAGTTGCTCGAAACAATCTGTGAGAATGAGACTTGTCACTGATAAGGTGCAGCACTAAGTTCACTAACCAAGTCTTTCATCAGAATCACCTTTGCATACAGAAACGGGGAAGGAGGACAGGCTGTCATACTTTAATTTCACTTATGTTTGTCAACCTTCCTCCTCTGCTGTGTTTAAGAATTAGAAAAGAAAGTGAATAAGGTTTATTTGGAGAAGGATTAAAGTCCAATCTAAAACACCCCTAAAGTAAAGGGAGGTAAAATAACTCAAGGTGTGCTAGTTACAAGCTAACAGAAAATTTATTTCCCTTAGGTTGTTTACTATCGATAAGAGCAAGAAAATCCTTACGTATATGAAATTTCATTTTATTTGCTCCATGCATTTTTATTTGCAACACTGTTAGTTTAGGATCATCAAGTCAAAATACCTGATATCCTATTCCAAAACATTTTATATTGCAGTAATAGTTTTCTACATTTTCTCTCACAGAGAACACTCCTGAGGATCCAAACAGCAAAGAAATCGGCAAATAACATTATTCAGTGTTATTCTTTGCTTCTCCTGCAAGGGAGACAATAGGTCCCCACAAGAGCTGGTTTTTTCTGAAGGAAAAGGCAACTCCATTAAATAAGCGCCAGTTTCTCTCACTAACATGCATCACTAGAAACAAAAGCAGCAAGTCCCTTATTGTCTTCATATCACTTTGTACTGTTCCGACAAATAGCTAGCTAAGCCAAGACTTGAGAATCCCATCTGCATAGGCAGAGGAAACTGTTCCACTGGTATGAAACCCGTCTAGCAACTCCTGCCATCGCTCCATACCACAGCCGCAAAAAGCTTACCTGGGAACCAGTATTTCCATTGTGACAACCTTCGTTTCCCATAACAGCTTTGTATGACAATGGGAACCAGTGTAACTTTAGCAGCTCCAGTCTGGTAGGAGATTAAATCCATTAATAACAGTACTTAAGGCTAGGTCCACAAACTGATGTAGCTCTGGGAGAGACCAGTGCCTGGCCCTGTGTACAAAATAGCCTTGTGCTTACACATTCCCTAGCATGACAGATCTTAACTATCAGTCCACTGGCTCTTTTAGGATGGGACAGTCTCCACATGTCCTGCTGAAGCTGTTCTACCAAGCAAAGCAGAATTCAAAAGTCAGTTTGGTCAAAGGGAAAAAAAGGGAGAAGGAGGCTTTGTAACACAGTGGTCAAGATGGGATGGATGGTTCTGGTCCCTGCACCAGAGGCATTGTCACTCATAGCATGCCTTTTGTTCAGTAACTTAGATGCAGGATGCAGAAAAAACACTTAAATCATGAACAGTGTACAATGTTCTATCTCCAACTGAAAAATGAAAAATATCTTTTTCTTCTCCCTACCTCCAATCTAATTTATGATCAGTATGCTCTTTCTTAAAATTTTTGGAAAGGCAACACCCTCTCTGATTCACCTGTCTTCAGGCAACCCACTCTGCCAGAAGCAGTTCAGTTTTTCCAGGGTGGAGGAGTGAGAAGCAGCTAGAACCTGGCTGCAAATACCAACATCATGCAAGAACTAAGTTACTGGCAGTTTCTTGCTCCCCTGTCCCTTGGGAACAGTGTTGCTGCTGACTAATATGTTTTACCTAACACTTCATGACTGCCTTTAAACTTTTGCAGAAAGCATCCTTCGAGCAAGCCTGAGACAGCAACTAGAGTGCTTTCTTAGGAGAAGGAGAAAAAAAGCTTGACCTGTAGGCAACTAGAGCCTCCACATGGATACCCATGCTGCCCAGTCTGTGCAGCACGGAGGGGCAGGGGATGGCACAGCGGGGCAGGGGATGGCACAGCGAGAAGGGCTGTGCCTGCTGGCCTCTGCCTCTCAGGAAACACAGGGAGAGAATGCAAAGGGCAGTTCGCACTGAAGGAGCAGCTACAGCCCTGACATTCTGTAGAAGGACAGACAACATTACTGGCAGAAAAACATAATTTATGGACTTACATGTTTGGAGGTCTAGATGACAGGTTTATGAAAGGAAGTGCCTAAAATTTTACTTATATTAATTGAAAAATGTGCCAAAAATGAGAATCGTTTGTATTATCACCCAGGACTATTCTTTCAAACTAAAGGTACCCTGAACCACGTCAGCTCTCACAAGTAGATCAACAGCAGAATCCGAATGGAAGAATCCGAAGGGACACCTTGGTGGCTACGTAATATGGTCTTCCCATGCCACAGTACTTGGCTGACAGCACAGAATGGCATTAGATAACCACGACTGTGTATTGCTGATAAGATCAGTTTTGAGTTACAAATACACACAAAAATACCAGGAATTAATAAAAAAATAGATGTTCTAAATAAGATGTGATAGCAAACTTAGCGCTGAAAGTTTTTTCACCAAAAATTCAACTGATTCAGGAAGGGGAATTGATTTGCATTAGAAAATTCCATCAGAAACACCAAAGTGGAAGTTTTCATTCCAAATAGATATATAATATCATTTTCTGGCTTAAAAAAAAAATAATTAAAACCATTTTATATCGAAAAATTGATTCCACACTGCATTTTTAGTCTATACAAATTCTGTTCTAAACATTCTCACAGGCAACAGTTATCAGTATGTATTACATCAGTTACCAGTACTGTGCAGCAACTACCATCCATTTGTATTCGATGTTACTAGGATATAGCCATATGAAAATGCCTGGGATTAATATTTGACAGGACTGGCTCATGAACAAAACTGAGTAGCCCAAACAGCAAAATTTCAAAATGGTACTGTTCTAAAATCCATCTATTTACAGAAATAGGCACCAAAAATAAGACATTCAATTCTCATATTCATATTAAATCCCTATATTCTATTAAGAGATTGGGTCCCTTTAACATTTGATAAACCTTTCAGCTGGATAAACATTCTGCCAAAATGAACCATCCTGTCACACAAGGCATTAATAACAGTAACACGCAAAAATCCTTCCCAGTTGTTCCACTGTAGATATTAGCCCATATCGACTTTTTATGTAAGTTAGATTTTGATGCACATTGTATAAATTTATAGGATAAAACTAAGTGCAATCCTAATTTTATATTTTGGTGCCTCTCATGACACCTCATGTCTGCTCTGACTCTTAGCAGTGGCACCATGGAAGAAAGTATGAATTATCACTGGCTATTGGACAGAAGCAAATGTAAGAAAACGATACAAGTGCTTGTTCACATCAGGCTCTGTCACTTTGGCCAGTTCATTTTAGTATCCTTAACAGAAAATTTAAGTGCAATATTTTAAGTCAGCTTTGATGTTACACAGGTTTTTAGGAAATTAGGTTATAGAGTTTTTATCTGTTTGTATATAGCTCTGTCTGTATAAAGCTGTACATTAGATACTGAGGTGAATAAAATCACCTCTTCTCTGGCAAGCCTATTTCCAAAAAAGCTGCTTCCTCTGATATCACAGAAGAGAGAGGCAAGGAGAGCAAGGAAGGGGCAGGTCAAACATACATTCTGTTAGTAGGTACAAAGTGAAGTGGTGCATGACTCATCAAATAGGCACTCCAGAGTTAGGTATTTTTTCCCTGTCACATTTACTTCCTTTAAGAGCTTCTAGAGGTTTCTGTAGTATTCTGTCCTTACAGTTTTAGAAAGAAAATGGTATTGGGGCAAATAATTTATTTTTTCACCTCCAGCTTTTATGATCTGCTCAGTAAACATAACAATACAGCCCAAACTTTGGTACCCAACAGACTGGGATGCAGACTGGATGAGTGGCAGCTACATTTCCACCTTCTGCCTGAGGAAGTAAAGCCTTGGGACTCCACCCTCCCTTCCAGAAAAGCTGATGCTGTCATCAAAAGTGCACACAGCTCAGGAAATCTTTAAAAGGGATTACATGAGCCTAAATCATACCTCCTATTGCCCACACCTGCAAACTAGAACAACAGCCCAAACTGAAGTTTTCCTCTTCCCTGAGCATGCAAAGGCAAAATAGTCACACAAGGCAGCAGTCACTTCGCATTTCTCCCATCAGCATTAAACTGCTTTGTTCCCAGAAACCTGGAAACCTCCTCCAGCAACACCAATAGCAGGCTCAGCAATATTGGGAATGAAAAAGAATACATGGAAAAGAGTGGGCAACGCCTTAATCTTGAACGTCAGACAGGTCAGTTTAGAAAAATCTAAAATGCCACAATATAAACACTGAATTGTATTTATGCAAGAAAATGCAACCAAAAGCAACAGGTACTGGACTCCTGCTAAAAGTTAGGGCACAGATACCACAAAAGAGATTACAGTGCTTTACTGCCAGTGATACTAATTTACAGTTACACCATAAATCATTTATTTTATATATTCATTGACATTTGTAAAATATATCCCGTCATCTCTGTGCTCCTTGCGTAAATGCACACTGTAACAGTTTGGATATTTATATTTGGATTAAGAATGTTACTGCTTAATGTGTAACTGAAATGATTAATATTTAAACAGTACATTTCATCTAGTTGTCAAGTTATTATTAAAGGCAACTTGCAAATATCCCATGTAAAAGTGACAACTGAAGAGCTGGTGCTCACAGATGACTAAAATTTCTTTTCAAGCACTTTGCATTTTAAAATCAGCTATTTTCTTCTGGTTTTGTATTCTCTTAAATCACCCAGAGCTTTATATTACTTAGTGCACTTTTTTTCTTGGATTATGCAGAGACAATAGTGATACCATTCATATGGTCCACATTAAAGTATGTATCTAAACAGGCATCATTCATCAAGGAACAAGATAAAGAAATTTTCCAAAGTTGGCACTTGGAACAGTAACCACATCTGTCTTCACGTACGTATTTTTAAATACCAGGAGATGATCTTTAAAGTGAGATACATTCAATCTGTGGCACTCTTTCTCCATATCACAGTTGTTATGCTACTTCTCATTCTCAGCAAAAAGGGAATTATCAAAGGAACCTGAGGAATGTAAGTGGAAGGTTAGTGACGCACAATGTGTGGGGCCTCCTTCCCTCTTTGGCCCTTCCTGCAGTATTTACACCTGCTCAGCATACAATGGCTACACCAAGCAGAGGAGAAACAGAAGACTGTGTGACTGGAAGAACCAAGAGTTGCATCTTTAACTCAGATCTAAAAGTTTGCCATGGCTAAGTTCCATTAGTTCAAGAAATGTGATCAACCCTAATCACAAACTGGGAAGCAGTCAGATATGTCCTTTCTTACAAATCTTCAGATGCATAAAATAAGTAGCTACTGCAAAGGTAATCCCATCCACTTCTGGGGAGTGAACTACTTGGTTGAATTTGAGCATGGCCTTTAAACGCTAAGCATGTGTGTAAATCTTACCAGAATCGGGATTCTGGTCCTTATCGGGCCTCACATGGTTAAGAAACAAACTAAATACGTTTCTGGTAATCTGAAAAATTATTATAAAAATAAATAATAAAACCAAAAGAAAAAGAATCTGAAGAGTCAACAAAAAGAAAGGTGGAAAAGGGAGGTAAGGAAACATAAGCTAATAATGTGACATTAAGTGCCTAAGATATGGAGTGCCTATGAGACACCAGTTAATGGCTTACACTGCAAAAAAGATTTTGAGTGGTTAAGCAAAGGAGAAATCACAGAAATCATGGTAATCTTTGACCGAACATTTTACCAATTGTTGTTTTATGTAGGCACAAAATGCCAAACAGGTCATAAAAAAATTCTGAAACTTGTCCTCTGGCACAATTATGACTGTAATGAACCACTTCCTTTTCACCTTTTGTGCCTACACAGGAGGCATAGACCTTTCCCAAGCTTTAGCCCTTTGCCAGTTATGCTCTTTGTGGATGCAAAATCACATCTTTCTCAAGGCTTACTACTCAACGTCCTTCTGTTTTAACAAAAGCAGATAAGCCCCCACAATTAGGCCAAAACCATTTGGACATTTTAATAAAGGAAAACATTACTGATACAGAAACAAGAAGAAATCAGAGCCTCCAGTAATCTTTACAGACGTAGACCATACCAGCTAAAGATGGTGTAATGTGCCAGTGAAGCAGCGAAAAGTTGCACTCATTAAAGTTCTGGCACAGTGAATATGCAGAATGAGGACCAGCAATGCTTTCCTGTATATTTATTCCCTGAACAGAAGGTGTGTAAATTAATTATTTTAAGATGACATTGATAGAAAGCCCTAATACTCCAAGAAGTTTTGGTTGGATGCATCCTGCTCCCACTACCATTACATGGACAGCAGACAGACACAAATGTTGAAGCAAGTTGAAAGTCTTTGAAGAACTGCTGCTATGCTTTTTACATTTGGATAAAAGCTGGTGAAAGCTGCAGATCCTCACATGATCTCATTAAGCATTTAGCTAGAAATGACTAATAGACAAAGACTTTGTAAAATCTGGAAAAGAAATGTTAGACACGTTCATATCAACTTTTGACAAAAATACTATTTTAAAAACAGGGGTGCAATGGTACTTACCACATGGCAAAGAGTTATCCTCTTCTACCGTCTTATTATAGACCCAATCCTCCTTTCTCCAGCGTATAACACCACTATCTTCACAGTTCTGAGATTGCTTTATATTTGCTTTATCCCACATTCTGAACATGTACAGCTCCCCAGTCATACCCAGGTTAGGTGACGTAGCTGTACCTGGCAGCTTTGAACAACCAAGTAAGAACTGGCCTTTTCCAGGGAAAATAAGTTTCCCAGTTAGTTTTTTGTTTACTTTTTTTGTTCCATTTATGAATAGTTTCATCTCCTCATCTTCACTTTTCCACTGGATACATATTTGGTTCCAAGTGTTTTCATGAAGTCTTGCTGTTGTATTTATTTGATTTCCAAACAACCATATCCTCAATTTACCATGATCTCCTGTAAGTCCAAGAATATACTTATTTCCAGAGAGATTCATGTGAGGTGTTTCTTGATTGTATACATATGCTGTCCAGGAACTATTTGAGGAATATAGCTTGAGGTGCACACAGACAATGAACTCCTTCAAGGGATGCAGAGAAATTCTTGGTGACATAATCCAAGGATCTTCACATGGAGTCTTAAAGATGGCTTTATACTGTCCTAGGAAATCCTCCTGATCTAAATAAAGAAAAGATGATTTGTAAAATTATTTTGTTTTTAAAAGGATCTTCTACATGAATGTTATTCTTCCATATAGTACTGTTCCTAAGCATTTGCCTAGGAGTTTTCAAAACAACACATTAAGAATCAACCTTGTATCCTTCTCTTTTCCTTTTTTTGTGGTGGGGAAGGGGCAAATTTGGAGGCAGTCAATAAATCCTAACTGCTCATGAAAGCTTTGAAGTAAAACTCATACACAAGATGAAGGACGACCATGTAGCTTTCTACGGTAGCACTCAAATGACAAGTGGGAAGCAAAAAGAATCAGGCAAAAATCACAGATCCTGGTTTCTATTCCTAGGACTGCACAGGTATTTTGCATTTAATAGATACTGCATAAAATACAGAAACAGAGCTAGAAGAAGGGACTGTAGCCTTTACTGCCTTCTCATGTCCCAGCCTTGCATCCTCCTTCTCTGAAAAAGATCATGCTTCTCCATGCCATTTTTTTCCAACCCCGAGATTTTTAAATCCTCTGCTGCATACTGGCAGAGTTTCAGCAAGAAAGGTAGAAAACAGCCATATTCTAGAAGAGAATGAGTTTAGGTAACTTTCAGGAAATGTGCTTTGGAGCCACTGGTTTATTTTAAAGTTAATCCCATCCAGCCCCCATTCCCTGTTCTCTACCAGTGCATTTACTTGCAGAGACATCTGGTCTGCGCATCTCAAATCTACTTGAGCTGGTGACAACTCAGAGTTCAGCTGTGACAGTAAGTAGAATTTTAGGTGCTAACAGTAAATTTACTGGTGTAAACAAGGTATCAGGCTCTGCCAGTTTTGGTAAAACAAGTAGTGCCAGGGAACACCCCAAAGACTGGAACTTGATCCTAACTGTTAAGTTCTTATTGTCCCAATACAGGGAAGTACAGGCTTTTGTGGCTGTAGATGTAAGCTCTTTGGAGCCGACTCTTATTTTGTGGAAAAATGCACATTCCAATCACACAATCATTATCACAATTGCTTGCTTTACAGTGCACCCGTCAGGAACAAAAGAAATCCAAACTAAGGAAGACTCCTATGGGACATGAAATGGAACTACAGAAAAATGAAACAGCCTGCTAGATGTTCACCCACCTTTCAGGAGGCTTTTATTTATTAATATATACAGAACTTTTATGTACCCTCCAGAGCAGGTATGTCATTAATCCTGATTGGTCAGGGCTGGATAGCAGGAAAAGATCAGTCAATATAGGAAGAAAGCTTTTTCCATTAGCTCCCCCATGAAGAGACCAATTTCCAGGCAACTTGGATCAGGTTTTTTTCCCCAAGGTAGGTTACATTCATAGTCCTAGTTAGCTGTCAAGATCACAGCTAGCTCTTCTGTGGTCTTCTCAACCAACCAGAGCACAAGCTTTCATCAGGCCAATTCTGAATAAGGAATGTTCAACTTTTCTGTCTCTTGACCACAGGGCTCTCAAATTTCTTTTTCATCAGCAGCAAATGAAAAACCAGAGGAAGTTCCTAACTTCCAAGTGCAGCTTGATAGGTACAAGCTACCAGAAAAAGTTCGTAACACAAAATATATCAATCCAGTTTCATGGAAAGTCATTGATAACTATTCTTGTTGCATACTATAGCTTTGAGACGTCCATTCCTGACCAAAAATGTTAATCAAACTTGAGGTACCATCAGCAGACTTGGTTTTGGAAGTCAACAAATTCTGACAAAGCTTTGATTTCATGTTAAGCATTAAATCAGCATTCATGTGCCAATAGTGAATTAATCCTGTTACGTTCTTTAGGGGAACTGACAATACAAAGTTGTCAAAGGAGCCAGAGTGGACATAAATGTGCAAATGAAAACAGTCTTAAGGCAGGTAACCAACAGAAATTATGCAAAATGTGATCAATCCTGCTGATGATTCTCCTAGTCTGGTTTGTGTCATTCGAAAAGACTGCTGTTGATCAGTACACAAGGCCTGACGAATTAATTTAAACTAACAAAAGAGTTTACTTAGAGACATTCGCCCTTCTGGAACTGGAAGGTCTGGCCCACTTTGCCCTAAACAGCTCAAAAAAAAAAAGGTGCCAAAAAGTGGTGCCAAAGTTAAGAGAGTAGATACCAATACTATCTGAATTATCACAAGAAAGGCTTGGAAAATTTTGTATGGTTTGTCTACCCGAAGAATGCTGAAAAAGCACAAAGGAAATCATAACCATAGTCAGAAAATGCCCTTCACTGTTCCAAGTGGAACACATGCAGTACAGTATGAAATTAATTATCAACATCATCTTGGTTATGTCTGTTTGATATGTGGGTGGATGCAATGTAAGTAGGAGATGACATTATGTTAAAGCTTTTGGAAGTTCTATTAATCATCACTCATTTTCTCTAGCAATGGCACTTGTGGGCTGTGGCCTACCCTCAACCATAGCACCAAGGAGCTGGAATTGGCTGTGGCATTCCAGGCTTACAATTAGTTCCTTTGGATCCAGACAATACAAATCACATTCAGAAACCTAGCCACGAACATACCTTTATCACCACAGCACAGAAAAGGTAGTATAGTAGAAAGAATGCTCAAAATATCTCCAGAGTAAGAAAAATAAGCAAAAATCACCATCTGTAGTCAAGGAAAATTCCATGCAATAGTAATTGTGGGCTGACTTTTCAATGTCATTTGCTGTGCTCAGGCACTCAACGTCTTTCAGAAATGCGATTTGTTCCTTCTTAATATATTTATCTCTAGTAGATGCAAGAACTGGGGTTTTTACCCTCACTAAACTAAGAGCATCCACTTAATAAGCATGTTGTCTTAAGCCCTAAAAGAAATCCCAAAATGTATGCACGTACTTCCAAACGTTTAAAATAAACATTCTGAGAATGACAAGGTAATGCAAACATAAACCAAAAATGTAATCTCTTTTTCCAAACATTTTCAGATAGTAATAATTGATATCTTTACAAGAGATAGCCAGCCATAGGTAGTAAGAATTAGACATATAGGAGCAGATCCTCTCAGTACGTAAGCACCAGTGTTATTTTCCTTACGTTACTAATAGCTACTGTATCAGTATAGTTGAGCATTCATACAGCTGAGTATTCTCAAATAAAAATAGTCACAAGTTGATGTGTTTGCACAATCTGGCTTTTAAACAGTAACAACAATAGTCATTAATTTCTATGTAAGTGTTTGCCACCTTTAACACATCTGGCTTGCTACAGTCCATCAAAATGACATCACAAGAACCTTGTACCCTAATGTATTCTGCCTAGAGCTCATAACTGTTGTTTATAAAAAGTTTAAAACCCCAAACTTTCTACATTCAGGTCGCTTGATTCTGCTGAACGTTTTGGAAATCTGAAGCTAAGAACTGTTTCCTCACAATTCATTTCATGCCTCCTTTTCATTCACAGTTGTATTTGGATAATATGCCACATTATCCAGAGTGCTCTAGACATCGGAAAGAACACAGGCAGCTCTTTTCATATTTCGTGGAGAACACAAACATACTTTGGCACCTTAGATGAGGAGAGAACTGAGTAGAGTTGCTGCTGACAGTGCTAACAGCCTAAAAAACAAACAAACAAACAAACAAATAGGGTGGAACCATAAATAAACCCTTGCATCCGTTTAGCTTTTCTTGAATGATTACTGACACTTGCAAGTGATAATGTAGGTGAAGGCCGAAATCCCTCTTTGCTTGCTTCCTCAGAACTCTAGATGCAGTTGAATTTTCCTTGGAAAAACTCTTGTACAACATCCGCACATCTGCTGAGCAGCCCTGTCCTTTTTACTATTCAAAGTACATGAGGTTAAAATATCACCATTTTAGTTTTATCACCTGAATCTCAAATTCTGTCTCAATAAAAGCTTTATTTTATGAAAATTACTACATTTGGAGAATTAGAATCAGAATTAGTCTAGTCTGTAAACCTATGAAAGTTCATTGCTAGTACAATGTCATTAAGTAGGCATACTTACTAAGTACATTTGAACTGCAAGAAACTCTGATCTTCTAGAGTAAAATAACATGCCACAACACAGGAAGCAGTTTCCAAAACTAGCCATTAAGTACATAGTGAAAAACACTTTTAATTTTTTAATATTCCATGCACATTACTAACATGATGAATGTATTACACACTATTGATATAAGGAAGTTTTATGAATGACAAGCACCGTTATCTATGTCAATTGAGGTCCAGATTAGTGACAGACTTGTATCTGCCAGCTTACAGAATAGCCATGAATAAAACACAAATTGCTGATGCTACTGTACCTCATACAAAAGCATCACAATGTCAGTTACCCAATTTGTACAAGAACCTTATGAATTTATTTTTCATTTACAGTTATATAAAGAGTATAGAATGTAAAATTCAAATACATAATTTCTGTTACATGTTTTAGACCTTACTACCTTTTCCCTAGCCATATTCAGATCCACAACCAAGAGCAATGCAGATGTTCTATGCTTGTACATGCACTGAATGAAGCTCAAAGGTGTTTGTGTAAGAGCAGTGTAAAAGATTTAACAACACATTCTGAAAATGGTAACACTTTCAGTTCAAAAAAATAGCAAGCAACTAATTTGTCTTGTTATTACATATTGTGTTTATGTTCTCTCCTCATCCATAGACAAAAAGCAGTTACTACTGATGATTTTTTATGAAAACAAATACTGTAAACATAGGGTTTGTATACCAAAGTGCTAAGCACCAATTGTTTCATTTCTTGTTAATGGCAGCTTTTCCTCTTAATTTCAAGAGGGCAGAAACTTGCCTGTTCTGAGTATATTCAAAAGTCCTATTCATCAAGACTAATGCTATTTATTTGGAATACCAACACTAGATAAATCAGGAAAATACTGTCTTACCTTTGCCTGCTGTAGCCAGGAACAAATGAAGTAAAAGGACTGCTAGAACAATCCTGAATCTCAAGAAAATGTCCTGTATTCTGCCAACACAGCAGTGCTGTTTTCCCCAGGCAACCATCCTAGAATAAAAAAAAAAATAAATAAAACATATTGACTAGAAAAAGTGCAGGTGTGCAAATATTATGAAAAATTACGTTTCCAACCCAAGAGTGTAAATCTTTTCAATCCTGTTATACTATTAGATATATATCATACAGAAATCCACAAATACTCTGTATATTGCCAAGTCACCAAGAAAGAAAGAGCTGTTTGCTGAAAGTAAAAAAAACAAACCAAACCAAAACCCACTCAAGCTTTAATTCTCCAGAGACTCACAAATACATCAGAGCATGGCCATGAGTCCTTGCACAAATAAGTCTTTCAACATTTGAAAAACAAACAAATGACAACAAAAAACCCCACACATGCACAAAAAAAAACCCCAAACCAAAAGCAGCCAGTGAGCAAGCTTGGAGAGCTTATCCAAAAGCTTTGTTAATATCAGTAAGTATATAGAAAGCATCTCTTCAGCCCCCTACCCACAGGTTCTATCATCTGACATTTTAATAGCAACACTGTGAATTCCTAAGGAAGAAGCAAGAGTTTGATTACTGATCCTCATCTCATTCTCAAGGCAAGAAGCTACTGCAAAGAAATGAGAAATGCCACAAGACACTGTGGGCAGCAAGTTCATGGAGAGTATCATGAAAACTTGGTTTGTCCACATTTCTTCCTAGTGATGGCTGCCCAATATGAACAATAGGACATGGTGGTGGAAAAAGAACATGTCTCCAACTGTAAGAGATAACATTCTATGAAATGATACACTTTTTAAAAAAGAGATCTTTTTAAAAAAGATACATCTTCTGAATATTTTGCATGCTGAAAGAAACAGTGAAACATTCATGTGCTTTTTGCGTGCATCATTTCTTAAATAAAAAGGTTTAGAGATACATAGTTACAAGTGATTCTATAATTGCTTCTTGAAACAAATGCAAAGCAGTAAACTTTGCATACTGTTTATCTTTAATATATCAGCTTTACGGTAGACCAGAGCATTCTTCATGGCATTAGAAGTTTAACTTCACCATCACAAGTTTGTGCATGTGTGAGTGTATTAGTTAGCCCTCATACTGCTCACAGACTATTTTTGTACATGCTGTATCAGGCTGCAATAGGTTGCCTTCTTTTCAGGGACTGTAAATTGTGAACTCTTTCAGGAGCTGTAAATTCCTGTTAAGGTTAAAATGTATTTTTTGCAAGCATTCACATTAATGTAAATATTTATTAGCATAAACCAGTTACTATGGTCTGAACTCTCCAAGAGAAGTGCTAGAGGAATAAACTGAGAAACAGTGAAGTTACTACGTAATTGCCATTTTGGAAACTGATTAAATGTACATGCAAATAAATTATACACATATAATAACATAACACAGAAAACAAAGTAAAGGCTTTTTAAAAATTAGAGCACTGCAACATTCCTGCCAGTGTTTTCAATAATTACACAGTATGTGATATTTCTAGCAGAAAAATAAGATCATACAGATTGCATTGAAACAGACCAATCTGGATGATGACACTTACTGCTTCCACTTTGCAGATTCTGGATGCTACACTTAAAATTGAAATACACTAAGGAAATAATAGTCAAATTGTGGTAACATCATGAATAACATCTGCATGGGTGCTGCAGATATTAACCAGCAGGAAGAAAGGCTATTGATAAAAGGAATACAAAAATCAAGCATACTAAAGCTGAGAGAAAATAAATGGTATGCTAGAATGGTAGAGCTAGCTAATACACACAATCCCATGCAGGAACAGACCAAAACCAAACAAAGTAAACAAGTGGAAAAAGCAACAAATGTCAAAGGCAGGCTAGCTTTCTAAAGATTCACAGGAAACTTGTGCAAACCTGTCTTCAGCTTGCTTCTCTCGAATGCCTAAAAATCATGTATTAATAAAGTTGTTCAGGCAGCAAACTAAGTAGCAGAATTACATTAATTATGCTAAGAACCTGGTAATTAAAACTGCCATCCTTAAATGTATTTGACAACTTCAAGGATTGTGCATCTACAATGTAATTTACTACAGTTAGAGAAGAGATGCCCATACAAAAGCTGTGTTTCCTTTCTTTGCTTACTGTGCTTCCAATTCTAGTCTCAAATTAGGTCACTTCAGAACAAAACCAAGTGGCACATCTATTTCTCCATTTTAAGGGGAAGTCTCTTCTTTTGTACAGTAAACCATCTACCCATAGTGATGTATTTAGACAACAAATCGAACACAAATTCTAGCATCCCTTGCCTCATCAAAGAGTTGAAATGCGAATGGGATGGAGCCCAAAAATACTCAGTGGCACCCCCAAGTTTAGCCATTGATGCTGGTAAGTATTGAAGCAAACTGCTTGCTCTGTGATTCAGAATGCTCCTACATTCCCTGCATTTACTTTCCTCCTACAGCCTCAGTTCTGCAAAGAGATAGACATGAAATGAGCTGACTAGGAGAAACGTTTATTACTGTACCATCAAGCGTGCCTCCTATTTGGTCTGGCAGACCTCATTACAGTCACATTAGTGCGCCATCCACCAGAAATAACAACTGCATTCCAAGAGTCTAAATTTAAGGGCAGAAGCCAATAAATTCCTAGTTCTGAGTCCAGCTCTGCCTGAGTGCTATGTAGCCCTGAGGAGTCTGAATAGATCTTCCTCTAACTCAGGCCTTCCAAGAGTGAGCTTTGCTAGTATTTGTCCAGTGTTTAAATGAAAGGCTGTAATAAATGCTTTCAGCACATTTAGGTTTTTATCCCCTCTGTTTTTTCTGACATTGTTCTCGCTTCCTGAGATGGGCCCAGCAAGGACAAATGGGGACAGAGGCACAGCTTCTTGTTGACAGAATACAGTCACATCAAGAACTCTGAAGCTATTGAAAGCTATGAATGCAGATTAATGGTCCCAGGGACAGCAATAAAATCCAGATAGCAGGAAAGTGAGTAAATGTGTAAAGCGAAATCCTGACATGGTCAACAGCTCAGTTGACTTTTTGCAACACTTTGGACATCTATGCTAACTCAAGATTTGTTCCAATGTCCAGATAAAAAAATACAATTAAAGGAGTTAGGAAAATAACAACAGTGTTTCTTTCTTTTTGCAACAATGCTGTTTAGACACTACCAAAGAAAAAGATGCTGCTAGCTTTGACAGATACTTTAGATTTTTTAAAGAAAAAGCAAGATGTAGAACATGATTTCACTGTATCTACTGAAATAAAGATCATATGATACATTATAAAACATTTGGACATTCTATTTCTCTAAACTTATTTAAGCCCTTCTTTGTATTGGAATTCTAAAGCTCTGCTCTTAATAATGATGCTGAAAAGTAATGTAATTGTAAATATACAGTTGTGGACATTATAGAATTAGGCATAAGTGATTTTTTTCATTATTCATTTTGTTCATTCGTTCAAATGAACATTTTTATTGTTCATTATAATAGATGAATATAGCAGGACTCAAGCCCAGAATGAATCCACATAGTTTTTGTAATAGGATGAAAAATTTTCACTTGTAAATCAAGCAAATCTAATCAAGTACAACAGTTACTGGGCACAACTACAGAGCCACCCAAGTGGGGGAAAGAATTCTATGCACAGACTACAGGTAAAGATATAAATGGCTGTCTTTACTTTCTCACTTACTATTCTCAAATAACAATGAAGTCACTTTTACTTACAAAGAGCTAACTGCCTGAAGTGGAAGAGAATACAGTCAATTACTTTTCTTTATGGTCAGTGGATAAAATGGAAATTCAGAAAACAGAAGGTAAGGGCTCAGGCATAAATCTGTTCCCTGTTGTTTGGTCTCCATGAAAAGTGCTCTATTTTGACCACTGACAATCTTGTAGCATTGGTACCCAGGTTTCACAACATTACATACCATGTCATTAATATGAAAGTGAAACTAGAATTGATTGAACTTTTCTTAAAACAAATGAACAAACATACTTTGAAAAATTAGATTGTTGCTTTGTATGTTGTGTTATACATGTTGCAGTTCTGCATTTTATCACATTCTCTGGAAAGTAAAGAGGTTACTGGACACAAAGACAGGAAGATGGTATAAAGAGGAGTCTGTGTTCTTATCATTAGTATTAATTAGCTTATGTCATGCTATTTTACTATTTTTTGATGGAATTGTCCTTCAACACAATGGGAGTTTTACCTGCCTCAAGAGCACAGAGCTTCTGCAGGAGAAGCTACTGCAATCTAACAGGTTGACCAAGACAAACACTGTGACAGGGAGCCTTCTGCAGAAGGATAGACAGAATAGAGGGATGAAGGTCAGTTACTTGACAGCAAGTTACAAGAGCAGGCAAAGAAAACTGTTAAAACCAAGGCCTGTCAGGCTTTTACCGTGTTTAGTCAGATGTACCCAGCTTTGTACATCTGAACGATGAGTAACACTATTTGAAGTGGATATTATTAAAGCCTTTCAGCTAGCTATTCTGTCACAGGTATCCACAGCAAAACGACTCTGAGGTGCCCCAGGCAACCAGGCTTGTGTTACAAATCCAACTGGAAGGCAGAGGAGATGGGAGTCTGCGCCTCCACAACCAGGCTCAAGGGGGACTGCATGGTGCAGCTCCACTCGAAGTGCAGCCTGAGAAACTTGGACTGCTTTCCAAGGCTGCACCCACAGGTGACATATCGAGAGAGAGAGGACTTACCTTAAGCCACTGCTTGTCTTATATTACAGCAGATATATTTTCAATAGGCTTAAAGCCAAAGAAAGTGCAAAACATAAAGGTAGCTGTTCTGTGCTGTAGTGCACTTTGTTAAATCACTTTCTGAAAAATACATTCAAATTTTGCAGTTCCTGTTGAATATATATACTTCCTGGTGGTCTTTAAAATTTAAAAAGCTACTAGTTCTCTTATGCCAAGTTTTAGCCAGAGCAGGTTCTCATTGCCAATACATAAACTGTTGGTAGCAGAAACTTCCACTGGAAATCATGACCTGAAGCAATCAATCATTTACTTCTAACCATGCTGTCTACTGCTGCACTTCAAGCTGTTTTGTTCAAGTCACAGTTATGTCATCCATAGTTTTTGGGGCTCATTCTGCCTACTTTTGTAGTTATCACCTACTAAAATCTTGCATTTTAATAAAAATATTTCCCAAATCTATAGAATTTACTGCTGAGGAGGAGGGTAATAATGAATAGTAAGCTTCTGGCTGTTGTTCTTCTGTGACAGTCTGCATTATTCAAATCTATACCAGGTGATAAAAGGCAGAAAAGAGCAAGAGCAACATCATACTGGCCAGGTGTGAGAACTTGATGCCTTTAATTACTTCCAGAAACATAAGACTGTAGACTTCTTCCATCAACCCCTTATATTTTCCAGACTGGAACCAAAACGTAGTAAGGTTTTTGTTATTTTTATATTTTCACTGAAGCAAGTTAGATGTAATAGGGTGGACACTTATGTTGGAAAGTCTTACGTCACTGTGAATTTTGGCACATACAGTATTCACTGACTTAACAGCAGAAGTAGCACCATTGATTTTAAAATGTTGTTCCATGGGGGTTTTCTTAATGTGTTTTTCCAGAAGACAGTAATTCCAGAAGACATTGTCTTATAATGGCTTATTTTTCATTAATTTTCTCCAGTGTTTATCAAAGGCTGTAAAAACAGGCATATTGTGTTCTACACATAGTCACTTTATGTAGAACACCAGCTTTTTCTAAGACTGCAATGGTGATGTGTGGAGCCACTTCAAGGACTTTCCAAACATATCCTCCTGACATAAACCTTTACTGTTTTCAAAGATATTAAATGTTGTACTTTTTAATAAGATGGCTTACAGAGAGCAACAAGCCACTTAGTTACAGACATCAGTCTTCTGCAAAACTCAGAGCTCTTTGGTTCAGTTCTTAACAGAAATAAACAGGAGGAAATTTCTCTGAGAAATCCATTCTTTTGTTTACTCATTCAACTGCTGCAGGATACTGGTATTAGAAAGATTTTTTTTGGTTAAGAAATACCAATCTGTGCAAGCCAAGGTTCGCCCTCAGTTCAACTCATAGATCTCCCCTTAGATTCATGTAAAAGTGTAAGCTTAATGATTTAAGGTTTGTATAAGTCGATTAATGAGTGTAATATGCCATTGGATGTCTCTCCACTACAATTTCAAGCAAGTTTTTGTTCCCTCATACCCAGTTTGGCAATGTTTCACTTCTCATATCCAGCTGTCACCTGGGAGATGAGCAAGAAGCCTCTTTCTAGCTCTTATGAAAGTTCTTCACTATCCAGGAAATCCTCTTCTGCATTGTGTATTCCCTTGAGACAACAGTATTATCCACGCTCTCTAATAAATCTTCTAAAGCAAACTAAAAAGCCTTTCAGTGACAATACCCGAGCAGGCTTCCACTTCAAAGAGTTTACAAAGTACTGATGAAGCATAAGAAGCAGAGAGGTAATAAAGTAGTTATGTTTGTCACAAGTCTGGTTACTTCAACTACAGGGAGGTTATTTATATTTTCATTAATAACACTTCGGGGTATAGAGGTATATAGGTTTCAGGGTGGGGGGAATAACAAAAAAAGTGTTCTGCAGAGTAGAAAAGAATTACAACAAAGACTACATTGAGTTGACACATAGCAAAAGGTTAAAGGAACGCTAGACCTGCACCTTGAGCCATGTAAAAGGGATGAGGAAAGGTGTACAAAGATATAAGCACAGAGAAGAAGACAAATACAAAGTTTTGCAAAACCATTATATTCGGCAACAGGACTTGAATTTGATGCAGAGAGAAAGAGGGAAGGACAAAGACTTTTCTGAAGCTGGAATATTCAAACCAGTGAACAATGTAAGCAGGCTGTAAGGAATCAAGTGAGGGCCAGGCACACCAGAAAGACGACTGTTCAGCTCATGCTTTCAATTTCCCTGCTTTTCAAAAATGAGACCTGAAAGTTTATTTTATCTTACTTAAGGGGGGGGGGGGAGAACAGTTGTTTCTACTTAGTTTACACTCTCCTTTCCCCACTCCCCTTTCCATACTCTCTTGGCTTGAACAGCAGCACCCTAAAAAAAGAAATTATATTGCGATTTCATCCTAAACTTCTCTTTATGGACTTAACAGGTCTCTTGGATCTTGCTCTTGGAGCTGTTAAAATTTCTCTGGAAGCTACGAAGCACAATACTTGGTGAAGGTTTTTTGTTTGGTAGGGTTTTTTGTTTTGTTTTGTTTTTTTCTTTTAAACAATCCCTCAGGCTGTTTTAATCAACATCCCAATGACCAAAACTAATAGTTTGTACCAAAGAAATAAAGCTCATCAGTTTTGACAGATGGATGCACTGAAGCAAGCATCTTCCAGAGTCCCACTACAACTCTGATTAAGAATATGGCATCACTACCCTACACAGCCTAAGAAAATACAGTGGCACCTCAGTCTTCACATGGGGTAAATATTTAGAGGTCCTCTATTAAGACATTCTAGGAAACAGCATTATGCCAGAACAGTGTTCTGAGCCTCTTTAGCACTGCTCCTTCTTAGGGTGCAAGTCTATGGAGCACAAGGGAAAGGAGATAGTATCACTGCCAGAACAAGCCCCATAATCAGTTGTTAGGAAAAGAAGGGGAGGCAAAGTTCCAACTGGACCCCACGTTAGACTAATACAACTGCAACAAGTCAGTCAATAGCAATCATTCTTAAATACTTGGAGGTCATCACACAAGACAGTAGGTGACTTCAAAGCAACTTTGGAGTAATTTATTTAAACCAGCACCATTTCTGCGTGCAGCCCCATGAATGTATGAGCTCAGAAAATCTAGTCTGTACAACTACACTCCACATGGCTTCTTTCACCATTGCCACCTCTATAAAAAAAGCAATTAGCCTTCTTACAAATAAACCACCCTAACTACAACGCTGACTTGCTGAAACATAGATAAGGGTGAAAAAAACCCCACATTTTTTAATTCAAGTTATGTGAATACTTGGACTATGCTATGAATAAGTAATGATGGAACAAAATCCCCCAGACTTCAAAACATGAAGTGACAAGTATTATAAGAAACCCATTCAGTCAGCTTATGCCCATAATTAATTTGGTGCAAAAGAAACAAAGATATTCAAAGTCTGGTTGGGAACTCAGAAATTAAATGTGCAATTTGGCAACATTCACAATCAGGCATGCCCAGATGTCTAGTAAATCCAGGCAGAGCGCCACAGTAATTTTTTCTCTAAAGAACAGAAAAAGAATTTTTAAGGGAATATTTAAAACACCAAAAGCATCAGTAAAAAGATGTTAAGTTTTGTTATGTGTGCACAATGTTTCCATAATCAGCATACTCACATTACTCATTTTCTTGCTAGTTCTACAATTTCTAAATGCGTCACATCTTGTCAAACATAACAAGTCCTGGCAAACCCACTGATGGATCTCTTAGGCCTTAACTATTCCATGTTTCCTTTAAGGAATACCATAAATGAGAACATACACAGTGCTTAATTTGTGAATGGTTGATCTTTTGTGGCAACTAAGGTATCACCTGAGGTACTCATCTCATGCAAATTTCAGAAAACAGAAATAATGTGATAAATTCTAGTAACTTCCTCTAAATTCCACAGAGTGAAAAAGTATTTATGTAGATTGGGGAACTTTATAAAACTATTTATTTTCCATACACTGTCTCGTCTAGTAAAATTGTCATTTTACAGTTTTCTTTTAAAGCAAACAAAAATAAGTAAATCATGTTACAAACTAGTTTTTCTCTGAGATATTAAGAGCACTGTGTTTCAGTAGCCAGCAGAAGAGGACCTAGAACGGAAGAACAAAATCACTGTTTTACTAAGGCACTAGCTGAAAAGCAGCTGTTGTGTCAAATAATGAGATTTCTGGGCTACGGCACTCATAGATAGAAGAAAAACAGAAAATGCTGAGGCTGGGACTTCAGCTGCCAAATACACTTCTAAAATCTTTTATCAGTTCCATTACATATTACTTGCATTAAAACTGTCCTGAAGCCAGTGTAAATAACACTTACAGGTTGAGCACCTGTGGTATGGAAGAACTTCAGCTCACAGCTAGAGACAAATCCATGTGACTCATGCAGGGAGGATTTTGAGATCCATTTTTTTGTCTTTGATTTAATGTCAACTACAAAGGATCCATTGTCCACCCTGAACAACAATAAATTTCAAAGGTATTTTGACACAAAAGGAATGCAAGACTCCCAAATAATTAAGTCCTATTAATTACTGTACAGTTACACAAACCTATCTTTTCATAGAGCAAGTACAGATCCTTTCTGAATTGTAAATCCACCAGGAGTTTATGACTGGAAAGAATAAGACTCTCATAATCATGAGCACCTACCTAATAAACATGAACTTACTCACTCTGCTCCTTTCTTGTTCACAAGCTCAGTAGCACCTACCAGTGTCCTGCAATGAATTAATATTCTCTAAATCCATGCATCTAAAAAAAGAGAAAAGCTTTTAACGGAACCTAGATACAATAATACCACTAAACTTACTATTTATCAGAAAGCTACCATTTCAGGCCAAACAGCATGCCTTATTCATGCCAAACCTTCCATTGAAGTCAACGAGATTAACTATATGAGCTACCCTAATTTTGGCCTTCAAATAATCTAATCTACTATTCCACTGAAAACATAAAATTCCAAACTCAGGTCTAGTGATCAGTTTTAGAGCTATACTGTGTCTGCCAAGGCCACTGATCATGTTACATATTAAGAACTAAAAATTGTCCAAATTTAACAACAGTTATTCTCTCATGAAGTCCTAAACTTTCTCAGTCTGCTAACATTCTACAGTTATTAGTGGAAGACCTGACTAAAAACATTCCCTGCACAAAAACTGTATAAATTGAGCAATTAACTTGAGAATGGGAATTTAGTCCTTTATCTCTCCAGCAGGCTCTTATTGGAGCCAAATTCTGTTGAAGTATTGGAAATAGAAGTTTAACATTAAATTTGGAAGGCACTGAAGAGAAAAAACATGCTCACAAACTCCTTCTGATCTATAGAACTATCTTAAGATACTAAAGTAATTTTAATATAAGATACTAATAACATTAGTAGCACTTGGTGCCTGACTGCCACAGCAGAAATAACATACTAGGCTGCAGTGTAAGCAGAAAATTTTGTGGCCCCAATTCATATCTGAGCAAACCTTGTTTACACACAATTTCTTTCCTGCATCTTCTTTCAAAGCATTTCACTTTAGAGATTGTCTTTACCAATTTTATAAGTGTGCTTCCTCAGTGAAGAAAAGTACTTGGAGACCTTCCTAAGAAAAGACACGTTTTCTGTTCTTTAGTTTAATTCTATGAACACATTTCTGGTCACACAGCAGAGGACCAAATCCTGCTTGTTTCCCCCATGCAAACAGTTACAGAACTCTACTTTCCAGTTTAGGAAGGAAGGGCTAAAGCCGTAAGCTTAAACCTTGAGAACAGGAGTATCAACTTGTGCAGCTCTCTTCTAATGATGGTGTAGACTGTTAGCCCATGCAAGCAAAAGGATGAAATGTGTTTTGAGTAGGGACATGTAACGCCAGCTTTACCTTTTCAGGGCAAGTGACACAGCTGAAGACCCAACTAATTTGCTTTGGGGCTGAATAACACTTAGATCTGCATGCCTGAGGTTGTAAACTCTATTTTGTCTCATGTCAAAGCTCGTTCTATCATGTCTTCAGCATTGCTGTAACTGATTTCATGTAAGTCAAAACCAGCCTGGGCTTGTACAATCACGTTTCATTTGCATGCCTTTAGAAGGCTAGTAAACTAGCTTACAAACATTTCTTCAACATTTCCGCATAAAGCAATGCAAGACAACCACACAGTAAAAGCAACAGAGTTCAGTACTTTTATAAATACTACCTATAAATTACAAAACCTATGTATTTGCAAAGCAAAGCAAAAATAAACGCAGCCAGGAAAGGATGCTTCCAGTAGACTTAGCCAGTGTAAAGGGACAAGACAAAAAACAGACAAAAAACCCCTCAAAAACAATTATTGTGCACAACAGGTGAATCTAAAGACATTTTACTTTTTCGGTGATATAGGTTACCTTGGAGAATGTACGAGAAACAAGCAGCAAAAACTTCTGAGCTGAATATATTCTCGGCACCCATTCCCAGAGAAAACGCGTGTGAGAGCAAAACCTGACCCAGCCTGGAAATACAATCGAACGGGATGCTGCCCTAGCTCTTCATTGCAAACCGCATTCAAACCCCACCGACGCCGTCAGTCAAAATCATTCCCTTTTTAAACCGATTTAAATACGTTACTGATTTTTTTATTATTATTACCGTTGATGAAGCGCTTAAAATAAGGCTGCAAACCAGAAGGAAACCCTTCCACCCGCAGCACCGAGAAACGTACCTGATAAGAAGAGCAGTCCCCCTCAAGACAAACTCCTTTGGACGTGTCCCCCACAGCCCCTTCCCGCGGCCTCACACCCCGCACCGGCCCGGCCGCGAGTCCCAACGGCCACCAACGGTCACCACCAACGGTCACCCCCAACGGCCGCCGCCCCGGTCCCACAGCACGCTCCGCGCTCGCAGGCGGGATCTCCCCTCAGCACACACACACCCCCCCCCCGGAGCCCTGCTTCCCTCAGCCAGGCAAGTGCCACTCGAGGGGAGGGATCCGCGGGGGGGACGGGGACGACGGGACGGGACTAAGGGGGAGCCGCGGGGCTGGGCTGCGGAGGTCGAAGCTGCCCGACCTGCCCGCCTCAGCCCGCCACCACCGGCCTCGCTGGCAGCTTCCCGCCGGACCCTTCTGCCCTCACGCCGGCCGTCCCTCCGGGGAGGGTCGGCGGGAAAGCCCATCCCCCGGCAGTCGCTCACCTCAGCCCGGCAGCGCGGGGCGACTCCCGCCTTCGCAGCCCGCGTTGCGTTGCCGGTCCCTCCTGGCCCTGGACAGCCCGCCGCCTCCGGCCGCCCCTGCCCCCGCGAGCCGAGCACCGGCTCACCTGGCCCCGGGAGACAGCCCGGCACGGCACGGCACGGCCCGCGCCGCCGCCCCACCGCCCTGCCCGCTCGGCACTGGGCGCAGGAGACGCGGCGGGCGGCCCCGACAGCTGGGGCAGCCGCTGGACGCGGCCGGGGGGCGGAGG
The DNA here is from genome assembly GCF_929443795.1 of Astur gentilis. NCBI lineage: Eukaryota > Metazoa > Chordata > Aves > Accipitriformes > Accipitridae > Astur > Astur gentilis. The sequence goes on along the minus strand of NC_064911.1, from coordinate 20,405,555 downwards.
CAGGCGAGGGAGGTGCTCTGAGGAGCCGAGAGGGAACCCGGCGAGGCGCCTGCGGGCGCCTCCCCGGCCGGCGGCCCCGTGGGTGCGGGCGTCGTCCCGGGCCGCCGTGGGGAGTGCGGGCCCGGCGGGGGCAGGTTGAAGGCAGCGAGCAGTCCCGGCTAGGTGGAGAGAAAACGGGGGCGGGAGGGCACTTTGTAGCTGGATACAACAGAGTCGGGGGCGGGGGGGGGGGGTGGGGAGAGGAGGAGTTGCCGCTCTGAGGAAACTGTTTTGAGTTCCTCGGTGGACAACGTGTTCGGTGTTAGAACGGCCTTTTTTCTTGGATGGCTTACTTCACCCTTAAAACAGACCTAACTACATTAAGCCCGAATGTAAACGTAGTTCTTCAGAATTAGCGGCCTTCATTCGATTTGGTTGGAGATCTGTACCTTCAGTCCCTTCAGGTTATTGGCGGTGTAAATGAATGTCACGTAGCCACCAGGACAGCAGTAAGCTGCAGCTGTGGCCCTCCTCTCTTTTTAATTGCTTGCGATGAAACATATTCTGAAAATGCAGCGTTTTCAGTGACTTTTTAATTGCTTATTTACCAAAATGTTTAGGAACTGCTCTCTGCGTGTGGGCAGTGTGCCTTCGTCACTAGGCACTGCTGAGAGGAGCCTGGCTCCAGGGCACAGCTGGGGAAGGCAGCTCACACTGCATGTCCTGAGGGAAAGGCTGGAGCTTTAGGCAGCAACTCTTCTCAGTGTTACTGAACATAAGACAGGGACAAATTCTACAAACTCCACAGACAGCAAGTCTTCCTGAGGCTGCAGGGTGTGATGAGTCCATGTGATGAGCAGGATTTCATAGAGGAATACTTGTAAGGAAGAGCTGGCGTTATGATGAAGAGGCTTGTTTCACTTTGCTTAGATCAATGGTGTCTTTGGATGCGTTGGAGCGGGCATGTAGTGGAACACGAGGCCAGTGCTTTTGCAGTTCCTCATACAGGAGAAAACAGGAGGCATTTATCTTTCTCTGCTTTGCTTAGTGGAATATCTTATAACTTACTTGAATGTTTAAGTACCACAAATGGTGTTCTCTTCCTAGCGTATACCACCTGTGAGAATCATGTCTCCTTCACTTCTGATCTGGATGTCTGAGGTCGATAAGGAAGAAGAGAAAAATTGTCCTGAAGTTAAGGCTAGGGATGTGATATATGAGAATATTGTTTGTCCATGAAAAGACTTGCCTAGTGGTTCTACATTAGTGTTCTTTTGATGCATCCATAGTGTGCTTTACCAATGTGGCTTAGCGATGTCTCAACAGAAAGGCTACAAAGTTGAATGAGGTTGGAAACTGAAGCCCGACTTACCCCTGCGCACGTTACACGTTGGCAGTGCAGGGTTAGTAAGCTTACTGTGTTGCTTGTTGTGTGAATAGTTACCAGTGTACAGATAAATGGAAGTCTGCCTCTGTCCACCCAACGTGTCTGACAAATGACACGTTCTTTTGGATAAAAATTGACCAGTTGCTGAATTTTCAAGCACTGAAATGTAACTGCAGGCAGAGGAATTGCCTCAAAATACCTATTCCCTTTCCACTCAGACCAAGTTCATTTACTAGGAGAAAATACTGTGTAATTTACAAAAGGAAGACACTACTTAATTTATATCTGTAATTGTTCATTTAAACTGTGTATTAGGTACAACTGGGTAGTGTCCAGTAAGTACAGGGAAACTAAACAAAATTTACTGGTAATGACCTAAAAACCAGGACTAAGTAAAGAACTTAATTCCCAAAGTGCATTTTTATAGCTGTGCTTAGCCAGAAAAGTCTCTGAAAGCTATGTATATTCACTGAGATACCAGTACATCAGCTATACAGTTCTAGGACTACACTGGATCTGGCCAGTGTCGCACAGAAGCCAAAGGCAAAGTCCTATGCACTTACATAGACGATAGCAGCTCTGAGGAACAGGTCTGGATAACTAAAAAGTAAAGAACTTTTCAGTCCCATTAGTTTTGTCATGTTTTTAAGAAAATGCAAAAAAAAGTGTTGTCTTAATTCAGATTCCTCAATGCCTCCTTAGTTGTATGCTTGTGCAATACATAACACTGGTTTAGTAGGAACAGCAGGTGACATATGCAGGTTTAAGAGAATGATACTCCCTTAGAGAGAAGGAGGCAAATCTTCTCTCCCCAGGCAAAATGATTGTATTAATAATATCTTGAATAAAGCTAATAGTCCCTTGAGCTGCAAGACTCTCCAGAAATTTGCTGATTAAAAGGTGACTAACTTGAAAATGGGAGCACAGATACCATCAACTGGTGTTAATATAAGTTTGGCCATGCATCCTCCTAGTAAAGAAATACTGGATTTCAAGGGTTTGACAATTCAAGCATTTTATTTTTACCTGTGTTCAACAAGATTGAATGTAGAAACTCCCAACACTGACTCCAACAAAGCCAGTGCCTAAATTCCCATTAACTTCACCTTAACCAAAATTTCATATTATGCTTTCTAATTGGTTTGGGATTTATTATTGTTTTTTCTTTAAACTCTTTGTCTCTTTAGTTATGTGTGTGTGTATACGTTTCCTAGGGAGATAAGACATTACTGTGACATACTGCAGCATTCATTTCATGTTTATAATTTTTGTATCCAAATGGGACTTGTTCTAATGATGTAATTCATGTCTCAATAGGAAAAAACATAATCATTGACAAGAAAAAGGGGAGATGAGAGGTGGTGTGTCTGTTTGCCTTTTCATTTATGCTGTGAAGGTATGATGCTGTTGTTTCACAAAGCTGCTTGACAGGACAGACTTGTCCTGTGCTTGCTTCTTCCTACTCCTTCCCTGTTCCTAGTGCACAGGATTGAAGGTTGCTTTGCCCTGTGATATGTATATGGTCAACCCCAGGGAGCTTAAGTAGGTTAGTCTTTTAAAAAGAACTAAGCATAAAGTTAGGGGAATGACTGTTTCAGTGAATCATGTTAACATAACACCATTTATGTCAAATCTACTCAATTTAAAAACAAAGCAAAAAGACTTTCTGATAATTTGCATGGTTCTTGATTTTGTGGGGTTTTGTCATCATCTTTGCCACATTACAGATTTCTGTGAACACCAGAAACTGACTGGAGGTACAAAGAAGCAGTTTAAATGGTTACATTTCTCTGTTTAATATATAAATATAGCTCCCACCCCCTAAATCACTCATATTCTGTTTTATAATCTCATGTACTAGTTATGAGTCATGTAAATTACAGATTGTTAGGTAAAAAATAGGTTAGGTGTTTTTTTAAACTGATGGTAGCACTGAAGACTAAATAAAATCAAGTCTTTCAGTCTATTTTCTGCTTTCAGCATTGCAAAGATGTAAACAACGAGTGAGCCGTTTTAGGATAAGAAAATTATACGGACTAGCTGTGATGCTGAAAGGAGTTAAACATATCAAGGGAGGAGGATCTTAAGTCTAATCTTAAAACTGCATATATTTAGCACAAAGTTGAGAGCTCAGTTTGTGAAAAAGAGGCTGCCTCTGTTCAAAATTTGTGCCTGATCAACAAATCCATATCTTAAAACAGAGTCTTTGGAGTAGATATATCTTTCTAAGATTCTAATAGAATAACTACTTATTAATATTCTTTTGACAGAAAGTAGCATATAGGCGTGGACACCACGAGCGCAGTGTTTGCTGAATGTTAACTGAACCAATATGTAAAAGAAATCTCTTAGATATGTAATCATTAAATAAAGAGGTTTAGTCTATCCAGCTGTGATTTTACACATGTTGTCAAATACTAAGTACAACATCCAGGGTAAGATTTTCTTTTTGACCATTGCAGTTTCTTCATAAAAAATAGAAATATGTAATATCTTCTCTACTGAATGTTCTGGGAAGAGTAGGAAAATAATAATAACAATAATAACAATAACAACTATATCTCTGTGGTTAACTTCTAAGCCTCAACTCACCAAAGAAATATACATTTCACTAGTTTTTTAAAAGAATACACATTTAGAGAGTTGTGTCTGTCTTGCATCATTACTGATGACAAGTGGTATTTATGTTCACCATGTTGTCTGGCCCTATTGAATTCCATATTGAGGGTCCTCCTGCTTACAGACACACAGCCATATCATATTGGACTGTGTTCCAACTCAGTGTCCCCATTACATTTACATTCCAAAATGGGATAAAGGCAGGAGGCAATTTGTTAGGTACCCAGTCCAAAAGAAAAGAGAAATTTTTGATGCTGTTTTGTTTAGCAAAATTTCATACTACTTATACAAAGAGTAAGTGGTTATATGTAGCAGCAGGATGACATTCCTGCTCTGCTGGGTGATTGGCCCTTCAATACTTCACCCTCTGCGTATGTCTTCATGCAACACTCCATTTTGTGGAGTTGAGAGCCTTCATTATTACCTGTTGGAGTTAAAAGTGAACAGAGCACAAACTGAAATGCAAGAAATTCCATTTAAACATAAGAAAAAAACTTTTTTATGGTGAGAGTGATCAAACACGGAAGCAGGTTGCCCAGAGAGGTTGTGGAGTCTCCACCCTTGGAGATGTTCAAAAGACGTCTGGGTAGGGTCCTGGGCAACCTGCTGCAGTGGCCCTGGCTCTGAGCAGGAGGTTGGACTAGATGATCTCCAGAGGTGCCCTCCAGCCTCAGCTGGCTTGTGACACTGTGTGAAGAACTGCTGCTAACACTCTGCTTTCCCTCAGTACAAAAATACACTTTTGGCCAAGCAAAGGACAATGATCCTCAAATTGCAAAAAACTTGATGGTGACGAAAGGCTCACATACCCAAAAGCCCAGACCAAGGTGCTAATTGATATTATGGGAAACTGCAAAGAAGAGTCGCCAAGGAAAGCAATTCTGAAGAGAACACCTGGAAAGGACTATAAAACCTTTCAATTCTCTATTCACAGCACTCAGTCTCTTAAAATTGTAGCAACATTTGTATTTCCATTAAAAAACATTTTAAAGGAGTTGTAATGTGTCCATAAAAAATAAGTCTGTGTGGATCTTGGCAGGCAAATTCTCATTCTGGGAACATTTCACATTTTGCTTTTCTTTTTTTAAAACTTAATTTGCAAAAAAGCTGTGTTAACCTCTGAAAGTTTACACCGACTGTAGTGATTCCACATTAAATGGTCTTGTGTAGTAAGACCTTGATCATAGCATGAACTGTTATAATAAAGCCAAGGAAGTTACTATACCCCCGTTGATTCCCAGGTCTATATAACTTGTAAAGCAACAGAGAAGGATCTTTTTTTATCAGGGAACACTTTTCCAATGTATGGTCTGCCATGTGTATCTTTCACGTACTAGGGAAAGGATTTCAGCTTTCATGCCAAGTCCTTTCCTTCCTGACAGCTTTTTTCTTCTTTTCTTGAGAGGAAAACTTGCGTTCATAGTTGTCCTGTCTAAACTCTGTTCTTGGCTTTGCTGTATCTTTTAAACAAAGTATGTGCATCTCAGCTGTAAAATAAGAGGTAGATGGTAGCAGGCAGAGTAAAATGTGAGATGCCATCATGTTTTGAGGGTCAGCGAGGAAGGCAACCTGCTTTGGATGTGTCAAAGGATAGGAGATTTCCTTCCCTTAGTTTAATTCTATAATTTATGCCCCTGTTTTGCAGTGTTGAACTCTGCCCAAACTTTACAGCAAGTGATCAAATCAGGGAGTGGGGGGAGACCTTAGCAAACTGTTGCAGTACTTCTGGAAGACCTTTCTGCTGAAGTTTCAACACCTACGATTTTAATACCACTGACCATATTCCTTTTTCAACCTCATCCATTTTTCAATCTTTTACTTGTTTGGAAGTGAGGAGAGTAGTTCCTAAAAGGTCAGCTAATCCATGCTGCCTCTGTATTTTACACCAGCATAAACTTGTTTCACAAAGTTTCTTATTAATCACACTAGAACATTTGAGAGGAAAACCAGAGTTTGAAAATTCTTCATCTCAGATGAGACCTTCCTCCATGGCTTTGTCTGGGGTGCAGGAGTATATACATACGGAAGTCACAAAACCAGCTGGTAGTACTGGTGTTCTGTAGGAGGATTAAGGCAAAGGAATATCTAGGTTTCCAAAGAGTTCGGCGTATGTAGACTTTACAATACATGATTTCTGAGGCAAAGACTGGAATTTCAAGTGCTATTCAAGTGGCACCTCCTGAGACAGGCTATGTGCAGCTAGACAACCTACTACAGGTCAACTATGTTTCAACAACCCTTACATCTGGTTGGAAGCAGATACTATGCATGGTAAGGGCCATAAGACATGGGTAGTTATCTTCAACTGGGATGCATTGAAACCACTAGTGTCATGTCTGTTGTCTGATAGAAAAGGACAATAAAATCGTGGACAGCAATTTGGTTGTTCATCTATAGACCAGAGATAATATTTAAAGATTTTTCTGTATACATCAGTTGCTTTATACTAAATATCTTTTTATTTAATCTTTTAAAATGTTAACAGCAATGCTAATATGTCATTCCTGGTGGTGCCAGAAAGCTCTTTGGCTAAGTGAACCACAGGAGTTTTAATAAACCTCAGCACTGCCATTAGTTGTAATTTGACTGACGTTCTGAATGCTCTGTGCAGAAAATCCACTTCTTGTTTCTACCTAGGTCAAATAACTTGCAATATTAAATATTAAACAACTTATAATACTGGATGATTGAGATAAAAAAAGAAGCACATAAAGCCTCAAGTGCCAGGAAATTAATGTTTTCTTTTACCCTTATGTGCCTGTCTCCTCAAATAGTTTGGAATGTCTTCTTAAAAGTTCTAGATCTTTTACAGAACTTGATTTTATTTAAAAAAAATAGTTTTTCCAACTGGAATGACTCAACTGAATGAAGTGTTTTTATAATAGAAGCTATTACATTTTGTGTTATGGCAGCAGGGGGGAACCCTTTTTAATTTAAAGAATTACAACTTTTTGGCTGCAGAGCTTTTCTGTATTCAATCCCTTAACACTTATTTTTGATCTTGACACTTCTTCTTCCAGGCTTCTTTGCTATTTGCCCTGTTTTTCAGATATTGTATGTATTTATCTAGATGAAAGCCTCCATTGGGATAAGCACGGTGAAGCTCCGCGGAGCTTAAGGGAGTAAAACGTTTGAAAGAAAACTGTCAGCCTGATTCTAGACCACTGTATCTTTTCTACAAATGTTTTTCTACTCCTGAAGCCTGCCTTACTCCCATTGCTTGTTTACATTACTTATTATATTGTATTGTTAACCACTTTTTATAACTCCAGTTCACCATTCTATTCCCTCTTAACTACCCACCCTATTTTGATGTTCACTTAAATGCAGTAATTTGGCCAGCCAGGAAAACACCGGATTGTACTCCCCTAAATCCAGCTTTGCATAAATAGAACTTACTTTAATGCTGAATTTGATCCACATCCTAATTATTGTACTGAAATCAAATGTTCATTTTACTGACCATACAGGTCCTTACTTCTGTATCTTTTACACTTGGGGGAATGCTTTCCCTCTCTTTCACAGCACCTTTAAACTCTTAGCAAAATTCTCCTTGAAGCAAGGATTCATATACTATATATCACATTACAAAAAAGATAGTATTGGTGTATTTCTTTATAGTGAAGAGCAACTTTAAGCTTTCAGTTTAGGTTAGCTTTATTTTACAAGCAGAGAAAATAATACGATGCTCAGGAGAAAGTAATGTTTGTGTCTTACAGTCCAACTTGCCACAGTGGCAAACAAACTTGTGGACAAACTAGTATTGTCTCTTCATGTAAAGTTACTGGAACATACAGATTTAGAGAAAACAAAGCCAGAATTTTCCATAACATTATGCAACTCCAAATTTTGCTCCAAAGCTCTCCAATTTTGTTTTGTTTCAAAGTTCTGTATACATTTCTGTGCTTTATATTTAAAGTCCTTGCTCAGTCTGGTAGCTTTGAGACCAGGCAACTGAAACATGGAGAAGAGTAGTGGCATTGGACCTGCAGTGCAGAAAAGTAAAACTGAAACCACTGTAACTGATATGTCAATATGATATGTTAACTATCTCTTATAAATTTTGTTTTGCCAAGGATCCCTTTTTGTAGTCCCTAAACTTGTTTGGGAGTTTCTGGGTGGTGGCAGGTGTTTTCTTTTGTTTTCTCGGGGTTTTTTTCCTGTGAATTATCACCTTCAAACTTAGCCTGGCTCTGACACAAATTTGGATGTCATGTAATTTTCTGAAATACGTTACCTCCAACATTAAATTAAAATTTATCAAGGTCCTGAATCTTTATATTATTCTGGGTAAACAAATTCCAAATGATAGCATATGTATTTCAAGTATAATTCATTCCTGTTCAAAAGGCCAGGAGAAAGTCTACACATAGTTTGTGGAGTTAAATGTCTGTTTTGAGGACTTAGGTGTTATTTAAGTGATTACTAGGTCTTATGCAAATCTTCTAAACATAAGTAAAATTCATTCTTTGTGTTTGCATTTTGGATGTAGAATTGGTCCTAGTTCTGTCTTTTGGAAAGGAGGTACACATTGCTTAGGATAGTATTGGATGATTACTTTGGGTACTTTTCATGTTCAATGGCATCTGAATCTGACTTTTAACCTGACATACATGGCAAAACTGAAGAACTGTATGATTCTTCTTCATGAAAAAAAAAGACATTTCCACAGAAAACCAACCTATACATGACTTTATTTTTAGGATCTTTTCGGTATGATAAATTATTTTCTCTAAATTATCTCATTCTTTGGTTACTGTACTGATTATAGATTAATTTTTGCGAAGATGCAAAATACCTCTCACTAATGTTGACAGAACTTAGTTCTGCCTTTCAGGAAAGGCCCAATGTTGGTCCCTTGTACCTCCAGCAAAGTATTGAGCAGAGAATTCTTTATGCCACTTTGTATAATCTCTTTGGTTTGCCAAAGAATCACTAAGGTCTTAGGAGGAGATTTTTTTAGTCCTCCTTATTCAGAAAGGTCCATTCAAATGGAAATGGGCCTGGAAAGGTAGTTGATTGTGCTAGGTTCCTGGGTCAGCAAAATGCCCATGGCTGTGGCCACAAAAGCAAATAAATAAATAAAAGGGACAAAATACAACTGTGTTACATGTCTGAAAATAATATTGCCAAAGTTAATGACCAGCTGAGGTCATCATGTAAGATACACTTTTGCTGAGCTTGACGTAAGGATAGTTGCTTGGAGCAGACCAGAATGTAAATAACAATGGTCTTCACTTTTCCAAGAATACTGTGGAATAAAAGAATAGTATAATGTAAAAATAAGCAAGAATATGGATGTTTGTACTCAGACAGTAGAATCTAAAATTTTTTTCTCAGTAGTTGTGTTTGGCCTTACATTCCTAATTATTCTTAAGCTTGTCACACACTGAGATTCATATATGATCTTTAGGGACCATATATGACATTTCATGATCTGTTCTTGGCAGAAGTTTTCCACTACTAATATAAGTGCTAACCTTATACCTTCTGGTAACTTCAGGAAAATCATATTTGCAAAGTCTTCTACCAAAACAGTCTTGGGTACCTTGCATCTTTTTTATCTGCTAAGTTTTTACTTGGGCACATATTAGTTGTGGTTTCTTTGCTTGCTGTTAAGTACATTCTTCATTTTATTCAATGGTTTAGTACATTAAAATCTTGCCCCCCAGAAATATTTCCATTTCAAAATAATTAGTCATACTAAATTAATGATTGGCTCTTTAAAATATTAACTTTATGATATCTTCAAAGAGTTGTCTTCAAGATTTGTCTTTCATGATATTAAAATATTTGAAGCTGAATAATTTGATTTCAAATTTATGACATTCACAAGGTAATTTCTGGGGTCTGTTGGTTCCATTGACTGTATTGGGCATAGTAAGTGTAAGAATGATTAATGTCACCAAGGGCAAGATAAGTCAGAAATCATGGTGAGCATCTGGCATGTGTTCCTCTCTGCTGTATCTGCGCAGTTCTCAACTTCCATATTTTGCAGCAATGTGAAATGAGAATGTGGTCCAAGCTGCACTAAAAATGCTTAAGAAGTGGCAGTATACTGTAAAAGAAAACAGATATTGTGGCTTATAAAAGGGAACAGAAACTATCATAGAGCATGTGGTGGGTTGGCCTCCTCCAGCCGCTGGGCACCCACCCAGCTGGTCTCTCATTCCCCCTCCTCAGCAGGATGGGGGAGAAAATATGATGAAAAATCTCGTGGTCGAGATAAAGGCAAGGACATCAGTTACAATTACCATCACGGGCAAAACAAACTTGACTCAACCTGGGGAAAATTAGTTTGTTGCCAAGTAACAGAGTTGGGTGGTGAGAAACAAAGGAAAAAACTAAACCACCTTCCCTCCACCCCATTTTTCCTAGGGTCAAATTTGCTTCTTCATTCCCAACTTCTCTCCCTCCTCCCTCCAAGCGGCACAGGGGGATGGGGCATGGGGCTTGCGGTCAGTTCAGGACAGTTCTTCTCTGTTGCTCCATCCTCCTCACACTTTTCCCTGCTCCAGCATAGGTCCTCTCCATGGGCTACAGTCCTTCAAGATAAACCTGCTCCAGCATGGGTCCACCACGGGACGCAGTTCCTGTCAGGAGAACCTGCTCCAGTGTGGGCTCTCTGTGGGCTGCCACACCTTCAGGATATATCTGTTCCGTGGGTGGCATTGTGGATGTCTCCTCCACCAGGACCCTCTCCATGGGCTGCAGGGAAATACCTGCTCCACTGGGGCCTCCTCCAGGGGCTGCAGGGCAATCTCTGCTCCAGCGCCTGGAGCACCTCCTCCCCTCCTCCTTCGCTGGCCTTGGTGTCTGCAGGGCTCTTACTCTCCCTGGTTTTCCTCACTCCTCATGCTGCCGTGTGGCGGTTTGCCCTTCCTGAAATACTCTTGCCCAGAGGTGCTGCCGTCTTGGCTGTGGGGCTTGGCCATGCCCAGCGGTGGGTGGGTTGGAGCCGTCTGGAACCGGCTGTGTCCAGCACAGGGCAGCACCCGCCTCTCCTCACAGAGGGCTCTCCTCACAGAGGCTGCCCTGCAGCCCCTGCTGCCAGCAAAACCTCACCACCAACACCCAAGGCATCGTGTTAAAGTCCAGTATTGCTTTTAAGACAATTTTAAATCAGTTATTTTTCTGAGCTCCATGGAGTTAAGTCATGTCAGTTTAAGAGTAGCTCTGAATGAGAAGAGGATGGACACCCAGACATCCTCTAGTGAGAGACTGACACTTTGCAGTACAGGCTGTTGCCATAATGCCACAAGACATGGCTGAAACAACAGATCTGTTATGGTTCATGTGGCACTCACACACAGGTATGGCAAAAAAATTCTGCCATAGACTAATGAAGTATTTTTGCAAATTACCTAAGTTGAAAAGCATGATTCGCGCATCCTAACTTGATCATTTTGCCAAGAAAACATTTCAAAGTCCAGTAATTAGATTTTGCATGAAAAAATGGCCCTTTGTTGGCCATTTATTTGCTCTTTGTTGATTAAAAATCTGCCACCATTCTATGCCAAAATTTGACATATATTGAATCAGAAGTTTGGCAGCCTTCACTGATCTGTCCTCATGAATATTCCCCCCATCATTGAATTATTTGAGCAGTAATAAAATAGAGAGCTGGGAGCTAATACTGCTGCTTTCAACTACTACTTTGACCAAGAATGACAGATAATGACATTTTTACAGATGAATGAATGAAGATTAATAGAGACATAGCTGTGAGGATTAAATAATCTAGAATCTCAACTGGATGGAGAAAACTCTTATGAAATGTGCTGGGAAAATTTAATAAGCATTTTAAAGAATGATTGTCATAGATAAAGCATGTTTTTAACTACAAAGCCTGGAAATTCATCCAGGTTTATCTTAAGTAATAAGTTTGATTTTTAGCTTCAGAAATTATTGTGAGTTATTCCATATACACAACTTAGATACTGCTGTCTTCCATAGGAGCAGTCAGTAGGTATAAAGGGTGAGGAAGTCCTCGCAAAGTTTTCTACAGGGAAAAGTAAGCAATGAAAGGCCATTACATTTAAGGACTGTATAGACGGTCTCTGTGGGTATTCATTAAGAAAGGCAAGTGTAAATTGGCCAGGCATACCCGCTCCCTATTCATGGATTTTCAGGCTGGCCATAATTGCTGCAGAGTGCAGGATCAAGAGATCTGCTGATACCTCTTGAATCATTATTCTTTGTGAAAGGATGCTAACCACAAACTACAGGTTTTACAGATATAAAATTGCATTTTGAATTGTACTAATGTTATTGTTCCATAATAAATAACCGTGAAATTGCCAAATATACCTAAGCTTCCTCAGCAATAAATAGAGATATCTGATTATAAAGAAGGCAATTATAAAGAAATTCAGTCCCTGTACGTGTGTGAAGCAGGAGTCAATGTTTGCTGCTGCAGTTTCATGTAACATCCAAGACAGGCTAAGCCAGTGCACCACGTCTTCTGCTTTTCTCCAGTTGCCCATCCCCATGGCTCCTTCTCCCCTTTTCACATCATGTCCTGCTTTGCACTAGCACCGCTACTGGCATGCCCACCCAGTGAGCTAGGGTTGCTTGCAAGGGTGGCTCTCATCTGGGCTTGCGCCTTGGCCTGGGGATGAGGGACCCCAGGGGATGCTTTCACCTGGAGAGCAGAGGATGGATGGCTCTGGGGCAGGAGCAGGGAGCAGCAGGGGTAGGGGTGAGGCACAGTCACTCCTTCCAGTGGCAGTCTCAGCCTGAAGCGCTCATGGGACTCCTGTCAGTTAATGCAATCATTTCCTGTTCTAAATTTAGTGAAAGTGGTAAAGCCAGATATCGCTGTGTGGTAACTCCTGGAAAATCCCTCCCTTTTGAAATAATGAGCACCAAATGTGCAGCAGTTAGATGTTTGTTGTTATGTATTCAAATTATGTTGAGGGCTCAGTCACAGAAGCAGGCACGTTCTTAACAAGCCCATGGCATTTATTTTCATTTCATTTTTGGTGATGAAACTGTGTTACATCTTTCTCAGGACATAGTGCTCATGTCCCAGTATTTAGTATGCAGGCTTTTTGTAAGGAGATTCACTTTAGAAGGCACAAGATATCCCTTCAAAAAAGGTGTACAAATAGAACCCTCCATTCAATTAATCTATGCATGAGTGATTGGAAAGTGACTAAATTCCCAGTCTCATCTGTATGCCACATATATACACCCCAAAGAAACAGTGCCTAAATTGCAAACCCTGTAAAACACTCCTGGGTGCTGAGAAACTTTGTGATCTGCATGGGAGGAGAATTCAGGCAGGACCTGATGCCTGCATAGAACAAGTTTACTAATTTCTGGACATCCAAAATGCCAGAAAAAAAGGTATATTTTTTCTATAAGACACTGTGGTCTAGTTCACAGGTGGTAGAAAAAAAATGCTTACAATATCACAGTTTTTCACATCTCTTTCTATTTAACTTTTCTTTTTTTTTCTGTGAAAGGGCGGGATTTGAGTGTGTTTTCATTCATCTGACTTTAGTAAAACAGAAGTGAAAGGAGAAAACGCATGTTGTTCTAGGCTTCCTGTCTGAAGACATTTGGGCCTTTATTTGATTGCTTAAGTCAGGGGTTCCCAAAGTGAGGTTACAGATCAGTGAAGGCTTACCAGGCCATAATAAGAGGCTGGAAGATACATATTGCTAGGTTAATAGGTAGAATAGATAGATTTTTAAATTAAAATATTTGTGATAAAAGTATGTGAAGATTAATGATAATCTGAGCCTGTCTTTCAGTTTGTGGACAGAGACATAAGAAAAATGCTTATAGGAGACAATAGTTTCTTAGGGAGCTATTGAAAATGTTTTAATTAATCCACAGTAAAATCACCTCACTGTATGTAGACTATACATTTCAAGGGCCTCTTCTCTTCTCTTCTCTTCTCTTCTCTTCTCTTCTCTTCTCTTCTCTTCTCTTCTCTTCTCTTCTCTTCTCCTCTCCTCTCCTCTCCTCTCCTCTCCTCTCCTCTCCTCTCCTCTCCTCTCCTCTCTTCTCTTCTCTCTGAACATCACAATGCCTGAGCCATGACTGAGACCTTTACCAGACAGAGACTGTTTCCAGGAGCTCATCGTGTTTGGTGATAGCCTGAGTCCTGGTAATTCTGCTCCATACCCAGAGAACTTTACCCCACTGTATTTGGGTAGATTGTGATTCTGTGTGGATCTGCTTCTTGCTAAAGTGAGAAGTGATTCATTGGGAAACTTCTGTAAAGCCTATTTTTATATATTTGAATCATCACATGTTCCTGGGAAGGTAAAGAGCAATGTTAGTAATGTATTTGCTCCTGCACAGCCCTGCCCATGCAGCATGCACACAAGAAATCAAAAGCAGAAAGGCTTGAAGACAAGGAGCCATTGGGATAAGAAAAACAGGTTAGGGCTAATCAGAGGCAAGGAGGCTACCCGAGATAAGAAGGCTCTGGAGGAAACTTCCCCTTTACTCCCATGTCTGTAGTCCACAAAGTACTGAATATGGTGTGGGGAGAGAAGCTATTGCAACCTACTGTTTTTACCACAGACATCTATTGGCTGTGTAAGTAGAAACACAGTAGTGGGAAGCCAGTCAGTCTCCTCTGAGAAGAGGTACACTTCCCAGATGAGGTAGTCAGTGTATAGATTGATGCCAAACGCCAGAAGAAAGCATAGTCCTATTGCCGCAGGCAGACGAAAAGGTGTGTGCTGAGGCATACTCGTGCTCTCGAAGTTTAAGACCGTGGTCTAGTGTGGCAGGCCTGAACACAGTAATCTAACATAGTTGCTGTAGGACTGGAACAATTACCGAAGTTTTATAAAACTTGTATCAAACTTCAGCATAAGGCTCTGTAAATACCTAGAATTCCTACACAGAAGATCTACAGTCAGTATAAACTGCCCTAGTTTTTTCTTAAATAATGGGATCTTTATGTTTTGATGTCCTCCTTGTTTCCTAAATTAGAGTTTTTAACAAGTGAATTTGGCAAGTTTTCTTCTTAATAACTGATGACAATTCCAAAGGGTATTGTGAAACTAACTTGGGATCTGCACAAAATACAAGTTAGTTTATTTCCAGTGTATTCCAGTTATGACATCTTCTTGGCTCAGTGATATCTTATGGTGCCAAGATAACTGCTAACATTTTTTGAATAATTGGATGATTTCACAATAGTATCTAAAGTCATCTGATTTTTCTTGGACAACTGCCCAAGATTTTTCAACTGACAGAATAATGACCTAACTGCAGATGTAATGTATATTGCTTGGTTAGAAACTGTATTCAAAACCTTGCTAAAAACCCCTCCATCTCCAATTAGTTATGGAGTTTTTAGGAGACTGGGGAAATTGTGTTACACAGAGGGTAAGGTCCACCCCTTAGTAGAATTCATTTCTCCAGCAACAATAGGTCCCCAGGTATTTCTATTAGTCAAGGGAAAGTACTGTCAATCTGATCCAAAGATGAAGCAGAACTGATTTTCAGTGTAAGAGCCACAAGAATGTTAAACGAGTCAAGTCCTTTTGGCACTTCCACTTGGTAAACCATGCACTCTACCTTCTAAAATAAAACATGCAAGGTAACCACCATGGCAGTTTTTGCAGGGGCTACTAACATACTCTGCTGCACACTGATCTGGCTTGTCAACTGTGCATGCCTGTTGTTAGACATCTAAACAAAGGTGGATCTCTGAAATGGCACATGCCCACTCTTGTCATTGACATTCTCCCATGCAGAACAGAGGCTGTTTGACTTAGGCACTAAATCCAGATGTGGATGCCTAAATCTATTTTGTTATAGGAAGATGACTTTGAAAATTCTAGCCACAGCCTGAAAATCACTTCAGGATTCTTTTCTATTTTAGGATTTTGACGATTTAAGGCTGAGAGGGGTTAAAACATCCAGCCCACAGAAGGATATTGCAGTTCCATCAGCTCATCAGGTACACACAAAAGGGAGATAACAAATCATGTGAGCTAGATGAACATTATTGAAAACCAACAATAAATAATGGTGTAACCACTAGATATGTTTTAAAGGCCTCTATTTAATGTGGACAATGTAAAGAAAGCCTTAGGAAAAAGATCGGACCCTAAGATGTCGTGCTCTGAAATAATTGTTTCAGTTACCTAACTACACATACACATTGTTTAGTAAATCAATCATCTTAAAATTCAAAGCATATGTTCATAATCTTACTCTTAATTTGGTTTGCTATTTCAAAAAAACTCACCCAATGGTCAAAATGTTTAAAATGCTTTTTAGGCACATTAATTGTATTTCGATTTTTCTCTAAACACACCTTGACATAAATCAACATTAACGAAAATACCAACTAGCACAGAAGAAATGTGTCATAGAAGATTAGTGGTAGTTTCTCTTCTGTGCACCACCAGCAGTTCTGACTGCAGAGGGGGCTACTAAGGTTGGGGGCAGTTCAGAACAGGGGATTACTTTACAGAGCTTTAAATGACAACTTTCCTTCCTCTAATCTAGAGATAATCATCATTACTTTCCATAATTCACATTTTGGTAAACTGAGAAGATTGTATAATTCCTTTTAGAAACATTACATGTACAGCTTCTTTGTTTATCTCTGCCAAAGTTCCCAAGAACATCCAAGAAGGAAAAGCGTTTCATGGCTTATTATAATCACATCAGCAAAAGTATTAGGGAAAGTGATTGTCTGATTTGGAAATTCAAAAATCCATGTGATTTAACCTAGGGCTTGGCACACGAGGATGCTGGAATTCTGAAGGCTGCAGCTTTCTACTAAATAAGACTGTAGTTGCTAAAATGCTCTGCATTTTGAACAATCTCTTCCTCGCTGTTTATTTCCTAGCAAGTTACCAGCAGCATCCATTATGTACAGTAAAAAGTTTATAAAAAGAACTTCCAATTCTAAAACTAAACAAATCAGTTTTGCAATGTGATTAGGTTAAAGAAGTAAAGCATCCCATAATTACTGGAGGAAAATATTTTCAGAGACTTTGTAGTGTTTTCTGGTTACATCAGAATATGTAAATAAAAGCTGTGAGCCAACATAATATATTGAAACAAAAATGTTGCAATATGAAGGAAAAACTATTACATGAGATCACAGACACTATAATTATCAAATTGTATTTACAATTTGAATGTGCCAACTTCAGTTCTTGTTTCTCTAAAGCTATTAAAATTTCTGTGTCACAGGCACAGCTGCAAAACTCCAGCCCTTCATTGATTTCAGGAGAGTGAGATTTCAGCCGCTGCATTAAACGGGATGTTTTACTCCATAACTCTGGAAATTAAATATATAGTCAATGCTCAACTTTCATGATCTTGTCAAGTCTGTTTCATTTGGAAAGATATGCACAAGACAAGTAGTATAAGAGCAGAGCCTCTGGCATTTTTAGTGTCGGTGTGTCAGTCTTTCCATTCTAAATCTTTACTTTGAGGTGGTTTTTAGTATACTGTAACATTTGGCAGAGAAGCTTTTAGCACCAGGGAGATTTTTTTTAAAAATAAATAAATATAAACCTAATGTGACTGTTCTATGTTACTGGACACAGAAAAAGAAATGAAGTCTGTGGTTCCTACCTCCCCCAGGCTGATTGCCTTTAAAAGACCCCTGCTTTTATCGTGTTACAAATCTCCCTGGCCTCTCATGTGGGCTAAGATAGGTAAGAGTTGGAGGCAACGGAAAAGGGTAAACGACAAGACTAAAAGTGAATTGCTTTTGTAATAAGCAGTGATTTCATATATTTGTAGTGAATAAATTAATGCACTTACTTAACGTGCATCCATGATTCAAAGTGAATCAACACTTGATAAGGGCCCAGAGTCAGTGTCTCATATCTGGGTTAGGTGCATGTTTTGGAAAGCCTGGGGAGCTTCGGCGGCCGCTGGGATGCCGTAGGGAGTGTCAGAGCAGAGCTCACTGCAGGACCCAGCAGCTGCAGCTCATTCCGTTTTCCTTGGACCGTGCAGCTGCTGCCTTCACAAAATCGAGCCCAAGGGTGTGGTGTCCCAGGCGGTGGAAATCGCAGCCAGCCCACACGCTCCCCCCACCAAATGAGGCCTTTTCGACACCTACTCAGCCTCGGCCGGAGCCCTCCCGGGTGGCCTTGTGGCCAGGATCCTGCGTGCTCCTTGAGTCTGTGCTTGACTTCTTCTGGGGGACTGCCCAAAAAGATGCGCCAGCCAGCCGGCGTCCAGCCACAGGGCGAGGTGGACCGGCTCATGGATGGAGCTGAAAACGAACCCACAAAAAAGCACATAGCTGTCAGAGGAGTGGCTTGAGCCAGTCAACCATGTGCTGCATGACTGCTGCTGCCAACACCGGCGTTATGGTAGGAAATGGTAGCCGGGGCGAAGGGCAAGGAAGGAACCGTCCCCATCGGCCACAGTGCAACCTCGGGTCAGCTGGCTGAATGAGGGAACTCAGCCTGGGGTGTTTCTCAACCAAGCTTTCCTAGCTTCCCACAGACATCCTTAGGGAAGAAACTCAGTGTACTTTTGTCTGCATTAACTGCAAAAATCAATTTTTAAAGTCCACTGAAATAAGCATGTAACAAAGCACCAGCAGTATTTGTCTGGTTGAAGAAATCCAAAGACTAGATTTTTTGCTTTTAAACCTTTTTAATTGTTATGCCCAAGTTACTATATGACATAGCATGGTTAGGAGCTTGTCATAAACATACAAATAATGAGATATCCTGTAGCTAAATAGACAGCAACAATAAATTACTGTAATAAAAAATTACTTGCAATAAAAAATCAGCAATAAGGCCCAAGCTTACCATGGTCAAAGGAGTTTTGAATGCATTAGGGATCAGAAACTGAGTGCTGGGAAAACTGTTTAAACAGTTTGTACCAAGGAGACCAAGGGAAAATCCTTTCTACAATTTTATTTTTTCTCTTTACCTGATCAGCCAAATATGGAAACAGGATGGCCCACAAAAATGTATAAACAAGTTCCTCCAGTGTTTCTTCAAGAGCATACATAAATGTGACAGTTCAGGAAGAAATATTGTAGGGAAGCCAATACTCCAGCCTAAAAATACCCCAAGCCGACAATGCTTTTATTCCATTAAGACATACATTAAACTAACAATCTGAAAGAAAATAATCATCTTTTCTCCATGTTTTTAGGCCAACACAAGGAAATGACAAGCTAACACGCTGTAATGGAGTTGGGGATACATGAAATTAAATACCAGTCTGGTTCCAGGAGAACCCAAATATCATTCAGGCTTATGTACTCTTTAGGACTGGCAGATTTATTTTCAAAATCTCTGGAAAGGGAGTGGGAAATCTTTGCACCTTGGGCGAGCCACCCAGTAACATATATATAGCTTTGTGCTATCATTGGTCTTATCGTATGACCTTAGCCTATATGGGTTCTGGTCTTTCTTTGCCATTTTTGCTTACCTTTCATGCTTACTTATCTCAAGTTATAGCTCAGGTGTTTCCCTGGGGCAGTTCTCATTCACTGGACAGGATCTCTAACTCTTGTTAAGCACTACTTAAACTGAAGGTAGGTGGCCATCGGCTGATACTTGAGCTGGTGCTGGACCTGGGGATGCTGCTTGCTCCAGCAGATTTCAGGCAGGTCACCTGCACTCCTGGTCAGATCAGGCTGCAGCTCTCTGCCCAGCTGGGATTGCTCACGCTCCCACTAAGGTAATTGAAGTTATTTGAGATAGCTGCTGGACGCCCAGGGTACTGCTGCTACTGTCAGTTCCAGCTAGGAGGTTCCTGTGCTTATGAGGCTGGGTTTCTTGCAAAAAGATCTTCTTCCTACCTGTGAATAATTCACACAGGTAGGAAGGTTCCTGTGAATAATTCACAGGTTCACCATGATCACTGTAAACATATTTTGCTTTCCTTAAGCTTGTGCCAAAGAGCTTAGGAAATAAATTTCAGGTTGGGTTGGTTTTTTTTTTCCCCAAAGAGTAATTTCATTTGACTATTGGCTCTTCGCTATTAATGGTATGTGATTAGTCACATATATCTAACAATATTTTCCAGTTGACTGCCTAGGTGCCTGAGAGCTTTAAAACAGGAGAAAAAGGAAGGATGATTATCAAATACTGAATAATCGACAAAAGTAGCATTCTTGAAAGAGTTTCTTATTGCTGTATATTAGAGTATATTAGAATATGTTCTCTGTAAAACAAGACACTGTTTGTGCATCAGAACATATCTAAAGTTACCTTCCACTGTAAAAGAAGTTTAAGTTACAGCTGAAGTTACTTAATATTTTCATCATTTTACTCTAGGTGAAAATTGGATTGTGTATGTTTTATAACACACCAATAGCCATGCTCTTTGTCTTTCAATCTGAGTGTGCACAGCCAATTTGGGTGTTCCCAATTTTGACTCAATGGCTTGCTCATGTTGATTATATAATGACACATATTTCCAAGTCTGTGGCTGGGTGCAGGTGCTAAGATCAACTTCTTGGTGTTTTGATTCTTGGGAGGATCTTCAGAAAATGAAGCATCTGTGGTTACATTTATAATTATAAATCATGCAATGAGATCATCTTAAGTCTCGTTGTTTTCATAACAACAGCATGTAACATTTTAAAGCACATAGATTGTATACTGGAAAAAGCATTTAACAGGAAACATCCTAAGGTAAAGTGCCCTGAACATTTCTGAAGCACTAATTTTTATATACTTGGAGATAGTTTTAAAGTCCTCTCGCCTCTTTTTTTTTTAAGGCAACTCCTTCACAGATTGTTTCCAATACTTTTCAAAGAAAGTCTACAAACTGTACTACAAACAAAGGCGATACCTATACTATGCACTAATGGAAGAATCTTCGTTTAACAAGTGAAGTTAAAGTGTGAAAAATCTGTAACCACTTTACTATTCTGTAATAAAAATCACCTTTTATTGGCATTACTACCTTTTTTTCTTATTAAGGAAGTGGCAGTTTGTACACAGTACTGTGTGCTCTACATGATACAAGTGGAAATAAGCTAGTGGCTAAATATTTGCTTATTACATTCTTCCCCTATATGCTATTCACTAAGTCATGCGACTTGCAGTTTTACATAGGAAGATGATCAATGATTAACCACAGGTTACATCAAATTCCCTGGACAATCTGATAGATATTTCTGAAAAAAGGCTAATGTTTATTAGAGGCGGGTACACACACAAAGATTATGTCCTCTTTTTTAGGTGAATTCCTTCTGTGTCAAGCATATTGTTTTCTTCCATATTTTTTCTGTTCTACAGTATTTGGTAGATACTAGAAGAGAAAATTGGTAGTCCATATGTCAGACAAAAATATTCACAAAATCTTTTTAAAAGTAGAAATACATTATCATAAACCCCAAATATTTTCAGTAAAAATAATTAATTGTTTAGGCTTGCAGTAGCCTGAAAATTTTCTGTTTTTCTTAAGGGTGGCAAATGTTTTCCACAAGATGCTTTGCTCATCCATACTATTTTCTATGAAAAACAAACAAACAAACAAACAACAGTTTTAATGAATAATTCATGCCCTAGAGGGTATGAACAGCTGATAAAGGAGAAGGTGTACCTCTGCAGCATGATTCACCAGGCCTAGACTCCTGTGGGCCAGGCAATGCTCACCTGGATTAAGTTTCTGTATGCAAGGACTGTTCTGCCATGAACCCTACCACTGGGAGGCATGGTGGTGGCGAGGGCAAAGGGAAATGACAGAAACATCTTAGGATAACTTGGAGAGAAATGGAAGTCCAGCACAGGCAGGTGACAGTGTTGTGCAGAACCAGGCAGGAATTTACTCCATCATATGCCAGCTGGCTCCACTGTGCCACTTGGGTGGAAAAACTTAATGTGCTTCACATCATGAGGTAGGGAAAAGGCTGAGCCAGAAGGGAATACAGTCTCACAGAATTAGTCTCACCAGAGAACATCAGCCCTGCAGAGCTTCTTGAGGAGCTTGGCCCATCCGTCCCTGAGTACATCCTCTCAGGGACTTCATTTGCCTTTAAGGATGTGCATGCCAAAAATTTGTCACTGTGCATCTTTCAGCTACCCGAGCACGCTGCCAGGCACTTCATGATCTGTTGACCACTTTCCCTTGCTGAATCGAGGAGCAAATCATCATCATCTTCTTTTTGATGGAGTGATCTGTGGGAAAGCTGAAACTTGCATTTGCTTAATTTCCTGGTCTGGGTGCATGCTTCACTTGGTGATGCCTGTCTAGCTCTTCATACTGCTGTACTGTACCATGTACTCCACAGAAAGTTTCTTCCGAAACCCAACTAACGCTTATTCTCTTAATTTTGGCCTCATTTAAAAGTCAAGGCAAAATGTAGAGTAGCAGGAACATTTTTACAGACTTATATGAAAATAAAACACCTTTCGTATACTGCCGTACGTGCACACACCTTTTAATATACCACACTAAAACACCTCTAATCTTATTCCTAAAGAGATCACACCACATCTACTTTCATCACAGCAGTCTCCGTGCCACAACTGCAAATGAACTAGTGGATGGCAAAGGCGAAGCTGAAGTGAGTATGTTGCCTCCTCAGTGATTTCTACATTATATATTCTGTCACGTCACTCCAAGGAGAGAAAGGCTGCTAAAAATACCTGGAGTTAAAAATAATAAGTGACAAATATAAATTCAAATTATTTTAGAGGCTACAGGAGGAAAGCAGGAAGTCACAAACTGTTGTGTACTAGATATTTATCTGAAAGATTCACTGAGTCACAGTGTTAATGGACTTAAAAGATGGCTCATCACTTCCATGCCACTGCTAGTGTGGAATTATTTCTTATATTACTTTATCCAATGCTTTAATCCACTCCTATATTAATATTTTCTATTTATACTTTTTTTCCTTAAGTGCGTTGCATTGATTTTGCATTTCAGCACACCACAAAGGCTCCTATCATCATTAGGGTATAAACTAAGCATGAAAAAAATCCCCATAATCCCAAGTTGAGAGGTTACAAAGTAAAGGCACAAAATGCCATGTAGATTTCTAGATATTTATCTGAGATGCACTGAGTCACAAACGCATTAAGGCAGCTGGTAACTTTATGTGTGTGAGTAGTCCCCCTGAATGTAAGGAGAATGCTCACCTTCATTATAGAAAGTGTTGGTGTTTAAAACAGTTTTCTGTTCTTTGCCATATGTCTAATCTCTCTTGCTCAGCAGCATCCCGAAATGGGAAATATATACAGGTAAACAGTCAAGACATGATGTTTTAAGAGAGTTTCAATGCTGCATTATAAATGTTTTCAAAAAAAAACCAAACGCCAAAAAAACAGAAAAAATCAGAAAGAAATTTCCTTCTCCCATACAGAGAGAAATTCACCCTGAGTGGAAAGCTAGCACAAAAGTTGTGCCCTCCATGAATTCAATTTACATAAATGTGTCCATTACTTAAATGGAGTGTAATATTGGGGATTTCACTTCTAAGGCAAACAACATGCAGGTTTCTCAATTCTTTCATGTAACAGTATAGATCATTTCATTGCACTGGATTCTGAAATCACACAAAACATCCTCCCTTCTGGCAATCAGGATCTACGGTCTCCTGTGGAATACCTGCATTTTCATATTATGAAACTGCTGCCATGGATTTACTAGTAAGCTTCAATTCTAACAACTTAATTTGTATTATGAGTAGCATATTGAGAATAATAAGGATATGCACTCTATGCGGTGTTTTTAATGTTTACATTGAATGATTCCTAAAACAGTTGACAGGTTACTCAGCACCAACATAAATGTTAGGCCCAAAAGATGACTGAGTTTGTAACCACAACTGATTAGTAAGATTCCAGAGAGACAAACAACCATAGGAATATACCTGTGTGCCCACCCTAAAATTTTCAACTTGAACACCTCAAATTTTAACAGTGTTTTGCAGAAGGGCTCCTAAAAAGCTCCTAAAGCTTCCTGTTGACAGCTCCAGCCTTTACCAGGGTGCGTTATACTCTTACTGTGCTATTCTAAATAGAAACCACCATAGTTTGTCAAGACTAAACTTTTCATTTTAATTCACATTAAATCCATATCTCTTTTTTTTTACTAAAAGCATCAGGTTCATAATCTCACAGTGGCTAGTTGAACATCTGAGCTGATTTCCTGCAACGCCTGACTTAGTATAATTATGCAATTTATTTGAAGCTGATGTACAGTGCACCGGATTTAGCTAATGAAAAATAGGATTGGCACTTTTCTGGAGTTTGGTTAGTCTATAATTTTCCCGTATAAAATTAGATTTTCCTTAGTTCTTCCATTTCTTTGCAAAGAATTAAGCCCCACAGAAATCACTGGAGGAACTCATGTCTTCCCGTAATGAACAAGAGGCTCAGTCTATCAGAAAGGTGACTTTCGCTTCATCGTTCTCGTTATAACTACCAGGAGAAGAGGCACGAGACTGAAGGACAAGCATGCAGTGTGCTTATCCAGGGAATAAGTGCACCTTTGAATGACCTAGTCTCTAGGTAAAACTTATGCTTGCAAAGATTATGCCATCTTCTTATGATGTGGAGGTGTCCCTGGCACGTGCATCTGTTGTAGAAGCTGGCAGAAAAGACTTGCAGGTGTGCATTTCCGCTGGAAACAGGTAAGTTATTTGGGAATGGAGCAGAGGAAGACCAGTAAAGAGGTAAGCTCAGGGTCTTCTCCTCTTTACTTATTCCCCCTTTCTGCAGTCCAAGGCCCTGTGAACAATGAAAGGGATATCCCATCTTCCTGGAAGGACTTCCCATCTTCTGTGGCTTGTCTTCCTGGAGAAGTCTCCAATGGTCAGCAAAGGTATGTGTACTTGCAGCTCACAGATGCACATCCTTACACCTAGGATATATTTACGCATTGATGCCTCTTCTTGGGAACTAGTAGAATAATGTATATTTTTTGCTCCATTTTCTACGTATTCCTAAACACAGAAATATAAATTAGTGTGTGTAATGATTTGTGAACAGGTTGGAATGTTAATTCTCTTCTTTTATTCTGTTTTTTAAACCTAGATTAAAAAACAATGTGAAACAAACCAGAATGAGTAGCATTTACAAGACAACTGGGAAAATCTGTAAATACTGATAGGTTGTCATTGTCAAATACAGTCTACCATTTGGTCAATAGCTGCTGCTACTTAGTTTTAGCGATAGCACCTTTAAATCAATAGCTCCTTTTTAATATTTAATGTCCTTATACCATTAGCCTGTTCTTGTGTCCCTTTTTTATTGCTAATCAAAGCTATTGGCAATGACCTTGACATTTTTCTAGGTTTTTAGTGGCTCAGGTTTCACTTAAATTAGAAAGCACAGGAAGAGCTTTTTGTTGATTTAAAATTCACCTACATTTTAAGAACTTTGATTGCACTTCGTTATTTCACCAGCCAGCAATTCTATCATTTTTATATGAAAGATAAGGACTAAATTAAAATGCTTTGGACTTTTCTGTTTTCATTGTATATAGTAGCCAGATACAATCAAAGTGACTTCTTACATATATATAATTATGTGTTATGGCTGCAGGATACAAAAAAATTTCAATCTTCCATTGTCATTATCCAGAGAAGCCATAGTCAGTTTGGGTTCACAGTTTGGGTTTGTGGTTTGTTTGAAAGGATATTTGGGACATTTTCTTATTTCATGGTTATTGTGTAGCTGCGGTGGAAGGTATTCAAATTCAGTGATGAGATTTTCTGTGTTTTATTAAGTGTGGAACATACTTCTAGCTTAAAAATTCTTATTTGTACTAGTAGAGGTACTGTGTAGTCAACTGCATCTCAAGCATTTCATTGTATATTGAGGACAGCATACAATAATGTTCTCTGTGACAAAGAAAAGCACACAGCATCGTATTATTTAAATTAGGCAGGGAAGAATAAGGAACAAGGTTTCAGAACTGAAATCACACAGCAATTAAATAAGCATCGATCCAGCACTGCTTTTTCACACAGACTGCTTTCCTGTTAATGGTGTTTTAGCAATTATCTTATCAGTTGCTACTAGCCCAATAGTGATTTACATAATTCTGCCTGTGTAGTTAGACTGGTGTTAGATTATATCCATTGAAATTAACATAGCAGTTGTATTAAATAGCTCATTTACTTTTCAGTGAGTCACAGGAAATACTTAAACCAGTTTACTTTGTACTTGCAAAAGCTTTGTACTAAAAGTTACCAAAAAAAAAGTAGGATCTGATCCAAAGCTTGTTGAAGTCATTAAAATCTTTCCACTAACTGCAGTCAGCCTCTTACATACATGCATAACATTTAAAACCCAGTGTTCATCTCTCCTGTAATTTCCCCTGTCTACAATAACTCCTGCAGGTTTTTTAGCGTCTATCTCTCACTGAAGTTACTCAGATCCCTACACAAAGCTAGGCTGAGAGCAAGCAAAGTCCAGAGGGGTCTTCCAAAGTAGGCTTGGCTGGAGGCAAACTCGACAGATTTCCTAGTGTTATGCAGTGCTTCAGCAGGCCGCTGAACAGATCAGAGGGAAATGTAGATCCTATTTGCTTAGAGCATAATTGCACTTCTTGTGTGGGAAGGTGCCCAAGAAGCACGGAAGTTGAATGCCAAGGTCATGACTTTGTCCCACAAACTGCTGTTTATATGGGCCAGCCTTACATGTGTGACTCCACTGAAAGAGGCGTATTCATTGCCCAAAGACATACAGAAGTGTTGTTAGCAACACTTCTTGCAGACCAGAGCCAAAGACAAAGCCTCCCACAAAAGTTAATGAAAATTTTGACAAGGAAACAATTGTGGAACAAATTCCATCATATATACTGGCATAAAAAAGACATTATATGCAACTGAACAATCCTTTTCACATAGAGATCTCAAGACGCTTCCTACACATGGATAAATATTTTCTTTCTCTGTGGGCAGGTGCGAAAATTAATTGCAAAACAGTGGCTTCCCACAAGTGACAGTGAGGATGGGTGGTAGACCAAAACAAAATTGCATTGAACTACCTTTTATGGAATCCTTACTGCAAACTTAATCCCATTTATTTTGTTACTTCTTCTATTATTGGTTTTCAGAAATATGCATACCCCCTTTTCACACTGATCCACACTGACGAGCATAGCTTCACCGACGTTACTTATGCAAGAAAATACCAGCAAGAGAGCTGTATAATACTGTCCTTTAACAAGAAAATTATTTCTGTGCCCGCAAGATTCTACATTTTTGTCTCCTTCTGCAAAAGGAAGCTTCTTCTGTTATGAACTCTATGCTATAAATGAATTTCTGGAAAGCATGCCAGTTTTAGAGGCACATTCTAAAGTCAGTGGCACCCTACAAGTGCTCTCTAATAAATCCTGTGAGTTAACTTTAAACAAGTAAAAGAATCAATATTTTTGCAGCATGGATCATGCTCTGTACCACCACAATCTGGTGACTAACATCACTATCATAAAATTAAAAGTGCTATGAAATTTCAGTGGTTTATTATATGATTCAAATGCCCAATGCAGGAAATGTCAGAAGGGCCTGATTATTGTATGCTCAGCATTTCTTGGACATCAGGCATTGTTTAGGTGTCTCACTCTCAAAATAAAGTATTACAAATTATAACTCAGCCTTGAAAATATTGGCTGATGTTTGTAGCTGCACTGGTCAATGGCTCAGTGCAAAGAGTTTTAAGGTTAGGTTTCTTTACTGTTGAAATGTGCAAAAGTTATGCTGAAGGCTCAGTTTCTGCTGGCTATTGGCACACTAATGACATACAAAGGAGCCAATGTATTTGTAAGGCCTGTTGCTGGTGTTGCAGTTGCTTAGTAATTTTCAAAATCCAGAATATAGAGACAATGGTGACATGGGGCTAGGTCTGAAAAATTGGAGCTGTTCTTAGATATGTAAATTAATTTATATACTTAGAACCAATATACATTATTCTCTTCTGGAATGAGGTATTTGCCTCTTGAGTATGATTTTATTCTAGGACTTCATGTTCAGGTAATGAGACATTTTGGTTATATTTTATATTAACATTCATTTTATAACAAAGACAAAGTGAGTAATAGATTCAGTAGTCAGATGTTATAGATTGTTACAAGCACCATATTGGAGGATATATAAACCAGCGAGTTAATATACTATGAAAATAAACAACATGTTTATCTGTTGAACACTTAACAATATGTTGTCATAAATCTCTAATTTTTTCAGCCATTTATTAGTTTTATATACACAAACCTTTACAGAAAGTGGCACTAAACTCACACGAAAGGAAAGTTAATAACACAGCAAATGTGCATCTGAAATATTCACGCTCTTCTCATGCCTCAATGTCTTCAGAAACGGTCACGAGATACCCACATCGGAGGCAGTTTTAGGAGTGCACAAGCACAGCAATTCCCTTTTATCCCATGCTACGGTGTGAACAAGGGACTGGAACAGGGCAGAGCACTCGCTCAGATAGCATGCAAGTCATCCGTATAACTAGGGGACAGGAAAAAAAGCAGCTTTTGAGGGCTCCTGCAACTCCCACTGCAAATCACAGTAAAAAACAGGATAACGCACCCAAACAGCAACTCAGTTTCTCAGTGTGTTGCTGAAGAGCATAGGTCAATAGGCTCATCTTCTCAGAACACAACTCCATTTCCTAGAAATGGCCCAGTGAGGAGCAGAAAGGACATGCTATTTCTATTACAGAATTGCCTCGTGCTCCTGGGACGCTTCATTCTAAGTATGGGCCAGTCCTAAGAAAGAGGCCAAAGACAGAAATGTTAATGCTCTTAATTAAAAGATGGCAGCAGAATTGAGTTTATTCCTTTAGCTCTTCTGTTGAATTTCAACACTAGCATGCACCCCTCTGATAGTGCCAGCGGAGTTTTATTTTGACTCTTGAAGTCGTCTTTCACTTCAGATATGCTGGGGGAGAGGAACACAATATTTCTGACAGTTCTTATTTAGAAATCCTGCATCTGAGCTACCTCAGGTTTCAGCTACATTTGGATCCAGATCAGGATCATGTAACTTGGATTCATCTCTGTTATTAATTGAGTCCTCAGAGGAATACTAGAAAAGCAAGTATTAAGGTTGCACTGAGTACAACAGGTTATGGTAGTCTGTATAACTTTTGCCCGGCTTTCTTGTGGGAAGTCACTGTGATAATGTATTTAACTAGATGCTCTCAGCTTTCTAAAAATAGCTGTCCCATGTAAAATTTTACAGCATTTTTCACTGAGAGTGCTTCACAAATATTAATTTGTTTTTAAAGTATCCCTTTGTGGTAAATGGGTACTATTACAGTCACATTAGGTTTATATAGATGAGTACTCAAAAAAAAATCAGTTCATCTATATACTCAAATGTGAGTGAAGTTGAGCTGCCCTGGTACTTCACAGCATAGCAGTTTCGAAGTCCTGATATTTCCTAGTATAATAACTGACAAGTATTGGTATGCAATGTATTCATCCTGCAGCCATACCAGAAAAGTGATCATACAGACTCTTTTAGGTGCCAGAGGGACATCATGAGTCAACAGCTATATGCAGGCATATACACCCATATACATTCTGCCCATTGTAGCATTGGAAGAGCTTGAGTCACTGGCTTTTTTCAGCACCACATGGGAACTCCATGTAGGTGCATGAAATTTATGTGGGTTCAGGAGGGACAGACCAAGTACCTGGAAGAGACATCCACCTGAGAGTTACTAAATAAGCCACAAAGGAAATCACTTGATTGCAAGTGATTTCAAGGCTCAGGGAAATCACTTGAGATGCAAATGAAGGCTAGGGGAGTACTGGGGCAGGGGAGAAAAGGGAATTTGCTTTGAGTTATTCTTCAAAGGGGTCTACTTCTGGTTCTCTCTCTTGAGAAAACTGAGCCATGTGGCTCATGGACTGAACCAGTACTTCCACTCTCACAGAAGCTGCCATATGGCAGCTACTTTCAGCATGAAACATATTTTCTCCTCTTGCAATTCCCTGCCTCAAAGCATAGTCTCCTTCATGTCAGAGCTCATCTGTTTCACTTCCATTGGAAAATGGGTGGAAGGATAAATAGCTCTGGGTAGTGCCTGACCAGGTGCAGCTATTGCAACCCAAAAGATAGAAGGGTTACATGGGTTACACAGCAGGAGAAGTGCCTGGACACTAATGGGGAGAGCCAGTTGTCTCCAAGGGCAGTAGCAAAATGAGGCAGCAATTGCTTGCCTGCCTGTGGTCTCCTGCACGTCAGACTGAGGAGCTCCTGAAGAAAAAGACAATGGAGAAGCTAGCAGCTAGAATATAGATGTGCAATACCTGGTCTGTACCTTAGTAATCAGACTGGCGGCAGCCCAGAAATGGTCCCACTGAGCGGGGTCAGACTGCCTACGCAATGCTCTCGGTGCAGCACGGGTGCTGAGGCAGGCGTGAGCAGCTAGGCTAGGTCGGCCATCTCGTACTTCAAAGAGATGAAGCACACTCTTTCTCTTTTTTCTTCACCTTTGTCTTTTGTAAGCCTTTTAAGCTGCACAATCTGCTTGGTTTCGGTGAATGAATGCTTTTATTTGCATCTGTGGTTAACTTGGTGTGCATTAAGAGTGATTTCAAGATGACTGAATAAAAACAAAGCATTCCCCACCCAAATACACAGTGAAAATATAAGCCGCAGCACTTCAACAGTGCTGTAATATGCACCTCCTGTGTATCAAAGAATAACAGGGTGTTCTTCACAGGGGCCGGGACAGTAAGAAATGCCTAGTGATCATTAGGTAACAGGGAAGGCTCTCTGCCAGACAGCGAGACGCTGGAAGCCATGGCTGATGCCAGAGAGCAATCGGGCAATCTCTTTCAGTGGCACTGCTGAGACAGGATTTGTGCCTGTTTCTAATTAACGGAAACCAGGATTTATCCTTGACATAAGCAATAAAAGTAGCAGTGTTATAAAGACACCTTGTTTCATGGAGGGCAGGAGGTGAGAGGTAGTTTTTGTTTGTTTGTTTGTTTGTTTAACTTGGGAAATACAAATTGGGGAACGAGGGACAGGATGTTTCAAGTGAATGTTTTTAGAGGCTGGGCTGCAATTTCATACTGACTGGAAAAATCACTGGTTTAGAAACCACTGATTGTAGGGGATGGGGGAATCACCTTTCTCTGGTGAGGTACTTTTGGCCTATTTCTATTGCATTTGAAGTTCAATGTATACATGGGTGTTTAGATCTTCCAGGGAAAGCTTCAAGAAATGCAAAAATATGTTAATTCAGCATTCTTAGGATCAGACAGGTAGAGCAAGGTTATTCCTGGAAGATCAGCACTGTTCTGGGATAATCAGGGGTACTCTCGAAGCTTAAGTACAACTACCCTTTGCTGAGACAACTGGGAGAGATGCTGAAGAAGAAGGGAGCTAGAAGAAAGGAAAAAGCAGCCTGAAGGGCTGCAGAGAATTGAAGGAAGAGGGACTTCATGGCCATGACATGGGAGTTTAGTGACCTAGAGACCCAGTGGGTCATTTGTCTTTGCCTCTAGGCTTCTATAAGGAAGGTTTGTGTTAAGGCATATCTTGCAGTCTTTGAAAGTTTATTGAAGAGCATAAAGTAGCAAAAGACCACTAGATGTCTGCTTTACTAATCAAGCTGGAGAGCGATGTCCTGTTTTCAACAGCATCATCAAGGATGAGCATCAGATTACAGCCAGCCTTAATAAGTATTATTTTAAAGGTTTTGAATCCAGACTTTCAAGGAAAGGAAGACTGATTTTTTCATGGATATGGTTGAACTGCTGGAAAACCTGCATTAGATTAACCACAGACTTTAAAAAAACTTACCCCAACTGGTTCACTTTTATTAGCATCAAATATGTGACTGTAAATAGGTCTTGTGAAGCTGTCTTCATAAAGAATGCAGACCTCAGGTCTGCCTTCAATATGCTTGGGTGTTTTATTCTGATTTACCCTGCAGCTGCAGACCTGCAGTGAGATTTCCCAGTGCTGTATTCCACTGTTCTCACTTTGTGAAAAACAACAGAATAGCACTTAGTTGCTTCATGTGAATGCTGAGATGGTTAAGTTGAGCAGTCTGAGACCCTTAAAAGAAGGATGTCACAAAAATTCTACTGTATTGGTAATGTTATTGTTGATGTTGAAATTTTCCTTGGATACTATAGCAATGGGCTCTACAGAACATGCTCCAGAAAAAGAAAGAAACTAAATATTTGCAAATGATGGAAAGAGAGTGAGTCAGCAATTGAGTGGGAACATTAATCAAAATTTAACAATGAGCAGCATTGTGATGGATATTGCTTCAAGCATGGGATTCACCAGAACATTCTCCTAAAATAAAGTTTTAAGGAACGGGCTTAGCTGAAAATTCTTTTGCACAAAAGAAGTGCAAAAAGAGATGGTGTAAATTTATTATTCTTTTAAACTGGGGGCATATTCAAAGGACTAGAAAGAAACAACTCCTCAGTCACTCCTGAGACCTCATTTGGCTGCATATAGGCTATAGAGAGAGGTTAATTGGCTAAAAAGGCTTGGGCCATGTAATAACTCCTGCCTGGAAAACCATGGCTGTCCAGACAAAAGGAAAGAAGGCAGTGAATGGAATCAGGGAGGGACAAGCTAGGAGAAATATTTTCTAAACCATTCCCAGAGTTTAGAATAGTCAAACAACTCAGTTTTCCCATTTGTCTTGGTTATCCAGATAGTTATTTTGATACCCTGCCACATTACACATGCAAGCTAGTAAAATGAATACATCCTGTTCACAAAATAAAGCCATCAGTCACAGAGCTGTGTCTCTAAAAACAGATAAACAGCATTGTTCAAAAATTAGCCAGTGTCAGAAATTATGCAGCCTTCTGTATCAATAGCATTCTGGAAGAAGTCCAGACCTGTCAACACCAGAACATGTAATATGATTTAATAACTATAGCAAAAAAGTTTGGGTCCAACCCATCCTTAATGAAGATGGAAAACTCTTGCTGTTCCCACACAGAATATAGCATGTTTAGTTTGCATGTGACTTTATCCTGAAAACATGAATTGTTATTGTGAAATCCATTAGCAAATGTTTGCTAAAGAAGGAGAACCTTGTTAAAGTTTTTTGTTGTGTATTCACTGAAAATTTCTGGACCATGGTCCTTCTTGACTAACCTGATCTCCTTTTATGACAAGGTGACCCACTTAGTGGATGAGGGAAAGGCTGTGCATGTTGTCTACCTAGACTTTAGTAAAGCCTTTGAGACCATTTCCCACAGCATTCTCCTGGAGAAACTGGCTGCTCATGGCTTGGGCAGGTGTACTCTTCACTGGGTAAAAAACTGGCTGGATGGCCGGGCCCAAAGAGTGGTGGTGAATGGAGTTAAATCCAGTTGGTGGCCGGTCACCAGTGGTGTTCCCAGGGCTCAGTATTGGGGCCAGTTCTGTTTAATAACTTTATCAACTCTCTGGATGAGGGGATCGAGTAAGTTTGCAGATGACACCAAGTTGGGCAGGAGTGTTGATCTGCTTGAGGGTAGGAAGGCTCTACAGACGGATCTGGACAGGCTGGATTGATGAGCCAAGGCCAATTGTATGAAGTTCAACAAGGCTCAGTGCCGTGTCCTGCACTTGGGTCACAACAACCCCACGCAGCGCTACAGGCTTGGGGAAGAGTGGCTGGAAAGATGTCCAGTGGAAAAGGACCTGGGGGTGCTGGTCGACAGCCGGCTGAATGTGAGCTGGCAGTGTGCCCAGGTGGCCAAGAAGGCCAACGACATCCTGGCCTGTATCATAAATAGCGCGGCCAGCAGGAGCAGGGCAGTGATCGTTCCCCTGTACTTGGCACTGGTGAGGCTGCACCTCGAGTCCTGTGTTCAGTGTTGGGCCCCTCACTACAAGAAAGTGAGGGGTTGTTTAGCCTGGAGAAAAGGAGGCTGAGGGGAGACCTTATCGCTCTCTACAACTACCTGAAAGGAGGTTGTAGCGAGGTGGGGGTCAGTTTCTTCTCCCAAGTAAGAAGTGATAGAGTGAGAGAAAATGGCCTCAAGTTGTACCAGGGTAGGTTTAGATTGGATATTAGGAAAAATTTTGTCACTAAAAGGGTTATGAAGCATTGGAACAGGCTGCCCAGGGAAGTGGTTGAGTCATCATCCCTGGAGATATTTAAAAGATGTGTAGACCTGGTGCTTAGGGACATGGTTTAGTGGTGGACTTGGCAGTGTTAGGTTTATGGTTGGACTCAATGACCTTAAAGGTCTTTTCTAACCTAAGTGATTCTATGACTCTATGATTCCATGGTTTCAAAATAGATACGCCATACCTGAAATACTTGATAAAAGCAGCAAAACTGAATTATGGAATGCTTTTATAGACTACATAATTATTTAGCTAACAACCTATGAAAGACTGGAATGCCAGATCTACTATCCAAGGGTGTTTCCTGGAACAGATCTTTGCATATTCTAGGTAGAGGAAGAAATAAATTGTTCAGAGATGTTTCTTAGAATTTTAGGAAGTTGAGTAACATCCCTATTCACAGATGAAATTCAATAATGTATGTTGGTAGGTGCGGCGGAGGATCCACAGGGGGCATCACACACAGACCAATGTGATCAAGTGAAGCCCATTTACTTCAACTTTTAGCACAGTTATATACCTTATGCGCTTATGCACGCTCCTTATACAATACTCTAATTGGTACAATACCCCATTTCACGCAGCGCTATCTTATCCTCTATTGGCTGCTAAAGCTTCTTCGTGAGGTGTCCAGCGGTTACTTATCTCATTCTTCGGCATCCAGGAGTTGTTTGTCAGGCTCTTCTTATCTTCCTTTTCCCAGCATACAAGGACACAGCGTCCTTATCCACTTCAGCACTTTGTAAACTTATGCTTCGTTCCCAGCTAAAGGCTGGATTGCTCACATGCCCTCGCCCAGCCAAGAAATCCTCAACAGGTCGGCATAAAAGAGCATAAAAAGAGATGCAAGATGAGCCTCATTATTTAGCTAGAAGTGTTGCCGTTGATGGTCCGTCACACAGATCAAATATAATGGTTCAGGCAGGCACCAGTTTCTTCCAAGTGCTGCAGCATATGGAAAATAGGCTCAGTCAGAATATTTTTTATGAAATTTTGTTTTAACATGTTGCTTTGCTAAAAATGAAATGTTTCACAGAGACATACCTTGTTTTGACATAATGCTCAGAGTCACCATAGGAAGTCTGCTCCAAAGCAAGCAGAACACTGCTTTTCAAGTAGGATTTCCAGCAGCCACCTCTGCAGAAATATCTTTGCTCTTCATTTCAAAACAATTATTTTGATGCTGTTGTAATTTCTCAAAAAATTTTGAAAGGTTTTGGTTTTATTTCAGTGAACACACATGCTCACAAAACCAAACCACATTTTGAAACATCACTGTGAAATGTGATTGTCTTCCTTCAGGCAGCACCAGTGATTATTTTAGCACAGAGCACTTGCTCATTTTAGGTTTTGTATTAAATCCTCACCACAGCAACTAGGGAGAGATCTCCCAATAAGCAATCGTTTCTGTAGCTTGTGGATGAACATAGCACCATCCACAAAACCAAGTCTAAAATGGCCCCACAGACATCAGAGTAAGCTACCAAGGCATTCAGTGCTAAACCACTTACAACAATGTTGGACGTAAAAGTATCAGCATTGGTTTATCTGGAACAATCTGTGTCTTTCTTGTAATTAATTAATTAATTAAAACCCAAGTAAAGTGTTTTATCTGAAATAATACATTGCATCTGCTCAAATGTCAGGGCTGGTGCCTTCTAGTTAACAAGAAATAAATGGACCTATATTCCAAAATTAATTGTGATTAAATATTTCATATCTAGGATATAAAAAGTTGGAAAAGAATTCCTATTTCCAATATTCATTTAGTATCCTTTGGAAGATGCAAGTATGTGGTGATGATGTAAAGTGAAGATAGATCCATCCTATATTCCTGGAAAGCTTGATCACTATATAACACTTGGAGAAATATTTATTATATTACGGACATTTTTGCCCTGGCACCTCTCTTTCACACATGCTTCTAAATAAAAGAAACATGTATAAATTTATGTCTAAAGATAGTAATTTAAAAGTTTCCAAAGGAATATTAGCTGTACATATCATATCTTTCTAGGAGATGGTATTATACAGCATTTCTTATACAGCAAAAAGACTAGGAGTGAAATGTAACTGGAGAGCACAATGTTAAACTCCTGTACAAATGCTTGCTGCACAGAAGGCCAAGATTGTGGCCAGCCTTTGTGCGAGGCAGAAAGTACTGGAAGTAGGTACCTTGTATCCTTATTAAGAAAGCATGATCTAGCCAAAGTTAAAATCTTAGCTTAACTGGAAGGGAAGACAGGCTTACAAGAGTGAACACAATACTGGAATTACAATATTTCAAAGCTCTGGGACCCTAATCTTTACAAATAAAATCACTGAGGTTTTTTGCATTTCATCTCACTGTCTTACTGCACACCTTTGCATTTCTGTGTGTCCGGTATGTGGCAACACTTTGTGTTGAGACAGCTGAAACTTCAATGAAAATGTACCCTTAACTTGCTGATGAAAATAGAAAGGTTTTGAGGCAAGTTTTGGAGGGAGAAGTCGTATTTTTTGTGAGACTAACAGAGATACTTGGGGAAAAGTGCATGCTTGTGGCCATACCAGCCTTTCTTCCACCCTGAAAGAGCAAGTAACTTCAAGGTTTGGTACAAGTTTAACTTGTTTAAGAAGGTGGCTGGTACCTGTGGAGCTGGAGAGGAATGTTAGCCCAAAAAAAAGGATTATGTGTGTTATGGGTTTGTGTGGCATGGATTTTTTTTGGTAGCAGGGGAAGGGGCTGCAGGGCCGGCTCCTGTGAGAAGCTGCTGGAAGCTTCCTCGGCTCCAAGCCGGACCCACCTCTGTCCCAGGCCAAGCCCGTCACTGACAGTGGTAACACCTGTGGGAGAGCAGATTTAAGAGGGGAAACCTGCAGGGAGTGGGGGACTGGAATGTGAGAAGAACCCTTCTGTGGGTACTGAGGTCAGTGAGGAAGGAGGGGAGGAGGTGTGCTGGAGGAGGGGATCCCCCCAGGATGGCCGTGACTCTGTGGGAAAGCCTGCAGTGGAGCAGGCTGTGGCTGAAGGACTGCAGCCCGTGGGAAGGGCCCACGCTGGGGAAGTTTGTGAGGAACTGCAGCCCATGGGAAGGACCCATGCTGGAGAAGTTTGTGAAGGGCTGTCTCCTGCAGGAGGGACCCCATGGTGGAGCAGGGGACAAGTGAGGAGGAGTCCTCCTCCCCCTGAGGAGGAAGGAGCGGCAGAGACCAGGTATGACGGACTGACCCCAGTCTCCGTCCTCTGTTCCCCTGCGCTGTTAGGGGGAGGAGGTGGAGAGAACTAGGAAGGAGGGAGGGGTGGGGGGAAGGTGTTCTCAGGTTTGGTTTTACTTCTTAATATCCTTGTTTTGATTTAATCGGTAGTAAATTAAATTGGTTTTGCTTCTTCCCCAAGTTGAGCCTGTCTTTTGCCCATGCCCACAAGTGGGCAGTGATCCCTCCCTGTCCTTGTCTTGACCCACAAGCCTGCCTTTATATTTTCTCCTCATCCCACCATGGCTGGGGGGAGTGGGGGGGTGTCAGTGAGCAAGCAGCTGGGTGGTGCTTTGTTACTGGCTGGGCTGAAACCATGACAATGTGGTCCTCAGCCGCAGCAATACACCTGAATTGCTCAAATTATCCATACTGAAGAAGATGTGGCGCAATTGCTCTCCTCCGATATACATACTGGGATTTCTCTGTGTGGACACCAAGGTCCCTCGAGAGGGAAGCACAGGTGTAGTCCCACAGCTCACAGTGATACAGAGCTTTTATGTGGATCTGGCACACCTTCAGAACTACCAACTGAGAAACATCCCTGGGCCAGTGCACAGAGGTGGTCATTGATGCAGTTGGAGACAGGTACTCCTTGCATCTCAAATATGGGAAGCTTAACTACGGGAGAATTGAGCAGAATTATAATTATAAAATAACTATGTGTCTTGAGTTCAAAACTTTTACTGTCAGGCAGAGTTTTGAATTTAAATTCCCAGACCTGCAATTTTAAGGTGTTTTTAAGTCTCCCTTTCTGTGTCAATCCTTTGTCCTTGTTTCATCTCTCTGTTTTCACCTCTTCTCCCCTCGAATTACAGGGAGGACTGCTGAGTGTTCTGTTTCTTGAGGTTTTTTGCTAATAATTTGGTTGTTGCTTCCAATCAGAGAATTACTGTCTCCCTTATACTAATTGCTTCAGCAAAAGGCCAATAGTTGCAATAGCATCTCTCCAAGTCTCTTCCATATCATCACCATGTGTGATAACAAGGGGTGCATTTCCAGTAGCCTCTGCTAGAAATCTTAGCACATGCCCTGCAGCAAGCCTGGAAATGATTTTTCAGCCTCTTATAATTTGTACTTTAAATGTTATTTAAATGTTGTGGAGGGTTTTTTTTCACCCTGAAGCCAAGTGATGCACACCCTTTTCAGTCAGTAGCATGTGCCTGCCAACTTTAAGAATTATCCGGTTTCTGCCTTAGCCCTGTTCTGATATGATTTATTTTGTTTTGAATCATGGATTGGTTGTTTTCTTGTTTTTTAAAGAAGCTATGTTTGGGTGTTCCTTACTGTCATCAAAATCAGAGCAGCCAAAGTGAATTGTTCAAACTCGTAAATGAAAATGTACAGCACAGGCAATTTTTGGTGTTAAGCCCCTCCTGTTACCTTAGGTCTAAAAGAGGAGATCAGAGGCTTGTTGCAGTGTAAATCAGATGTCATCAACCTGTTGCAAGCAGCTGAGATGCAGACCACAGGTAATGCCTATGTCACCTTATTGTGTTAGCACCAAGTTATCCAAACCCCAGCTCTGGGAGAAAACCACCAGGGGCTGTGGGGTGTTATCCCTGGTCTTCCATCCATGCCCCAGTGGCACTCTGCCCCCAGCACGCACCCACTCACCCTGGGTCGCTGCCATTCCCAGGAGCCATGGGCAACTTCTGCTTGTGACTCATGATCAAAACCTCCTTTCCCCTCAAGTTTCTGCAGTGCATGCAGTCTTTGGCCATGGGAGGATTTCTGATGTATAGCTAAGGAGGTCACCTGCTTCTGATGAGTTTCACTTCTTCTACCACCTACTCTCCTCTGCAACATCAGAGGAGCACTCTGATCATCTCTGGAGATCTACTTTGCAGATCTCAAAAACATTGGTACAGTTTATTTTCTTACAAAGAAAAAAAATACAATAAACCAAACCAAAACAAAAGGGTGGATGTGAACATGTAACTCCAGAAAAACCCAGTTAAATTTGCTGCTACTAATAGGCTCTGAGACCCATGGGACTGGAACATGAACAGCCAAGTTATTTTGCAGAGTGCATCTTTAAGGAGAGGTTAGTATTGCAATGGCTTCAGTGGGTGTCGGGGAAAAATAAGAGATCTGGAAAATAAGAGTGACACCATTCAAGTTGTTTGTGCCACCAACTGTTTTATTTTGCCCAAGGAACTCTCCAAATATCTCACCCTTGGATAGTAAAAGCAGTTGTCAAAAAAATACTAGCAGAGCTGTGGGGAACAATGACCTAGAGACTTTTGGCACAGAGGAGAATGGATGGCATTCTGGGGGGGTGTTTTCTGCTTCGTTTTATGGAGTTCATCACTATGGAAATAATGCTTGTTGATACTGGTAAATGGTGGCAGCTCTGATGAGGGAATAGCTTGTGTTCAGTTATTTACGATATGCTTTCCAGTGAGAGAACACAGGGAACTAAAAGGAGAGCAATAAAGCGAGGGAAGATATTAATCCCATGTAAGGGGAGGGGGGGAAGGCAAATTTTTCAGTACTTAAGGAAGGAGTAAAAAACAAACCCCCAAATCCTGTGTTCTTACCACAACATATAGCACTTTATGTTGATTATTATCAAAGTGGGATATAAACTTTAAAAAGAAACTCCAACCAGCTTTTAGTAATGGCAAAATCAGATTTATCATCTGTAGATATAGCTAGTATTTTGCTTCTCTGTCATAGGTGGTATTACATTTCCATTTGGATCTTCTGAAAATATGGATGAATGAGAGAGAGATCCATGACATATCTGGTACTGATTCTTTTCAGGCTATTTCAGGCATTTGTAGATGTGAAACTCAAATAGCCTAAAGCTGTATTCAAGGTTTATGGAGCAGAAATAACTGAGAGGCTAAGAGGACTTTTCTCTGTGGTAACCCAGATATTAAAATGGAATGGTTTAAACGATTTCTATGTGGAATGTGCCCACTGCCACAGGCCAATATACATTAACATGCTCAAAAACTTTTGCTGGTGTTGCAAAGAAGGGAGCTTTTGAAATTTTGGGAAAGTATTCTTTTCAACAGACATGGAACTGGCAAGGTAACAACACCTCTTCTTTGCTGGCATCTTCATTCCTCTGCTAAGCACAGCACTGTCTGTAACCCCTTTACAGAAATTAAATTACACACTCCAGGAGCATTTGGATTCTCAGGCAAGGACTACCACAGACTTCTCAGTATCTCTGTAAATGCACATTTCTGGCACTCCTGTCTTGTAGGTACTCTGGTTTACAATGCCATCATGACAACTGAAAAATTTTGTAATGGTTCCAAAATGCCAATTTCTGTCTGTTTTAGAGAGCATGACAAATGTACAAATTAAACAGTATTATAAATAATTGCATGCATGTCTTTTCCATGCTAGTCTCATAAGCCCCTTTGGCAGTATCCTCTTGGGATTTTGCTTTCTGCACATGCCTTCTCCTTTGATTCACAAATTCATAAACAGCAGGGCTGAAAGGAACATAAAGAAATCATCTGGTGTACTTTAGCCTGAAGTAATATCAAATGCACCTAAATCATTCTAAACGGATATTTGTCTGACATCCGTTGAAGAATTTCATACTATCCAAGCAAAATATTCCAGTTTATCAGTATCCTTACTATTAGAAACATTCTCCATGTGTTTAACTTATGCTTCCCTTTCTGCAAGTCTGTTGCTTTTACATAGAAGAAACATGTGGAAGATGCTATAAAATTTTTCTTTTCTATAGAGATTTTTATATTGTATCTCCTCCTCTCTAAACTGAGTCTTTTTCTCTTCTCCCTAAGTCTCTTAGAATTCAGCTAGTCCAGCCCCTGAACCAAGGAAGGGTCTTCTATATTTAAGTAATTTGTGTTTATCTGATCAGTGTTTGTCTGTCCTCTTAATACAGATTTCTTGATGAGTGTAGTCATAGTTGTATAGTTCTTGGTTTATGTCCAGTCTTTCCCCAGTAATTTATCTTCTGACTTATGCAATGTCCAACACACGCTTCCCAAACCTGTAATGGAGTATCTCTGCCACTCTGTACTGGAGTATCGGTGTGTTTCATGTAAGGAGGTGTGAAGTCCCCTTATGGCCAAATAAGATAAAACAGCAGGTGCCAGTTGCTTTTAATGTCATTTATAAGCACTTCTAAAGTGAATATAGTATTTTGTCTAGGGCCCACTTTAGAAACAATGCAGACTGTATTTTCCCCTGTCTCAGAGCTCTGCAACATTACACTGTGGTAATTAAAGCAAAGTGAGCTTTATGTTTAGTGGAACAAAACCAATGTCAATGCTTTTGAAAAGTCACCCCAAAGAATTTTGCTGTAATTTATGGTGATGCAAAAAGCATGACAGTGATGTGTGACATATATCAGCCTTTTTAGGATGATCTATGGAGTTGATGGATGGCTTTGCCGTTCTTCTCACATATGCAGGCCTAAAACAGAGACACTCACACAATATTTCATGCATAAGCACTGCTTAGCACCTCCGGTGCCTTTCTGGTAACTGGGGATAATTAATAAGGTATAATGACATGGACATACACTGTCCTGTGGCAAGCAGTTGTAAGAAAATAAACTAAGCATTGTTAGCATTGAGTCATCTACATTAATAGACCATAAAATAATAGAGGCTAGAGAGGGAAAAGACCTATGAAGTCATTCACTCCATCTCCTGCCAAGGCAGGCTTCTTTTCTGCCATATATTATTAAGTGCTTTGTCCAGTCTAGTTTTAAATTATTCAAGCAATTTGATTTCCACTATTTCCTTTGGGAGACTACTCTACAATTCAGTGCAGAGGTATATTTATTTATTCCTTGCTCTCTAAATAAAAATTTCTTTGCTTACCTTCACTACTTTAAAAGCCACTTTCCAAATTGTTGGGTTTTTTATTTATTTTATTACTCTTGGAGCTGGGTTGTAACGTGAGGGATGGAGAGGACTTTGGATGAAACAAAGACATGACGTTCTCCTGGGAAAGTAAATAAAGGGAATGTGTTTTCTTTGGGGTTTTTTTGTTCTTTTGTTGTTGTCGTTGCTTTTTAAATCTCACACCACATCTTTATACACCCCACAAACCAGAGCCAAATATAATAGCAGGCTTTACACACTGTTGACTAACTTCTCCTCATCTTGCAACTGGTAACCATCCTGTGACGGTAGGCATCCCAAGCTGCGGCGGAGGAGAGAGCTTGGGGGCCGTGGTCCAGAGGAGGCAGGGAGGGATGGCTGCCCTGCACCCGCTCGAGAGAGCACGATGCCTGCAGGCCACCCTTGGCGGCAGCAGCTTCCAGCGGTGCTATGGGCTGGACTTGATTGAACGCAGCAGGGGGTTTAAACCTCCAGGCTGCTCAGAAATGCAAGGTCAGCTTGGGGGTCTTGTGTGCTTCGCAATCTGGGTGGGTCCTGCACATCGCTGGGCGGGCTGTTGCGTGGGGAATGGCCAAGCACTAACTATGCAGGGTGGTAGAAAACACAGGTGAATGATTAAAAGACATGTGCGTGGTGTAAAAGGAGAAATAGTAATGAAAGAAAGTCTTAATCCCAGCTGTTCAGCTGTGCCTTGTCAAGTGTTTCGGCAAGCTCGTCCCCAGCCCTATGCTCTGGTACACTTCACAAGAAGCTTTCAGGTAATGGGAGTTTAAAAATTAACTGGT
This sequence comes from Astur gentilis, assembly GCF_929443795.1. Classification (NCBI taxonomy): domain Eukaryota; kingdom Metazoa; phylum Chordata; class Aves; order Accipitriformes; family Accipitridae; genus Astur; species Astur gentilis. Next base: position 20,362,694 of record NC_064911.1, on the reverse strand, counting down.
GCGCCCTGCGCTGTATGTTCATGAGCCAGGGCCCTTTGCAGCAGGTAGCAAAATCCCCACCAATTTCAAAGGGCTTTGAAGCGAGCCCTGAGCACGCGGAGACAGTAGTTAATTTTACACTCGGACACAAAGATGCCTTGCAAGTGACCCTCGCCCCTGCCGCCCCGCTGGGGAGACGGTGGCAGGAAAAGCCAGAGCGCGGCCGCCTGGCACAAAATGGCAGCCAGCCAGCACAGCTTCCATGCTGCAGCTGTGCCTCTGGCAGGCACCTACCTCTTGTTAGCTAGGTTAAAGCAAAGCAGGACACGGAAAAAAATAATCTGCCCTTCCTCTAAGCGAGTGCAAATGTTCAGTCTTGGGAAGAGGAGCAACTGTGCAGCAATCCCCTGGGAAACCGCCTTCCCTTGGCAGTGGGAATGGAGAGGAAGGTCAGCTTAGTATGGGACAGCTGAAATTCAATACCGTGAATACTAAGAAACACTCTAACGAGTAAAATGGCCAGGGTCTTGGAGTAAAGAGGACTAAATGTGGCAGCAGAATGCAGGTTTCCCTACAACTGCAAAGGAAAATGAAGGTCCCCTTTGAGCAATCCTACAGAAAACTCTAGGGTGAAGTGGCAGCCAACAACAGCGACTCCTTTATTTAGGTCTATTTTTTCCTATCTTCTGACAGAGAAGAAGGGAATGACCTGTGCTTGGTGGAACAAAAGTTAAAAAATGTTGCTCCTGAGTATGAGGGCACTGCAGAGGATGAAGGTGGTTTCCTGGCCAGCGCCAAGGCACAGCCAGCCATCACCTAAAATGGCCATCAGCCCACCCTGCCCTGCTGCCAGGCCAGATCCTGCCTCCCTCAGCAGCTCCTGCTGGGGACAAGCTGGGGGGGCCTCCCAATTGCTGGGATACCCCAACCTCCACCCCGTGCCTCCTGGGGAGCAGGGCAGCAAGGGATTCTTCCACGCCGGCCCGTTTTGGCCTCCCTCCCCACGCTGCGGCCTCGGCCCCAGCCCCGTGTCCCTGGGGAGGCTCTGCTTCGACATGGCGGCACGGCTGAGACACGTGACGCCAGCTCTGAGGCAGCAGTGAGGGACTAGCGAAGGGCAGGCAGTAATACCTGAGCATCACCATATAGATATAATATTGGGACTCCATCTTCAGAGAGGATTCCTTGTGAACTGATCCCCTTGCATGACAATATGGCTACCTCAGAGTCTGGGCACACCCATCTTGAGACTGAAGGCTTTTTGTAAGCCATTTTCCTTCGTTATTAATTGCCTTCAGTGTTTTAAGAAGGTCATTTGAATTGTGTTGTGCTGTTGCTAGTGTCTGATTGTACTCCTTAGGATAGTTTTAGAAGAAAAAAACATAAAAAATAACAGCATATTAAAAACAATAACTAATTTTATAAAATATAAAGACACATGAAGTGTTTCGCCAGATATCTTCAAAATATTGGTATGTATTACAAGTTTCCAGTTTGTAAGAAATCACAGATGTTTCCAAGGAACTCATTAATTTTTCCAATTTTTGTGAACGTGCTTGAGCACATTAATCAAAATGGTGGGGCTTATTCAAACAATATCTTCTTTTAACCATATGAGCTCTATTTAGTATTATCCATCTGGATCCACACAATTTGGTGTGAGATTCCACAAGGGCAGCCACCATTTCTGGCATGCCACGGGAACAGCTGCATTTAAGCAATCCAGTTTGGGATTCAGGCAAATAAAATTCTCCTGAGCAAGGCTTTGCCCACTCCAGCACCTGAGTTGAACACTAATAAGCACTTCAAGCTGTTTTAACTATGGTTATTACTTGCTTCCTTAGCAACTCTGTTTTAACTCTATTTATGTGAAAAACACACAGAATAGTATGAACTTGTGGAAAAAATTATTTGGTAAACTAAGAATGGGACTGGAACTAAGAACTACATAGGAAGCCCTATTACATGGCGTGTAAAAATCTCCTTTATTAACAAATATATTCAAAGTAGTCCCTTAGAAATAATTTAAGAATAGCTGACCCTGTCCTGGGAGAGGAGGATGGACCACAACAGTGCCGTCTAGTCTTGGTCTCTCTACGGGGCACACAAGCTGACAGCAGAACAATGCTCAAGTGACAAGAGTTCAGTGGTTGATGGGTCTTAGCAAAAGGAGAATACTTTGCAAAAGCTGTTTATTTTCTACTGAAATGTGTTTTGCTCTGGTCAAATATGTTTAGCCATTTCATTACAAGAATTTCATGAAATATATTCCTGGGTTGGTTAGTGACTCTATGTTGCTGACAGGCTAGGTATAACTTGTTTTGTGTTTTAAATATGTAAAGTAGGCAGCCCTTAGATGTTATAAAAGACATTTTCAGCTACCCGTTGAAAAAAGGGGTCATATTTGAGGCCCTATATTTAAAAAGAAGAGAACTTTTACTTCCCAAATAGTCAAGATGTTCATGACTTTGTCTTTTATAGTTAGATAAATATTTACAGTTGTTGCCATTAAAGCAAGGACTTAATTCACAGTGTCATCCTTATGACTGTGTGGCACCTTTATAGCAGCTTCAGTTATTTCCCGTGCTATACAAATGTGGGAAGTAGTCATTTATTTTCAATGGTAGTCTATACCTAAGTTAGGCTACCAGTTGAAGAAAAGTGTTTTAATTGTTGTTGTTCATTATATTAGTATTGGGACTATGAAAACTGAAAGTACAGTTTGTTTTGAATTTGATGTCTAATTCTTCAATCTAGAAATTTCCTTAGACTCCTTCTTATGGATACACTGCCCTAGTCAGCTGGACCAGCGCAGGCTTCTGCCAGCTCCTGTGTAAGATGGAGGCTGCCTGCAGTCTCCTTGATTTCTTTTTTGGGAATGAAAAGTGAGGCAAATAACAGTTCACCCTTGACTACAGTCTGCCACGATGCTGAGTAACAACACCTTGCTCCTGGCACAGACAGTGCTTTTTTGTGGACTAACATTTAATATAATGGTTACAAAATCCAGCTCTGAGATTGAGGGAGGTGAAGGTGTACAGATGGCTTGGCCCATTACTTCATGGTATTGCTGCAAATCACTACACCGTCTTTGAGACTGAAGGGTAATGTCTACACTGTGCCACATAGTGTGGAGCTAAAAACTCTGAACTAGCTCTCAGCAGTTCTAATGTAGCTGTGTGGCATCACGTGCTCCATAAAGCTCTGTAGCTTGCAACGCTGCCCCTGAGCTAAATTAGCCCTACTTCTTAGCACAGCTGATTAACCTAAGCAGAGTCCACACTGACACAACACTGCCTTTGGTCCTAAAGCTGACTGGGTTGCTGCTAGCCTGAGGATGTCCAACGGCCATCCTCCATTACATAGTTTATAAAGACCTGTGTGTGGATGTTCTTAAATGTTGTGAATATTTCAATCCAGTGCCACTGTGACTTAGCCAGCAGGTTGGGAGATGGACTTGGGAGGCTCCCATCAGGCCAGGGGGCAGCTGTAGGCTGGGATACCAGATGAAGGCAAATATTTGCAATGCTATATCCAGTCACAAAAGAAATAATGTTTTTTCTGCAAACGGATTTCTTTTCACCTGGTCAAATGTCTTTGCGGAGGGTAAAACAACTAAGTCACACGTACTGGCCAATCCCTCCCTCTCCCCCAGCATCGCACTGATACCCCGGGACTTTCTATCAGGGTTATGGGACAATGGGAACCGCTGTCTGAGCAGGAGTGCCCAGCCACCAGCCGGGAACCGAGTGCCACCTTCAGACTTAACACGTTGCTTTCCCTTCCATTAGCCTTCCCGTGTGGGGCAGCTGTCCCAGAGTACCCAGGAGAAATGATCTAGGCAAGACAAACCCAGGCCAGTGGCTTCCTTGTGTACTCCAAGGCCAACCTCATCTGCCAAGTTACACATATGTAACACACAGTTAAAGATAATAGACACATTTTGCCCCTGGAAGAGAGATGCAAATATTTTAAAATAGAAAACATGAGCTGGTAGATTTCACTAAAGAAAGAGAATTTTCAGTAACAGGAAAGTTTCCAATTAAATATAATTCCAGTCTCTTTTGTTCATTAAACAGCATGTTCAATGATTTTACGGGGATGATTTATGTTCTAAAATATCTTGCTCTCCTTTAGCCTCCACTGTAGTTAAATTTGAGACATCAGATATTGCTATAGCAACAGTTTGCTTTCAGAAAAACAAAATTTGTAAGGCAATTTTTCACTTCCCTACAGAATCAAGGAGTTGGTAAAGACTAAAACAGAAACATCTGAAATCACAGGTTAGGGAATATAGAAGCATGATGTACTACAAACTTCTTATTCCACAGCATTGCCAACTTTCACAATTATTTAATATCTGAAAGCCCCAACACTTGACATCCTTTTATTTGAATAATTTTATTTTAAAATAAAATCAGAAAGCAGCTTGAAGAGAAGATAAATAGATGATCTTTTGTAATGGAATTCACTGTTTATAGGGAAATATTTGCCTATAAACTACCTGAACAAGCAGCTTGGAAGTACTAGTATGCAACAATGACTACTACATAAAGGCTACGTATAATCTAAATGTGTTTGAGAAACTGAGGGCCTCGCTAAAGTTGATAGATGATATGAGAGAAACTGTAATAATGAATACCAGTGGTTTATACAAGAACATAGAACTTGAAACATAATTAATGCATACAAAATTTTACATATTACTTATGGAATGCTAGTGGATGTCATGCACATAAAATGCATGTCACAGAGTTGAAAACCTCAACCTCACGCACCTTTCTCCCCTGACAAATAAACACAGTCTCTGTAACCCATAGTGACAGATATTTTTTTGATTTTTTTTTTTTTTTCAATTACAAATGTCTGTAAACTGAGCACAGTATTAGTGTTAGAAAACTGGAGTTTATAGAAACACCTTTCAGGGCATTGATAAACATAGAATAAAGCAGAATTTGGACCTTGACTATATGACACCTGGTAATCAGTTTTAAAAAGCCAGCAATGAAAAAAAGCCTTGCCCCAGGAAATGTAGAGTGTGAGTGCCAGAGCTACTGCTGAGGGTGAGACAGAAGAGCCAGTATCACAGCACATTCACAGAACCAGAAGCTAGTACAGCATCTTCATAGACCCCCTGTCAGACAGAGACAGAAGAGTCAGTGCTAGCTGGAATCCCATTTAAAAGCACCACGGTGGTGATAAGTGATTGCTGCAATATTAAAACATCCACAGCTGTGTTTCAGGAAAAAAGAATAGCTAAGAACGGTCAATTCTATGCGTACATATATATATTTATATCCATATATCTGTATGTTAGGTTTCATCTGAGCAGTGACATTGTGAACAGCTTCTGGTATGTCAAAAAAGGGAGGAATCAGGTAAAGGAGCTCAGGACACTGATGCATACTTAGCACTATTAAATGACAGAATGATACCAAGAAAGCATATGCTGTCAGCTTTAGAAAACTAGTTCAACTGAGAACTGATGTTCAATATGGTGTATGGCCCTGACAGGGCATACGCCACATAACTTGTCTAATGTGCCATACAGCACCAATTTTCTATCAGTTTTATGTTCAATTTCAATCCAGACACTTGTGATTGATAAAATAACCTCTGTGCCCACGGGTTACAGAGTGTTATGTGTAGTGTTTGGGGGAAAAGGGAGTGAAGTTTGAGTTATTTGCCGGACTCTGTAATAGAGCACAATCAGAGGCTGATGTCATACTTAGTGGGACTGCCTGGTGTTTAGAAGACAGATAAAACAAAGCAAGCCCCCTCTGATGGAAAAACGGTTGTGAACAGCAGCTGTACCATCACAGGTAGTCATGCTACATACAAGCTAGGGAGTCGTAGGCAACTTCTTCATGTCCCAAAAGTGCAGCTGGTAAGAAGCATGGAGCTGCTGCTGCTCCTGAAGTCTAAGAGGGACCACAGCCACTTGCAGGCTGAGCTGGTAGGTGCTACCATCAGAGGAACACATGTACCAGCAACAGGAACATGGGTATCTTTGGGGAGACCTGCTGGTCAGACAGCAGTTCTGAATTGCACTGGTTGAACAGAGACAAATTGAACTTCCTCATCTGAATTCAAAATTTTGTCTTACATAAACATTGCTAATTACTTTCAGTATTGTTGTCTCAGAACAGAAAAAGGCAGATTACTGAAGCTTTCCTAGGAGGCAGCTATTGTGTTGAACAGTGCTGATAACAGAGTGGTCATCAGTTCCCACAGATACTGAGTGAAGCAAATCTCTGCCAGGCAACCTGACTCTGAGTTATGTGTGAACACCACATTGGAGAGGGTCCTTCCGTTCTGCTTTCCAGGAAAACAGAGACAAGATGCCACGAACCCCTGTACCTGCCGAGACACTGAATCAGTCAATAGAAAACAGTGGGTTTTATTACTTTTAAAGTTTCAAGTATTACAGTGCTTTACATAGAATCTAACCAGAAATATTTATCTCAATCCTATACACACTGCTGATTTCCCAGAATACCCCTGGAAATGGATACTGAGCTTGTTTCCTGCAGAGTCAGCTAGACTGTTGGAAGAATCGTCTTTTGCATACCCTCGGTATTACAGCAGGGAGTTGCCTTGGGAACTTAAATTCAAAAGCAGAGAGAAAAGATTCTTAAATGTTACTTAAGACTTGTAGGAAATGTTACCAGAGTTTTAGCTGACTTCACTACATATTTAACACTAACTTATTTGTCCCTTAACTGTACTAAATCTTTTAATAGCACTTTTTCAAGATTAGAGCAGTCCAGGAAAATTCCAGACTTCACTTTGGCTAAGAAAGCCAAGAGGAAAACCAGTCTGTAAAGCAGAAGTATGTTAGTAGGCAAAAACTGAAGTGTTCAGAGACTAGGGAAAGTCGGACTGATTTTCCCAGAGAACAGGGCAAAGGACAGCTATACACAGGTGCCTCTGGCCAGTGTTTGTCTGAAGAATATAACGGTTATTTTCAGTTTTTAGGTTCACCTACTTTTTTCATTTGGGCACCATCCAAGAATGATGCAAAGACCACACTGCTTTTCTAGAGCACTTACGTAAATACTAAGAACACAGTGAACTTGTTCTAGTTATGAACGATGTAACGTGTTATAAAGCTATATTTTTGGTTGATTTTGTTACCTTTTTATAGGGCAGAGGGAGAGACCTACTAACTTATCACTCAAGAATAAAATTATTTACTCAAAATTGTTCTCAAGAATCAAACCTTTTCTTTCTAGTCCCCCCAAGAGTCTGCACTTTCACAGTTGATTTTATATGAAAAGTGCTCCATGGAGGTAGTTGCTCGTGTAATGACCCAAGTAGACACCTTTACAAAATTAGGTATATTTATTGTTTACCATCATGAAAATAGTACCTCCAATCAACTAAATTATATTTTGCCTTCTTGACTCTGCTGATATCTTGAAACAATTCCTCTGAAAAATGTACCTGTACTATAAGATGACCACATGAGAAATAGTTAGTGGAAGATTTTATCCACGTTACCATCTCAGGCTCTCAAAATTTAACACAGTGTTGCCATTACGTCAGTTTTCAACACTGGTGCAAGAATCAGGCAGGAAATGTGGTAATTAAATTTAAATTAATTGGCTATGAAAACATTCAGGTATCTCTATTTACTTTTCTATTCTTTTCCTCATTTCAGGGGTTTAAAAAACGTGTGTGTAACGAACAAATATATATTGACACGTGCATGTGTTTTGAGAATTTACATGGAAATCTTGGAGAATTTAGTGTCTTTGATAAAGACTTTGCGTACAGTTTACCCCAGTATACAGAGGCATTGTGAACAATCCTGTATTTAGCTGCATTTGTAAATTGGTTAGTGGCTTTGTTTTGGATTACATGTGTTCTGCCGTTTGCTGACATAACAATGTAGCCTCTAACTTCAAAACCAAGTCCAGAAAAAATAGATCATTTTAGGCCACATGCTCCAGGCTGTCAAACAGCCTCCAAACCGCTATCGACTGTCTTTTCTAGTAAGGCCAGGGGATAGCCTTTTCATAATCTGGGTCATGGTGGAGTTTTATCTTTTTGAGAAGAGTATTCCTAGCTTTCGGAACAAATTGCATCTTTAAACTTTTTAACAGTACAGCATATGTAAACCAGATATCTTTCTCTAAGCTACCCACTCTGTTTCACTCTTTTCTTCCATGTTTGTTTTCATTAGTTATAGATCACTCTTTTAGTTTATGTTTTCCTATATCAAAAGATCTGGACAATAAAACTCCGGTATTTAGTCACCTAAATTCCCCCTCTTTCTGGTTTTGACTACATTCTTTTCTCTGTTGGAAAAGAGAGAAATGAGTGGATCTCCAAAGCCAAGCGACACGTCTTTTTCCTTCAGTGTCCTCACATTTTAAGATATGTAATTAATCACCGGAGGAAGGCGCAGCAGTTAGAGTAACAGGCGAGGCCGTCTGCCCGTGGCGTTAGTGCAGAGGAAGCTGTGGGGTGGAAGCAGCAGGACATTGCCAAAAAACCCGTCAGCGTGTAAGCACGGAGCCAGGCCGTGACACAGCAGAGACTGAAGCCTCCCACAATGCGATGTGGGATCTTCCAAGCGGAATGGATGGTGAAAGGAGAGAGATGAAGCAGGTGGCTTCCCTCCAGAAAGAAGGGAAAGGATGGCAATAGCAGGGAACAAAGCTTGCTGGAAATGTGTGGGTCTTTTCTTGGGTTTTGTCTTCAATTTCAATGAAGCTGTTCTACCAAAACACCTCCTGCACAGCCCCAGGGAGAAGAGACTAGTTAGTCTGGACCAACAGTGAATATTTTGACAAAGTTATTTGTTGGAGGCTCAGACCAGTTTCACTCAGCTCGATCTTCATACGTATGGAAATTGTTCAAAACCTTTTTATCTTCTGATGTACCCCTTTCCCATCTCACATTCTTCTGGACCTCCTCACTCTATCAGATCCTTCCTCTTCTGTCTGAGCTGCCCTTTTATCTTCCACTTCTCTTTTCTCCTGACCTTTTCTTATGACAATCTTCTGACTTATCTGGCTTTCACTTACAAATCTCAGGTCCTCTTTGTAGAAGACACCTTAATGTCAGTAACTTGGAAGATGTGAGAGAATTAAAATCAAGATGTAAGTTTGGGAACAAAACTGTCAGCACCTCCTCCCATTAATTCTCTTGTTGCAGCAATTGTAACAGGAGGATGCAGCTGGATGTTTTGTCTGGTGGTTTGGTAGGAACTCCAACAAGATTTTTACCTCTGACCTAGAATCTATGCAGATCTGGATCTTCCCTGGATTGTGTTTCCCACACAGAGATACCCCAAGTTTTTCCTTTTTTCCTGCTGCTGTTCTAAGAGTGGGTTTACCTTCTCTTTTCAAAATAGTGCAGGATTTCCATCATACCAGTCTAACTGATGTGATTGTTTTTCATTTGCAGTGACAGTCCTAGAGTTTTAACATTCCTGGTTTAATTTCAAACCCACAACATTAAATCGGCTTTGATATTAGGCAGGGAGAGTCTGCCCAGCTAACTGTAAATACATGTAAAATGCTTACACATACTCCATTACAGCATGCATCGGTTATTACCTTAAATCCTTAATAAAGTTACATTAAAAAGCTTGTAAGAGTGAGAGAGAAACTTCCCAAAGAAGCGAAATCTTGAGTAAGTATTTCTGCTGTGTCTTTAATTCCTTTTGTCTAGACACCACAACAGCCGTTAGGCTTATCCTGCCAATGTTAATAAAGTCTCTTGAGGATACATGGTAAATTAACAAATATAGCAATAAAAGTAATGGGAGGACAATTACCTAACTATAATAATAGTAATACAGCATATATTAATGAAATATACAGACACACACACATGCATACAAATATATGTACTTACAGGCACATATATGCATATGTATAACTTCTGCTTGGGTTTTCCTGACACTTCAGGAGGTCCATGAGCTTCATAGCTAGAAATTTTTTCACGATCAACCATAACTACAACACTCTTCTAAAACAAAATGTATTGAGAGAAGAAGAGAAACTCAGTTCTTTTACAGCTGTGCAACGGACACAACTGTAATCACAGTTTTTAGCAGCCACTATAAACAGTGGAGGGATTGAACAAGAAAGACCAAACTTGCCTGTAGTGAGATCTTTCCCTTGGTTCTTTATTGCTCAAACTGAACAAAATAATCTGAGCAAAGAGAACACAATAATCTCCTCCTGATATATGAATCTCCTCCTTTCTATATGAACCCTAAGTAACCTCCTTTTCCCCAACCCTCCATCTCCTTCAGCACAGAGCAGATAAAAACTCAGCATCCTTGCAGTAACCTGAACCACAGTCTACACTCGTCTCATTGTCACTGGATTGCATCTGCAGAGCTAAACATTACCAAGCTTGAGACTGAATAAGGGACTTGTAAAACATTTTTTCCTCTCTAAAATGAGAAATCTTCACCTTTTCATAGGCTGCATCCCACACTATGTCTCTCTTGAAATTGTTAAGAAATTAGAAAATGAAAGCAATAATGAAGATAGTTATGACCTTTATTTGTTGAGAGTTTTCAGGGAGTTTGTACCTCTCTCTTAAAACAATACAACGTTATGTTTATTGAACCTTATTGTACAAACATCCCTACTGAATGTTATAGTTGATTTCAGGCTACAAAGGTATTGTACTGACTTCAGCACTAGATGAACATTATCTGCACCAACAAGCTTAGATTCTGTCTTCACGTACCTCTCCAAAAGACCATGGGGTTTCACCAAGTTTAACTGTGGTTCGATTTGTTATTAGGCAGATAAACTCCAGATTTGCGTGAAATAATGGCTATAGATTACAGTCTCTATAGCTGCAATAATTTACAAGATGTGTGAAACAATATCTCAGGAGGAGAAGTAAGTGGCCTTAGGACAATATTACACGTTGGGTCTCCTTTTAAAAGAGAGCAAAACAAGGAAGTTTTAAAGTTTTAAGCATGGATGCTGCCATTAAACTGCTCTGACCAGTCCTGAAAGAGTTCATGATTTTTTTCTGTTTGTTGGTCGCTGTCACCACAGCAACTAACTGGTTCTACATGAAGTTAGGGTGCAAGCCAGCAAGCCTGTAATGGAATACATTCCTTAGCGTGAGTCAACGCCTGTGCTGAAGAGGAAGCACACTGTTTTGGAAATAGGCTCTAAAATGGTGTGTTCTGCTCAGAGACTGGAAATAAGAAATTGTCTGGAGTCAGATTTCTCCCTCTTCCATGTATGATAGTTATAAGTACTTTAGTTATGCTTGCTTTGTAATGGATCAGGACTTCTGCTCTTCCAGTATGACTGCAGCAAGGGGAAGGAGGGATCTCAAGCTGAGGTTGCTTTGTGCCCTGCAGAACAGAGAGAGAGATCTCTATCGGTCACAGGCTGGCAATTTTTTCCTCTAAGAGTAGCCTTTGGAGCAGTGGTTTTCACACCATGTCCCACAGACCCCTGGGGATTTGTTGACTGCTTTTGAAAGGTCTTCAAAATGGGACTTTAAAACCCAAGACTACTGGTATTATAATTTAAAATCACTATCCAGGGATCTGTATTTACCTTGGAAAACTATGAAAGATCCACAACTCAAAAAAAAGTTGAAGTTCACTGATATGTGCAATGGAGTAATACCTACTGTGTAAAGTGAGTCTCATTCTGCCTTTATAAAACCAGCATCAGTCTGCAGAAATTCTTACCGCACTGGGAATTACACTGGTGCTGAGGTAGAAGGCCAAAACTTTTCACTGGCCAAACTGCTCCAGCTCATGTTGTATGAAAAACTTTAGACATTGATTAGTGAAGAATCAAATATATTTTGTCATGTGATTTTGGGGGGAGAGTTATGACTCAGTTTTAAGGCATTATAGAGGCAAATCTGAGGAAAAGTAAAATCAAATTGTATCCCAAACAGCAAATCACAGTAATTATTAAAATTAAGTAAATTATTAACACAGGGCATTTAATAAGATGCATTTGAGGTTACCAGTCTGTGGAAGGAGTTGCATGAATTTTAGATTTCTATTTTAAAGCAACATTGTATTGCCCAGGTTCGTAAATCAGCAACCAGATGAAACCTTAGGGTAGACTATTTTTGCAGCAGTGTAATTCTCTGTGCAGTCAGAGCTACTTTGGATGGTTTTTTTCTGAGAACAGAATGAGAGCTCACTTTTCATCACAGATATTATGTCATCTGCATTAAAAAATAGATCTACAACTCCAACCACGGGCTGGTAAACTCAAATGTAACGTCACATTTGTCTTAATACATACAACACATTAATAATCAGAATTTTAACAATGACTTTGTCTTGGAATTGCTGTTTGGAATATGATTTAATGTTACTTTCCCTCAAACTTTCCTTTAAGTCATTTATTATAAATGTCTTAAAATTGAGCCATAATTTCCTGAAAATAAAACCAGATGACAAAATACATTTGGTCCCTTAACAGTCAAACTTAGGGAAGGCTTAATGAAAGGCTTATGTGAGATATCAAGTTAGAAATAAATTGGTCAGTAAATATATTATTTTTGTTCTCAGTTTAAAGTAACTTTTTGATCTCATTTTCTGACCCCCCCCAAATTATAGTTTCACATATGACCCTATAAATCCTGACAGCTGTGAAGCTTATTTTTATCCTACCACTAATGGGCAAATTGCAACCACAGTAATGTCATGAATATTTTCAAGCAGACTTGCAGGGGCCACCCTAACAAACTATGATTCATCCACGCTCTCGGGTAGAACACTTCCTCAGAAAATGAAATAATGACTTTGCCTTCTCTGTTGCAACATATGGAGACAATACATAAGGCTAAAGAGTAGAAAATAATTTGTAATTTATCTCTATTGCTTTGTTAAATATTAATAATGGTATTAAAATCTGCAAGAAAGTCCACAGGAATAGCAAAGTTTGGCCAATAAAATCTGATTAGTATATTCATAAATTCGTAAAGTTGTTACACCACCAGCCTGATTTCCTGCATAATGTCATTCATGGAAGGGCATCCAGTGACTCATATATTGAGTCTAATAACTTGTGCTCAGCTCTGGAAAGCATTTCAAACAATTTCAGTTTGAGGATGCAGAACCCCAAACATCTCTTGGTAATTTATTTGGGTGTCATTATCACCGCTATTAAACATATGTGCTTTTTTTCCTAGTAGCTCAAGTTTTCTGGCCATTGATTCTTGTTATGTTTTTCTCTACTAGATTGTCCATGGTAAAACTATCAAGGGTGATATTTTATGTATGAAAAGCTTATTTTGTGTATATAAACAGGTTGTGCTCTTTAAATTTATCACTGTAAAGCATTATAACCATTTTGAGTTACTTGTTTTTTCACTTTCTTTCTGCATAGGGCTTTCAGAACAGTACACAGTATTCCAGTATCAGCACTATAAACAAAGATAAAATAATTTTCCTGATTCTTCACACTACTTCCCATTTTATTCAAGCATGGATTATAATAAGTATTTCTTAATAATTATCTGTATTTCCACAGCGATGAGTGAAACCTTTCCCAAGCCTTCCAGGTTACTGCCTGAAGTCCAAAATTTGCAAGAGTCACAATTTTGTAACATAATATTAACAGTACTTCTGAATCTTGACATTAATCTTCCACATTGCTTTGCTTCTAGGAAGTGGTTAAAAAGTCTGGACTCAAAGCTTTTGACAAACTACCAAATACTAGGTATTCTCACAGTTCTGCTCAAAGTAATCCGAGGTGATGCTCAAGTCCATTCTGTACCAGTTTCTTAATTTTCTCTTAGAAAAGGCAGGATGTTCTGTGTTCAAAAGGACAGTTGGCTCTTCTGTGTATCAGCTGTGTCCTGAAACGGAACAATAAATCATAACTAGATGTGAGCTCTCCAGTTGTACATAACTTTTTTTTTTTCAGGTAAGAAGGCCAAGGATTAGGAGTTCCTTAGAGAATGTTATCTTGTGCCAATTCACATATGTAGAAGAAACAGGACTTCTTATAGGTGTTGATGAAATTCATCCTGTTGCAAATTAGACCACATGGCACATGAAAGCTCCCTCCAATCCAATTTGTAAATTACACAATGAAGGGGACTGAACCAATTTAGGATTTCCTTTCATCCTGCCTCTCTCCTTCCCTGCAACTGTGCAATCACTAGACATATGCTTTATTTTACTAAAATGAGCAGACCTGTATTGGGGTCTGCTTTGCTGGTTGTAAAGTTAAGCCTCTGAAAAAGTATTTGCAGGATTGGGGCTAATTTGGCAAGCTAGAGAATGTCACTCTGATTTCCATTATAGTTATTAACTACCAGAGGCTGGAAATTTAAAGGGTTTTAGAAACGGTGTAATCCTCAGTTAAAAAATGCCGGTCGTACAGCTTCGTCATTGGAAAGCTATGAATCAGATATATCCCTATCTCTTGTTTACTAGACCTTCCACCAGGCCAGGCTGCTCAAAGCCCCATCCAACCTGGCCTTGAACACTTCCAGGGAGGGGGCATCCACAGCCTCTAAGCCAAATTCTAAGACTAAGCCAAACTCCTCTGCAAATTTCAGCGCATGTAGCATTTGGCAGGGTCAGAGCATGAAGAGATGGTAAAATTCCTCTTCTTTTATAGTGTGCTTAAAAAAAATACACTAAACGTATCTGCATTATTTCAGCACTGGCCACACCAAAGAAAAAAAATCTCTGAAATCCACTGGGAGTGCAGTTAAAAAGTTATTGTGTGTTTTGCTTGTTTAAGAGGAGCTGTGAAAAAGGAAATGAAAATGCTCTTTCAGAAACTGTTGGAGGAGGCAAAAGATGAGTATCACCAAAATCCTGAGGGTTTTTTGTGCTTCTGCTTCTCCTTAAATGAAAAAAAAAAAAAAAAAAATTAATGGCAGCAAAACGTGTAATATCCTCTGTTATTTTAATGAGTACAAATGCACCGATGAAATGAGGGTGGTGAGGCACTGGAACATGTTGCCCAGAGAAGTTCCATCCCTGGCAGTGGTCCAGGCCAGGTTGGATGGGGCTTTGAGCAGCCTGGGCTAGTGGAAGGTGTCCCTGCCCATGGCAGGGTCTTGGAACTACATGATCTTTAAGCTCCCTTCCAACCCAAACCGTTCTATGCTTCTATGAAACCCACCTACTAACCTTTCTTTGCTCTGAGCTTGCATCTGACCCTAGATGCATAGTAAGCATGCATTGCTTTGAAGTTGTGACACTGAAGCCAACATATTTGTTTTCATGGTTGAGAGGGTCCCTTTAACATTTTTTGGTTTATTCTACTTAGTACCAACTAATGTTTAACTCCTGCCTTTCTTTTCTATTGTGATCATGTTACATGTCATTCTTCTTACCTACATATGGCCATTTGAAATGAAGTACATATTCTAAACCAATCTCTTCCAGAGGGCCATTTATTTTACTGGTAATACTTTAGGGTAAAGTGAACCATTCTGTAGCATTGTTTACCTCTCTTCAATGACCGTAAAGTCTAAATAATGAGCTCAGACAGTATGCCTCACTTCTACGTCTATGAAACCATTTAAGATGACCCCACCATTTTTCAGGTAAACCTGTGAATCCTTTCATTTGCCCTTATGGTTCTGATTTCTTATTTGCATTTTTGTTAAATTGTTGTCCCTAAGTAATTTTGAATTTATTTTATATTTCACTCCCATTTAAATCCTATTTCTAGTATGAACTTTTGCATGACATCACAGGCTTTTATTGTCCACAGTGGATGGCTATTGACACAGAACAACCCCCAAGAAAAAACCACACCACTGCTGTTCACCTTTTGGCCTTAGCCGTGTTCTCCAATTTCATGCACTGTACTCCCTGTACTCTTCAGTCTGCCAATGCAACATCTTCATGTACATGTTTGCTTTGAGGCACATTTTGTTTGTGTTCCTAATACTGGCATTCTTTCTGTTTTGCATGACAGACATTTACTGGAAACCTGTTTTCTCTGTGCCTTTGCTCTGACTTTATGCTTGTATTGGTTTTGTGTGGCAAGGTTTTGGTAGCGGGGGGGAAGGGAGGGTTGCAGGGGTGGCTTCTGTAAGAAGCTGCTGGAAGCTTCCCCTGTGTTCGAGAGAGAGCGAGCCCATACCAGCCGGCTCTAAGACGGACCCGCTGCCGGCCAAGGCCGAGCCCATCAGTGATAGTGGTAACGCCTCTGTGATAACATTTTTAAGAAGGGAAAAAAAGTGGGAACGGGGAGAAACAGCCGCCAGAGAGAGGAGTGAGAACATGTAAGAGAAACAGCCCTGCAGACCCCCAGGTCAGTGCAGAAGGAGGGGAGGAGATGCTCCTGGCGCCGGAGCGGAGATTCCCCTGCAGCCCGTGGGGAAGACCCTGGTGAGGCAGGCTGTCCCCCTGCAGCCCATGGAGGTCCTCGGGGGAGCAGATCTCCACCTGCAGCCCGCGGAGGACCCCACGCCGGAGCAGGTGGATTCCCGAAGGAGGCTGTGACCCCGTGGGAACCCCGCGCTGGAGCAGGCTCCTGGCAGGACCTGCAGATCTGTGGAGAGAGGAGCCCACGGAGCAGGTTTTCTGGCAGGAATTGTGACCCCGTGGGGGACCCACGCTGGAGCAGTGAGCTCCTGAAGGACTGCACACCATGGAAAGGACCCACGCTGGAGCAGTTCGTGAAGAACTGCAGCCCATGGGAATGGCCCACATTGGAGGAGTTCGTGGAGGACTGTCTCCCGTGGGTGGGACCCCACGCTGGAGCAGGGGAAGAGTGTGATGAGCCCTTGCCCTGAGGAGGTGAACCAGCAGAAAATAACATGTGATGACCGTAAACCCCATCCCTGTCCCCCTGTGCCGCTGGGAGGGCTTGGTGGAGAAATCCGGGAGTGAAGTTGTGCCTGGGAAGAAGGGAGGGGTGGCGGGAAGGTGTTCTGAGATTTCGTTTTATTTCTCATTACCTTCCTCTGGTGATTTGTAATAAATTGAGTTAATTTTCCCAAATTGAGTCTTTTTGCCCGTGACGGTAATTAGTGAATGATCTCTCCTGTCCTTATCTCAACCTGCAAGCTTTTTGTTATATTTTTCTCTCCCCTGTCCAGCTGAGGATGGGGGAGTGATAGAACGGCTTTGGTGGGCACCTGGCGTTCAGCCAGGGTCAACCCATCACAATGCTCTATGTGGATGGCACCCTGTTCTTGCCTCCTTCTTCTGTTTTTGTGTGCATTGGATTCTTTGAGAAAGTTTGCTTACAAAAGGCAGAAAGCTCTCATTATTCAATTGAGAACATAAATAATGCCACCTTCAAACTTAATTTCTCAGAGGGAGATCTATACTGTTTGTGTACCATTTTATGTATGCAAACATGCACACACAAATAAAGCATAGGTACTATGCAAAAATGCCCAGGCTAGCCCAAATTAGCAAGATAGGGGACCGTGTTAGCACATCTGAATTTCTTCTGACACACAGATTACTTGATTTTTTCGATAGTATCTCTATAGGATGTTGCTTTTCCGTGACAGAAGAAGATCTTTTTAAAAAATCTATTCAAAACATGGATTTTTCAAAATTATTCTTAATGGATCTCCATTTGAGGGAGCAATATAAATCAAGACATGCCAGCATTACCTGCATGCAATTTTGTAAGACTTACTCCCACCACTGAAAGTCCCAATATGAGTCCCTGATATGAGCGAAGTTTGACAGATGTGAAACTGCTAAGACAAAGAACATCAAAAAAAAGGCAGTAATCTCAAAATCAGTTTTCAGTATGATCTGAGTTTTTCGCCACTCTCTGAAATATACGGATTCAGGTCTGCTGCTTTTACTCACCCAAGTGACCATTTCTTACAGGACTAGTCAAATCAGTATCATTAAGTCCTTAATTACAAAGGGACTTTTTGCACACGAATTACTACATGACTATGGGTTTCTGAAACAAGCCTGGCTACTTTTATATTGCTTTTAATCATGTCAAACTTCAGTTTGACAACATCAAATGTTCAGATCATTAAGAACCTCATCAGCTGGCTGCTGAGAGATTTTTCAAGGAGCCTTCAGGGCAGGCAGACAGATCCACAGCTTTTCTTGCATATAAGCATCCCACTGATAACAATGTAGCTTTGTACATGCAAGAAGAGGACGCAGCCTTTGTTTTCAGAACTAATGTCCTTGTAACAATGGCTTGAAAAGAAGTATTGTCAGAAACTCTCGTTTTGAGGTCCTTGTGTTTCAATTTCTCATAGACTCATTATATTCTTAGATTGGTTGTCTGGTATTACAAAGGGTTACACTTCACTGTGACTTTCTTGATGCTGAATGATAGTCTTGTTAACAAAAATCTCTTCTCCGTTAAGTGCTTATCCGCTGAGTTACAGCAGTTTTCCAGCTATGGAAGGAATAACAGCCTTACAAAACCGAGGTCTGGTAAGAAATAATACCGGAGAGGAACAGTCTGGATCAGAGAAGGCAGCTGGCAGCTCGTGGGGTGATTTTACTCAGCCTCTAACAGTTCAGACTTATCGTGATTGCACATGCTTGGGCCCTTTGATGAGCAATAATTCCATCTAAGTGAGTTGAGAAAGCAGCGCAAATGGACAGCAGATGTGCCCCAAACTGGCATCTGTCCCACTAAACTGTTAAGTAGCCCTGATCTAAGTGGTAATGAGTCTCAGAGGGTGACAGTGTCTGGCTCTCATGGGGCTGACAGTTTATTTAAAAAAAAAAAAAAAGAAAAAAGCTGTCTTTAATATACAAAGCTGCAGTAATAGCCTCAAGTGCTCATTTTAGTGTCATTGTGGGGCTTACATTAATTCTAACATATTAAGAAGAAAATTAATTACACTCATGAGGGCAGGACGGCACCTTTAGTGTCAAACATTTAGGCTGATTCAAGGCATATAGTTCTCTGCAACATGTTTTGGTCATCCTAGTGATACGTCTTTTTGCTGGCATGGGCAATCTGCAACAGGGGCATGGCTGAATCAAAACTTCATGCGCTGGGAGAAATGAAGAAGTTATTCCTATCTACTGTCCAGGAAAAGTCAGTCCAGAGGCAAATTGTTGAGTATTTTATTCCATTCCCTTCCTGGAATGATTTATGCTCTTGAACATTCTTTAACATATAGCTAACAAGCAAGCTTCAGACTACATGAGTCTTTATAAATATTTCAGTTATAGGTAGGCCAAGTGCAGAATCTAATTACTAAAATGAGCATCAGATTAAGGCAAACCAGAAGGAAAATCAGTTGAACACCCTGAAGCACCACCATTTTATATTTGCACCTCTGGCCTTTCTTCTGCTGTACAAGTGGAAAGAAGGGTGCAGGACAAATGAGGGAGCTCTTACAGCTGACCAAATGTACGTGTTCAAAAAATTTGGAAAAATAACAGGAAAACTCACACTGGCTCAGGTTTCCTTTGCTTCTGTTTTCTGATCCGCTCTTTCAGCTAAACTTCTCCTAGAAGAGCTATAAAAAAATCCACACTGGAAATCTACAACATTTACACCGCTGTGGGCCAGCCAGCTGGATCACTTGTCTCAAACGCTTTTCCAGCTATTGAGAAATGTTGTCTCACAAATTCTGTTTGCCCAACTTCCCTTACTAGCTTTTCAAGCGGTTGGTGGCCACACTGTCATGACCCCATATACCAAATTTGTGCAGTAGACTTGTCTTCCTCCATTTCAACAACCTGCCCAAGTGAAAAATAGGTAAAAATAATATTCTAATATTGTGCATCCCTTGGTTTCGCTGCTGCCTATTCCTCACAGACAGCCATGAATACCATCACTGAGTTTTCCCTATTAGAACTCTCTCAGGATGAACGTTAGTATTGGAAATTGATGTGCAGTCATAATGTGTTCTGAAATGGGCTTACCCAACTCTTTCTTCCAACGTAAATCTTCAGATTCTTTAAAGCATTGATTGAGCTGAATATCTGAATAGCAGACTATATGTTGCAATTAGAATGGCTTAAAATGTTTTTAGGAGTTAAATTCTGGAGGAAAAAAACCCACCATATAAAACGCATATAAAAAACAAGCAAGATATATTTATCCAGCCACACCGCAAATCTTAAAAATGTGTATTCTACTCTTTGTGGAAACCAGATGCTCAGTCTGCTTGTCTACTCTGACTGAAAAATTGATGAAAAATTAATGGAAAAAAAATGAACCCATTTCACAGGAGACTAAAACAAATTGCTATAAGCCTTGCTCAAAATTACTGTCATGCTGCTGTAGAAAAATGTAACACACGAATTTTCCTTGCCCCTACCCACTCCATCCAACTCACATAGCTCCTTTCCTCACCAAAATGTACTTGCTTCAGGTAAATGGGCAAGCAGAATTTTACAAGTTTTTTTTATTTGGCTAATATGTAAATCAAAATAGTTGACTCACTTGAAGTATTAGCTTTCTTTGAGGAAAAAAAATAACCACCTGCAAAAAAATGGGAAATGTTCCAACAAACATAATTTAAAACAAGTGAGTGACTGTTGACGTTTCTAATGGGAAAGAAAATCTGCCATCAGCTGCATTATATGGCACCAGCAAGCGAATACTGGAGTCTAGCTGGCAAAGGATCTGGGAGACCACTGCTTGTCGTACGAAATAGGAGACAGATGCTTGAAGAAAAAGTAGAGCAAAGGGATGCGGTAACCGTATAGTAAAACAATCTAAGGCATAGTTGTTGTATAAAGTTTATGGGACTCTAAAGCTGTTGAAGTTAGTCAGAAAAAATACGCAAACTCTGCCTTATTTGGCAGACGCTGTAAAAGTAACAAACACTTAAAATTAGTTGGCATTCAAACACGAACTCTTCTTTGTGTTTACTCATTGTTTAAGTACAGCTGAAGTTAATTGTGTGCTTCTGGACTCTGAACATAGGACACACAATCTTAAAATCTTTTAATGATTTGCCTATTTTATGTCGGAGTGTTATATGCTTGTATGTTTGACTGCAGGTACACACATATTGATACACAACGGGTTTAACTGAAAACACAGAGAAATCAATAGGAAGCTTCTCACTGATTTTGACTGCATCTGGAGAAGACCAGTACGATAAATCTTGTTCTCATCAAGATGGTAGGTACACAGGCAACCCTTCCTAGCCTCCACCAGCTGCTTTCTGCAGAGACATTCCCCTCTTCCTCCCTCCTCTGTGGCTTTACAGAGAATTACTCTTTAGCAAATATCTTTGCAAGCAAGTCTATGTTTGCAGCACACATTGGCCCTTCAGGGAAAGACTCCCAGGGTTTGTAAGCACGGGAAACACGTCAAGGAGATATGCAGCTGGAATAAAGCATCATCTTTGTGTGGGGTCAGCTAGAAGCATGGGCAAAGCCGGGATCTGCCGAGGACAGCTGACTGCCAGAGGTAACAAAATTATCATGAACCTACTGCTTGTTTTGCTCCTGCCCAGGGCCCTGGAAAGCGATGCTGGTTGCTGCTGCTGCCAGAGAATTCCACGGGGCAGCAGTGCTGCTCAGGCAGGCCATGCTCTCCGTGCTCCCCATCTCCACCCAGACCTCAGGAGCCACCAGCCCGGCTCCAGACAGCTCTCCGGACAGTTTCACAGCTCTCTCCACCCCTTTCTGCCCCTGGCCCAGGGCACGGCTCCCAGTTTTGCTTAGCCGACTCAGCCTCCCCAAAACTGCTGAGAAGCCTTGGGCTGGCGCTGCCTTTGGCCACTTGTTCGGGACTTGCCTGACTGATAGTAATGCAAGCAAAAATCTAATATCCAAATGTAAACCAATAATACAGTCAAAATATTCTGAGGTTTGGGGCCAAAACTGTATGGAAGATCCCGTTTAATGTTACCGAGAAAATAACATTTAGAAAACACTGTGTCGCCATTGCCTTGTAATGCTCAGGACCAGGTGACACTGAATCCAGCTCTTACAAAGCTGTACTTAATTTTAAAGCCTAGGAACAAAGTAGTAATACAGGGTACATTCTACTCATGCAGGAAGTCACATGCAGATTAGCAGAAGAGATTCAGCAGTTTGGTGAAAGTTAGCCGAGTTCCCTTAACAAATTCTTGCATTTTCAACCATCCTCAAGAAAAGAAAAAACCCCAACAGAAAAAATTGTCAGCCTGGCAGGACTACTCTTCACCTCTCTGAAAAACAGAAGTCTGTTTTCTTACTTAATTCACTCCCCACTCCCCACTCTGTAGGCACTTAGAGCAGTCTTAGTTGCACGATCGAAGGTAATTTTGAATGCCGTTAATCATGGCAGAAGAAAAGAATTTCTGAAAGTGTGAAGGTTAGAGAGATGAGTTTTATTCCTGAGTCCTCCACAAAGGGGCTAGACTGTATTTTAGTATCAAAGCTCAGGAAGCCAAATGAAAGAACATCCTTAATTCTGTTATTTGTTTGATCTGCTTTCATAAGCGTAGTGCTCTCTCCTATAATTATTTGCAGGTTTTCTGCACGCGGATCCAGATGCACGTGTGCTAAAGCAAGTGGCATCATATCATCACAAAACTAGAGTGAGCAAGGGATGAATCAGAATCCGCTAAGGGTTGTCAGAGGCAACATGGCTTAGGGCAAAATGGCTCCAGCTCATAGGAGTCTAGTATTGAATGGTCGTGACACATACCTGGGGGTGATATATGACCCTTACTGTATACCATAGGACTGGCTTGGGTTTTGCAGAGGTTAAAAAAAGCTTTGCAACCAGTACAGTTGTGTTTCTTTGGTGTGGGGAGTGTGGGGAGGAGGGTTGTACAAATTTGACTCCATTCAAATTTATGAGCTTCATTAAAACCAGATAAACATCAAAATTATTGAAGGACAAATCTAAACTGGGCACTCCTTCCCCCGAGGGAGCCAGGGGGCTGGGGGCAATGGCAGCGGATGGGGGACTAAAACATCCCCTTCTTGTGCTCAGGGCAAGGAAATAAACACCACAGATAACGACCGGGGAAGCGAAAGCAAGCAGTCCCACCCTTTCTAGAGTAACCAGTTTATTTTCAGCCTGTTCCCTTAATATTACCCGCATGTTATTTCTCAAGTAACTAAGCAACCTCCAGTATCCTACTGCAAAAAGCCTGAGTCACTGCTGGGACCCCGGGTAGTGCTGGGCTCGCTACGGCCGCCGGAGCCCTTCCATCCCTGGGCTGCACTGCCGCCCCACGGCACTTCTTCCACAGAGCTCTCCTTTTCCCCCCAAGACTCCAAAAAAGCCCATAATCAAAGACTGGTTATCTGCGATCCTGCTGGTAGCATCGTTCTGGCAAAGTCTTTCCTTGTGCCTGTACTACTCAATTTTCCTGTTAGCAGGGATACACAGGAATCTCCCATTTAGTTCTGGGGAGACATAGAACGGGGAGGGGCAGAGGATTAGAACTCCGAGGGTTTTTGTAAAATTGGAAGAGTGGTCTGAAAGACAGGATGTAAATCAGTGGTTTCTACCTGGAAGCAGGGAGCAGAACCCAGCAAAGGAAAGGTGGGCAGGGAGCAACGGGGCTGGCAATGATCCCGCAGACAAGAATTTGGAATCGTAGGGGCTCACGAGTCAGTGTTGTTCAAAAACATTCAGCTGCTGTGAAAACGGCAAGTGTTCCATCAGTGGGAATGTTGTCTGTAAGGTGCTGTGAAATAGAACGCAGCAGAATAAGGATGCCTGTGTAAAAAGCATAGCGTACAAAGGGTTGGTTTCTTTGAAAAGCTTTCTATGTACACAGAGGTTTCACAAAATGTTTGTTTGGAGCATTTGCTTGAGCCATGCAGACACAAAGTCTGAGACCTTGATTTTGGATAAAACTATACCTTTGTATATACCTGAGAGACATAGATGATCTCAAAATGCAGATGAACTGAGCTGGGTCCCAGACATTTTGGGTTTCATACCAACGAGATCCAGCAACAACAGGAAATACATCTTTTTTTTTCTTTTTTCCCCAGTTTTCAAACCGATCAATGTTAGGTGCAAATAACTCTATGGTAGTTGGGCTTACCCAGGAGAGTAAAATAACATCTCTTTTCCCCTGGGAGTTTACTATGTAAATGAATACAACCTTTCCTACAGCAGTGCTTCTCTGTGTGTTGTAATACTAATTACTCCTGGGACTAATAAAAGGAAAGTAACATAATGGGAAGCACAGAGAGGAATGGCATAGAAGGATAAATAATTCAAGCATGAAAAATGACATTATAACTTCACTGGCATCTTGCTCCTTCAGTGTTTTCCAAATAACAATGCAGGAAAGCAGTCCGAATGACAAACAGAAATGAAACTTTCTTAATCCATTTCTCTGTCACTGCTCGAAGTAAAACATCTGGAAGATCCTAGAAAACTACTTCTCTTCCAAACTCCGACGACTCCAAAGGAAACAAATCATCTGAAGGATTCTGACAGTGTAATTAATTGTTCTAATTCTGCCATTGATGTTGACTGCATGTGTCTCAGTATTAAAAGTGTGTTGGGAGCAGTGTTGCTGTCTAAAGCAGGAACTACTAGAAAATGTAGGACAGAATGGGAATTAGTCAGAAGGGGTGGGAGGCAAAAAGGCAAAATAGAGACATTTTTTATGACAGATGTAGAGGAGCAATGGGGGCCTGAGAAAAGGAAGAGAGGAATATTGACAAAAGAAACGTCTGGGCAAGAAAATCAGAGGAGGTTGGGGAGGACAGGAAGAAAAATGGGAGGAGATAAAACAAATGAAAACTCAAAAGAAGGACTAATGAGAGAAAAAGGATTTTCCTGCTGAGCAGTTTCAAACAGACTGTAGTATATTTAGAACCAGAGGACGCATCTGGAGTGAAGCTGGGGATTCAGGTTTTAAAGATGGAAAAGGAAGCAAGGCTGCATCTGTTCTGTTTGATAACTTAATTCTTTGGTTCAGTCCCAGGACCTGGTCCCCAGTCACTCATATCTGAGTACATCCACCCGCTTTTGTTCTCCCGTTTGGAGCTCACTGACCACTTCCCCCTAGGAAGAAGCCAGGGCAGAGTCCTGGAGGCTGCCAACTGTGACCAGCATGGATAAGGCTGTGCCACCATCCTTTCCAGCCGGTCCTCCAAAACGGAGCCAGCGCACCATCCCACCATGCAGATTCCCACGCCACCGAGCACGCAGCTCAGCCCCGCTGCACAGTGCCGTCCAGATGCCACTCAGAAGGGCTGCTACACGGCCTCAGTTTACTTCAAGCATTTTGAACTAAATAAACATGAAGCATAGTTATTACGATTTAAGGGGCCACCATACGGTGCCACGCAGGAGACCTGGGCAAGCGTGCCACGGTGTGGATGCCCCCCCAGAGGCAATGAGGCTGAAGCGATGTGACCACAAGCTGTTGGGCAGGAGCCGTCCTGGCAGCCGTAGGTCAGTCCCCCAGACTGCTGCCTTCTGTCAGATCTACGGTGGCACGGGAAGAAGAAAAATCAGGCAGCAATCTCCTGACTCCTGAAATGGGGCGAGGATTGCCTTCACCTGGATGCAGACAGACGGTGAGCTGGGGTGAGTCCCAAACGCTGGATGCTCCCCTCCGTCTTTAACCCAATGGCAGACATTTGTAACGGCAGCTGCAACCCGAAAAATGCTAACATTTCAGGATCACACCCAGAACAATAGAAGACAATGGGTTTTGGCTGACCGCCACGCAACACACCCTTGATGTGGTAATAGTAGAGTCACACATGGCAAGGTGCTCCATGACGAAATATTACATAATCACCTTTCATTAAATTATTTTCTAGTGTCATTCTCCGCTTATGATTTTATTATGTTTTCCTTTTCATTGTTTGCCTCATTCTTGAATTAGCTTTCTGCATTAGCTTTCTGTGGGACGATTTAATCATTGCAGGATGTTTTAGCAGTTTTTAATGGAGAAAACATATGAATATTAATGAAATACCATGAAAAGTTAAAAAGTTGCAGAGGTA
Source organism: Astur gentilis (assembly GCF_929443795.1). Classification (NCBI taxonomy): domain Eukaryota; kingdom Metazoa; phylum Chordata; class Aves; order Accipitriformes; family Accipitridae; genus Astur; species Astur gentilis. The sequence goes on along the minus strand of NC_064911.1, from coordinate 20,336,878 downwards.
TTGTAAATCAATGCTTTACTACATTCCCAGGGAGGACAAAAATGGAACCTTTCCTATAAAAAAATAACTATTTCCTATGACTACCAGAAGCGCTAATAATGTATCAGTCTATAAATGTGTAATTATAAAAATTGCTCTGCTTTTTTCTTTCATGTGGAGAAGGAACAGGGAGATGACACTGAACTTGAGATAAGCTTGACTGCTTTCTTTTGTAATAATAATATAATTTTTCCTTTGAGCAGGACCATGTCCACAATTGTTCCTAGATCTCTTGAAACCTCTACTTCATAGTGCTGCTTAGTGAAGAAGTAGCACGTGAGTTTACCGCAAGCTTTCTGTTTCATGTACAGATAGCAGTACGCTTCATTCTCTTGAGCTAAAGCAGATGAACCTGATCTACGGAATGCTAAAACTACAGAAAAAAGCGGTGAATCCTTGTTCTGCCATGTATTGCAGGAAATTCTGACAGCCTCACCATCCTCCCCAGTGCAAGCTACCTACGCTTGTTTTCCAAATGAGAGGTGCTAAAAAAATATGGATTAATAAGAATAAAAGCTGGGTATGAAGGACCTGGTAGGAGGGGTGAAAATGTTACACAGAGTTAGTGCGATGGAAAAGACAGGACAAGGAACAGCTTGTTCAAAATGACAGAGAGGGAAGAAACAGCACTGGGAGCCGCGAGGAGAGGAAGCAGAGTCCTGCTCTCAACAGGGCGAAGATAATACATGAGGACACTGAACAAGGCCCAGGGACAAGAGAGGGGGCGAGCAGCAGGAAGGTTCAGCCGTACGCACGAAGCACCATGCTCAGAGGCGCTCCTTCTCCCGGTTGGTCACTGTTCCCTCTGCACAGGAAAGCACCAGGGAAAGAAGAGAGGCACTGCTGGTGCTGCTGGGCGATTTTGGCACTTTTGCGGTCTTCGCATAGACCTTTTTTTCTGCGTATCTCTCCCAAAATGTAGCCTCTCCTGTCGGGGGTGTCAGGAAGCTGTTGTCACCAGCCAGCCGGAGCAGGGTCGCCTCCAACCTCAGCTCCCCCCTACCCATCTCCTGACCGTGTCCCCGGCAGGTTGGTGACACGGGCTGCGAAGGAAATCTTGCCACCTGCAGAGACCCCATCCCGGGTGCCGTGTGGCCTTGCTATAAACCCGGCTGGGCCAGGAGGAGACTGGAAGTATTCATGTTTCACGAGTCGCACCGATACAACTGGCATGCGCGTGGACACCGTCGGTGCGCGTGAATCCCTCAGGAACCTCTCCAGGAGTGTGCGACACTGACTGACGAAAGCGCAGGTTGCCAGCTCGCAGGGAGAGGTGGCTACACCATCCAGGAGCGGGCTGGGACCTCTCCGGCCATTGCGGTGCCTTGGCAGCCCCGGGGAAAGCCCCGCATGGACCTTCGGGATAACACTTTCTCTAGCTGGGGAGCCGCTCCCTGCCTGGAGGACAACGTCTCCAGCAAGTCCGTGCTTGCTTTCTGCACGGGCAAGTGCTCCAGATTAAAGATACTCTAGGGAAAATGCCTTCTGAAGCGACTTTGATATCAGCCTCTTCACCCTGCTTTTTGTTCTCTGGGAGGCCAGCTGCTGTTGTTGCTCTTGTTACTCCACAAATGACACCTACAGCTGCTTAGTTGCGCAGAGCTGGCTTGCAAAATCCAAATTTCCTACAAGTTGCATGCCAAAAATGACTCCACAAGAAGCCCCTGCGTAGTCTTGCCTTGCCCGTGTGTTCGCCAGCGCTGCCTTGACCCTGGTGACAGCTGAGAACAGCACTGCCTGCCTACTCACGGGTGGGTTTCGTGAGTGCAAGGGTGACGTTATTTTCAGATTTTTCGAGGCTTTCCTCTCTGGGATGTGAAAAGCGGTACCTTTATATTGCTTCGTTCGCACACCTCAGCCTGCGCTGAGGCGCAGCGCACCTCCCCTCCCACTACGACAGCCGGGCGGGACAAGACCAGCACGGCGCCGGGGTCCGCTTGCCAGCCTCCACGGCTTTTTGACCGAATTACACCTTTTTTTGCCGCTTCACGACGGGCCGGTCAGTCCCGGGGCGGGGCCGGGAGGAAGGAGGGGGGGCGGGGCCGGGAGGAGGGAGGGGCGGGGCCGGGAGGAGGGAGGGGTCGGGGCCGGGAGGAGGGAGGGGCGGTGTCGGGAGGAGGGAGGGGGCGGGGTCGGGAGGAGGGAGGGGGCGGGGTCGGGAGGAGGGAGGGGGCGGTGGCGGAGAAGCAGCGGGGCGGGGCCCTTCTGCCGCCCCGCCCCTCCCTCCTCCCGGCACCGCCCCCCGCCGCGCATGCGCGCCGCCCGGGCAGGCCGCAGATAAGGCCCCGCTCGGCCCGGTTGGCGGTGGCGGTCGGGGCGGTTTGTGCTGCCGTTGAAGGAGACTCGGGGACGGGCCCGCTCCATGCGCAGGATGCTGCTGGCCGCGCTCTCACGGGTGCTGCAGGGGCCGGCTGCTGCCGCCGCCGCTGCCGCCGGGAGGACGGTGAGTGCGGCCGGGACCCGGGGGAGCGGCGGGTCCGGGCGGGGTGTGTGTGGTGCGGCCGGCCGCTTGGCCTTGAAACCCGCGGGGAGGACTCGGGGGGACACGGGCGCGCACGCAGGGCCCTCCGCGTTCGCGGTTTTTAGTCACACACGCGCATATATGTATATGTACGTGTTTATTTTTGGGTGGCGGCAGGGGCTAGGTCCCTTCCCGCTCCGTTCCCAGTCAGCCGCCGGCGCCCGTCGCAGCTGCTTCGCCTTTCTCTCCTCAGACAGCGGCCGCCTGCCGTCGCGTTTCGCCTCTTTTGTGCCAAAAGTCTGAGAAACTGCCTTTTCGTCCGCCCTTATTCCGTCGACAACGGCTGTGGTCGTGCGGGAAAAATTAACCCTGCGGGGTGGGGGGGGGGGGGGAGTCGTTGGCGAGGTCAAGCCAGCGTTAAAGGCTGCTTTTTGGTAATTGGAAGTCGGCTGCCTGTTTGCCTTTGAGAGCAAGCCTGTCGCCGCGCCTCCACCCCGAAGCAGCTGGCTTACCTGAGCGTTCGTGTCCGCTGGAAAAAGCAGGCGGGCGGCTGGATGTGTGAGAATGACGCGAGAGAGCAGTTTTACCAGAAGAACTTACCGTGTGTCTTGGGGCTATGTATCTAAAAGTATTTCCTAATTTATGAGTAAAATACCTATATCAAAACTTTCAGATATGGGTGTCTAAAATTAGTCCCTTACTGTGAGTACTTGGCCTGTTCCTGACACATTGTGTTCTCCTGGAATTCTGACCTAGATCTGGTTTGGATGTCTTAATATAGATTTTTTGGATCCTAGTGATTACCAAATACATAAACATTTGTCTTGAATTTTTCCTGTGCATTTGTAGTGAAGGTATAAATTACTGAATAGAAGCGGTCTTAATCCATAAAGCAATACTTTATATATGCTTTGAGCACATTGCAAAGCGTATAGATGGATTTCCATGACACAGAGCTTACCTGTAAGGAGACTACCTCTTACAGTGTTCTAGTTGGCTAATAATTTGCTGAATTCTCTTCCTCTACTTGTTTGTTATGGTTACTTACTCTGTTTTTTTTCTCCTCCTCCCCCCCCCTTTTTTTTTTCCCTTCCAAATGCTGCTAACCTAGGGAGCCGTTAGTGAGGTAAGGCCTGAATCAGTCTTGTCAAGGTTTGTTTTTGATACATGTACTGGCCATGTATTAGAATTTTGTACAGACTCCTCAGTCTTGCTTTGATGTTGTATTCAGGGCAGGGGGTTTGACCAGGTGGCCTACAGAGGTTCCTTCCAACCTCGGCCATTCTGTGATTCTGTGAACCTCAAACTCTTGATTTACTTCCAGCTCCCGAAGTAAAATAGCTTTTCCTCACCAGTAATACTGATGTGTTGTGGTAAACAGTGTAGAAAATTGGTTTAAATTAAAAACTCTAAATATTTAATCTGATAATGGGGAGGGGGGATCATGATTGCTAAATCAAATATGGAACAGAGTAGGTAACCAAGATGGATTGAGAAATTTCTCTTGGCTTTTTTCCAAGCTTTATACCCATCAGTCAGACCTTTTATTTTGCAGACATTGACCTGGATATTCTCAAAAGTTTGAAAGAATGAACCTTCTTCAGCTACATGTACACGAATGCCATGGTTGAATGAGCTACTGAAGTTTATGTGTAACTTAATCAGCAACACAGTTTTGCCACTAAGGATGTAGTGCATTCCTTATGCTGTGGGCACAATGCGTGCATGGACAGATGAGCATTGTATCTGATGCTGCAGTGAAACTTAGTGAAGTTATGTAAAAATACCAGTTGTTCATGAGTTAATAGCTTGTGCACGTTCTTTAAGATGGAATAGTAGTGTATTTTTAAACATACTTCTTGCCTCCTACCTTGCCACCCTTTCTGTTGCCCTGCATTTCAGGTATCCTTAGGTATGTCACCTTTTGTGTTTCCATATCATTTTTAAGTAGTGGTCCTGCTGTTACCCACTTAAATGGTACTCTCTTTCTTCATTGTTATTGCCTTGCATTCCTCCAGCTTCTCTTCCTACTGAAAGGAAAGAGTGGGAGTAGTTCATATTCCAGAAATCTGCTGGGTTTTTTGTTTGGTTGGTTTTATCAAAGGAATTTTTTGGTCTATCAAGGTGACATTCCAGTCAGCACAGCCAGCCATCAAAATCTGTGTTGGCTGTGTTTCTACTCATATAGGCAATCAGGCATGTGAAGGGAAAAGTACTTATTTCTGTGATTTTTATGCTCTTCAGTCTTTTGAAGCTTGTTGGTTTTATTTTGGATAATCAAGGGTATTGCAAATGTAAAATTCTATTCTCTTTTTCTAAGCTTAATTTTAAATACTGTGTCTTAAAGAACTCCTAGCACGTATGTACAAATTAAAATCTCTCTAGTATTAATAGGGATATGCCACTGAAGTTTCACTCACAAATTATTTCAATTTGGGAGTACTGTTAGAAATTGTTTGAGAATTCACCTACTTTTGCTTGATAGTTATATTTAAATGTTGCTCATGTTTTGGTTTTGTCTCTTTTTTTAAGGCATCTCGAGTGGTGGTAGCATCGCGTAACTATGCAGACTTTGCAAGTGAAGCTACATTTGAGATTAAGGTAAAGCAGCTGAACGCTGGTGTTCTGTGTAAGTGCTTGTTGTAGATCCTGACATGATGGACTTGCCTCCTTACCTTTTCAATTAGCAAAATACTGTTGGAATTTCCAGAACCAAACCCCTCACTATCTGGGCTGATTTCTAAAGGCAGGTGGAAGTACTGTGCTTGGCAGAATGTAGTAATGTTACTTGTTTCTTAAGAATGTGAAGTTGTGATTCTTTGCAGCTGTGATACTGCAACACAGCTGTGGGAATGGAGTTACAAAGGAGCTAAAGAGCCTTTTCTTTTCTGAGGGCAAGAGTATTAATGCTTTTAAAACAGCTGGTGTTTGCTGCCTACCCTTCTTTCCATCTCCCTTTTGTTTATGGAGTCATGGGTGCTGTATCCCAGATGTGCAGCTGATTGAGGTGTGTATGCTTTGGAGGAAAAAATAAGGCATCCTTTTTCACACTTGACTTGGTGCTGCTCAAAAAATGTGCTTTACATTCTGTCAGCTTTCCACAGTGACTAGGTCTTAGGAAGAAGTGATGCTTCCATTGGCAGTAGCTTTTGTGCTGGCTTTTCATTCAGGAATTGATAAAAGAAACTCTGAAAGAAATTATTTCATTTTCCTTTTACCTGTTCCCTGTTTGTCCATGCCTGTAAGCAGTGAAATTGTTTCCCAAGCAGAAGGGAGGGAAAATATGTTTGTATGAAAAGTCTTTTCTGAGTAGATACAAGGTTTAACATTTGGTCCTGTGTTGATTACAAGACTCCAAAGTTCCTATTGTTAGGTGAACTCTGAAGCAGAGCTGTCTTAAGAGTAGTGTGCACATGTATTATATCAAATTCATCTAGGTGTCAGTGGATTTGCTCTGGAGAGACTTTGCTTTAATGTAGGCTGTCTTCAATTTGTGTAGCAGTATTTTGGCCATTTCACCTGCACTGACAGAGTAATCTGTTTGGTCTGTTCCACTGAACTTCACTAATAGTATTTTTTTTAATTTTTGTTTTGTAGGGGCACCTAAAATCAGCCCTTTGTGCAACTCTATTAGTCCGTGGTTCGGGGACGAAGTTGTACTGTACACATGGTGGTTTGACTGGCAGGGTGGCTGGTGCAGCAGTGGTTTATTACTGCTTGTTAGAAGTGGTGGTAGAAGAGGTGAAGGCCAGTCTTAGGACCATATCTTACAGATTGTTTGACAAGCAAACTCTGTCTCTCCTTTATCTCTTCACTAAGGCCTCTAACTGTTGCCAAGCATTTGGCATGCAACAACTGTGGAAATGTGCTTTTCCAGTATTTTGTGAGGACTTGGTTCATCTATTGCTAGTAGAAACTACAAGGCTTCATTTCATTAGTAGAAACCTGTCTTCATTAAAAGTAAAGTTTTTATTGCCCTTAATTTGGAAATAGTGTGCAAACTTTACAGTTATTTTGATCTATAAATTTAGGTTTTGCTGGCTTTCTGTTTTAAAAGATACTAAAATCTGAATTTGAAAATGGCACATCATAAAAAAAAAAACCCTAAGTGATATTGATAAATAGGATTAATTACTTTCAAGAAATGACTACTTTGTCAAATTTGCAGAAATGTGACCTCCATCGCCTGGAAGAAGGCCCTAGTACCACAGCAGTGATGACTCGAGAGGAGGGACTCCATTACTACAAGACAATGCAGACCATACGACGCATGGAGCTGAAGTCTGACCAGTTGTACAAGCAGAAGATTATTCGTGGCTTCTGCCACTTATATGATGGTCAGGTAAGATTCCCACCCCCCCCCCCAAGAGGTTTTATATTGTCTTACCTTACTTAATTTAGGGATTTGAATAGAGTGGACAATAAACCTAGAACTGAGTATCTGTGTACAATGTCTGAAGTTGTAGCTGGATCCATGATTTAGTTCATTATTTCTTTTTAAAAAAAGTCTTAGCATGCAAGGGAATCCCTGAGATCTTGGGATAGCAATAGGAAGAGAGAGAGAAGTAAGGTGTAGCTGAAGATCAGCTGAGTGTGAGGAATGAGCAACTGCAGCATATTAAATTCAACGCATTTGGAGGTCCACATTCTCCTCCTCCAAGCTTCATTCATGTCTTTTATTCCAGTGTCTCTTGGATCATGTGCCCACTAGAAAGCAACAGCCAGGAGAAGGAACATCAAGAACAGTGAAACTTTGCTGTCTGTCCATTCCCCCTCCCCCCATTATTGAATTGCATTTGTTTAGATGCAATTCATTTAGATGCAATTGCAGTTTTTTAGATGCAAAGAAGTCCTCAGATTTTTGCAGCTTCCAGTTCCCCTCCTGTCTGCTTTGTTAGTCACAGTCAGGTTGGAATTTAGAGCCCAAAGCTGTTGTAGCTCCAGGCCTGCCACCCCTTGGGTTTTAAGGCATTCTCCTGTATCTGGGCTCTTTGTTTTCTGCTGATATTTGATACATGGGGGGATCATAGGTAGCCCTTGCTACACTGCTGACTGTGGAAGTTGTGTTCTTTTCTTCATTGCTGAGTTGCTTTTCCTTTGTAACAGGAGGCTTGCTGCGTAGGGCTTGAAGTTGCCATAAAGCCTACAGACCATGTGATAACAGCTTACAGAGCTCATGGCTTTACCTATGCACGAGGAGTGCCTGTTCGAGAAATTCTTGCTGAACTTACAGGTTTGTGCTAAGTAAAATGAGGATTTGCATGCTACTGTACTTGTGTCAGAATGTTTTTATTCAAATTCAAAATGATGTTGATGCACAAAGTATACTGGGGCTTCAGAAGCAGTTTAGTGACGTAGCAGAACAAATCAATTTTATAATTTTATGATGCAACCACTTTTTACTATAAAACGTAAGTCATAAGGAGTATTTAAGTGCTGGTACTTATAAAGCACAAGTTCAGAAAATTTTTCCTGATACCATAAGCTGTATTTGTTGTGCTGCAGCTGCTTGTTTAAATGGAACTCGCTGGTGCTAGGCATCTGTTGTCAATAGGACTGGGCGTTACCCTCCCTAGGAGACAGACTTATATTTTCAGAATTAAGCTGCTGAATTCTTAGGAAGACTGGTAAACACTGTCTGTAACAATAAACTGAATGGTTTGGGAAAATTTGACTGTACCAAGAATATTAAATGGCAACCTAGACAGATCTAAGATCTTGCAGAAAGGAGAGATGGTTATTCACAATAGGGTTGTAGGTGGAGCAGGGAAGAGAAGAGGGTCAGCCTGCTGAATGCTTAGAAATCTGTGAATGGATGCCAGAAGTGAAAAATGAACAAGGAGTTTGAAGGCCTTTATGAATCATTGGTATAACAAAAGACTTGATCTGAGAATTTGCACGCTTGAAATGTTAATACAGGAAAGCATGTTTCAGAGGTAGAGAAGAGGTATGGTTTCATATATACTAAGAATGTATGTGTGTGTTAAGAATACACATTAATAATGTGCACGAAAGCCCAGAATCTAGTGGATGATCGACTTGCCAGGTGTCACTGGATACTGATAAGAGGGAAAGTAAGAGATTGTCATGACTGAAGTCTACTATTGGCCCTGAAACTACAAATATCAATGATGTGGGTTTTTTCTTTATTTCTTCTCATGACATGCATCATCTTCTATAGCACTATGCTTGGTTTTAGTGGGGTTCTTTTAACAGGGAAAGAGCAGCTGCAGTACAGAGACTGTTGTTCCAAGAAATGATGCTTGGGGCAAGTTTCTAGAGCGCTGCTGGAGCTGATTCTAGCAAACAAAGATCTTGACTGAAAATGCCAAACTGAAAGACAGCCTGAGTTACAATGACCAGGAAATGATAGAATTAAAAAGTCTTTCAAGGAGCAGGAAGCAGAGTCACCCAAAGTAAGACTAGTAGGTAAGATCCTACAGGAAAAAAACTATAGAAAAGGACTTTTCTGAATTGATGATTCCCAGAGCAATCGTTTTGTGTTCTAAGTAGAAAGTATAGCAGAAAGTGACATCGGTCAGTTGGGAGTTCTTAAATACTTTCTAAAAAACAAGAAAGGATTGTACAAAAAGTGGAGGGAGATTGCTGAAGTTAAATTACACTTAAAAAATAGTTTTCTGATTAAAATTAGACAATTTTTTTTTCCTTTGGGTCTAGCTGGCAGAATCCATAAAAGCTTATGTGAAACCAATTCATAAGCATATGAAAGGCATGAAGGAGAACAATAATAAAAATTATCCACTATTAAAGAGAAGTACAAATTCCAGAAGGAGATCCAGCATTCAACTTCTAAAATAAACACCGAGGCTAAGGCGAAAAAACCTAATCAAACAAGCTGTGCTTATTAGAAAGAAAACACAAGCCTCTGCAGCTAGTAACAGGACAGATTAGAATAAGAAATGGGGTGGGCTGATGAGAAATTCTGTGTTCTTGGATAAGCTCATTTAAGTAGGGTTTGTTGTAATGCTTCATGGACCACTAGTTATCTTCAAACTACAGCTTGAATAAAGCTGGGCTAGGTGACTTTTTGATATTTATCCTGGTCTCTTCCCCCCCGCCCCCCACCATGTCCTGTCTGTAACTTTTGCTTCTGGTTATTGTCACAGGAAAGACAAGTATAGATTGTTGCAGCCAGTTTGGAACAATGTTCATACCTTTCTTGCAGAAGCCAAAAGTAATAAGGACTGTATATACTTCTTACAGATTACATATATGAGAAATACAGACCATGTTGGCTATGAAAAAAAAAACCAACCCCAGACTAAAACATATTTATCAGAAAGTGCTTTTGTAGGGCACTGAAACTTCTTGGTTGGTGTTAAAATTTCTTCTTAATCTCATTCTGTATTTCCTGAATTATGTTTTCATCACCATTCTCTTTCTCTCCATTCTCTTATTTGTTTTGTTTTATATTTAACTGTAAACTCTTTGGGGAGAGGCCATTGTGTCTTAACTCCATATAGATCTAATGGCAACAACGTGGTCTTAGTGTTATTACCTTTAGGGATTGAATTAGATGTTCCCATTTGCATAGTATTTTTCCTCCGAAAAAATAAATTGCTTGTTATTCATGTTTCAGGTCGAAAAGGAGGATGTGTGAAGGGGAAAGGAGGATCAATGCATATGTATACCAAAAATTTCTATGGTGGCAATGGTATTGTTGGTGCTCAGGTATATATGTGACTTCTACTTTAAAGCACAAGTTGAATTTGGCTCATGTCCTGTACCAGTGTTTCCTCTCAGTTTTTGTGGTGTGAGCCTGTATGCAGATACCATTGCTCTCTGGCTATTAAGTCCGTTATGTCTTTATTCTGGTTTGCTCACTGTTTTGTAAACTATAGCAAAAATGAATCTAATTGAGAATATAGTTAATGTCTGTATTTTGGGTGTAATGCAGATTGGAACAAATGGAAGTGGGTTGTTAACGACTTGTTTGTTGAGCAGATTTCAAACAATGTAGATGTCTCTATATGATTCACAAGCTGCCTGTCTCCCACTCCTCTCAACGCTGTTCTAAAATTTTGGTTTGTCCTGTACTCTGTGATAGGTTCCTCTTGGAGCTGGGATTGCGCTGGCCTGTAAATACTTTGGTAAAAACGAAATCTGTCTGACGTTATATGGGGATGGTGCAGCCAACCAGGTAAAGGAGCTTTGTCTAGTGTGGCTGTGGGTAATCAGTTTTCCCTCTGTGAACTGTGCGCACTGCCTTTCCACTGAGCAGTGGGAGAGCACCTTTCACCCTGTCAGTGTAGTACCTGCAACCCAGGCAATGTCTGACTTGGAACTTAGGCTGAGATTTGTGTGTTGGGCTTTCTGCTGCAAGGATGCTTTATTAAAGGAGACCACTGATGCTGAAAAAGCAGTCCTGGAGAGAGAAGGCAATGTACACTTTCCGTCCTACAGTCAGTTTTTCTTAGGGCTTTTGTCATGAAGTGCTGTTAACTGAGACAAACTTCATGTAGGTGGCTGGGCATCTTGCAAATTTGGGACACTAGCACCTCCTATTTGTGTTGTCTTAGGTATTGGAATAGGAGTGTGTTTCAAGAGCTCTATAGTCCTCAGGGGGTGATTCAGATGAACAGTGAAGTTAATTGCTAGATGTTCTTTATGTATCGGGAATGTAGCATGTGCTTGCATTTTTTATCACGTTTTGGACCTGTGTAAATGCCTGTCCTTCCCTGCCCCCATTTTAGACTCTGCCCTTGTTGCTGGAGTGGAGGGATAGCTGCTCAGCTCCTTCCCTTCCAGAGTGCCCCAGATACTCAGGGGGCAAGTGGAGCTAATGGTTAATTATGTGCACACTGCAGGGGTGACAGAGGAGGGGCTTCCAGTTACTCTTGTTATCCTCTTTCCAGTTGTGCATGGCTCACTTAAGTGTGACACCCTGAAGCCTCTGTGCTGTAAGGAGAGCTCTGAATGACAGCAGTGAAGATGACAGTGCTGCTGAATAGGGAGAAACATGTAACTTACATTTCTGAAGACAGAAGAGAGGACGGAGCATCTTGCAGAGCCACTTACTATTGACATTCTGGACAGTCTTTTCATGTTATCAGCAGAGACGTTAGGCCAGATAAGAAATTGATGGTTTAGAGTGTACCATTGATACAGTTTCCCACTTTCAGAATGCTGGTGGAGATCTCAGTTCTTGTTTTCCCTGTTTTTGACTTAAAGTAGGAAGGCTGATGCAGTCACTGTGGTCAAACCTTTTACTTTGCTGTAGCAGCATCCTGCCAGATGAGAAAATTGTGAAGTTTTTTTATGACTGTTGCTGAAAAACCTCAGTTAGAGTTGAAGGTTTTGTGCTACCCTAACACAGATACTGATAGAGGTTTAAAAAATAAGTTCTATAAACTGTTAGTTGAGATGAAAGTCACCTCATACAGTGTAGCTTCTCTTTTATTCCTGCTGACCTGCAGCAAGTGACAGGTTTCAGATCACTTTTAGTATTAAATTTTTTCCTAGCTAGACCTGTGCAACTGAACAATTTTCAGTAGAGCCTAATGCTTGAAGGCTGAGCTCCCTGTCTAGATGCAACTTGCTCTTTTTCTTTCAGGGACAGATATTTGAAACATACAATATGGCCGCCTTATGGAAGTTGCCTTGTATTTTTATCTGTGAGAACAATCGGTATGGAATGGGAACTTCAGTTGAAAGAGCTGCAGCCAGTACTGACTACTACAAAAGAGGAGACTTCATTCCAGGGCTCAGGGTGAGCACAACCCCAGCTTTTTTTGAGGGGGGTGGAAGTGGGGCGATGTGCTTGCACAGACCTGCACAATACATACATGTGTATGCATTTCTTTTATTTATAAATGTATTTAGAAGTATTTTTTAAACATAGAAAAATTTGAAATTGAATTCCTGTTGCACTTGTGGAAGTACTAAAATTGGAAGTTTGGGGTTTGGCATTTTTTTGCCTCAACTTGTAGTTTCTGTTTATCAGGTGGATGGCATGGATGTTCTCTGTGTTCGAGAAGCAGCGAAGTTTGCAGCTGATTACTGTAGAGCTGGAAAAGTAAGTCTGCAATTGTCATTCCCTTTCAATAGGTGACATTCTTAGCCACATTATTGCTGCATAAAAAGTTCCTAATCTACCTCATTTTCTCCAGTCACTGCTGGAACTTTATTTGACCTTTATTTCCTTTTTTCTCCACAATATTGAACCTGTAAGCAATTGAGTTGTTCTTTAATTTTGTTAGAATTTATTAACTTGCAGTTGGTATTAGCTGAGTGTTGTGGTTTAACCCCAGCAAGCAACTAAGCACCATGCAGCTGCTCACTCACTTCCCCCCCCACCCAGTGGGATGGGGGAGAGAATTGCAGGGGAAAAAGTAAAACTCATGGGTTGAGATAAGAACGGTTTAATAGAACAGAAAAGAAGAAACTAATAATGATAATGGTAACACTAATAAAATGACAACAGTAGTAATAAAAGGATTGGAATGTATAAGTAATGCACAATGCAATTGCTCACCACTCACTGACTGATGCCCAGTTAGTTCCCAAGCAGTGATTCCCCCCCCCCCCCCCCCCAGGCCAACTCCCCCCAGTTTATATACTGGGCATTGCATCACATGGTATGGAATACCCCTTTGGCCAGTGTTATCAACATCCTTCTCATCCTAAATCCAAAACATAACACTATACCAGCTACTAGAAAGAAAATTAACTCTATCCCAGCTGAAACCAAGACACCAAGCATTTAAAAAAATACATACATCTATCTATATATAGATCTATCTCCTGATACTCTGTCTTTTTTTTTTTCCCCCCCATTTCTATCCCTGTTAAATTCTGTTGTGAAAGTTGTTCTGTCAGGCAGTTGTGCTCTTTGTGAAGAGATTAATTAGGGGAAGCATCAAGGAAAGTAGTAATGATTCTATATTTACAACACATAGAAAGTGAAGTAAAAGTTTTGTCAGTCGGCATTAGTGTCTGTCACCCAAGTGTGATACATTGGTTTTGAAGATTTTTAATATTTGGTGAAATAATGTTTGTGCTGTGAACAGAAAAAGAAGAAAGTCAGTACAGAAGAGTAACATTCTGCGAGCTACCATCTCACAGTGAAACAACAACTTGAAATAGTCTGAGTAACAGTGGAATGACGTTGGAAGGGAAGAAATTGTATAATGCTGCTCAATAAGAATATGAGAATAAATGCTCACAATATCAACACAGGCTTTCATTTGAAAAGAGCCAAGTTTCATTTTACTAGTTGTAACAATGTTATGTAAATTGAGAAAAACCATTGAATTAAAATTATTCATCACTGGTGCAATTCACCTATGGCAAATACTTGCTGCTGAAACAACAAATTGGTCACTCAAGGTGGTAACACCCTCTGTCTTTTTTTTTTCTTTTTAAGGGTCCTATTCTGATGGAGTTACAGACATACCGTTATCATGGCCACAGTATGAGTGACCCTGGAATAAGGTACTGTGACACTCTCTCTTGGCATTCATTGAAAACAATAAGTATTGATGGTCAAAATCCTGAAACTCTTGGATTCAATGTTTAAATCCATTGTGAAGTGCATATAAAGGTTATGATGAAATTGCTATGAGCAGTCTGATCACTCATCTCATTGCTCAGTTGATAATCCATGGCCATGTAACATACCTGTTTTACTTGCAGTATTAAGAGATCTAGTCTTAGAACAAGCACAGTGTCAGTTAAACTTCTGTACTTTCTACTAATGAATTCTACTTTCAGTGTGACTTTATGGTGTGTTCCAATTAAGCTTTGAGTGCGAAGCAGCATGTTTTTCTAAGGCTTTTAGAGTTATTTCAAATCCTGTAAGCTACAATTACTGGAACAGTGTCCTGGTTTCAGCTGGGATAGAGTTAACTGTCTTCCTAGTAGCTGGTACAGTGCTACGTTTTGAGTTCAGTATGTGAAGAATGTTGATAACACTGATGTTTTCAGTTGTTGCACAGTAGTGTTTAGACTATAGTCAAGGATTTTTCAGCTTCTCATGCCCAGCCAGTGAGAAAGCTGGAGGGGCACAAGAAGTTGGGAGGGGACACAGCCAGGGCACCTGACCCAAACTGGCCAATGGTGTATTCCATACCATGGGATGTCCCATCTAGTATAGGAACTGGGGGCAGTGGGGGTGGAATCACCACTCAGGGACTAGCTGGGTGTTGATCAGTGGGTGGTGAGCAATTGCACTATGCGTAATTTGTACGTTCCAATCCTTTTATTACTACTGTTATCATTTTATTAGTTTTATTATCATTATTAGTTTCTTCTTTTCTGTTCTATTAAACCGTTCTTATCTCAACCCATGAGTTTTACTACTTTTTCCTGATTTTCTCCCCAATCTCACTGGATAGGGGGAAGTGAGTGAGCAGCTCCGTGGTGCTTAGTTGCTGGCTGGGGTTAAACCATGACAGTTTGGACTGTCCAGTCAAGTGGAACACTTCTTGAAAATACAAATGTATAGGTGCCAAAAAGACTCGGGCATTGTGCCAGCTGACAGATCTGAATTGATCTACATGAAGTAGAGGTGTATCCCAGGGCTTCACTGGAAACTTTTAGTGAACTGGACGCATGCAGCAAGTCATCTAGCCCCACTGTAGGGGAGGTGGGAAGGAGGAAATGAGGCCCCCTTGTTGTAACTGTCTCAGGCTGGGGTTGCTCCCCTTTCCCTGCCTATGTTATACTCGAGTCTGGAGCTACTTAAGCTTGGTTGCTGCTTACAGATCTAAAAGCTGTTTTAGATGTAGCTGTGTCACCTTTTGAGTGATAAATGTTGCTGCATTTTTCATTGCATTCCTGACAATTCTTTGGTCACACCTTTTTCTGAAAGTGAGCTCTGTCCAGAACCTCACCTCTGTTCAAGGATACCACTGAAGAAGTTCATGTCTTTGCTTGTCTTGCTCCTAGCTATCGTACTAGAGAAGAAATTCAAGAAGTGAGAAGCAAAAGTGATCCCATTACTTTGCTGAAGGACAGAATGGTCAACAATAACCTTGCTAGCATTGAAGAATTAAAGGTATGGCTTTTAGTTGCTATTTAAGCAAGCTCTTGAGTGTTCACACACTAATCATCTCTGAACAGCACATCATAGGGCAGCGTGTCACTTGTTCTTTGAAGGTCTTTAAAGTTTGTTTTAGCATCGCTTTTATTGGTGAAGTTGAAGTTTTGTTGCAGCCCAGCTAATGAAGTTGTACTCTGCCAGAAAGGCATTTTGCTTTTGGGTGCTGAGTGTAAGTTGGGGTGTGAGGCTGTGTGTATGGGTGTTAGTGTTTCAAATACAGCTCTTGTCATCTACTAACATGTAGAAATCAAAATTACTGAGGCTTTCTCAACTGCCTAGGAAAGGGTAAGTCTCTGAAAGGAAAATTATCAATAGTGAAAAATCCTAGTGAAGGAGCCAGGAATCCTCTAAGCAAATGTTGTAAATACTTCCATCAACTCTTTTTAAAAAAAATTTGACACTGACACTTTCAGTGTTTTGCAGGATCAGAATTGAAAATGTAGAGGCTCGGGGGGGGGGGGGGGGGGGGTGTGTGTGTCACATTCTTCTGGCAGTAAGTTACTGGTCCTATTGAAAAGGGAAAAATGCTGCAGTTTAGTAGGGAGGGAGTTTTCACAGGCTTTCAATTTATGTTCTAGATAGTGTTAATGCTAATTCTGACCAGTGCTTAATAATCATTGTGTTTAAATTTAAAAATTGTGATGCTTTTTCTGAGCTGTCTAATAAGCATCTGTTTTGTGTTTAGGAAATTGATGTGGCAGTAAGGAAGGAGATCGAGGAAGCTGCTCAGTTTGCTACCACTGACCCAGAGCCACCACTGGAAGAACTGGGTAACCACATCTACTTCAATGAGCCACCCTTTGAAGTGCGTGGCCCAAACCAGTGGATAAGGTACAAGTCTGTCAGTTAAGGGCCTTTTTGTTGGCATGCATTTACAGGAACTATAATGACTCAGAAAAAAACCCTAAGCTTATTTAAAGGTTCTTTCAAAAGAGGAAATACGTAGGGAAATCCATCTCAGTATGGATTTCCTTAAACATGCTGAATGTTGTTTCAGAAGGAGCTAATTAAAAGAAAGCAGCAGTTTATTTAAATTGCTACATATTTGCTTTACTGACTTTTCTTTGGATTGCTGTATGTATTATGTACAGTGTAAAAAAAAAAAAATAAAAATTTAACTTTAACAACATTTATCTAGGGTGCTGTTTGCTTTGTTTCTTGATGAACCACTTCCCCCAAAACCCAGCAAAAAAGTGATTTAGATGCTATGGTTTTGCTGCAGAAAAGTTACTAAATGAAAACATCACACCAGGCCTTTTTTAGTAGTTCAGTGAGAGTAGCTTTAATATAAAAAGTTACATACATTCATCTTTGAAGAGGTGACATGTGCTCTAGCATATCCCCTCCCTGCTCAAACCATCAGCCAGCAGAACTATAACATGTTTTAAGGTCATCATAGCTTTCACAATGCTAAAGCTAATCCAGGTGTGGGTACCTGTTTTGCAGAAAAGGTTTTTTCTCACTAATGCTGTGTATTACATTGATAGGCATTTGCCTTCTGTGTTACTCTGTAATAATTTAAGTGCATTGACCCTGACTTAAAAGCTGTTACTATTCACTGTGTATTACACTGATGGTCAAACAACCTATATAACTGTGCAAAACCTGCAAGGCCACTGTACATAAATATATACAGCTAATAATTTAAGTGTTAGGAATGTATCTTTCATTTTTTTATTCCCATTTCACATTCTGCTGAAGCATTAACCTTCTGCACTGAGGTCTTGCCAGATGTTTGTCGGTGATTTAATATTGCATTCCAAATTCTGCAGGCAAGACCACCCCTGGATGGAGAAGAATAGAGAACAGTTAGGGAAAACTCCCTCATCTCCATTACTCTGAAGTGAGCAAGAAGTAAAACCTAGAAATTCTGAGGGCATACCAGTTACAAGTATGTAGAAAACACTACACTACTTCTTTAAGGTTATAGCTAAAACAACTTCTTCCATGTCAGCCAGGGCTTAACAGAATGATGAAGAAAGGACTTGAATTGATGGGTAGGAAAAATAAGTAGGTTCTTTATGCCTCTTTTTCCATATGATTACATCATCCTGAAGGGTGCAGAAATGGCTCCCAACTTTGATAAATGCCAAAACTTGATGGCTTGAAGCACCCTAGGTATAGTTGTTAAGCTGCAGCAGTTAAGATGCAAAAAACTTTAACAGAAAATCAGAGCAGAAATACACAGCAGTTGCCACTGAACTATCACTGACCTATTTGAATAACCTAACTTCTAAAAGAGTATTTTTACAAACGACTTAAAGCTCTTAACAGTGAACTAATAAGTACTTCCTTACCGCAGTTGAAGATACCGCAAATCATCTTTAGTGATGTCATTAAGGACAGCACTTAGTGTATAATCTTCTTCAGCAAACTAAAAGGCAAATTTATTCCTAAATTAATATTCCTTCTTTGAAACCACACTGCTAATTATGACTACAGTGACTTAAAAGGTAATTTTTTGTTTTAGGTGTTTTGGTTTTGGGTTTTTTACCCTCTTAATGGCATCCAAGTCTGCTCCTTGTTGTTTGAGCCAGTTCATGAGCTCAGGGTCTACATTCTCTCTAAAAGTTGCTGCAGACCATTGGGAATCTTTAACAGAAAACAAACATATAGGTTACTACACCTCAAAACTAGGGCAAAAGTGGTGGTTTCCAGACTACTGAAGCTTAAAATACAGTCTTTTATCCTTTAAACAAACACACAATCCAATATATTTGTGTGTAACTGTCAAAGTATGCAGTATCTCATCATACCTTTGGGTTTAAGTTTTAATTGAAGCAAGTGTAATTCCTGAGTTTTTTGCTCCAAAGATTGCCGTAAGAGGGTCTGATACTCTTTCTCCTTCTGAATGAGGTTTTCCAAAAGCCTGTTGGTGTATGAGAGATATCAAAAGTAACCATACTGAGTCTAGCTGAAAAAGTCTTACCATTTTTAATGACTACCAAAGGACAGAGATGCTTGAGAGATGCTGTCTTAAGTAATATGTTTTACGGTTTACAGACTTCATTTTGGTTGTCTAAGACTCAGCTTAGTGGTGGCACTTTAAGGTTTTCATCTTTACAGAATTTAGTAAATAGCTTGTAAATTCTGTTACTGTTTTGCAGCCTCCCTGGGCAGAGTTGCTGCCTTTATCCTGTAATTTACTGCTGAACAGTAGAACACTGTTTTAACAGGGACTTGATGACAGATTTACATCACCTCCATAAAGAAGAATGGGACATTCTGCTGTTAACACACTGGCACCAGCCTACAAACGTAACCCATGAGAAACAGGAGAGGGGCTCTGCTGAGCTCTGCTTGTGGTAATTAGTGGGCAGCCTGTCCAGTGGGCCAGGACAGAGCTGCTCTGGTCTTTTCTTGCAGAAACAGCTTTGAGGGTGCTGCCACTGGGTCAGGTGGCATCCACGGAGTCAAGGAAGTAGGAAGGAAAGGGGCACCGTTGCACAAGCCTAATTACTTAACAGTAGAAATGCAACATGACATTCTGCAACTAAAAAATTCATTACACTGAAACAAAGGTTCTGCTGAAAGGCTGTTGAGTTGTCATACCATGTCATGCTAGCATATTCTGAATCCATTTATGTTCCTGGGAGGTCTGCTTTATCATGAGGCAATCAGTCACAGTGGGTGAGCAGTATTCATGTTATGTATGTACATGTCATTGTAGAAAGCAACATCTGAGAGCTTTTCAAAGACTGCCTGAAAACAAATCCACAGTCGTCATAGGAGGGTTACCTTAAGGTCTCTTGTTTAAGTCTGCCCAACTCCAGGCTAAGCTGCCGCTGAGCCTCATGTGACACCACAGAACTAAGGGTGCTGATGCCTGATGGGACAGCAGGATCCTCGGCCCTGTTTTGTTCAGCGGGCTGGAAACTGTCCTCCACTTCATCACCATCCTTGTCCCCACCTTCAGTTTCTGATGCGGGCTCAAAGTGAGCTTGAAGCTCTGGTAAGAGGAAACAGTGTAAGCATAAGAGAAGTATGGAATAGGATAGAATAGGATAGGCTAGGATTGAGCAGAATAGAATGGGAAAGAATGCAATAGAATAGGATAGGATACAATAGAATAGGGTAGGATGGAATGGAACAGAATAGAATGTAATGTAATAGAATAGAATGTAATAGAATATTATGGAATGGAAAAGAAAAGAATGGAATAGAATAGGATAGGTGTCCTGGTTTCAGCTGGGATAGAGTTAACTGTCTTCCTAGTAGCTGGTACAGTGCTACGTTTTGAGTTCAGTATGTGAAGAATGTTGATAACACTGATGTTTTCAAGTTGTTGCTAAGTAGTGTTTAGTCTAAAATCAAGGATTTTTTCAGCTTCTCAAGCCCAGCCAGCGAGAAAGCTGGAGGGGCACAAGAAGTTGGCACAGGACAGAGCCAGGGCAGCTGCCCCAGACTGGCCAACGGGGTATGCCATACCATGGGACGGCACATCTAGTGTAGAAACTGGGGGCAGCAGGGGCGGGGGATCGCCTCTCGGGGACTAACGGGGTGTTGATCGGTGGGTGCTGAGCAATTGCACTGTGCGTAATTTGTACATTTCAATCCTTTTATTATTATTGCTGTTGTCATTTTATTAGTGTTATCATTATTAGTTTCTTCTTTTCTGTTCTATTAAACTGTTCTTATCTCAGCCCACGAGTTTTACTTCTTTTTTCCTGATTTTCTCCCCCATCACACTGGGTGGGGGGGAGTGAGTGAGAGGCTGAGTGGTGCTTAGTTTCTGACAGATTCTATTAGATTCTGACAGAATCTCTTAGATTTTATTAGATTCTGACATTGACAGATTCTCTTAGATTCTGACAGATTTTATTAGATTTTATTAGATTCTGGCAGATTCTTATTAGATTTTGACAGATTTTTGACAGATTTTATTAGACAGATGATTCTGACAGATTCTATTAGATTCTGACAGATTCTATTAGATTCTGACAGATTCTATTAGATTCTGACAGATTCTCTTAGATTTTTACATTTAACATATTTTTATTAGATTCCATTAGGTTCTATTAGTTTTTATTAGATTCTCTTAGATTCGGACAGATTCTCTTAGATTTTATTAGATTCTGACATATTCTGACAGAATCTATTAGATTTTATTGGATTCTATTAGTTTTTATTAGATTCTGACAGATTCTCTTAGAGTCTGACAGATTCTATTAGTTTTTATTAGATTCTGACAGATTTTATTAGATTTTGACAGATTTTTGACATATTGACAGATTTTATTAGATTGACAGATTCGAATAGAATAGGATCAGCTAGTATATAATGAATGGAATGGAATAGAAAGCAATAGATTAGGATAGGGTAGAATGACTACAATAAGGTAGGATAATGTAGAAGAGAATATAATTATAGAACAGAACAGAGTAGAAAAGAATATTTTAGAATAGAATACAACAGAATGCAATTTTTTTTGGACAAGTCTGTCTTTAGGGGTAGTGCAGTTTGTTTGTTATTGCTGTGGGTGGGGGAGCTTCAGCAGAGGACGTGGACTGTTTGCACAGTGTGCTTTATTGCAATACTGAGCAGGGGAGTAGCAAAGCCTTGCGTGAGCTGGACCGCAGATTCTCTGGCATCAACTCTAAAGTAAATATGAGTGGCACTGTAATAGCTCAGCTGTAGAGTACCAGTAGAGGTAGGTAGCTGTAAATTACAGCTGTAGAGGGAATAAATACATTTGTGATTAAATGGATAATAAGTTAGATAGATAATAAATGTATTAATGAGAAACCTTTGAAAGCTTGCTTTTTTTTAAAAAAAGACCAAGTGCTTTTCCTCTAATGCCCTTGACCGAAGAGTTTACAAAGCCTTCCTCTTTTCCAGGTAGCATTTCTAACCCCAGGTCTCTCAGAACTTGCTGCAGGTGGCCACCCTTCCTACCAAAGAATAGCTAGCATTTTTCTCCTACAACCAAAGTCCTAAAAAATTTGGCCAGTTGGGCTTGAAAGTCAAAGCAACTTTGGACTGAAAGGACTCACCATCACTAAGTGCTCTCAGCACATTCTCACCCTGGAAGGGTGCTCAGCACTTCAAAGAGTTACAAAACTACTTGCATATTTCTAACTTAGATTTATTCCTAGACAGTTCTTAGTCATTTATCCTCCTCCTTCTCTGTGGTGGTGATTTTTCCTACTATCCATCTGTAGGCCAAAGTCATACCCCACCTCATATTAATGCACTCCCTTCTCTGCATCTGTTCCACAGCTCCGTAATCATTTTTCAGAACACAGAACCAGACCTGTGCAGTGTTAGTCACCTTGGATGTCATTAAAATGTTCTACAGTCATTGTCTTTCTTACTAGAAAAACTCCAGCTTGGACTGAATTTAATTTGCCTTTTTTTGTCATGGTTGGACCACACTGGTGGTACAGAACCACTGTTATCTCCTAATTATGTGCTTCTGTACTGTGAGTACAGCATTAATCTTGCAGATCAACACTTCTTTCTGTACAACATTCTGACCCTGTGCCTTTGATGTAGTGGCACATGGGATGCAGTTAATCACATGCTGACAGATTAAACATCTAAACTGTTCCATTTGCTATCACTTTGATATGCAAACACCCACTTTTTTTTTTTTTTAAAAGCTTATTTTCAGCAGCTTTGATTTACCTGGAATAAGAATAGTGACTGCTGCTTGGACTGCACGGCGAATTATGTTATCCATTGCAAACATCCAGTGGGGCCTTATTAAGTGGTTTCTTAACACTTTGTTCACCTATAAATAAATAAGCAAGTTAAGGTAGCAGCAACGAACATTTGCTTACACCTCAGGAAAGAGAATCTTGTTTTTCAATAGTCAGATGAAGTTTTATAAAGTAACAAACAACTGCATCAGTCACTAAACCCCTCCCACCTTTGAAAGTAAACACCACATTTGTAACCCTAAAAAATAGTTAGAGCTTTCAGACCATACCCAGGCTGCGTCAGTCAAGCCCCTCTACAGTACAAGGAGGAAGAGGAGTGAGGAAGAGCAGGGAAGCTGCAAACCACTGGGGTGAGCTCTGTCCAGGAAGAATTCCTCTCCCCCTCATGCTAGGCAAGGAACTCACCGCATCCTGAAATCCAAACAGCACCAGATGAATCTGATTGATGGAAGTGCTGTCAAAATCCAAATCCATTTTCAACTTGGATATGGTAGAAGCCATCACTCTCTGCTCAGGAGAGCGTATGAAGTCCCTTAAAATCCCAATAATTTGCTTGATGTGGGCCACTGAAAGTTGCAGTTCTTCAGAGCTCTGGAGAATAGATAATGAATAGATATCAAGTAAATCCCAGAGTCATTAAACATCTAGTTAGTAGCATTAATATTTTTTAGGGTTACAATTTATAGTTTTGCCCATGTATATTTCACACTGATGCACAGAAATCACAGAACTTTTGTTTCTGCAAAGCCTTTATTTTCTACCTTTTTCTAACTACAGTTTTTTTAATAGTAATTCCTATTTTCCAAAAAATAAATTAAGTCTAATGCTACTGTGGCAGTCACAAAGAGAAGAGCGTCCAGATAATACCTATACATGTCTGCAATATACTGCAGAGGGCAGCTCTCCTCCATAAAAACTGCAGAGTGAATTGATGAGAGACCCAAATTCTTTGGATGCTATCCTTTCAATAAGCTGAATCTGGACTTGTACCCAGTTATGCAGACATTTGATTTCCTTAGGCAAAAAAATATTTATAGATGCATTTAACATAAGTCAGAAAAAGGTCTAAGATTACACAGTGGTAGGACTCAAGTGTTCACTCTACGATTTGCCATCCATAACCCCTGCAGTTAAAGCCATCCAAGTGCCAGTGAGAACAACGACCTGTATAATTGAAGGTAAAGGGAGATGTATTCCAGAAATTATGGAGAAGAGATGGTTACAGCAGTGCTGCAAAACAGCTGGAGACTGAGTGTGATGGGTTGACCCTGGCTGAACACCAGGTGCCCACCAAAGCCATTCTATCACTCCCCCATCCTCAGCTGGACAGGGGAGAGAAAATATAACAAAAGGCTCGCGGGTCGAGATAAGGACAGGAGAGATCATTCACTATTACCGTCACGGGCAAAACAGACTCAATTTGCAAAACATACTCAATTTATTACAAATCAACCAGAGCAAGGTAATGAGAAGTAAAACGAAATCTCAGAACACCTTCCCACCACCCCTCCGTTCTTCCCGGGCACAACTACCCTCCCGGATTTCACCACCAAGCCCCCCCAGCGGCACAAAGGGGACAGGGATGGGGTTTATGGTCATCACACGTTATTTTCTGCCGCTTCACCTCCTCAGGACGAGGGCTGATCACACTCTTCCCCTGCTCCAGCGTGGGGTCCCACCCACGGGAGACAGTCCTCCACGAACTCCTCCAACGTGGGCCATTCCCATGGGCTGCAGTTCTTCACGAACTGCTCCAGCATGGGTCCATTCCACGGTGTGCAGTCCTTCAGGAGCACACTGCTCCAGCGCGGGTCCCCCACGGGGTCACAAGTCCTGCCAGAAAGCCTGCTCCGTGGGCTCCTCTCTCCACAGATCCGCAGGTCCTGCCAGGAGCCTGCTCCAGCGCGGGGTTCCCACGGGGTCACAGCCTCCTTCGGGAACCCACCTGCTCCGGCGTGGGGTCCTCCACGGGCTACAGGTGGATATCTGCTCCACCGTGGACCTCCCTGGACTGCAGGGGGACAGCCTGCCTCACCAGGGTCTTCACCACGGGCTGCAGGGGAATCTTCGCTCCGGCGCCTGGAGCATCTCCTCCCCCTCCTTCTTCACTGACCTTGGTGTCCGCAGGCTTGTTTCTCTTACATGTTCTCACTCCTCACTCCGGCGGCAGTTTTCTCCGTCCCAACTTTTTCCTTCTTAAAAATGTTATCACAGAGGCGTTACCACTATCACTGATTGGCTCGGCCTTGGCCGGCGGCGGGTCCGTCTCAGAGCCGGCTAATATGGGCTCGCTCTCTCTTGAACACAGGGGAAGCTTCCAGCAGTTTCTTACAGAAGCCACCCCTGTAACCCCCCCCCGCTACCAAAACCTTGCCAAACAAAACCAATACATTCCACCCCTCGCCTCTGTGCATCACATTTTTAAGAACTATCATTAAAATCCACATTCATCACACAAAGTCTTCACTCACATCACAAAAATAATTCCCCACACCAAAATCAAAATAATATCATCACAAAACTGACAAAAGTGGACAATTTACACACACAATCCACCCCTTCATCCCTTCACCACAATTACAACAATAAAGATTCCCCACTCATCAAGCAGCTCTTAACTCTCTAGCTGCGTTCAGTCCATGTTTTGCCCGTTACCTCTCTCAGTTACTATCCTTATCTCAAATTCCTCACATTGCCCGCATTCTCCACCAAAAAGACTGTGATGGGTTGACCCTGGCTGAACACCAGGTGCCCACCAAAGCCATTCTATCACTCCCCCATCCTCAGCTGGACAGGGGAGAGAAAATATAACAAAAGGCTCGCGGGTCGAGATAAGGACAGGAGAGATCATTCACTATTACCGTCACGGGCAAAACAGACTCAATTTGCAAAACATACTCAATTTATTACAAATCAACCAGAGCAAGGTAATGAGAAGTAAAACGAAATCTCAGAACACCTTCCCACCACCCCTCCGTTCTTCCCGGGCACAACTACCCTCCCGGATTTCACCACCAAGCCCCCCCAGCGGCACAAAGGGGACAGGGATGGGGTTTATGGTCATCACACGTTATTTTCTGCCGCTTCACCTCCTCAGGACGAGGGCTGATCACACTCTTCCCCTGCTCCAGCGTGGGGTCCCACCCACGGGAGACAGTCCTCCACGAACTCCTCCAACGTGGGCCATTCCCATGGGCTGCAGTTCTTCACGAACTGCTCCAGCATGGGTCCATTCCACGGTGTGCAGTCCTTCAGGAGCACACTGCTCCAGCGCGGGTCCCCCACGGGGTCACAAGTCCTGCCAGAAAGCCTGCTCCGTGGGCTCCTCTCTCCACAGATCCGCAGGTCCTGCCAGGAGCCTGCTCCAGCGCGGGGTTCCCACGGGGTCACAGCCTCCTTCGGGAACCCACCTGCTCCGGCGTGGGGTCCTCCACGGGCTACAGGTGGATATCTGCTCCACCGTGGACCTCCCTGGACTGCAGGGGGACAGCCTGCCTCACCAGGGTCTTCACCACGGGCTGCAGGGGAATCTTCGCTCCGGCGCCTGGAGCATCTCCTCCCCCTCCTTCTTCACTGACCTTGGTGTCCGCAGGCTTGTTTCTCTTACATGTTCTCACTCCTCACTCCGGCGGCAGTTTTCTCCGTCCCAACTTTTTCCTTCTTAAAAATGTTATCACAGAGGCGTTACCACTATCACTGATTGGCTCGGCCTTGGCCGGCGGCGGGTCCGTCTCAGAGCCGGCTAATATGGGCTCGCTCTCTCTTGAACACAGGGGAAGCTTCCAGCAGTTTCTTACAGAAGCCACCCCTGTAACCCCCCCCCGCTACCAAAAACTTGCCAAACAAAACCAATACACTGAGGTAGGACTTGCTGTTACTAAATAATCCTACTTTATCCTGGCAAATATTTGGAGCCCTGGTTATCTCTGACTGAGATCTTGGCTGTGAATTTTAGTCCTCCGTAAGGCTATTTTGCAGTTCAAGCTCAGAGCATAAATTTACCCCAATTTATGGTAATTCATAAATTACCATAAATTCCCCAGCTGGACTTTGTGGGCCTTTCTCTGGGGCCTGTAGAGCTCCGGGAGCCCCCCCGAGGTCTGGGGCAAGCTGATCTGCACCATGAGGCGGTTTGGAGGGGAGCGAGTGATGGGGAGAAGCAAACCCCTGTGCTGCGTGGAGCCAGCTGCCCACACCGGGCTCGGATGGAGCTGCCCTGGGAGCAGCAGGGCCCCGGCCACGGTGCTGCACCTCCCTTTGCTCCGAGACTGACGGCGGACCAGGATCCCACAACAAGAGTCAGCAGGCTCCCCTTTACGGACCTGAAGTCCAAGTGAAAAACCACAGCTTGATAAGAACAGGTAATGTCAGTGGCACATCAGAAGCAGACATGAAGAAGAAGAGGCTGAACAATCAACTCTTACTGGTGTGTGGCATTGCTTGGCTACAGGTTAACTGAACACATGATTTTTCTTTTCATGCTCCTCTTTACAGTCACTAAACCTTCCCACTCAACCCTTCCCTCTACAGAAGTCTACCGTGGCTTTAAGATTCGTGTACTGTGTTCTTAGCATCTAGTTTACATATATTTTGAATTAAAAATCATTAATCGGTTCTCTGTCCTTAAAGCAAATCGTACATATTACTACCACCTGGTGTTCCATTTCCATGTCTCTAAAACCCAAACCAAACCACATACCCCCCCCAAACCACCAACCTCAGCCCCCCCCAACCCCACACCAAATGCCCCAAACTTCCTGCTCCAAAAAACCCAAGAGCCCAGCAGCGGGCAAAAGGTGGTGTTTGCTGTCCGTTCAGGCAACAGCAAAGGGCTCACACAGTTACAGGTCTCCGAGATTAAAGATGTTCAGAAGGAACAATCCAAGCACTTTCGTTTATTAGTTTTCAGATAAGGCATACTACTGCCTTGCCTGTCATTCTCCTTTTAACAGGGGAAAAGGAAAGCTGAACTGAAATTACCTGTGCAATACAGTCCTGCAAATTGGAAGCAACTTTGTTCTGTTCTTCCTTAAGGATTTTATATAGGATCGCCCGCCGTTCACTGTCCTTCCGCAGCAGAAACAGACCGGAATCCTTGTCTTCAAGGGAAGGAGAGGTGCTCCTGTCCTCCGAGGCCAAGCCCTCATCAGGCACACTGCGTCAGCAGCCAGGCCCCGCACGCAAGAGAGACCTCAGTATTAGCAACACGGCAGTACTGTCAGAAGTGAGTAGGGATACTTCAGAGGTTAAAAAGTGAGTTAAACTGCAGCAGCGGATTGATCAGACTATTGAACCCTAATTCTGAGACAGAAGGTGGCTCAGATCCACAGCTGGTGTAAACCTTACTGAAGCCAAAAGCACAAGGCTGATTTCATCCCGCTGAGAAGCTGGCATTAATGTCAGCCAGCACCGGTTCAGTTTTGGGGAGGAAAGCTGAAAACCCTGGACTGAGATAACTATTCACTTTTTCTGGCACCATACTGTAACATACTCATTTGGAAGTATATCCAAATATACTTTCAGAGAGCTTTGTGCTCTCTGATCAGCAGAACTATCTTTCTGCTGCCCTTCTTTTGCCACATTTTTTTAATGAGTACATGGAAGGGTCAACTCTTCCACTAACTCCAGAATCCATATCCACTCAGTCAATAAGACGACTGACATTTATTCACCAGGCAGGGAAAAGTATATAAATACATGGAAACCTTAAGGAGAAAGAATCATTTTTCATTAATTAAATATAGACAATATTTAAATTAACTGGAAACTGGCCTATGCGACTTGCTTGCTGTTTAACACACCTGCTTATCTAGTCATTATGTGAAAAAATTGCCCTGAGATAAAATATAATGTGAATTAAATCCACATAATCCCTCATGGGTATCAAGCAAAAAGCAAATGCTTTACCTTAGTAAATGGGAAATGGGATGCTTTGTCTGAATCTCTGAAATGGATCTCTTTGGCCTTTCAAAAAACACGTCATGCTGTACATCAGAGTCTGGCGAAACGGAGCCATGCTCACTGCTGCTACTGCCAGCCTGTTCTCCATGGATCGGCAGCGGGAGGGACATATTACGATTGTGATCTTGGAACAGACATTGTAAAGCATGTAAGAGCACTAGGCAGGAAAGGGCAATGTGCTTAAAACAGCCACTATCATCTTCAGTGATATCAAGACCTCATTTTGCAAAATGGCTGAAAGAGAGCTAACCTTGTTGATAGAAAGCAGCAATACAACTCAAAACGCAATAAAAGGTATGAACGAGCTAACTGCTGAACCTAAAGATAGCAAAGCAGCTAGATACTCGTATGAAATGCCATTTTGTTACCCTTTCTTGCATACACACACACTCCCCCTTGGTGCTGGTACAACTAGATATACAGCTGTTTAAAGAGCCTGAATCCAACCCATAGGTTACCGTTGGCTGCTCCACCAGCCATACACATCTCTAAGCAGAGAGCACTCTGCTACCCGCTCTCCTCACTTCTGCCTATGTTAATGGACATATATTTGCTCCCTCTCCGATACCCGAGGCATCTGCCTCGCTCACATGTCCCCTTGCCCTCAGTAAGGACTCTCTCTCTTAACACTAGCCTGAAGGAAATCTCTTGTCCCTTTCCAATTCATCTTGAAAGAAAGAAGAAATAAACAAAACAATAACAGCTATTGAGAGCTTGATATAATCCTGATTGCCAGTTTGCAGCTGCGGGGTAGGAAAGGTATGCACTCAGGTGTGCACTCAGAGTGCACCCATCTGTGAAGCCAAAATATCACAAAAGTTTTTGATGCTTGTCACTACAAATTATGTGGAGGTGGAGGAGGAAGAGAGCCAGAAGTCAGAAGTTTTTTGGAAAGCTCTGACATACTCCATGGTACATGACTGATGTTCAGATGGCTGAGGTTAAACAGTCACAGAAAGGAAACAATATATGTCACCTCGTGAGAACTGGTTCAAGGCATCTTGGCAGTACAGAAAATTGAAAGTTGCTGTCCTGAGAGTAAGGGCCAAGATTTGCTCTGGGCTGCCTTCATTATCGGAAAGAAAAAAGGGGTAGAGACAGGATGGAAAGATGGAGGCAAAGCTGAGGAAACCAGCACCGAAGGAAGGGGCAGAGGGAGGAGACGGAGTGAACTGCCGTGGCCAAAATCATGGCACCTGCTGGGCCAGGACCTGCCTTTGGCCCCCAAACCCCCTTGGAGATGGCTGCAGCAGCCAGCACAGCTGTCCCCAGCCCCGGCACACGCTCGGCTGCAGCCGCGTTGCCCTTCCGTCCCTCACCCAACAGACAGTTCTTGTACATTCACCCGCTCTGCTCGTGTCTGCGGCCATCATGGAGCTTGCCTCTCGCTGCAGCCCGGTGCTTAACCCATCTGAAGGAGCTCCATAACCCCAGCAACGTGCGGAAGAAGAGGAGAAAGGAGGAAGGCAGGAGGAGGGAGGGGGTGCAGAAGACAGCTGCGGCTCCCCTGGTATTTGAGAAGGAGCCCATCGCTCCCAGGGCAGCTAACGAGCCAAGCTCCTCCCTTTCTAATGCCAGGCAGGTTTTGCAGAACATGTCCTCAGGCAAGGGCTGAAAAGCCGACAAAAGGTCGTTGCAGCAGGGCAGAAGGCCACAGCCTGCCCACAGCTCCTGACGCTGCGCCCGGGCTGAGCAGGGCGAGCGGTCCCATCACGCAGGGGTGGCAGTCCTCAGTGCCCCTCAGGACGAGAGAGGATGCCCGTTTGCTTGCCGAAACCAAGGCAGCCAGGCATTATAAATTCTTGGCTAGTTTTTTCCCCTTAGAATTCCATTCTTTCAAATGTTCCTTGCTGAGGGGAAAAAGCTCAAAAAGGGAAGCAATTCGATGTGCACTGGGAGCGTGTGCATGTGCATGCGCTGGCTGGGG
The DNA here is from genome assembly GCF_929443795.1 of Astur gentilis. NCBI lineage: Eukaryota > Metazoa > Chordata > Aves > Accipitriformes > Accipitridae > Astur > Astur gentilis. Next base: position 20,306,765 of record NC_064911.1, on the reverse strand, counting down.
AAAGAAGCAGCAAGACCAATGGCTTTGCCTGTTTTTCAATGGACAGTCCCTTCAAACACTAACGATTTATTTGGCAGGTCTGTATTAAGGTTTATTATCTTATCACTGAGAAAGTGGCTGATATGTTGCAGGGGGAGGGGGAGGAATACACTAGGCAGATAAAACAAAACGACCCACTAAACAGTTACTTCAGCACCCATGTGGCAAATTTCCAAGTTACCTTTCAAGTCTGAAAATGCTGACCCATGTAGACCGGAACACCTAATAGACCCACATTTTCAGGTGCCAAACACCTACTCTATAAATAAACACATATCTCTGAAGTGTATGTAATTGTGACTCTAAAATGCAGAATTGCTTTGGAAAGTCTTCACCAAATGTTGTTTTTCTAACTTTAATTTACTATGAGGCGTTTACTTCTGGGGAAAGGCAAAATGGGGTTGGGAGGTTTCACCAAGCAAAACGCAAAATAAGCAAGACACCATATTTTGTGGGAATTATTAAATTTAAATATGTCTAATTACAAATCACAGGCACTTTCAACAGTTGAGTTCCTGCTGCTTTCCTGGCACAAGAAATGTCCTTTGTAAAAGAGAGTGCTTAATGATTCCAATCTTTTATATAAACTTAATGATGATGTTGACTTGGATTTGGCTAAGAATTCCTTACCTGAAGGCTTGAATGCAATTCTGCTTTTCTTGCCCTTGTTTACTTGTTTCAGGAAGGAATCTCTGAGCAAATCAGATGCTGTAACACGTTTACTAGGATCAGGTTCGAAACAGAGCAAAATAAAGGCCCTCGTTTCAGCAGACAGGGATTCTGGAATTTCAGGATGAATCTTAAACATCCCAACCTGCAAGTAAAACAAAAATACAAATTATTTATACTAAACAACTGCAAGGAGATCATGGGCCAAAGCTTTCTTACAGTATGATCTCTCACGCTCTCGCTGACTCATGGAAAAGGAACCATCCAGGTACCCACACAAAGCAGTGAAGTGCAACAAGGTTTAATCCTGTTTTTTACTTCATTGCAAACACGGAATGAATATCGATGTGGTATTACGCAAATGTCAAGCTATGGATGTATCCAACCATCTACCTTCAGGCAATCTCGGGATCTGGGCATTACCCACACCAAGTGCTTCAAATGCTGCTCATCCTACTAAGCCACAAATCCCTCCAGCTATTGCATACACTTCCCATCACCCCTGCCCAGTACTGTGTGTCTCAGCTGCTGACTCCTCCAGCACATTCGTGCCCAGGAACAGGAATAACTTCTTCCTCCAGCACCGACGGCCTGGGGGCTGCACCTGTTCTGCTCCCACTGCTGCCAAATTTCCTTGTGCGAATGCTCACGATGACCTTGCCAGACCTTGTCACCGCCCCCGGCACTCGGGCCAGATGTCTTCCCCAGCCTTTCGGTGTTATTTAACCGAAAATCACATGATGTCCAAAGGTTTAACAAGACCCCCCACTTTTTAAGTAATGAAAAACGTGCTTCTACAGGTTGCTCCCTAGTCATTTTTCCAGCTCCTTCACTGCTGCCTTATTCTCCAACGCCAATCTGGCATAAATGTTTTGAAGCGAGAGCTGTGTAACACATGTGCACTGTACGGCACGTATCTGGCAAGATTATGGCTTGTAGTCTCAGCATCTTTACATAAAACAGGCTCTGGAGAACAAGCAGAAAGATAGTGGCCACAAGGGAGATAGCAGCCCAGCAGTTAAACAAGTGCCAGCTGCTTTTAAATAATCTCATTATACAGCTGCATTAACATGCTGTGGCACCATTAGGCACTCACAATAGTGGTTCAGCTTCAACGCAAGCTGAAGCAAAAAATGCTGAGCAGCCGTGCTTATGTTTGAACGACAGTGCAGAATATAAAATGCTAATAATGCATTAAAGCCCTCCAAACCATGACTCTAAGCACATTCAAGACTCAGTATTTCCCTCACATAGTGTTTTCAATATATGCAACTTGCTAACCTCTACAATTAAATTGACATATTTAATAAAGAAATGGAATAAATAAGTAAACTGATGTTATGTCCTGTCAGCAGGCTACAACATCTATACGTTTACTTTGTCTGATGGAGCATCTTTATCTGATTTGTAAAACCCCACATGCATTGTGGACAGAGCTTTACAAATGGGGTATATAGTTTCACTACTTGAAATTTTTGCTCTGGAGCAGAGAGAGGAGACAGCCACCTGCTTGCTGTGCTCTGACAACTGCTCTCACCATGTCTGTCTCCGCGGCCAGCCCACTCCTCCTTGTGCGGTCTGGGGAACGGGCTCCCAGGCCAGCTTCAGCTGGGGCAGCATCACGACTGAGCACTCTGGTGCCAGGTTATTCCCTTACGCACTAAACAAAACCCAGGACAGTCCAGAACAGGACCAGGAGATTTGAATGCACATCTCTGATCCTATCTTAATCTCTGTGGCTCAAGGGGAATAAGTTTTGTCGCAAGCACCCAGAAATGCCGTGGCGACGTTAGTTTACTTGATCTCCACTGAATGCCATTTGTTTGCACTCCTTTCACATGGAACCAGATACACACCTGCTATGCTCATAGATGAAATACCACACAACGTACACTCAGCCAGGAATTATTTCCAGTTCTCAGTTCACCCCGGCCCCTTTTCTCTACTTTGTCCAACTCTTTGGCCATTTGCAGTTTCTATAGTGACTGCACAGCCAGACTTAGACCTTCTCTCTCCTTGCCTGCCCTCTGCACAACAGAGCATGCACGTGTGGAGATGGGGATGTCACAAGTTTGATATCCCAAGTTTTTCAGGCTTCTGTTCTTTTTACATGCCTGCCCAGCCAGCCTGCTTCATTTCTGGCTTCCAACCTAGCTTCCAGCTTGCTTACCTTTATTACACAGCAAAAACAAACCACAGTTTGCAATTTATGGTGCCCAGCAAGAGGCAGTTCCAAGCAGGTGCCAGCAGAGCCAAGAAACAGAAAACAGAACTGAGTGCCTGACTGTAGGACATTGACACAGTCTGCAATAACAACGCTAAAAACTGCCACATCCTTGAAGAAAAAAGGTGAAGAAATGTATTCTGAGACTTCAGAAAACAGCCCTGTGGTCGGGAAGCGCTTACGGGCAGGATGCAGGGCCATGCACAGCCCTGCCAGAGCTCATCGACCACCTGGGACTGAACCAGCACTTCCTGACCGTTCAACGCACCGTGCTGAAAAATAAGACATGTAACTCACAATGGTTCAACTACGTGCCAGACATACAAGATGAAAAGGCATCTGCCAGCAGAACCGTATCTGACATTTACAGCGATGTGGGAAAAAGTCTCTTTCCGCAGCTCCCTCAGGAAAGCTTTAGTGAACCAAACCATGTTCACCCAGGCAGCTTCTTTTGAGGTAGAGTCGTAAGTTGACAGCACCAAGGTGACATATGATACCGTTGAAATAACTACATCAAAACCCATAACCATCCCTTTCTTTGCCTTTTAGGTGTGGTGCATGGGACAACTCGCAGGCCTAGGACAACACATGGCATTACATGCCATGCTGAATTGCAGCCCAGCTTACTATACTTACTGATAAAGATCTGATTTTGCTACTGTGGTTCCATTAATAGTTATACTAATGCTCACACAGTGACTTTCAACAACATACCAAAAGAATTAAGAATATTGATAATTTAAAGCAGTTTGCTGAGTTATGGATGTGACATTTTCCCCATTATAAGAATGAGGACCCTGAAGCATAAGTGAAAACTTAAGTACATTTCTAAAGGTCTACTGTAAGTCAGTGGAAGAACCAAAAATTTTCAGTCTGCATATTTGACACATTATCACATCATAGCTTTTACACTACTGTCATTTTCAGAGTTAGAACAAGTAACTTTTTTCAAATACATTTATTATCAAAACTATCTGAAGCATTCTCTTCTCAAGTGTTAATTTGTGCATTTGAAAACAGATACACTAAGAGAGAGTACTAGATGAAATAGTTTACCAAGGAGGTAGCTTTGATCCAAAGGATTTCAGACTTAAAATAGAGTATTTTACTCCTTCAGTACATACCAGAAATCCTGGGAAGTTACCCCCCTTCCACCATAGCTTCCTACCACATTGCAGAGACTGAGCCTTTGAAAGACAAGGCAAGGCAAACAGATACTCTGGGAGGGAGGCTTATAAAGACTTAAAGGACACAAGTAACTTGGTTGTCATTATTGGAGAGACTGGTTGCCAAGAAGGAAATCATAAACCAAGAGCAGGAGATGATAGAACTAAGAAGGTAGAGAATACTAGTCTTTATAAGCCTTCACTCATTTTTCAGGTTGCTGCTCTGAGTCATGACCTATTTCCAGCACAAAAATAAATTATTACCCCCTAGAGCAATACAGCTTAGAGCAAAAAAGTTTACTTAAAAGATTACTCAGTGAGACTTAAGAACACAGGTCAGACTGTGGCTTTGTACAAAACAACCCATATAACGAAAGATTACTACCAATTAAATTAATGTTAAAAAATTAAGTTAGTATTTGAAAATTCATAAGCTCTGTAGCAAAAAAGCTGTACTTACTTTAAACATTGCTGCTTGAGGCTCTCCTAGTTCATGAAATGGAGGTTTGCCTGTTGCCATTTCAATAATGGTACAACCTAGTGACCAGATATCAGCTGGTGCACCGTATCCTCGTGGTCCTTTATCGATGATTTCTGGAGCCATGTACTGCAAGGTTCCTAGTCAGGACAAAAAGAATTGTCAAGTGTTACAGTCATCATTCTTATTAGAGAAAATTAATACACCGCTAAGCAAGCCAAAAATTGTCAGATGTAACCTGTATAACCAAAATATTTGATTTCCCATATCACCACTGAAAACTAGACAGAAACTTATGTTTTAACATCTTTTCTATAAACTATCTTCTTCACCCCTTTCTAATACAAGACTTCAAACTGTTGGAAGTATATTCACTACATAATCCAAATACTTCCTCAGAACATGAAATTATATCAAACAACTTTTGCAGACATTAAATTGTAAAGATTATGCACGTAAGAGGCGATGAAAACTTGCAAAGTGACAGATAGTCTTCACGAGAATAGTTTTTCATATGTTTACCCCTATAATGAGAATACTAGTGAAAGGGAATTTCAAAAAGTTAGTTTGAAAAGAAGATATTTTTGTAAACATAATAAAGATAAAAATGTTTTTAAAAAAATCTCATGTTTCACACAAAAACAATCAAGGTTGTAATCAAGGTAAATCAATTACACAGTAACTAAAAAAAAATAAGGGAACCCATCATAAATTGCAATTCCAGGAAGTCTTTTGGATGTGCTTGGGATTTCTGACATCCAAGGTTAGCAAAAAAAAATAAAAATAAGAGAGAGAGAAATAAATCTATTGAAACTTCTAAAGGTATACATGGTGGCAAAATAAGATCCTACCTAAGCCTATAGTTGCCTCTTGACAGATGAATCTGAATGTCTCTAAAGTTTGCCTGTAGACAATCTGACTGTAATACCAGTTATAATACTGATAAATGAAAAGAACAGTAAAAATGAAATAAAAGATGGTCAATTTGGAATCACTGATATTCAATCATATATTAACACAGCTAACAAGAGGTCTTTATGGGAAGATAGTCCACACCAACAACAGAAATCTATAAATATTCTGAGTGTTCCAAACACTACAGCGCTTTCTCCACATGAATTCCCACCAGCTCTGTTACAACATCTTTAAATTAAATTATTGTTCTTCTTAAGAATACAATAAAATTACACTGTGGTAAAGCTGCGAACTATTAAGTAAAGGGCATCTGGTGAAGATAAAAGGGATTGGATATTACTATGTTCATTAAATGTGACTGCTGTAGAACAAAAGTTCAAGCCATAGCTTTGCCCTCAGGCTGTGTGTCTTGAATGGAGGGATATAGCGTTTAAAGCACTAGAAGACTGATTGTTCTGTCATGTGATTGTGTTACATAATGCCTAAAATCCACAGAGTTTAGGTACTGAGTTAAGGAACAAAACAAATTGGAAGAGACTTTTTAAGACCCTCTGGGCTATAGCTACCTGCATACTGATTTTAAATCTGGAATGAGAACTTAAGTAAAACCTTTATTCTTGTGTTCAGTTACATCTCTGAGGCACAAACAGGGCTGTAAACGTGCAAGAGAACAAAGGGCACAAGGAAAGATTTACCTCCTTTTATTACAGTATGGTGATTTTTCTTCAGGTACCATTTCTCCCTATATCATCTTTAATAACAACCAGTTGCTAAAAAGCCACTAAGGAGTACATAAAACACAGGCAGACAGAATGATTTTCCTCTAGTATCTGCTCCAACCATAATAGCAGTCAGCCAGTGGCTTCCTGGGCTAAAATTAAATTTTGGACCATGACTTCAACTTTTACCTTACGGAACCCCTTTATAGACTTAAAGTTTTCAGAATATCCTGTAGCAATGAGAGGCACAGTATAGCTATACATCACACCATGTGGAAGGGTAGTGCATCTCTTTCCCATGGAATGTAACTGTATTGAACCAGTCTAACAAAAATGGCAAGGACAAACATTGCAGGCAAAACCTGAAAATATTCTTTTCCAGATACCACAAGAGACCTGTATGTATTTGAAAATTATCCATCCAGTTGCATAAGCAAGATGATTCATGAGAAAATTATTTGTTGACTAATTTGTTTGGGAAAAAATGGTTAAATGCCTTAAAGGAATGCTTCAGAAGCCAACATTTAACCAGCTCTCTGTTCAGACATACTGTCATTTATGTATCTATCTGTTGTAGCATCTATAAACTGAATTACATCTATAAACCGAACTACAAACCTGCTTCTTGTAGTGCTTCATTCTTAACAAAACATTCAAATGCTGCATTTACGATTCCAAACTGGACAAATATTTTTTTCTTCCCTTTAAAGGACTCCTAACTTAACTTAATTTGATTCTAACTAAAATCTTTACAGCTTTGCAGGAAATAGATTTGTTTCAAATGCCTGCACCTGATGAGATGATCTCATGAGCTATTGATGCAGACATCATATGCTGTGTTCAGATCATGATGTAATATAGGCCCAGTTTCAATTCACAAGCTTTGCTAATAATGAGTGAAAAAATTAAAAGCTTGGAAAGGTAAGGCATTTCAGAACTAATAATTTATTTTCAAGGCTCCTTTCTAAGAAAGCTGGAGGAACTGCAGACTCCCCACCAGACAGGTAATGGAAAGCCTTGATTATCACTTAAATAGAGGTTGTTGTCTTCTGTCTTCCATACGACTGACGTCTATGTCTGTGTACCATCTACTTAAACTGCAGGCCAGTATGAGGCTTGGGATTTGTGCTATCAGCCTATGCACATGGCCCCATAACAAGTGAAAACATCATGTTAGCTATATCTGCACTGATAAAAGAACTGAGTAATTATGTGACAATATATTCATTTTTCTATGTGGAGTTTCAGCTGCTATTCAGCCAGTTTTGTTTTCCCTGAATATTGCAAGTTTTTGCTACCTTGTATATGAAAGCTTTTCTGTAACATACCAGCCTAGTATTTTCATGTAAACTGTTCTTTTCACTGCTGATAACACTAAGTTAGCCAGTTGGTTGGGTTTTATAATGAATGCCTCAAAACTGAAAGTATTTATAAGCTTGTGTTTGGTTTTCTGCACTTTTAAACATACTTCAAGAAAGTATGCATGAGTTACTAATACCAAGATTACTAAATTAAAAAGTTGCTGTATTCAAGTGTTTCCAGATGTAGTGGCAACAAATCAATTGCTACTTAATGAAAAACACTATGAAGAAAAACTATTATCCCATCACATTTAAGAAGATTTTAATACAAAATAAAATGGAAGAAAGTTACCTTAAAAAAAAAAAGAAAAGAAAGATAGCAAGCTTGTGTTTATGGTGATCACACTCCCATTCACTCTTCCCTAAAAATACAGACTTAATCATCTTTTCATCACGAATCCAAAGAGCCTCTTGGCTCTAACTCTAAATCAGTCACCAAAGTCCTTATAAACTACTAAATGAGTCTTACCTGTAAATGTTTCAGTACATGGGTTGATTCCTGCCAGCCGTTTGGAAGTACCAAAGTCAGATATCTTTACTACACCACTATAGGTGTTCACCAAAACGTTATCCCCCTGTGGTTTGGATGTCAGAGAGAGAGGGGGAGTAGGGAGGAGAGACAGATGAGTACAGATTCCAAATCCCAATCTCAATACTCCTTCAAGTTTGCAGTTAACTTTGTAATATACCTTTCTACAAAGGAATTTTCCTGGAGCACCAGGGAGGAGTTGTTTTAGTCTTTCCTTTTGTTTTAAGCTTCCATGAAATCCTATTAAAAATTCTACTTCAGGTTAGAGTAAAACTAACTGAAGTAAATAAGATAAAAAGCAATCACACAAGACACACTAAAGGAAAAATTACCTTTATATCTCTGTGTACAATCTGGTTCTCATGGAGATACTTAAGGCCTTCCAGAATCTGCTTGGTGTAAAATTTAATTGTAGGTTCTTTCATTGGGCCCCACTTAGATCTTAGGAGAGCTGAGAGGCTGCCTACAAGAGTTAAGAAGAAAATGTATCAAGATAGCAAAACTCCCAAATTAACATGAAACATTTAAGTCTGGATTCAGCCTTTGCTCAATATCCTAATGCAAGAGAAATGCAGTACTTGTAATTAAGCCAAATTGTTCCTAGATACCTCAAAGCAAATCATTTGCTGCTGCTTTTGGCTGGTTATTTCCTCCTTGCCAGCTCAGCTTCCACCTCCGTGGCAGGAATAAATGTTACGACAGGGCTGGATGCACCTTCCTCACTTCAGTCTAACTGTTGAGACTAGGACTAGCAACCATTCAGCCCTTAATGAAATGAAGGCAAAAGGTAACACTGTATGACGTTATATACTATACTTCATGAACCACATGTATGTAACAAAGAGAAGCTGATTTACTTGAGGCGGGGAGGAGAGAAGAAAAAAGGAAAGAGTCTTTTCTTTGCAAATATGGGATTAACTTCTGGAAATATTCAGAGACAGAGGAAAGCAAGCTCCTGAAAGAAACCAATTGATGGATGTTCAGGGTAGGAGATAGGTCATCCACACTTCCCCTACTTGTAATAAATCTAATCTTTTTTTAAATAAGACTAATATTTTAATCATGAAGCAAAATAAAGACAGGTTTGCTTTTCCTGCTTGTAATAAACTAAGTGCAGTGGGTCTACCTAATGCCAGACAAATTCAGCTAAAGGGATTCTCAGTCCACACCAACAGCTTTCTAAAGTGAAGTTTCCCCAAAGACTCTTGCATAATCTAAACAGCTGGTTCCTTTTTAAGACTGGCTGCAGAGTTTAAAATATCTGAATTGGTTCAATAATATCTTGACATTAGCAACTAATCCCAGCACACTCTACAGCGCATATATGAGCAGGAAAAAAAAGGTATGTAACACCAGCTGATACTTTTAACAAGTGCAGGAAAACAAGTGGAAGAGTTGGTATAAACTCATCACATCTACATGTATCATACATGTCAGTGTGTCTCAGCTTTCAGGTGAGAAGGTCACAGGAATTCAAAAATTAAACAACTTCCCTATGTTGAATGACTCAATTACATTTAAATGTTTGTGTCTGGACCTTCCCTAGAAAACCTGAACTTTTTTTCCTGGTTTTCTTATTTCTGTTTTTATTTGGCAAATTATATTCATACATGAATTTAACATTCGTTCTGACACATCCTTGACACTGAAGAGCAAACAGCAAAAGGGAGATGGAAATATAACCTAGAGAGGATATAAAGGGACTTTACATCTTAAAATGTAGAGAAGGCTAGAGGAGCAAAACTGAAAATTAGGAGCAAGGGAAGCATATAACTTTTATCTCTAATCTACCTAGGAAATAGCAGTGCTTTGTATATAACATGTATATGCTTAACAGATACTTATCTTAAAAGCTCCAGTATTATTAAGATGCTTAAGCTAAATGGAATACACACCTCTCCACTATTTTATAACACATGAGTATTTGACACCAAATACTTCTACGACTTTTCTCTCGGTTTATAATTATTACCAAAAGGAGAGAGGGGACTGGGTCCTGTACACTTCAAATCTATTCTTTATTTGAGAAGAATGCCACCCGTAGCTAATGTCTCAACAGAAAAGCCATATACAGTGCACAAACATTTTAAGTGCACATCTATTGGCTTTCACTAAGTTTAGAGTCCCAACTGCTTTTGATTCCTCTGAGAGACTAAGCTCAGAATGATACAAACCTCCTGGCACCTGCTCCATAAAAATCTTAATGTATCCATCTTCTGAAACGGATCCAAGATACTGGACAATGTTCCGATGCTTTAAATATTTATGCAGTGCTATCTCTTCATGAAGAGGTTGAGAATACCTATTAAAAAAAAAAAAGGATCGAGGTCATGCAGGAAAAGGTTCTAGGCCACTTAAATGCTTATTTGCAAACAGAACAGGTTTTAGGGATACTGATCCAATTCTCAGGAAACATCTTGTCCATGACCTTCAAAATGCAGTGTGACTGGCTGCCTATTCAGAAAAAGTACAGAGGCAGATCTCGGAGGAACCCTGAAGGAGAAACATGCCCTCAAAAAATTTACAGATGGCTTTCTTCTGTATCGTTACACAGTACTGTCTTTGCCTCTGAAACTCCTTTTATGCTATTCCCCCATCCCCCAAAAGAATACAAATGAGATACAACTGCAACTTAAACCCCCAAATATGTCTTATCCTAGAATTGATGATATACATCTGTATTATCAAACTGTATTACTTATTATATATATCGTATCTTTTTTAAAAAAATAAAAAGTCCTTTTTCTCTAAAGGGTACTGTTGAATACTAGGAGGAAATAATAATTGAATTGTAGTATATGGGGATTTCATAAACTAACCACATAGAAATACATGCTAAGAGCAGCAAAGTTTTCAACAAACAACTGCAGTTTCATTAGCAATGTATATATAACAATAAACTAGGTCTTACCTGCTGTCTCTCTCGGGTATTTCTTTGATGGCTATTCGGACCTGATTGCTAAGGTCTCTTCCAGCATAAACTATCCCGTAAGTACCTTTCCCTAGAACTACCCTGTCACCATTCTCATCATAATCATATTCATACTGCAAGCAGAAGAGATAAACAAAGCAGCACAGAAATTGTTATCACCAAAATTTGACATTACAGAGAGACCTTTAACAACAGTAATGTACTATACTGAGTTAGTACAGCATTGAGTAGCTTCTGCAGTACAGCTGTAGCACGGTAGGCTACTCACCAGCTGGCGGCATTAGACAGCTTGTAAAATTTCCATGTTATTTGCTTTACAAAACAGCCTTCCCTAACCAACTTTGAAATCCATTCAATCCAAACAAGGAACAGAGTATTAAACCAAATTCAATGAAACAGTGCTGTCAAATGAACACATTCAGATATCATCTCTAAGAATTGCTGACAGCCTTCAGAAAACATAAAAGTAGGCAACTTAACTTATAGTTTTGAAACCAATGGTTTAATAAATAGATAAAAATGACCCTCTCATTACAGTGGGTGGACACTGTTTTAAGACCCGAAACTCTCATTTGAGCCTAGCCACAGCAAAATTCATTTCTGACATATTCCCCTCATTCTGAGCTTTTCCAAAAGGTGAAAAAAAAATGCTTATCTTCTCCAAGGATAATGAAATATATGAAGTGGTGGCTCCACTGCTGCTGAAACGGGCTGGGTCATCTTGCCAGCTGAGTAAGTCACTTGGGGTTCACTGACTTCAGTAAAGCTACACTAGTTTACACCACCTCATGGTCTTGTCCCATATGGTGACCTTATCACAGAGTTCTCCTTGCTATAAAAGTCAGTGAAAAAGCCTATTAATGAATGATGCTTAATGAAAGTACATCCCAGACACTAAATGAAACCAAATTTCTAACGGAAGTTAAGCAGCACACCCCTGATTCAAATCAGGGAACTGACAAAGGATATTGAAAAAGCACTTTTACAAAGAGTTAAGAAAGGAATTAGACAGTTTCATAGCCTCAGATATTAGCAGGAGTACACGGACCTCCCCTAGCATCTTCCCAAATCCAAGAGGACATCCTATATGGGAAAACTGCAGGGTATTCTCTGTGGCTTCATATGAATTCTCCATTAAAAAAACCCCAAACCTGTTTACAACGGCCATAACTATTGACATTTCCGTCAATAATCACTTTTTCTGCTTCACCCGGTAAGACTGTCTCCCACAGAATGCAGCCTTAAGATCTATTTCTTCAAAGTGTCTTCCCAGTTCATATTGCAGCCCTGGTATTGCAATGTCCATGTGTCACTGACATTCCCACTCTTCACCTCAGCAAAGATGGGAAGTTTCATGCCGCTGTATGGAAGGTGCTAAAGAAAAAACGCCTGTCGTTTATCCTAACAGCATATTCTGCTCAGTGGAACTAAACTTGAATAAGCACAGCTTGAGTACAGTTTCATCTTCCATGTTTCAGTACTTCACGGTTCATAGCATAATCTTGTTATACGATAGGCATAACTGACCCAAAACGCCATATGTAAAACTTATCAGGTTCTTTGGTAGGAGCGTATCCAGCTTTCACAGCTATCATATGACATAAAACCGTGCAGAAAAAGGACAGAAGTCACATTGCAGAATTTAAGATTGACAGCAACCCAATCTGCAACAGACTGCTCCTAAGCCAACTCTATAATTACTGTGGAAAAACCTATGTTCTCTAGTCTGGGTCCTATGATACACAAAAATCATTGAGATTTATAGTTCACTGCTAGTTAGTAGACAGTTTAATAGACTTGTATATACTTGATGCCACTTCACATTTGCCTCCTCATTCCAACAGATACAAAAATTGAATAAATCACTGCTGGTTGCCAAAACTCTGAATATGTGATCCACTGGATGTGCAATTCAACCATTAGGTATGAGTAAACAAGTGTTCATAGCTGACCTTCTGTAGGAACGTGGTAGGGCAGAGTCTGATCTCTGGGATATCCTATCTGGGATACAGCAGGTACTCTTAAAGTGATTGGAACTTCCTCAACATCAAAATCCAGAAGGAAATACCCTAAGGTAGAAAGGACTGCCACACTCACTGTCCTTCCAAATCCTAGTCAGTTGTTGAACTAAACTGTAGTTGCTTCCAAATAATACTGCAATCCAAAACGTACAACCCCTTGGGACAATATTCTCATAAAAATTCTGACTGAAATATTTTATTCCCCCAAACAGTGTACAAGGTTATTTCTTCCTCTTTTCCAAATATAAACAGTTGTTTTACTAATGGTAGGAACTTCTGCTTTCTCTGTGCTTGTCAAGCCGATGAAGACCATACAAAGCTGCATTTTCCATGTTGTCTCTTCTTAAATGTAAGATCTCAGGCTGCAGAAAGACATTAAGTGTCTTAGCTCATTTATAAGCTAAACAAATTAAACCTCCCCTTCTGTGTCTTGATTTCTGTTTTAATGTCCTGACCTAAGACAGTAAGTACAAGGTGATAATTGTGAAAACTTCAAGATATACAGAATGATATAGCTTAAAGATTTAAAATTAAGTTCTTTGGTCATTTCTCCATACATCATTGATTCATGCAGGATTGTTTCCTGCTGTGCATTCTCAAGCAGTTCTTCCAGTTCAGTTTTTAAAAGGCTCAAGCCATCCTCTGAGAGACTATTATACTATTATAGTCTGTGTTGTTTGAAGACTGTCCTGCTATTAGCTAAGTACGTAAGTCTGCAATGTAAGATCTGCAGCTATAGGTAATACCCTGTCTTTGCCAAGGTACAGCCCTGATCCTATACCGAAACCACAGGTATATGTATTAAGCTGGGCTTAACAGATGTGTCTATCTTGTCCTTTTCACTTGACGAGAGAATTCTGTGGGCACGATGCACAAACTTCAGTGCAAAAACTCATCTTCCCCACCATATGCAGTTACATTCAACAGTGCAGTAGGGGGTCTTACACTTTCTTAATCCTATTCTGAAGCCTCAGGTACTACAGAAGATTCACTATCATAAACAGCTGCTCTGAACCATAAGCCTAAGAGAATTGCTGGAATGAGACACAGTCAGAAAGATACCCAGCTCAAACAAACCACAGTAATGTTTTTTACACTCATTAACCTGATTGACTGAATTTGCTTGACCACAAATAAAAGTGATAACCTACATTTTATGATAGCTTTTCAGATTTCAAAAGAAATAAACAGAAGTACAGGATATGTACTTAGTGCTACAAATCTGGACATTTGATATGAGGCAGTGTCTTAGGAAGACATGGGTTCACCTAGCCTAGTCCACATAAAATGTGAATAACCCTTTCCAAGTTTGGGTTTTTTTCCCTCTGTACTGACTATAAAGAAAGCCTACAGCTACTAGGTTCCTAACACGGATGTTTCAGTGATAAGTCAAAACCACAATGGATTAATCTGATCCTAAATATCTGCAAATCTCTGTGACAGAAAAAGCCTGTCAATTGAAATTACCTGGAGTAGAACAGCATCAGATACCAGCTAGAAAAACTGAAGTACCTTTGCTAAATGGCTTTTTCCTAGAATTTATTAAATATCTTTTTCATCCACTTAAGACAGCTGATACTAGATGATTCTCATCTGTAGAACGTTTGCAAGATAAATACAAGATCATTAACACCTTTCATTAAGGATTTATGCAGTTCACAGCAGTAACAGGCTCACTTCATTAAAACTGTGTTTTTTCAAAGGAATACAAATCTTCTGTACAAATAGTTTTGCAAGAGTTGAAATTTCATATGCAATTATGGAGTTTAAATGCTATTTATAATCTTTCTAGTACACTGATATGAAAGTGCAGGGAAGATGAAGAATAAGTTTCAGAGTTCTTGGATCTTTTTTCCTTGACATACCTCCAATGTGTCTCCATCTATTTCTCCTTCTAGTTCCAAAGTACTGCCAACTGCATCAGACAAAATTTCTTTCACCAACCCACAGAATCTAAAAAAGCAATAAATAGCAGTGGATCAAAGAAAAATATCCTTGTAGAAGGAGATTAAACAGATTCTTCACAAGGTGGGCTTTGCTTTCAAGATAACAGACTAGCATGTTCATAGGTTTCTTTCATTACTTGCTTTCTCCATATTTATCCTATTTTAAATGAGGAAGAACATCAAACACATATGGAAAAGCCTAGTTATTTATAAAATTATTTTATTTGCTGTAGCAGAACCCAATACTTGCTTGTTATTGTAATTTCATAGTAAAATCTTGGTAGATCAAACTCAAATATTTTTGCTGTACACTTTGATAGGAAGTACTTAGTATGGCCTTGTCTTTACAAATATAATTAAAGTTGAGATATTAAAAAATTAAGTATTGGTTTTCAATTATTCAGTTCAGTAGTGCTAAATTTGTGACATCATATTAGGTGGTTCTCATTATGTGTAGTGATGAGAATTTTATTACCTTCAGTTTAATTTAAATGTTCCTATGGACTTTGTTTGCAAGTGTGATTACTCAGTATTTCTGAAAACCAGATTTTGTGGTTTCTAGTCAGGCATCCAGAAAGCCAAGAATATAAAAGTAGTAACATGTTTTGAAGAACAGTTTTGACTAATTTCATCTAGTTCTCTGGGACAGAGATCCTTCAGTACAGGACCACCTTTTCCTGTAGTCTCCTGCCTGAGCCACTCACTTTTTTCCAAATTCAATAACAAATGGTTAAAAATCATTAAAAATTATTACAAAATATTCACATCTTTCACTGACTAATAGAGACACATCTCTGGAATAGACTGCTCTCTGCACTGAATAAGGCATAAAAAACATGACTGTGTTTCATAACACAAATTGTGATGCCAAATTAAGGCTGAGCAGGTAACAATAATTTTGGTGTTTCCTATGTTTTACACATTGCACTCTGCAGATCTAATAATTGTCTTTAACCTGAGTTTATTCCATATAATACATAAATAATAATTATTGCAAGAAAAAGAAATAACACCATCCAACCCCAAACCTTAAGTGTATTAATAAATCTCTCCTACTTCATTCAGAAGGTTTACATGCCAAATAGCAGTCCCCGGGAAGAATTTGGTCTGTAACGATTTAGGCCTGAAATTCAGTTAGCATGTTTACTGTTTAGAGACAACATGTCATCAGGAAATATCTGAATACAGGCGCAGACAGTAACAGGTATCTGTGACACAATATAAGCTAGAAATCCCTATTATGTCTAGTTGCTCTTATTTAAATCACACTGAACAGGTACATAAGGGAATCTAAACCAATATAGTACCTTACATGGCACAGCCAAGATACAAAAAAAAAAGAAGATAATAGTTATAAATCAGAATAAGTTACGTAAGCCTTTTCTCAAAACTAATGAGTTGTAGGTAAACTGATTAGAATGAGCCAACAAGTGTAATGGGACGTTGCTCTCATCACCTTAAATATCACCAAGTTTAGCTCATTGCTTCTTCATCAAGAAAGAAGTGAAGAAATAATTTATTTCTCAAACAAAAATGTCAGCTTTCAATGTTTACTAAATCAATTGTATTTGGGACATAGATCTCACATGCAATACCCACAAAAACTGAACTCACCTACTGCATTGGTTTTCTGTAGAAAAGTAAATTTGAAAGTCGTCAGAATTGTCATGGACATAAAGAAAGCAACATCGTTCATCAAACTTGGAAATGCTGTGAAATTCACATTAAGGAAAGATTATTTTGGAAGTAACTATTAGAAGAAATAGAGCAAGAAGGAGTTAATTTCTTTGAATTACGAACACTTAGCAAACATCTTTTCCACAGTTAATTACCTCAGAGAGGCAGTATGCAATTATATTTATTTTCCTTACAACTAGAAGCTTTGAGTTTATTTATATATTCTATAATCCCATCTCCTATCTCAATTTGATAAATGATTAAGCTACTGCTTATTTTGGTAAAATACTCATTTATCTGAAGCGGTTTGAGGTTTGTTTGCTGTTCACCTCCCCCTCCATTTTTACACAGTTCCATCAGATTTCTGGGTATTTGATAACACCTCAGTGGAAAGTGAATTGCTTTGACACTAATCTAGCTATCAGGAAAGCCTTTCTTTTAAGCCTGACAAGTACTTCTGTTTTTACATTTCCATTACTCTTACAGTAAAACTGAACTGGGAAATACCTACAGTGTAGCAGATCCTTCACAGTATATACTTTTTATGGCCTCAACACTGATAAACAAGTTTTGGGATGACCAATGCTTACTCCAAACTGCAGCAATAATTCTGACAAAGTGATTAATTATTGCATATTGTGTCATGCCAGTGTCATATATATCCTATCTAAATGCACTGAAGTGAAAAGTGAAGAAGCCATAAAAAAATAGTATCAATGTGAAAGTAAACCTAGGAATTAAAGTCTTATCATTCCAAACACTTGTACTTTAGTATTATTCTACATAAATGCCAAGTTGTTATGCTTGTTAAGGTACTGTCATTATTTTTGTGCATAAGAAAATTGATTAGATTCTTGCCTGACCTGCTGAGTCAAACTCTCAGATTTTGCTTAACCTCTGTTGAGCCAGTTAATTAAATACATGACAGTAGACTATAGTAAAGTTGCAGAATGTTATAAGATCAACTTGCTGTAGCATCATTAAGGGCTACATGGACAAATGTTCCAAAACATTAGAATTTTGCCAGAAGATTTTTTCAGAAATATGTGAAAATACACTATGCCAATCTGTAGCTTGGTTCTGATATAGTGATTTCTAGTGTAGCAAGGCAGATTAACCTGACATGAGAACTCAAAGCAAGATGATTCTTCCAAGGGCAAATATAGGATAGACAAGACAGTATCTAAATAACAATACTGTATTATAAACAGTGTAATACCTATGGTATACAAGATGAACTGGTTAGCATAAATACAATTTAGGGGTTTTGACAGAGTATAAGTTAACTGAGACCACTATTTTATTTTTTATTTTTTTTTTTTACTGATGCTAATGCAATTTCAAAAGCTTAGGAATTGTAATTTGTCAGATACAAAGCAAACATCTAATTCCACTAAGTTTCAAAACATTGCCTCTTTGAGCTTTGTAATCCCCAGCAGTGATTAAGAATCAAAGCAAATGAACTGCTTGCTTCTACTTAATTAAAACTTATCTTTCTCAAAGATTAATTTCTATGCAATGTGTTGACTGAAGGTAATTAATATGTTTCAGAAACATTATGCTGAGTTATGCTCAATCAGCTGCACAGACTTCAGTAGTGACAACTTCACATCCACTCACATTCCATTAGAGTAGTAACATAAAACATCACATTGAATTCATTTAAACAAAAACCTGCTTGTTTTAGAAGAAAATACTGAAGTTATGGTAGAATCTATGTCCAAATCCACAACCATAGGCTTTCATAGCAATCATCACTCACTTTATTCAGAGAAATGTTTTTTCATTGAGCTTATTTGGGTAAGCAAATTATACAAGTTCAGAGAAGACAAACTTAGGACCTAAAACTTAGGTGCTTATAGTCAAAATCACAGCCCAGAAACCCTCTGTTTGAGAACTACAGAACTCAATAGGTATCTGAATTTATGCCTGTAGTGGAATCAAAGCTTTTCAAGCCCTTAAGTTTATGCACTCACACAAGTGGCCCCAGCCAAAAGCCATTTACATCCCTAGAAAGGTCTGACCCACCAACGCAGTGACTCATGAACTCTGGAAGAAGGCAAAAGCCCACCTCACATTCCATGTGCTTACAGCTCCTCTGGGTCTCAGCTGCAGCCTGCATAATGCAGACAGAGAGCAAGAATGCCACAGACACGCTGCCAGGCTGTACAGATAGGTCGCATTTTGTTTTCTCTCCTGGTGCTCTGTCTCTCACCTCTCTGGCAGCAAAGTAGCCCAACTTAAGACATAAAAGCTAGCTTCTAAATGTAGTAATGTATTTTGCAGTTGTTAATACCAAATGTGATTCTTTTCTATCCTTTCAGTTCTCAGAACAATCCTGTTCCTTCTGTACAATATTCTGATCTTCTTTTGTACTAGTATTTGGACCCATTTACTTGGTGACTAGAGTTGCCATTAACCTAGACATCACAAATGGAACTACTTTAACTATTTAAAGGCTAGCCCTTGAGAAACTCAACTAGCAGTCTCCTTCCAGCTCAAGAATTCTTTCCTTAGCACAAGCTATGTCCATGCCTTATTTAACATTTCTCTAATAATCCAAGTTTTAGCTAGTAGGTTTTATATAGAGCCATATCAGAAGCATTTCTGAATCCCAAACAGAAAATAAATACCATGGTTTCCTTTTCTTAAAAGAAAACAGACAAACTGTTCTTTTAGTTATGGAAGGAAGCAAGAAGAGGTAAGGGCTCTTCTTTCCTTCTGTTCTCTGTGTTTTTAAATGCAGAGATGGCAATAAATTCACTGAAAAAATATATAAAAAGCAGGTACACAATTGAAAACAGGGAAGTCTACCAGAGAATACACCCACACACACACCTCCCTTACATGAGAGTTCCTATGAGAAATGTACAGCTCTGCCCATGCATGGAAAGGCAAACTCTTCTGTGTTGACATTTCAAGGCAGGTTTGACAGAACAAGCTTTTATAATTGGCAATGCAAAGCAGAGATTTAAGGCAGAATCCAGGTTTCCCACTGAATGGAAAAATAAAAAATAAACAAAAAAAAACACTTAACTGTTTTCTGACATACCAACCTTATTCCCCTAATGGAAGTGGCTGTAAAATTCCATTCGTGAATCTGTTTCTGTAAAGAACAAAGAGCTGTAATCAACCACAGTTTAACCTTGACTTACTATTGAAAACAAAGTCACAGCATGGTAAACAAAATAAAGTTTTTTCAACATGTCTCTCCTCCTTTCTTTCTTTCTTGCCCCCCAAATTTCAAATAAGATTGATGTATAGGTAAAGAAAGGCCATACATTGCTGTTTTACTCACTTCAGGAAAAATGAATATAAATGGCACAGAGTGGAAGTAAAGGCTACATTTCCTCATGTAAAGTTAAATTTGAAGAATAAATCTTGAAGTATAACTTACCAAACATTATCTTTTGACTCAATACATCAACATTTCATATTAAACATGGAGCATACTATGCCCTACTCTTATGTAGGCTTGAAGGAAAAGGAAACTTCATACATCTCCCTAAGAGGTATTGAGCCAACAGCTTTGGCCCAGGGAGGAAGAACACTGGAGGCAAAACAGAGGAAGGACAGCCTGTGCCTAGGACTGTAGCCCTCCATAGATCTCTAGCTAATAGCTGGATCTTAATTTGCACTGCCAGATATGCACCAAGAACTTGATCCATGAAGCAAAGTTATGTCAGACACATTCACTTGAAGCAGTGAAGTAGAACAGTGTACTGGAAAAGAAGTTCACAACAGATCCAGGTAATTCTCTTCTCTTGCTCTAACATACTACTTTTCTATGCTTTGCCTCTCTACATTTTTAGTCTCTTCTCCACCTACATTGTTCTGATATTAAAAAGGGGTGGTGAAATACATTTCAGATTTCAGGTCTTTCAATGCAAAACTGAAATTATTTCTCACTTACAAAAGATTACACTATCCATAACTGTGCCTACTCCCTAATCTCCTGTGCCTTATCCAATAATCCAAGACACCTTTTGACACTTATTTGTCGCAGGCTGCCATTTTTTCTAGTTTCTAATCTTATAACTGTAAAACTTTAAAATTTCTAAAACGTTAAACACAATACTGGGCTCTATCGTTACTTTTTATCTAGCTTTGAGCTGCATCTTAATAAAAATCATGCAATTCTAATGAGAAATATTATTAGGAGAGCAAAGAATCCAAGCACTTCTAAGAAACTTGGTCAAGATAAGAGAAATCTTAACTAGAGGTCAAAACCACTTGAGTTCTAATCGTAATACCTCCTTTTATTTCTCTGTAAAAAGTCAACTGTCATATCTGCACAAAAGAGATATTGAGGCTTGTGCTTCACAGAAATGTAGCAAACCTTAAATAATTGTAAAGCATTCCAAAATCTACATGTAAAAAAAGTGACTTTAAGCACAATGAATCAGAATACGTGAAACACATCTGCTGGTAGTTTTACCATTTCAGTGGGAGAGACATGCCACAAAGAGAGAGATCTTTCATCTGCTTCATTGTTGATTGAAACATATGCAGGCTGGTAGACTTTAGTTGGTTCTATCACCAAAACCTGAAGAGAGAGAACGTTTTTCCTTAATGAACCAGCAGCTAATACACAACAGTATCTTCAGATGCTCTGATATAGACAATGGGTAATCTCAAAGTAGGGCCTAAAAAATTTCCAGGGGGAGAGAGAAGGGCAAGACAAGGCAGGAAGAGGCTGTGTTCCTATGCACAACAAAACAGTATCACCACAATTTGTTGTAGGAGACTTAAAAGTATTTCTTAGAACGCTTTTAGGATGGTGGGTTAAATGTTTTTAGTAAAGATTAGCAGAATACAGGGGTTTGGCTCATGCAATGAAATAACAGGCAGTTAAGTATGTAAGTATTGCATTTGGAGTCTTCCAGTTCTTGTTATATCCTATCCAGAAACATAAGACATACAAAACTTGTTTGGACATAAAGTCTTACTGGAAATCTCAGTCCATTAGTTGTTTCTTTCGTTGCCTCAAAAATTATATCTAGCCAGAAAGTCAATTTTTCTTGTCTAGGAGAATGTTCTATGGTGAGTTTCTTGAAACGCTGGATTAACATCAGATTCTGAACTAATGATTTCAAGTACCTAGAATGTATTGAATTAGTGAGTTAACAGAGAGAAAACAAAATTTGACCAGATTCTAAAACCACGTAACTAACCTATACATCCAAAAAATTAACTGCAAAATGAAATGTACTTTAAAAGCTACCATAATGGAAATTATGGTGTTGATTTTTACAGATTTCTGGAAAGAATAGCAAGTTTAGTCAAAACCTTAAGTCATAAGCTCACATGGATGTTTATGAACAATATCTTTTTGCAAAAGGCTATAGTTACGTGAGTAGTTACATAGTGATTAGACAGGATATTATGAGCTAGAAGATGGTGGGGGAGGGAAGCAGCAGCTAGCTAAACTCTGAAAAGAATGGTTTCCCAGTCTTTTCATGATTGTTTCACAAGGAATCATCACTAATTTCCAAATGATTTCTTATAAAAGATGTACTTCAATGGGGTATAAACCCAACAACGATGGGCAACTTAATTTCTTACCTTCCCCCTTCCTTCCCAAAATAAAAGAGTATAAAGTCAGAGTTACAAACAATCCGAGATGCAAAAATCCAGCTAAGTTATCCAAGTGACTACAAGATGTTTTTAATTTGTGTCTCTCCCCATAGTTGGGTACTTGAGCTACAGCCTTCTACCACATACCACACTGGAGGTTTCAGCTTAAAAAGTTTCTCTGCTGCTTGTACTGCTTTAGCAACATCATTAGCCAGCATGCTCACGCTGAAGAACTGTCCCACATCCCAGTAGTTGTTCATTTTTTCTAGGCTTCCTTTTCTTCCCAATAAACTGTTTAACCGTACACCTGTAAAATTTCAATTAAAAAACATATTTTTCTATCAATGAAACACTAATAAGTGGGGGTTTTTAGTGATGGTCTATCAGTAAAAGACTAATAAGACTTGATTAAGCATTAGTGATAAAGCGGAGCAAGTTTTCTTCAGAAATAAAACATTCCCAACACAGAGGCTGGGTCTGCAAATAACATCCCCAATACAGTTCAGACAGTCAGAACTCCTACCACACAGGGTGATGAAAAACCTCTTGTGCTACCTGTCTGGGCTATCGGCCTCCTGATTCTCAGTGTAAGCTGTGCATCTCTGTGTCCTCGAGATCTGCATCTACTGCAAGAGATCCATGGCTAGAGGCTTACACAAGTCCACCCCAGAGCAAGATCAGGGGAATGATTTAAAGCCACCTTTGCATTCTCCCCCTTTAAGGTTCAAGTATGCGTTTCAGACAGGATCTGATTCCAAATACAATTTTCAACTCTTGTCTTTCTAGGAAGAACTGTGTACCTGTTTCTATCATATGATTTCCTTATAGATGTATAGTGGTCATTTTAGTTAGCACCTACATGGAAGATGTGAATCTAGGTAGGCAACAAGTTACTGTGCTAGTAGATCCTTCCAGGTGATACTTCCTGTGGATCCCTCAGTTCAGGGACAACAGAAACCCTCTAGATCCTTCCCTGGCATCCCTGAGGGGAGCTGGGCCACACAGTGTCACACCCTGTCTTTGTCACCTGTTGCTATGCAATAGGATAATCTCCGTGATGAAGTAAAGGCAGTTTACAGATGGTGCTGAAGTTGGTCCTTCCTCGTTCCTCTCCCATCTCTGGGACCCTTTAGATGGGCCAAGTTACTAGAAAGCTACTCCAAGGCAACAAGGAGAAAAAGGGTCCTTCAAGATCCCTGTGGTTTAGACTGCCATCCAGGACCCGCTACTAAAAAGCCTGAACCACGTTTCTGTCTATGCAACCCATCACTAAGCCTTTTGTTTTCTTCACGGGGGAGAGGCAGAAAACTTGTCTGTGGCACTGTGTGTGGATATTTACCTATTTTTCTCAGTTCCATTGAGCTTTCAAACTGCTGTCCTGCAACAAGTAGCAAAACTGCAAGGTTAATTCCAGAATACAGAGTTGACTGGAGTTCAAATCCTTTGCGATACCTGCAGAGAAGAGTCAAGAGCTCACATCTCACTGTATAGGCAAACTGAAATACTGCAAAGTTTTGCTAAGTATTTTAAGCTATTAATTTACTGTAAGGACTATATGGCTAGTTGGGACCAATGGCACCCCTTGCAAAAAGCACTTGAAAAAAAAAAGTAGCTTTTTGTCTTATGGTGAGAAAGAAAAACTGCTTAGTTTTATGTCCTGCCACCTTGTGTAGTTTTGGTTACTGGTTACTGCACACTGGTTACTACAAAACTCTTAAATCCAACAGAACCTAATTTTATTATATTATTCATATGGGAAAAGCAACAAAAATACTAGTCTTCAGTGCAAGTTTTAAAAAAAGGCTCCAGGACCTTTCTTTTAGAGCTTCACATTCATTAAAGGCAACTGAGACACAGCTGATAAAGGCTGAATGCACACCACTAGCTGGTGCAGGATGAAGAGATCCATCTGAAGCTTGTGAGTTCACTACTACCTATCAGTGTTGCACTAACCATGTTGAGGTGATTTAGGGGGAAAAGAGAGAGAGAGAGGAGTATTTCACAGGTACAGTACAAACCAATATTGCTAACATTATTGTACTCAGCAGTATTTATATGATTATACAAACATACCTATGTGAACAGTATGTCAGTGACAGCCTGTGCGCACATGCATGCCTTACTGTCTTAAGAAAATTCATAGTGCAGTTTATCAATATTTTTCCATATATAGAGTAGATCACTGCATTTCCTGGGGATCCAGTGTGGAAACCATCCTTGCACAGATGACCAACATAAGTCCCATGATCTCACTTGCACATCATTTTGGCCTTGAAGCAGATCGTGTATTTTCTCTACAAACACATGGGTGAATCATTGTCCCCTCCCCAACAAACTAAGTGTAATATTCTATATTCATGATAGTCTATAAAGAGAAGCAAGGAAACACATATCCAAAGATCTGGTGCTCAGTAAACCAATTACTCAAACAGGACCCTGAAAAAAGAGGCAAGTAGAACAATTGATCCAATTCGTACAGCCCTGCTTTTCATAACCAGAAGTAAAAGTCTGAAAACATTTTTAAATAGGTATTTTTGGTTTTCTTCTGTTACCATTCAATGGCATGATCGCGACTGTTGGTATCTTTACAGTCAGAATCAAGAAACATATCCTTGTAGATCCTCCCACATAAGCAAAACATATCTGGAGCAGGGTGATCACATGTCTGCAGGACTTGAAGCATAACTTGTAGTGCCTTCTCTCTGTCACCTGCATTATTTCTTCTGAAATCACATACAGAGAATAAATTAAATGAGTTCAGATCTGAAACAGTTACTGCAAGGTAGTGGAATAACATTATCCCCCATCTATCCCACAACCCATCCATCATTACTACATACGGACTTGACTTTATTTAGACTAATGTATGATTGTTGGTTGATTGATAAAAACCAAATGTATTCTCCTATCATGGGACTCTACTTCTAGCTCACAGAAGAACTGATTTAAGCCCAGAACTCCTCTATGAAAAAATCTGCCATCTGACTTGATTTCTCCCTGTGTAAGCAGACAGACTCTGCACATCCTGCAATGAGAAACAAGTGCTTGTTCAGTGTTCATTCCCGACAACACTGAACAAAACTGGCTATTTTCAGCATTCGAGCTGACAGCTCATTCAGCTATGCCCAAGATTTGTAATCTTGAATCCAGAGGATCCAGAGCCAATACCAAGCAATACTGACTAAGTACAGGAGAAGCCAGGTCAATCCTATTTAGGCAAAAGAATGATGGAGCTCAATATGGGGCCTTTGAACTACAACAAGAATAAAAGGGCAGAACTGAACTGTATTTCTTTCTTAATTAAAATTCTTCAAATTAGAGAAAAATTTGGAGAACAAACAGCTGTCATACAGCTTCTTTTCACAAATATTTAACAATCATATTGGTAAGAAATCAGTGATTAAATAACATTTCCACTCATTATTATTATTAAACACATCAGAATTTTTGCCTCCCTTTACCTTGCTGGTTTTGTAAGTTTAGAATTCACTGTTTACTGCAAAAAGTCGCTTAGAAAAAAAAAAGTCTATTTGCAAGAGTAATGCAAACACAGCTTAAAAGTTTAATAGCCTCTTCAAGTCATTTTTTAATCACCAGAGAGATTTAAAATATTTACCCACCCCTTTTCAGAACTGTTTACAATTTTCTGATCCCCACCTAGGTATGCAGGAACAGGCTTACAAGTCCTACAATTACTTTGTCAGCAATACCAGTAGCAGATGATGGTTTCTGGTAAATTTATTATTTGCATGCTCTGAAAGGATTAATATTTACTGTAAAGCAGCTCAGTTCCTTAGGTAACCAGCTGATGCAAGAAAACCAATAACAAGACATCTATAGCAAAATTCAGGCTTCTGTGCACGTTAGATGATGGAAAACATCTAATAAGATTAAACATATTTGTAGCTAGTTGTGCAGGCTGTATCCTGCCTTTGATGTCACTGGCAGAATGTAAACTTTCACAGCAAGTACTTGAATATTTTTTAAAGCATTTTTTTCTTCAGATTGACTGTTGTTCTGGTATTAATATTGGTCTTCTCTAATAAGCATACAAGAGAGAAAGTTAGTACCTTTCTTCAGTTTTACAAGAAATAAATAGAAGTTTAAAAGTGTGGGGGTAAATCCATTGCATAGGTCAGCATGCTCTAACCAAACCCATTCTGAACTAACCAGATTCTCTCAGGAATAGTACCCAAGTTTCCCTGCTGTTAATAGGAACACAAAGAAAGTTGAGTAAATGGAGCTTAGAACAAAATTTGGCCGTAAAATGCTAAGTCCAGCTGGTCCCCGGTCACGTGTAACGTGGTCACAGAAGTTGGCCCGTGTTCAAGCTCTTGCTGAAAACACAAGAAATACACAACTAGATCCTAACTTACAGCACTTTTGCATGGAAGATGAAAATTTAAAAAAAAATCACTCCTTTCCAGACAAGACAAACTTTGACTCAACTCTTCTTTGTATGAAAACAGGGTAAATATTAATGATCATACAGAGAGTTGTTATGTACTGATTGATTAACTTTAAAGAAAAAATACAATGCATAAAGCAAGACCCTGCTTAAAATAAGACACTGTGCAGATTAATACTACTGGACATCAAAGGATGAACCAATACAATACCAGGAGCATTTCAAAGGACCAAGCCCTAAATAAACAGTGTACTACTACAGGACTCAAAATAAAATTAAAGGCTTCTATCTGTTATAAGGAAAAAATCATCAGTAAAAATGTATTAAAATAAACAAAATGCAGCAAATGACAAGTATACACTAATCTAGGATATTATTAAACAAAAATCAGTTCAGATACCTTTATATTAAACTCTGTTTTTCACAGCAGGAGAATCTGATGCTCATTGGGCAATACAAATCCAACATATCAATTACAATAATCTACAAATCTGGGAACATTTATCACCTTCTAAAGCAATCCCAAAACCAGAGGGCTAACCAAGAAAAAAACAACAGAAAAATCACATAACTTGGGCTACAAGCAACTTCTCTAAGTCAAGATGAAAATATACTGTTGGAAAATGTGCAGAACCTGTTACGCTGGACCAAAACAGGGTTTTGTCTCTTACTTCATACCCCACACTTTGTCAGATCTGCATGTCTGACAAATTATAATTTGTTTCAAGGTGTCTTGAAAGAGGTCTGTGGTGTTATTAATAGAGTAAAGGATATTACCTTAAACCGTCAGGACTGTAGCACTGACTTCTATTTTTCTTACCCAAAATCAAATATATTGGCTTCCACACCTTCCCAAGCCCCATTTAAAGCCATAGCAGAGCGAATCACAAAAATGTGGGTTGGAAGGGACTTCTGGAGGTCATCTAAAAGAATCTTCTTCTCAGAGCAGGACCATCTCCTGACACTAGACCATGGCAGCCTTGACTTTGCCTGAAAAGCTGAATCTATTAAACCTCCAAGGATGGAGATGCCACAGCCTCTCTGAGGATGGAAAGCTAAAGCACTGTATGTTATGATGTACAGTCATGAGAAGGAAGGCAGAAAATGTTCTCTTTATGGAGAAAATTGGTGCTCCCGGTGAGACTGATTCTGCAAAGCAAATCCCCTGAATATGACGTTTTGTAAGCTAGAGCAGAATCACAACAGGCTACCACAGAAAGGACCCTACTAGTTTATTTTACTGCTCCTTGGTTACAGGCCAGCTTGCACTGAAATACGCATGTTCCTCGTGGTATCACACAAACTACTCACTTTGGGAACAAAATACAGTTTTGAAATAGGCATTTTTTCATTGGCGCTCTTCAACATAGAATCCATTAGCCTCTCCATGTCTGGGATATGATGCATCCTACCTTAAACAAGTCTGCATACACGTGCAGTGAAAATATGAGTTATTCTTCATGGTTTGTCTGGGTTTGGGGGGAGCAGTTCTTAAAATCACTAATCACAACCTGAAAATTCTTTCAAAATACAGTTTTACCTTTACAAAAGGTATTTTAAATGGTAAATGAGCTAGAAAAAAAGAATACTACAATTTCTTTAGAAACTATATTAAAACAAAGCACATGCCCTGGGAGAGTTGATAATAATACTATTTCTTCCCCACTAGTTTCTTTGTTAGCACATTTCAGTTCTCTCTCTACAAACCTTGCCTTGCAAAAACTTGCATGGAAACCAAACAGAGAAAATTAGTCTAAATTATGTGAACACAATAACTGCAAAAGCTACTGCTAGTGAGGAAAGAGATCTTAAAGTTACTTCTAAATACTAGGGCAATTATGAAAATACCCTAAAGCTCAATAAAACACTGCCAAATCCACCCCCTACCCCCTGCCAAGCAAAATGCTAGGAATTAAAAGGAAATGGACAGAGAGTAAAAATTAAAAACATGATGCCTTTTTACAAATAGCCAGCACACTAATCTTCAGTACTGTGTATAGTTCTAGGTTGTATTTGAAAAAGAAACTAAACTATTAGGATTTGGGGGGGGGATCAAATGGAGAGAAGAACAATCAATGATATGGAATGGTTTCTCTATGAAGAAAACTTCAATAAACTAAGGCTTTTCAGACAGAAGTGACTACATAGAGGGTTTTTTTCCTGAAAAATAATGTTGTCTTGCAGGACACCTTTATAACCTCTAATCAATTCCTCTAAATTAGTCTCAATGTTCTGCTCCCAGTTTAGTTTTGCCTGACAGTTTGCCTCCTCCAGAAACTGCTCACTGATTCACTTGCCAATTTGCTGATTTGCTCATTGCAGCATTGCCACATGATTTCTCTACCATGTTTCTTTAATCACAGAAGCAGTCTTCTTGCTTCCCTGCCTACACAAGCCTCTTTCATATGTCTCCCCATCCTGCCCAACTATCCACGCCTCCTTTACCTGTCTGAATCACTCTGTAAGGCTACAAACCTGATGAAAACAGCTTAGCACATAATAAAAATAAATTTTTAAGCACGTGCATAGAAATGCATATAGTGAACAGAGCAGAATTGAGGCATGATTAAGTTACGGTGCAACTTCAGTTTTGTATCACACGTTCTAATTTGTTGCTCTCCAACCCATCCTGCTGTCATATTTTGTCTTAACCTAGGGTTGGAGTCAGACATCCTTATACATAACAAGAGGTATTCAACTCAAACACTGTCCCCTGAAGCCAAGGGATAAGTTGCAAAATGAAGCAATACTGCTTCTTCCAAAAAGCATGATACAGTTAAAAACTTCCTACTACTAAGCTGTGACAGGATTTTTTCTGTCTCTCCCTGCTCCATCCCCCCTTCTCCACACTTTCCTCTCCCTCTCAGAAAGAAGCTGCTGTTCTGTAACTTGGCAACTTCAGTCACCGGAACTGTGGCCTGGATTGGGAAGCCCAGAGGTACTCCATGTGCTGCTGAGACACGTTTGGTTGTTTCCATGGGGGAACAGCTACACCACAAGCAGTAAGTCCTAACGGATGCACTCGTGCTCTTTCCTTGTGTGTACTCCCAGCATCCTCCATGGCTATTGATATTTAAGGGATCTGGGACACTCTCAGATTAAAAATTCGTAAACTGCTAATGGCACCAGAAACGCTCTCTCCACAGATCAGTCCTGTCCCATTCACCACCCCCACAGGTCTCTGGGCCTCTCCCCCTCTGAAGCGCAAGAATAATATGTTGAGGTTTGCTTCAGTTTGTTCAAGTTCTCTCTGAGTTTGTACTAGTGGAGAGAGGTCACTGAAACAGAAATCAATCATCGTTTGCAGAAAGCAGAAACTCTTTACAAATCTATCCTTCTTTTCCCTTCCCAAAGTTACTTGACAAACACACAAATTACCACCACTGTCTCATGAAGTCCCTGAGCCACAAATTGGTGGAAGCAGTGGGATTACTTAGGGAGATTTATTGCTATGCATTTTCCTATCTTCAGACTGTTCCCTGGGTATATGCTATTGACCACCGTCAGAGATCTAGGCCAGAAGAAACTATGCCCTGAGCCAATACGTCCATCCTTATGCTGTTTCTCTCTTCCCCAGCTCTCAAACATCATCCAGAAATCATATCCATATCACAGCCTCTCACCTGGAAAAACACTGCCTTACAGAAAAAAACAAATTCTTTTTTTTCCCCTCTCTTTTTGATTTCATATCTTCTTTCTTCCCCCTCAAATCCATTCTCTTCCCTGAATCCTTCTCTCCACTGCAGTCATTATAAGAAGTCCTAGTTTTAAATACCCCTAAACCAAAAATTCTTCCTGCTTCACAGGTTGGTTTTACCAGCTTTAAAGCATCGGCATGGTTAAGGAGCCAGAACAACACTCAGTGAACCAAGCCTTTGTCCAACAATGTTAAAAGGAACAGCATGGATTTCACTGGGACAAGAATTAGCTTGCTCCATAAGTAACAGCTGATACAATTATTTTTTTCACTTTTTTTTGTTCACATCTTCCCCTGTATGGCTTGTTTCCATCTGTCTAGCTGGAGAAGACTATATACTATAGAAAAGCATATATCTGCGAGAAGTAATTCACTCAAGGGAATCCACCTTTGGCTTCCTTTATATTTCATGTGGACTCATTGATTTGATCCTCTCTTATTATTTTAAGGTCTCTATAAGCAAACAGATTTCTTGAAGAGCAATGCTTAGGGAATAAATCAAACCATAACAAACAATTCTGAAAGTGTTTCCCCGTAGAATAGTCCATTCAAAAAGAGTAACCTGATTTTTTCCACTCTGTTCCTATATGAATATTGTTTCTCTTCCAGTTTCAGCCTTGAAGCAGCTATCAATAGTTTACTGCACATATCATGATTAAAAAAAACAACTGATCTCACTGTCACATTGCAGAGGAAATGTCAGTGAGACAACTTAATTGGTTAGTGTAAATACTACCTTTCATAAAATAACTGGTCTTCATATACAATACTTTGTTCATTTATTATCACGTACAATACCTTTGCTTCCAGTGATGATATGCAATTAATAAAATATGTATTTTGAATTTCCTTATATAAAAATAGGACACTGTTAGTTAAGTATGCCTTAAAGACTCCATAGCAGGTGATCTGAATTGCTACTAACGGTACAGAAATCTACAGCAAAAAAGATTTTTAAAAAATTCTTAATTATTAAGGAATACAACAGCTAATTTGAATTAGTTGTTACACTTGCACTCTCACTTAAAAAAATAAACTAATTTGTGAGTTAAGACACATTTCACTAAGGATGCAGTTTGATTGTAGAACCTTCGAAACTTGAAAGAGTGAATGAGGAAAACAAGACCCTAAATTGGGCCTTGAGACGAACTAAATTTGGAAGTCTCCAGTTAGATATGACAATGAAAAAAACCAGATTTTATTTTTCCTCTCATATACACTTCAGGTGCTTCATGCAAGCCACTCATATAAAATGAGGAACCCCATGATGTGTTTTTTACTAAATCTGAGTAATCGCAGAACAGAACATTTTAAATAACCCAGTGTTTTTCAATGGGAATAATTTCCTATGGCTACTATTATTCACAATTACTAGTGATTTTCTACTTGCACCCTGTTACGCCCTTCACTTGCTAATTGCCTTTTTTTATTATTGTATTGGAATATGTTGCTTGTTAAAATACAGCATGCTGAGTTAAATAATAGTGACTGCCTCTGCCCTCATCTTTAATATAAGTGAAGATAGAACTGCCTTAGAAAAAGACTGAAGTCTTCACAGCTCTGGCCTCGTGCCAGGGCTGAGTTTGGTTTTAAAGTCTACTCTGTTTTGAACAGAATTTGGCATACACTCTGGCATCTGCAAGCTTCCAGAACTTGGTGTCTCCAGCCCTAGTAAATAAGGCCAATTGGAAAATACTCAAACATAAGCATACTGCACATCATCAAAAACTTTGCTATGCAGCCCTAAATTAGTGAAGTAGGTCCTAAGCAAACAGCCAGCTGACAAGCACACTCAGCAATTGAATTAGATAAAGTACAGGTATTTATAGTTATCTACTATATATATACTACAGCAACAGGAAACAAAGCAATAAAGAATAAACCAACATCCCTTTTTATTACTCTCTTAACCTGATTACAAGCAAGTAAAAATCAAAGAAATGGATTGCAAAACTTTCCTGTCCCATTGGCTTTGATCTTGACTTATATTGCTCACGTGACTTGCTCAATACTTTTAGATTATTTGAGGCAATACAAAACACAGAATAGGAAACAGTTCATTCTATTCTAAAATTATTAAATAAGAGAAGACATCCTAGAAACCTTTTTAAAAAATGCAATATGACAGTTATTGTTTTCTGCAAAAGACTTGGTTGAAAACAATAGTAGGTTTTAAAAAAAAAAAAACCCTTAGGATCTTCTTTTACTGTTTGTTCGGTTTGGCTTTTTTTCCAGATGGATCAAAAATTTAACTGTTGCTTATAATTAATCCACATGTACTTTAAAACATCGAAATACTGCGATTCCAAACACAAAAGGTATGAATATATGCATATGTAATACATTAATAAAGCATATTAAATCACTTTATTCGTCCATCTCACTTAAGAAGAATCTTGGGGGTCTTAAATTAAAAAAAAAAGGGGGGCGGGGAGGGGAAGAAAAAAAGCTGTAATACTAGAGAACCAGTTTTAACACCATGCCATATATGCAGGTAGGATTTCTACCTTTGTTTCATTAACGAAGACAGCCACTGCACTAGATATTCAGGAAAATTACTTGTTGGAGGCGTAGCTGGATGTGTTCATACATTCAGATTCTGTAAAACATCAAATCCCAGGGTGAAAGCTTCCACAAAAAAAGGATCATTGACCAGCTCCTCTGTGTGTGAATCTAGAAATTCATCAATAAAAACACTTGGCAGACCTCAGCTATAAGAGCATCACGTGAAAGAGCTCACCTGGCAAGAGCCAGGTCCTAAGGCCAGCAGCATTAACCTAAGTCAGTCCCATGAACTATAGCCATAACTCACACAGGAAAGCAGAGTGGACAAAAGTAACAAACATAGTGACATGCAAAACATGGCACAACACACAGGAACACTCTTTAAAACTGCAAAACCCTCAAAATTTAACAGAAATTCAGGCCTCGTGTACTTGCCAATGTAAAATTAAACTGTGTGATCAAGGGTGGGGGGAGGGTGTTAAGTGTTTTTTGTTTGGTTTGGTTGGTTTTTTTGTTTAAAGGAAAGACAGCTACTGGTCATCTCGTACAAGAGCTGGTTTTAGTGTGATGTTCTGCCATGGACTGGCATTCGCCGTTGGTGTTGAGGCCCTTGCCTGGGGAGCTGGGATGCCGGAAGAGTCAAGGCTGGGAGTTACAGAAGAAGGGACAACCATACACCTGAGACAGCTGGAGGCCATCCTGCATGACTGTCTTCTAGCTTTACGCAGGTCCCTTCAACCCAAAGACTTGCCATGGAAACATGCAGTCCTCATTTCATAGGAGCGCTAGCTTGAGAGCCCGAAGGCTAATTAATAAAGGTGCATTTCCATTTATTGCTGAAGACAATGGGATTTTTAAATACATTTCATTATGCTTTACACTTCAAAAGAAAAAAACCACACTGTAGACACCTCAAGCTAAGAACCTTTAATTAGTGGACTTCATGTATCTGTGTGTTAGTTCCACACCTGTAAATGTAAGTAAGCACCATTGTTCTATTTCTCCATGATATGGTGATATATTACTCGGGTATTGCAACAATAAACATGAAAGAACCCATAAGGAACTAATGATACTTCATGTGTGGGGTGGAGGGCTGTGCCATATAATAAATGTGTATTTATTTATCAGATGGAACTATTATGTCTTTAACAAGCAGATCAACACAAAATATTGAGACCTCCAGCTATACCAGTGCACCGCACCAGGCAAAACTCTCGAGGAAAAAATCAGACAGCCTTCAGTTAGACACGCATTTAAAACAGAGGAAATAAAATGGCAATCTTAATTGAGAAATTTCTTAGCTTTCAAGAATCTGGAACTTTAAGAACATCCTTTCATGGCAGCTCCTATACCTCATCTTCTCCTTAGACAGTGCTTGCCTCCCAGGCTAGGTATACCCACGAACTGAAGCAAACAGCCATCCACATCTCCAACACCCAGCCCTCAATTACACAGCATCTTACTTCAAACCAAACCCATAAATACAAATATTGCAAACATTCATGTTGCACATTTGGGCTGAACTTATACCTAAAAATGTGGTCCATTCTATGCCTAAATTAAGATACAATTAGACCTAAATCTCAGCTGGGAGGCAACAAGGAACAACTTCTTACCACCCGCATCTGTATAGAAGAGAGCACTCTCTGCTCTGCTTGTGTGTGGAGTCAAAATTAATTAGCTTAAGACACTGGTAGAGGAATGGCCTTTTGCTCCCCAAGACTTCTAAACAAGCAGCCAGGAGGGTGACCTATTGAGATAGCCCAGGCCTGGAGATAAGCACAAGCCTGCAAACATCCATTATTAGCCTCCGTTATTAGACGTAAGACATGACAGATCTAAGATTCTCTCAATGGTCTGCTCTGAAATGGAAACCAGGGAGGAAAACAGGATCTTGGAGAGGGGCTGTGCTTAAAAACCTGCTATGTGAATCAGGGTACCAGAAATCAGCATGAAAATGCCTGCCTCCCCTGTGTACGATAATAGGAATTGTTTTAGCACACTTCTGCACAGTACTCCGCAGGCAGGCCCGGGCTTGCTTTGCTCATGATCCAAGTGAGGTCAGACCCCAGCTGGCTCTGACCCAGAAGACATGCAGCTAGGCTGGAACAGAGCCGAGTCCGAAGTAAAACATCGCCATCCCTTTCCTTAGCACAGCTGGTTAACTTGGACGCAGAACCGCACACAACTGCAGTTCAGACTGGGTTTGTGTCCACCTGACGCACCAGCAAAGCCCCCAGAAGCCATCCTCTGCCACTCGCCTGCCACGTCGCTAGCTCTGTGCAGCACTCCAATAACACCAACCTGAAAATGCTACGGGAAATTAATTGACAGCAGAACCCAGTTACAGAGTCCAAGAGGAAATAAGTGAAAAACTTTTTCTGTTGATTACGATTACAGTTCTGGTACACTTTCGTAACGTGATTAAGCAAACATTAACTTCTGCAGGGTCAGATATTCTTACAGCTGCTAATTCTGTTTTGCTTATGATGTATTTTCTTCCTGGTAGGCTCTATCAGTTGTACTGAGCAACGTTAATACTGTTCGGTATGCTGAAATTAATAGCATATTAAGTGAAAATAATTTTTTATAAACAGATTCTGATAAAACTTGCTAAAAAGAATTTGTTTTTAAAATAGAAAAAAATAAGTGATTAAAAAATCCCATGGAAGTAGGATGCTAACAGCAACACTTTAGTGGTCATTTTAAACTAAGTGGACTTGTTCTGAAAATGTTCAAGTCTTAGCTTTTGACTTTCTTTTCATCATTTTGTTTCTTGAAGGAAAAAACACCTGTAGAAGCTAAAATCTGCATTCTTACTGATGGAAAAGCGGTCATTTATTTCTGAAAAAAATTTTCCATAAGAATGTTTAAATTGTTCCCACAATAACACAAGGATAGTCATACTGCTGATCAATTTAACGAAGCCTGTTAATGGGGAAAGAAAGTTCATGAGCCATTCATTTTGTCTTGTCTTACCAGGGCACTATTGGCATTGCCGAAACAGAAGATTTAACGGCATGAGGTTCACCTGCTACTCAACATACAAAGAATTTGAAGACAGAAAGAGTAAATGAGCTTGCCAATTTTATTATGCACATCTAAATGAAAAAGTTTTAAAAACTCATCGTAGAAGGGTATTTTCCTAAGGACAGGGCATGACCCTAGTATTATTCTTACTGGCAAATCTAGCCATCTTGAGTTAAATTCCTGAAATAATAAAAAGTTGGACAAAATTCTGAAAAATAGGGCCAAATCCTTTTTGTTGAAACCACTTCTCAGTATGATATCTTAAGGACACTTGAATTTCAGAAGCTTTATAAGATCAAGCCTGCAATTTTTAGGGGTTTGGGGAAAAAAGGTGGAAAAATGTATCATTCAATAGTAACAATAATATTCAATAATAACAATAATAATTATGGAGCCAAGAACATGGTTTAGAATTTACATAATTTAATTAAAGAAATGTCAAAACTCTGGCTTCTACTTTAAAATATTGCCTTGTGTGGTACATTAAAAAATTTATACTGAAAGTGCATTTTTTCCTTTTATTTTTAAGCAGCCTAATGAGAAAATTGTCTTTCCCTGGGTGTGATAAATACCAGAGCAAACTGAAAGTTATGTAAATGGATTCTCTCTGTCTTCATATATTCAGATCAAAATTTTGGTCTTTTGAAAGATACACTTCAGTGAAACAACAGACTCAGTAGATGGTTAATCAGCTAAGATTTAATGGTCTGTGACATCAGGAGTGGAGAATCAAGATACCCACTCTTCACTTCCAATCTTAAAAACAAAAACCCTACATAAGCTGAATTATATGTAGGAACCATATTCATATATTTGGTATCAAGATCTAAATATTAATAATTTATCCTTATTATTATTGAAAAGGCTTTGTCATGATCTAAATTTGGGTTAAGATTCTAAATATGGCTCTAGTTATCTTTTTCTGTGAGACATTTGGGCACCTGGTACATTTTTTCCCACAGAAGTAATTCTCATTGTAATCAATTCACTTCTCAGAACTCCGAGGCATTTTAAATAGGTTTAAATCCAGCCTTCCAAAAACATCACTATAGCTAGCTGTTCATAAAAGCATGGACATTAGAATTATGCATGGTATCAGTCACACTTATACTGTATACTCTATATTACTCACTACTACATTCTTTCAAAGATCACTTCATGCTACTTGCCACTGCATTACTCAGATGATCACTCAGCCTATTAACAAAACACCAGATCCTTTTCAAAAATCACTGTTTTCTAAGAACTTTCCTGTTGGTGTATACTGCATTCTTTGTTCCTATATTTATGAACTTGTACATGGTTGCATGAGAATTTTTTTTTCTGTATTGATCACAGTCTAAAATGCTGTGAGAAGACTGTTCTTTGACACAGAACTGACACAGTGATATCCAACATTTTTCTGAGCAATGATTTTGCATTTACTCCTAAGTCTGATGAAACTGTCAAATGGCACCAAACTTATTACCACTTTCCATAAAATGCCAAAGGAACTGTTTTTCTAGATCTATTATTAAGTTCTTAATCCCTTTGATGTATGCCATCCTGACGCTGCCCTGTGCTAGTTTTTAGTTAGATTGCAGGTGGCAATTTTTAATAGCACGTGATTGCATCTAACCAGTTACATTTATTATTACATGTGATTTCATTTGCATAAGATCTATTTTCTACAATACAATCTTAATATAAATTATTTAGAAACGAAGTTACTATTATACATAGGCACTACAGAAATCTGTAGCAAACTAGAAGAGTTCAATAAAATTTCTGTGCTTACTAAACTAGTAATGTGCCTGTAGGTCCAGATCACCTTTCAGCCTTTCAAAGAAGCTGTATCACGAATGTGTATTCATGGATCAAGCAGTGCTTGTTACCTGTTACTTTAATAACTCACCCATAACTCTATTATGCTAAACCTTAAGACATTCAGAATAATCAGTGACTCAGCATAAACAATCTCAGCTGGACCAAGAACCCATTGGTATTATTGGACTCTTTTGCAATTACTCGGATGGCCTTTGGAACAGATCCACCCTCATCAGGTCGTTGACAAAATGATGGTTGTTGGAAAACAACCATTTCAAAAGTTACAAGCTGCCCCCATGCACAGGAAGTATGGGATTAAGGAAAGATGACTGTGGTGAATATCAGTGCATGCAGAAAGGGAAAAGAATCTGACATTATCTGCACCATAAATTCATATATAAGCCCGTATGGAACAGCAATAAAATAGGACGACCTTA